>NC_090930.1:589608134-590233134 GCF_040938575.1 Ambystoma mexicanum | reverse complement strand
AAATGTTTCTAGCTGTGTATATGTTACATAGCCTTTCACTTTTAACTATTCAGACCACGGGTCTGTTTGAATGCAAAGTTCAGATACCTCCTTCCACCTAAGGCTAATGGTGTTTTTAAATGCTTATGTGAATGGAATCTTGTGACAAGTTATTTTTGAAGCTAAGGAATGGAAAATATTTTGGACAACTGGCATTGGATATGTTTTCATAATCTTTGAAACTAGTCCAAACAAGCCGCCCAAAGCCCCTTTTTTGCTGTCCATGTGTTATTGCAAATTCCTTGTCTGTGGGTTTCAAATCCCCTAAAACAGCATCAGCAGTTACCATACCCCATTACGAAATTGTTTAAGACCCCCTTCTTCCAACATGCATGGCAAGCAGAAACAAAACCTAACAAAATGTTCAGTCATCATCTTAATTATAATATAATATTCATTAAAAAAACTTTGTTAAAGGGACGTTATGGTTCAAAGTAAAACCGAAAACCCCCTGAAATTCGGCAGTTATGGTAAGATAAGCAACCATAACTCGCACCACCGTGCACTGCTACCACTAACACCCAGGACATCAAAGATGACATCACAAATGTCATTGATGACATCACTGATGACACCACATGGCTGGCTCTCCCTTTTTTTCCTTTACTGACATATCTAAGCCACATAGTTTTCTTCAGTAACAGTCAGGAAGTAAAAATTGAAAAGGTACTATATTTGTAGACTTAGGGTCAAGTCATATCATACATATATATAGCGGAAGACACAGGCTTGAAAGAGCGCAATCCTTTCTGTGCATGAAGATAATCATTAGAGTTATCAGCACTTTCTCATAGTTTTATTTTTATTACTATACCTTCCCTGTATATGCTCATATTTGTATGTGTTGTCTCTTTGTGTTTTGTCTGTATTAAGTGTAATTATGTATTAAGTTGGTTTTATTAGCTACTTATTACATATTAGATTATGAATATTGCACCTTCATCGTGTATACTGCACACACTGCCTAAGTTTCTGCATGAGTTTCTTAGTATACTGGATGGAACTTCATAATAGAATGCTATTTATATGAATGCATTGTTTAATGCAGTAATTAGCTCATGATATTTGTTGAAATGATCCTTCACACTTTTTGGTCAACATTATAAGAATCCCCCTACAGAGTTTTCATGAAAAGTAAAGGCACATGTAATGTCATCAGTGATGTCATCAATGACATTTGTGATGTCATCTTTGATGTCCTGGGTGTTAGTGTTAGCAGTGCATGGTGGTGCGAGTTATGGTTGCTTATCCTACCATAACTGCCCAATTTCAGGGTTTTTTCGGTTTTACTTTGAACCATAACGTCCCTTTAACAAAGTTTTTTACTGAATTTGATAGGTTTTTAGTAGCGCAACTTAACCATAACGCCCCTTTGAACAAAGTTTTTTCACTGAATTTCATAGGTTTTTAGTAGCACAACTTAACCATAATATCCCTGACTTTATATACATGTAACATAGAACATACTGAACCCCTAGCTTGTGATTTCGATGTGAATCCTAATATTCTGATAACTTTTTGGGGAATATATTAGTTTTTTGCACTTTTGCCCCATACAAAACATGGCACTCCTTGTGTATATTCAATTATATGGTAGATACTACGTTGATCTACAACATACCAAAATTTGGTGTAAATCGGAGGTTGCATTGTGACGCAACACTCAATTTACTTTAATGTGCAATTTCCTTCATGTTAAGATTAATTGGGTGTTCTGATGTGCAATTGAAGAATTTTTCCACCAGATAGCAGTGACCAGCTTCTTAGTCCTTCATGTTATCACTCTATCCAAAGCAAATGTTTCTAGCTGTGTATATGTTACATAGCCTTTCACTTTTAACTATTCAGACCACGGGTCTGTTTGAATGCAAAGTTCAGATACCTCCTTCCACCTAAGGCTAATGGTGTTTTTAAATGCTTATGTGAATGGAATCTTGTGACAAGTTATTTTTGAAGCTAAGGAATGGAAAATATTTTGGACAACTGGCATTGGATATGTTTTCATAATCTTTGAAACTAGTCCAAACAAGCCGCCCAAAGCCCCTTTTTTGCTGTCCATGTGTTATTGCAAATTCCTTGTCTGTGGGTTTCAAATCCCCTAAAACAGCATCAGCAGTTACCATACCCCATTACGAAATTGTTTAAGACCCCCTTCTTCCAACATGCATGGCAAGCAGAAACAAAACCTAACAAAATGTTCAGTCATCATCTTAATTATAATATAATATTCATTAAAAAAACTTTGTTAAAGGGACGTTATGGTTCAAAGTAAAACCGAAAACCCCCTGAAATTCGGCAGTTATGGTAAGATAAGCAACCATAACTCGCACCACCGTGCACTGCTACCACTAACACCCAGGACATCAAAGATGACATCACAAATGTCATTGATGACATCACTGATGACACCACATGGCTGGCTCTCCCTTTTTTTCCTTTACTGACATATCTAAGCCACATAGTTTTCTTCAGTAACAGTCAGGAAGTAAAAATTGAAAAGGTACTATATTTGTAGACTTAGGGTCAAGTCATATCATACATATATATAGCGGAAGACACAGGCTTGAAAGAGCGCAATCCTTTCTGTGCATGAAGATAATCATTAGAGTTATCAGCACTTTCTCATAGTTTTATTTTTATTACTATACCTTCCCTGTATATGCTCATATTTGTATGTGTTGTCTCTTTGTGTTTTGTCTGTATTAAGTGTAATTATGTATTAAGTTGGTTTTATTAGCTACTTATTACATATTAGATTATGAATATTGCACCTTCATCGTGTATACTGCACACACTGCCTAAGTTTCTGCATGAGTTTCTTAGTATACTGGATGGAACTTCATAATAGAATGCTATTTATATGAATGCATTGTTTAATGCAGTAATTAGCTCATGATATTTGTTGAAATGATCCTTCACACTTTTTGGTCAACATTATAAGAATCCCCCTACAGAGTTTTCATGAAAAGTAAAGGCACATGTAATGTCATCAGTGATGTCATCAATGACATTTGTGATGTCATCTTTGATGTCCTGGGTGTTAGTGTTAGCAGTGCATGGTGGTGCGAGTTATGGTTGCTTATCCTACCATAACTGCCCAATTTCAGGGTTTTTTCGGTTTTACTTTGAACCATAACGTCCCTTTAACAAAGTTTTTTACTGAATTTGATAGGTTTTTAGTAGCGCAACTTAACCATAACGCCCCTTTGAACAAAGTTTTTTCACTGAATTTCATAGGTTTTTAGTAGCACAACTTAACCATAATATCCCTGACTTTATATACATGTAACATAGAACATACTGAACCCCTAGCTTGTGATTTCGATGTCCGAGGACTACCGCCATGTCCGCGGACATATCGAAAATCTGAGTGTGATGAATGTAAATTTAAATAGTGTGCTCCATTTCCCCTTTGAGGTTGGCTCTGAAAAGAGCCGTTTATTGGGGGGGGGGGTTTTGCAGATGCTTGACAGACACCTGTTATTTTGTATTTTTTTATTTTTTATTTTTCTTACTTTATTCCTAAAATCTTCACATAACCTTCTCCAAAGCAACCCTTACATTCCAAAACAGAATGGAATTTCCCATAAAAAATAAGGAAATGCCATCTTTCTTTAAAATAAACAGCATTACTGGAATCAATATTCTCATTATTACAGAAGAACATACCAGCTCTAAGTATGAAGGCACACATGCCTCGGTTGATTACACACCTAGCATTGTTTTGCTGAGGACAAAAACTGAACTATTGTCCCATATTGCCCTAGGTACTAATCCAGAAAAAATTACTTTGGCATTTGGAAGGATGTTCATTACTGCTTGAACCAAGTGTTCCAAATCTGCCAACAAAGTAGGGGCACTGACATAGCCCAAATGGAAAGCGCCATAGTGCAAAACGACCACATGGGGACTGTTGATCCTGCCCATATCTTCACAAACTTGTACAATTCCCTGTACATTGCAATCAGGCACAGTGCTCCACACCACCTCCACTCCTTTAACATCGAAATTCTTTGCAACATGCCTGCATTGAGCATACTGTTGTAAACCATGCACAAACATATCTCTGAGCACCAACACCCTGACTTTCTCCACTTCTGCCATCTTCACTACACACAGTCTCTTTGAACACAAATCCACAACCTCAACATCTGATTGGCTGATCCCTACAGTCTTCTTTCCATGCTAGATTTGCTGGAAAACCCCGGATGTAGCACGCCCTGTTCGCGGATCGCGTAACTCTTAGACAGCCCTTCTACCATTTCCACTTCATTCTCTGTGCCATTCCCTCATTGGATACAGCTAAGCAGGCACACAATATGGAGAACGTCCTCAGAACACCCCCATTTTGTTTATTTTCGAACATTTCAGGACACTGCGAGTGTTCTTGGAACACATTCAACTTGCCAGCGAACAATACGGACAACGTCCTCAGAACACCCCCATTTTCTTTATGTACGAACATTTCAGGACACCGTGAGTGTTCTTAGAACACTTTCAGATTGACAACGAACAATACAGACAAGGTCTTCAGGACACCCCGTGCGAACATTCCAGGACCCCACGAGTCTTCTTAGAACACTTTCACCGAATCCATTCTGTTTATTTACGAACATTTCAGAACAGCCGTGTTGTCCGCAGAAAAATCAAACACAACAAAAGTGTCTAGCACATAAAAAAAAACAGAACATTGAACCTTTCTCATACTCCCCCACCCTCCCCAAACACTGTTACACACCAACACACTCCACTAAATACAATTTTTAATCCAAGTTTCACTGCGCTGTCCGCGGTTGTCCGCGAATGCAAGATGGCGGGGGCCACAGAAAATCTGACGCCCTACATGCCGTCAAATCAGCGAACACGTCGGATGTCTGCGGACATCGCACAAGCCGCTCGGCCAATCAGGGCACTGTCCACGGAGCGAACCAGGAAGTCCGTCCGCGAAGCGGATGGAGATATCACTAATTTTTTTGCCTTACATTTTGGTCATTTTAAAAAAACTACTGGATGGATTTACACCAAATTTGCATCCGCGTCCATGTAATAATATAACTTGAAATTAATTACTAACGGGCTAAAATAAAGTAGCAAATTGATTCCTATATAGGCTTACATAAAACCAAAGTGTCCTTACACCTTTTTACACATTTGTCTTTTACATTCAAAGGGTGTCAGTAAGTCTTTTAAAGCACATCACATTTTTAAATGGAAATGCGCCTTCACTGGAAATACAACATCTCTACAAATGATATCCATATCGTACAAGGACATGTGAAGGAACACCATTTTTGAAAGCTTCAATTATATGGCTTACTATATTGCTTGGGAAGAAATTCACAGATTTCATTGTGTTGTCAATGACATTCTGTTTGAACATGACAGTGAGCCAAGGGTCCAATTTAAGCTGGTATCATTTTAAGTGTGAGAGTAAAGAAGAGGCAGACATCTCCAACAAGTGACATGAAGACTGCCATTTCTCTCACTCTATCAAGCGGGCCTTTTCACTTCATACTTTATTTAAGGCCTCTTCTTGGTACTTTTACATAAAGAAAGTTCCTGTTTAAACACACGTAATTCCAAAAATGTCATTAATTAATAAGGCAGTGATGGAGTACATTTTTGGGTGCTGTGACGTAGTGGTTTCCTGATAAATACAATTCCCAGAATTCTCTTCAGCTCTGCCAAGCCAGTCTTTATTTATTGTTGGAAATGTAATTTGCATGTGCACACTTAGTTCAATCTTGCATTTATTACAAAAATCTTTACAGGCTGAGTGGAGCACTCTTGGAAAAATAGTTCATTCTTGCTGTCCCATGGTTGATTTAATCTTTTCATGACTGCCACCCTTGTAATCCTTTGTCTTGTGGGGGTGAACTCTCAGGTCTCTATGCCACTTGGGTCCATGACAGGCCAGATTACAGATGTGACTTAAGTGACACCTGGTGCAGCCTGTATATAAGAGCCATGGGAACAAGTCCTCATGCCTGGCAAAGTGCTGGCTCCTTCATCAATGGTTGGCCTCATACTTCACTGTCCCCAACTACATGTAACTCACTAAATTTCATACTAGCTGCTAAGCGCAGTCAACTAACATGATTCAACAATACTATTTGTCCATCCAATGGCTTGCCTGTGAAATCAATGCCTTCTCTTGCCCTACAGATGTAAATGTAAAGATGTAAATGTATATGAAGTTAAAGAATATACTGGAATCTAGAATGCACATGAAAATGCATGCTCAGTGACCACATGGAAGATCAGAAAAGCAGAATGTTGATTGGTAAAACAAAGTGTATCCCCTAGAGACAATCCTCATGTAGTGTGTTCGGTGATAGAGCAGACAGTGAGATAAGCAGGTTGGATGCAACTTTTTCTACATGGCTGGCACTATATATATATATATATATATATATATATATATATAATATATATTGGTAGTTGAATATTGGTTGAGCTGGTATTGAGTTGGAATTGTGAAACAATGGCAACATGCTGCTACAGCACGACACACTTTACTGATGAAATTGATGAAACTATAAGTAACGCGGTCATTGATGCGGTTTTGCACTATGCACTTTATGTTCTACAAGGGCTGCCCGGTATGCACCAGGCAACCGGGTTACATTCAGACATGTGATCCAACCACAGCGCAAAAAAGAACTCAGAATAACTAGACGCTAAATGTTTCATGGCACTTTGCACTTTATCGTTCATATAACATGCTGCTAATGCACTAAGCACTTTACTTTGAACAATAGATTGCCTAAATACATGGTGGTTACATGAACAATTCCCATGTAAAATGTTCTGTAAATTTGCAATACGTAAAAAGCTCCATGGGTACTGGCGTTGATGTTGTCCTTCAACAACACATATGGTAACACACCTTATCATCTATCAGCCGCAATACCAAAATAATGTCAAGAGTATCTATGCACCTTAATGTAATATGCTGTATGAAATTATACAATTTTTATAAGTATCTCACTGTGCATGTATAGGACTGACACTCGCAGTAAGTAAAAAGCTGTTGGTCACTTACCCAAAACACTAGGCCAATATGGCCGACATGTTATCTTTGGAACTGCAGCACCCTAAGAAAACCAGTCCTTTGACTGTGTTTACACCCTATTTTCTTGGGCTGCCTCGCTTTCATGTCTTTTTAAATGTTTGTTTGACAATGAGGCAAATCGTTGTGAACAAGCGGAGAGTTGGCCGCGGAACGCGTGTACGCCTCAGCAAACTGATTGCTGCACTTGGGAGGACCATTGTATTTTGGCCGTTTTGTATTTTAAAGGATTTCCATGTTATTGTATTGTACGATTTTCCCTGCAAGAAAAATAAAGGAAGGTAATTTTGGCTAACAAGGTGTGGATCCGGCAGGATTTTTGTCCCAATTGGGCCGGTTTTTGCCTAACAAACACTGTGGAGAGTGCAGCTTGAATCTTCTGGATGAGAATGGCAGTATTTTGAACATATATATATATATATATATATATATATATATATATATATATATATATATTCAGTGAAAAAACTTTGTCAAAGGGACGTTATGGTTCCAAGTAAAACCGAAAAACCCTTGAAATTCACCAGTTATGGTAAGCTAAGCAACCATAACTCGCGCCACCACCGTGCACTGCTAAGACTAACACCCAGGACATCAAAGATGACATCACAAATGTCATTGATGACATCACTGATATCACATGTGTATGTACTTTTCATGAAATATGTGTACAAGGGATTCTTATTATAATGTTGCGAAACAAGTGTCAAGGATCATTGCGATAAATATAATACCCTAATTAGTGCATTGAACGATGCATTGATATAAATAGCATTGTATTATGGGGTTCTATCTAGTATACTAAGCTACTCATACAGAAACATAACATTGTGTGCAGCGTAAAAGATGAAGGTATAATATTTGTAATGTTAATATGTTGAATAATAAAATGATAATTGTTTTCTTAATAGATTTTTGTGTACTGTGAAATATGTAATAAGTAGCTAATAAAACACATGTATTACATAATTGCATTACTATAGACAAAACACAAAGACACAAGAACACATACCAATATGGGTATATACAGTGAAAGTGAAGTTAGCAAAAAAGCACAAGTAGTAGCAGAAACAATTCATAATTTAACTGATGATTTTCATGCAAATAAATGATTGCTCTGTTTCAAAGCTGCTATTTACCCTAGGTATATGTATCACTTGATGTGATTGGACCCTAAGGAAAGTAGTATGAGTACAATGTGTACAAATATGACCATATACAGGGAAGGTACAGCCATATAAAAAAAAAACAACTATCTGAAAGTGCTCATAAGTCTATTGATTATCTTTATGCACAAAAAGGATTACTGTCTTTCAAGCTTGTGTCTTCCCGTATGTATATGTTTCATATGATGTGACTGGACTCTAAGGGAATTACTGTAAGAACCTACTTGAAGGATACGTCTACAAATAAAATAACATTTTTAGTTTGACTGTTACTGAAGAAAACCATGTGGCCTAGATATGTCAGCAAAAGAAAAAAGAGTGAGCCAGACATGTGATGTCATCAGTGATGTCATCAATGACATTTGTGATGTCATCTTTGATGTCCTGGGTGTTAGTCTTAGCAGTGCACGGTGGTGGCGCGAGTTATGGTTGCTGAGCTTACCATAACTGGCGAATTTCAAGGGTTTTTCAGTTTTACTTGGAACCATAACGTCCCTTTGACAAAGTTTTTTTCATTGAATTTCATAGGTTTTTAGTAGCGCAAATTAACCATAACGTCCCTGTAACAACGTTTTTTCATTGAATTTCGTAGGTTTTTAGTAGTGCAACTTAACAATAATGACTTTCACTTTATATACATATCATATGAAACTGACTGAATCTCTTCTACTGTACTTGATGTCCGCAAACTCATTTAATGTTAAACACTTTCAACTTGACAACGAACAATACGGACAGTGTCCTCAGGACACCCCCATTTTGTTTATTTGCGAACATTTCAGGACACTGCGAGTGTTCTTAGAACACATTCAACTTGACAACGAACAATACGGACAGTGTCCTCAGAACACCCCCATTTCGTTTATTTGTGAACATTTCAGGACACTATGAGTGTTCTAAGAACACATTCAACTTGACAGAGAACAATACGGACAGCGTCTTCAGGACACCCCCTACGAACATTCCCTGGACACCGCGAGTGTTCTTAGAACACATTCAACTTGACAGAGAACAATACGGACAGCGTCCTCAGGACACCCCCATTTTGTTTATTTGCGAACATTTCAGGACACCGCGAGTGTTCTTAGAACACATTCAACTTGTCAGCCACAACCCCCATTCATATTTCCGAACATTTCAGGACACAGCGAGTGTTCGACAACGTCTTCAGAACACCCCGATTTTGTGTATTTGCGAACATTTCAGGACACCGCGAGTGTTCTTAGAACATATTCAACTTGACAACGAACAATACGGACAGCGTCCTCAGGACACCAACATTTTGTTTATTTGCGAACATTTCAGGACACTGCGAGTGTTCTTAGAACAGTTTCAGTTTGCTTGCGAACAAAACGGACACATATTGAGTCCTCAGAACACCCCCCATTCAGTTTCTTTAGAACATTTCAGAACACCTGTGATGTCCGCAGACAAATCGAACACAAAAAGAATGTCTAACACATAAAAAACACAACTTTCATCCTATCTCATACACTCCCACCCTCCCCAAACACTCCTACACACCAACACACTCTACTAAATACAAATTTTGAACAAAGTTTCACTGCGATGTCCGCGGCCAACCGCGAATCCAAGATGGCGGGCGCTACCAAAAATCTGACGCGCTTCACGCTCCACGCCATCCAATCAGCGAACACATTGCATGTCCGAGAACATCACGCAAGCCGATTGGCCAATCAGGACACTGTCCGCAGACCGAACAGGGAAGTGTGTCCGCGGACCGAACACAGATATCACTAATTTTTTTTACCTACTTTTTGGTCAGTTTAAAAAAAAAACTACTGGACGGATTTTCACCAAATTTGCAAAAGCACGCTTTCGGGACCAAGCCGCTGCTCCTGGTCCAAATTTGGTGAAAATCCGTCCAGCGGTTTGGGCTGTAGACGCGAGCAAAAATGTTTTCCCATTCAGTCTATGGGGGAAAAAAAGTTTTGGGACCCCCCCTATAACTTTGCCCCCCCTGGACGAATCCTCACCAAACTTTGCAAACAAATTCAGAGTGACCCAACTACTTATTTTTGCAAAGTTTGGTGAGGATCCGTCCAGGGAGAGTGAAGTTATAAGCTGCCCAAAAAGTGCTCTTCCTATGGAAACAGCAATTTAACCATAACTACATGGCCACTAACGTGGCCATGTAATATATATATATATATATATATATATCATGGCATGAGAATGTGTCTGATTGCATTCAGATTCCGAGGACTCATTATAAAATTGCATTTATTTATTATTGCATTTGAAAGTGCACTTAGCCCACAGCCATTTGGGAACTAGTTACAGAAATTGGAACACTTTAGAAGAGTTCAGAGGGGTACAGAGGTTAGTGTAACAAATGGGATTGAGATTTATTTCTTAATGAGAGTTAGGAAGGGTCAGAGCAAAGGTGAAGTGGTAAGTTGTTCCAGAGGCTAGCAGCGCAGGCTGGGAAACTGGATCCTTCTGCTTTCTTTCAGAGAAATTCTGTTAGGGTGGGCAGTGGCTGCGTGATGGGCTCAGAGGTCTGGCAGGCCTATGTCTGTTTTGTGGGATAATTTGACCCACTCAGCTGTGCTATGTTACATCACTTTGCTGCATTGGTGCAAGAAACAGCACAAAATGACCACGATGACTCCTGTGCACGCCAAGATCACTAAACTGCATTTTGTAACAACCAGAAAATGGCAGCACCACCCCGCCACACACATTTCAGGTGGGGTGGAACAGAGTACTCACTGCAGGAATGTGCCAGTGTGCTCTGCAACATTTTACATGGAGTGAAGTGAAAGAGGCGGCATCAGTGTGCTGAAAACCCAAAATGCCACTTTAAAATGACACTCTTCCCAACCTTGAAAGTGCCACTTGATGCTAAATTCATCAATTTCTCATTGAACCACTGTGATTAAAAAGGCCCTGCAATGCCCAGGATCATTCATTGTGTCTCAGAGAAACCGGGCCTCATTTGAATGACAGCTCCTGTCCAATGTATTCTTGAAAAATCAACCAGGGGCTTTGTTTTCATTTTACACGGGAAACGCATCTATTTTCTTTGCAACAGTATCAAGAATCAGCTGTCCAGAGAAAGACTCTAAATAGAAGCTGGTAACTGTATCCATGCTGCAAAACAATTCCAGCACTCAAGAAAAGAACTATAGCTGCACAAAGTGTATATTTGCTGGAGATTAAAACCGAATTTAAAGAAATAGTAAAATGTGATTTTTCCTGACTGAAGTGGGAAAATCACCTATTTAAAAGTACATTGTTGTGTAAAGGCCTGATTATTTAGAAATGTAAAATGATTTGTTACTGATATAAATACACCCCTAAACTGTTTTAATTCTATAGGTTTAAAGTCAATATTTAAAAGAAGAAAATCAAAGCTAAATGCTGAGTTGGCAAACTATATTAAAAAAAAAAAACTTGCTCTGCCAGTTGCTAGCCCTGAGAAAGGGTGACAACTCATAAACTTCTGGAACAGAAAAGTGGCTAATTGCTAGCTTGGTGGCTTTGAATACCCAGGACAAAGGGAATTCCCAAGTTGCATCAGACATTCGTCTTTGCTTCAGGCTGAGACAATAGCAGGCGGAGACTCTCACCTGACATTTGCTTGCAGTTGGGGAAAAGAAAAAAAAATGATTAAGTGACAATAGACTTCCTTTTCGTTTTAAAAGCCTATTTTGTAACTGAACTTCAAGACATTTAAATTTGCAGCCAGAATGAGGAAAAATATGAAAAGTTTGTATTTTCAAATCTAATTTTATGCTCTTTCTTTGAAAACTTGGTAGAACTCTTTACTGCATAAGGAACAGAAGTTGTACAGAATGACAGATTGTGGGGAACATATTGATATTGCACACATAACCGTTTGTACACACATCCCAGTGGTAAATGCGCATCTGTGTACAAAGTTGATACATTTTAGGCCAAATCTTTCATGGTTAAAATTGCCAAAATATAGCAGAAAGGCAAAACCAGGTCCCACAGACTTGGGGTATGATTGAAATATGGCCCACAAAATATGTAACCTGTGTATCTGATTTTCTTAGAGGTTATAACTGTATGAATATGTATTTGTGGAAAAGTTAGATTTTGGTTCCAGTAGCTAGGGGGGGGTTTCTAGTCATTGTAAAAATCACCCCCATAAACATGACATCCTTTTCTGTGATCCAATCAGCGAAGAGCAAGGTGGAAACTGTGCTCTTGCCCAATCCAAGCATTATGGGTGTGGGTAGTAAGCCTGTCCCTGCTATATACTGTAGTGATGTCATTTGGCATGATAAATAAGGGAACCTGACAGCACACACACACACACTGATTCCTGACTTTCTTCCTGATTTGCTGTGTGGTGTCCTGTTCTTGATTTATTCATCCTACTTGATGTGGATTCCAGATTTCATTGCAAAGCCAAGGCCTGTGCATTGCTGAACCCCTTTTCAGCTAGGCCTAAAATTCTAAAAATCCCAAAAACCCAAGGGAAGCATCCTGATCCAGTCTGGCTTGCTACTACTAGATTCATGCCTGCAAACTTGCCATCCCACTGATCTCCAGTCTCCAGTAACCAGAAGGGCCAGTCCAGTGCAGTCTGGTGACCAGAACGGCCTAGATGACCCTTTCCTGCCCGATTTGCCCAGCTGTCCTTGGTTAGACCCGATCCGTGTGATGGCCAGAACCCTTGCGGTCCAAAATGCTAAATTAAAGTGGACTGTAAGTATTAATAAGAATCATAGAAAACCATAGAATATCTTGCCTTGTCTTATCCCCATCTCTCAACCATCCTAATCCTTACCTTAATAACTTGTAACATTTTCAGGCTCCTTATTGCAATCCTGTCTTTGATTTATTTTGTAAGCACCATTTCTTTAGTCATTTTCATCTTGTGTAAATCTTAAACTATCAATCCTACTTCGAGTGATCCAACTGGATCCGCCAGGGTGGACGCTGGGTATCTGGTGTTGAAGTCATGAATCTACTCTAGAGCTTCATGTGTCCCTCTTTGGTATTCTGGCCGGAATGCTCTAGCATAGAGTAAAACTATAGTAAATATTTTCTTGTCCAAACTGAGTTTCTTTTCTGTTTTCACTGCCCGATTTTTCTAAAAATGGCTCTTTCAACCTTTCATATCTTCCTCAATTTAATAGCTAGAGACTTTATTTCAACTCTGAATCATACCCAAGACATATATCTACATCCCAACCCAAAAGTGTAAGATGGAAGGTTGGATTTGAATTCTGTCTTCCATTCCTTATTCCTGATTACCTGCTGATTCCTTATATCCAGTTAGAATTGTTTGTTTGTGGGTTGAGGAATATTGCAGGGGGAAATCCTGACTTAAATGCTATTTTTTCCAAACAAGCCAAAAGTGTTCTTTTCTTTGGTGATTTCCTTCTGTGTTGCTAAAAGAGTGAATTTAAGTGCATTACATACCTTCCTATCTGTTAGTGTCACCTTGGTGATTGCTGCTGCTATTCAGAAGTATATGTTTGATTTGAGTTTTAAATAAATAAATGAATAAATAAATATTACCTTTACCAACCACTCTGATTCCTGGTCTTGACCTGGGGTATTTGAGAAGGGGTATAATATGAGTGGCATATTACTCAGAATGTTGAACCTATAGACATAATAAAGTAAGCATTTCAGCTGTGAGCTGCATACTGGGCTGAGACCAGGGTGTACCGCCTGATTGAAATACAGTTTAGACGCTGGGCCAGGTATGATTGTTCATTTTTAGAGAGGCACCGGTGAGAGGAGGAAAGGACTTTAAACGTGATCCTTTACCTGGGATCCAGTGGGCAACTCTTCTGGTGTCAGATATGGTCGTACTTCCTTAAGCCAGTGCGGTTTGGATGCGATTGTTCTGTATGATTTTGAAATTATTTAGGCTTTTTTCAGCTGTACCAAAGAGGAGGGTGTTACAGTAGTCTGATTTTGAGGGAACAAGAGCTCAGGCGACCAAGAGGCGATTGTCAGAGGAAGGGTTTGCATGCCTGGATGAGATTGGTGGTGTAGGCTAAAGTAGAGGCAATGTGGTTGACATGTGGCAACATGTTGAGTGTTGCGTCAAGGTAGACGCCCAAGGGTTTGACAGCTGGTGAGACAGGGAGGATGTTAGCATCTATAGGGAGGGAGTTGTATGCATTGTCAAGTTTGGCAAAGCGGGCAGAGGTTCCAACAAGGAGGAGCTGCATTTTTTAATCGTTCAAACAGAGGAAATGGGTGGCTGTAGAGACTGGAGGCGGTATCTGTATTTCTGCCCTCTAAATGGAAGGGTAAAGGCACAGAACACCCCAGCAGGGCTTTCAATTATTTTTTAGAATGTGCGGGCAGCCAGGCTTAAGCTTTCAGGAGGTGATGCAGGCTGCTTCTTAAGTACAGTGTTTCCCCAAAGCCCCCACAAAGGAATGTCCACACACTGTTAGGTTATAACACAGTTTATTGATATAAAATAAAGTTTGCTACACAAAAATATATGCATAAAAACACCACTTTGTACTTGGAATACATATTCAAAGAATGGCAAATATATACACTCAGCAATTGAATTCAGTAATAGATGTACTATCTATGGGCAGTTTTAAAAAAGGTTGTGAATTCTTAAGTGTGTTATAAAAGCATAGAATAGGGAAGATATGCAGGTTGGTTGTGAAGGGTGGCTCAATGCTTTCTTTAGACTAGATAGATAATTCTGTGTGAAGAGCCCCACACCTGGGCAACCTGTAATGGAAATGTTAGGGAGTAACTTATTTTGTCTTTTACAGCCCAGTCCAATAATGCTTAATAACCTGCTGCTTTCTTTACAAAGGTTCTCTCAGCCCAAAGTACCTGAGAGGCCATAGGAGAACACGATCCAAGACGAACCCGTGTCCCCTGGCCGATTCCTGAGGCTAGAAGATGCTATTTCTCATCACAGCTTGGTGCCTTGGCAGGCAAAGTGGCAGAGTTTCTCAGTTTCATTGGATGATTATCTCTGAGGATGGGCCACTGAGATGCTGAGTCCACAAGAAAAATGAAACCAAAGTCTTTCTGAAGTGCAGCAGTTTTACTCTTTGCAGAGCACTACTTTGGTTGACAATGTCTCTGACTGTAGAAGTCCTGTAAAGATGAAACTCGTTGTGGGCTCCTTAAAGGCTTGGCATATGAGAGTAGGATCCCTGGTGCCCTTCGATGATTTCTGGCCATGCCGGGTGCATAGGTCACTTTTGGTGTCGGGTTTCGGAATAACACAGTTTTCCGACTTTCGGTTTGTCAGTGCTCCAGTCACAGCAAGGACCTCTGGACAGCTTCTGGCCACCTGTACTTGTCAACTGGAGAGGACCACAGACCTTCAGCAAGTCTGGACACTCGAGATGTCTGCGTTAGCTTCTGGTGGCAGGAAATCCACTGACAGACCTTCCTCTGTACTCAGCAAATCTGGACTCTCTTCAGTGGCAAAAAGTGGTCAGCGATGATGGCAATGATGTCCCTTGAAATGTTCTTAAGCTGTTTGCAACTTTCATAGCTCTGGTTGTTCAGCAGCACTATGCCAGTGTACCCCCTCTTCTGGGTGGTAGAAAGCAACGGCTTCCAGAGGTCACAAAACTCACCTCCAGACCCAGGGTGACACCAATGGTCTTCTCCGACTTGAGATGTCCAGGCACTCCTCTTCAGGCTCATAAAGACTGCTTCTGCAGACAGCAGGCACACAGGACTGGCTTTCAGGGCACTTCAGATGAAGAGTAGCAGTATGCACAGTGGTTGTAGCTCGGGGAGAGGTCTCCTTTACAGATCCTCTCTAGATCAGTCCTTGGACGAAGACAGCAGCTTTTGAATTATAGTGAAGAAATTGCAGCAGCAGACATTTCCTCCCGCTGGGCTTCAAGGAACAGTTTTTTCCTGCTAAGCTTTTTTCAGAAGTAGGAGCTTTTTTTCTGTCAGCTTCAGCTGCCTGTTTTTTGGCACAGATCAAGCCACGGTCAGTGGTGAACCAAGAACTGGCATGCCTGGTCTTAGTGGCTGTATGGGCTTTCAATGGGGCCAATGTGTTGACTGTGCTGTCAGAGAATTGTAATGGTTAACGGGGAAATCTGTATCCTGTAGAGGGTGTAGTGGATGACTCAATAGAGGGTGGAGGTTAGCACTAGTGAGGTTGAGCAAGCTGCGAGCTAGTGGAGGGGTAACAAAAGTACTGTTTTTCTGAGGCTTGTTTGAACTGAGGATCATGAAGGAGATGATGTTGTGGTTGGAACAATGGGCAAGGTATGTTGGATGAAATTGAGCTATTGCAGTCGTGATCCAAAAGCCAGTCAAGGGTGTGGACTTGCAAGTGGGTGGGATTCAGGATACGCTGGGTGAAACCTAGGACAGAAGTAGGGCTCACTAGGGTAGAGGTGTTCGCATCGGTGAGGACATTGTATCCAAGGTTGAGATTGCCTAAGAGGATGGTTTGTGAGGTATGTTTGAGATTCGATGAGATGAGCTGGATAAAATCATCTTCGAAAGTCGCAGCAGAATCTGGAGGTTGGTAGATGAGGTGAATAGTGATGGTGGAATTGGGTGAGCAATTCAACTTAGCAGAGATGAGTTCTCATTGGGAGATAGGCGGTGGCCATGGTGTACAATGGGAGAGAGTTTCTGTAGATAACTACACCACCACTCTTTCTGTTTGGTCTGTCTTAATGGAGTAGGGTATAGCCAGGGGGTGACGATGGTGATGGGGAGTGAGAGCGGCCAGCTGAGGGAGTGAGCCAGAATTCTGTGATGGCCAAGATGTCAAGATTGTTAGAGATAATGAGGATGTCAGGGGTGTGAGCCAACAGTGATCTAGTATTGATGAGGGTGCATTGGAGGGGGACGGTGTGGGATGTTTTTACCCATGCATCCGAGCCCTACCACAAAAACTGTGCAGTACTGGCATTGAAAACATCATGATAGCCAGAGCTTCCCAGAAAATGCCCAGGGAAATGCATGAAGAATAGGCTGCCACCCATTTTTGCCGATGTTATGGGCACAGAAGGGCACTGCCTAAAACCACCATTGGACTACCCACACAGTAGCCTGAAACCATGCTGATTGCCAAAAGCAACCTAGAACTGTGGGGAATTCATTTTCTTAAATCCCCAAAATGGTTGCCTTACCATTACTCACCACTATCAGAAAGCCGGCGTTTTAAAACCACCAGACTTTTGTGTAAAACTGAATAAATGAACCCAAAGCAGGCCAAAGAAAGACTTACTGAGAGGTGGATACAATGTAAAGTTATATTCTGAAGTGACTTGAATGTTCATATCAAGACTGGCTGAGCTCTGCAGGTCTGCAGCAGCCTAACTGAAACTGGATTTAAAACTACCAAAAATCGAAAATGTTTAAATTAACTGAGTGACCTACTTTTGAGTGTCACATTGTTTGTCACTGTTGAAAGTCATAGTTTGAACTTAGAATCAGCATTCTAACTGCATATGTAAAAATTGTCTTGACTTAAACTGGGGAACAAAAAGTGACATTTTATCTGAAACCTGGCTTAATGAAACTGAATTCTGCCCACCAGCTACCCCCGACAGGAGTTGAGACTTGCACAACAGCTGTGTTCCCAGGCCTAGCTGCCTTTTGCTGTTCCCACCAAAAGGGATATGACACTTCTCTGATTGAATTACCTGGGCTCTGCAGGAAATTGAACAAAGCCCTGTCCTGACTCAGGCAAATGTTTTATTATGGGGGTCGTAAAAGGGGCTTCCTCCTGGAAGGAAAGGGGAGGAGCACTGCCTGTGAGAGCAAGCTGGCTTGGCAGAACTGGAAAAACCAGAAATTCAACCTTGTGCTGGGGGGAAACCACACCCCTTTGGGGCCAGAACATGAATCTAAAAAGATGGATCATTCATAGAGCAGACTTGTGAACATTTTATAAGTGATATCATTATTCTTGTGATTTTTCTGTGCACATTTGAAGACGTGTTAGGACCCGGTGGTATGTTCAGGGGGGTTTTTAGCGGAAAAGAGGATATTACTCTAAATGTATGTATGTTAAAAATCGGACACTCCACCACCTAATGCCCACATGCTTTACGAACATTTGTGTAAATGCAGGGACAAATCCAATATTGGTAACCCGACCAAAAAGTGAAATATGTTGCCATTTTTGAACCCAAGCTCCTAGAAACGACAGCATTGGAACAGGGGCTACCATCAGTAAATGCATGATGCGTGTATGCATTGCCAAACAACTGTCTATCTATGAAATATGTCTATTAGGATCAGATATAGATTGTGTGTAAAGTTGACAGGGTTGGGTTCTCTGTATCATAAACAGACCTCATCATGATGACACTTCATTTCATTCCCCCAATCAAGGGGAAGAGGAGGAAGTGGCCAATGACAAGTGGAGAGGGGTAGGGCCTAGAAAGCTAGCCTCTCCACCCACTTTCAAAACACATAAAAGCAGACAGTCAGGACAGATAGGGACATTCTATTCCATCTGCTGCGGGACGCTCTGCCGGGAAAATCCATACTTTACCTCCATCAACCTCCAGAGAGCCAACATAGAGACTTCAATCTATCCACCTTCAGAGACCAAGACTTTACTTCAGAATTTGTAGCAGAGAGGTCAACTACAAGCTAAATCCCTCTTTAGCAGGCCTCAAATCATTGCCACTATTCACAGCCAGGCGAGCTGTTTGAATTCTTTGCAAGAACTCTTGCCATTTGCCAGAGTGCAGTGTTGTATCCAGAGAGAGACCAGCTGAACCGGAGACCGCTGTATCCGGACCCACAGACCTGATCAGAACCAGAGACCCAGACCAGGCCTGCAGAGTAGAGCTGACCCAGACGCTGTGCGCAGAAACCGTCCGTGGCGAGTGAAGAAAACCTGCTGACCAGATCCGTGGCGAGGCCTATTTCTAAATATATTGTGAGTACCTAGCAGAACTGTGCAGAACCAATCTCTTAGTTAAAATAATATAATTCAATCTATTTTAATCTAACCATAACTGCCTCCTAACTCTCACCTGTCATTTGCAAAGCTGTCACCTGTCATTTTCTATCTGCAAGCTGTAACCTGTCGCTTTGAACTTTTAAAATTTCAAATCCGAAAAACTACCTTTATTTAATCGTTCGTATCTCTGGAACCTTTTGGGCTAGGAACTTGGTTTAACTTTCCTCTGAAAGCTTAGAATCTCACCTTTTCAACAAGCCTAGGACCGACTTCCTACTCCTCATACTCTTGCTGTAAACACGATTCTCGGACTCGCGAGTTTTACCGCAATTTGCGATTTGGTTAAAAATCCAGCCACGTGTGAAAACAGCAGCTTCCTTGCTTTCCTTGCCAAAAATTTGTTTGCCTCTTAAGAACCATCCCTGAATCATTGCTAGAGTGAGCCTGGACTAATATTAACTAGATACCACTCACCCTGAACCTCTAGAGGGAATTAAACGCATTTTAGCATATTTTTCACTTCATTGCCAGCACATATAAAAGCATTTTGGGCCTGTGTTTCAAACTTCTGTAGTCTAAGCTTGCTGGGGTGAACTGAATTACATTTGATTGCATTTCTGAGAACTGTGTGCTTTCCTTCCATTTCCTTGCATTGCATAAAGGGGGGAGTGGATTGCCAGAGAAAAGTGATTACATTGTTTTGTTGAAATCATATTGAGTATTTCTGTACTGCAATTTCATTCCACCTTGCATCCATTTGAAACCATAAAAGTATTGTTGCTATCTTATCCATCCTATACCCACTCATCATTGATTATAAAGAAGTGTGCTAGTGCCGGACTATCCATTATTGATCACTGCTTAGATTAAGTGTGATATTCAATTATTAATTTATTATAAAGTGTGATATATATATCTATTGTTTAAATTATCAAATAAACCTTTTAAACTTGCAAAACAGAACTACTTCTTGTCTCAGTGGGGTCAGGGGGATTCCAAGAGAGGGGTGTTATATAGGGGTAGTCATCCAGAACGCATGAACTGGACGTAAAGATATATCAATAAGGGTTTCCATTCAGTATCCCAGACTAGGCATTGACGTAGCTGTAGTGTTGAATTGAATCCTCTTACAACGGTGAGACGGTTTGTCTAGCAATGTTAGTCAGGAGGGCGTTGGAGGGCTTAGGGGGTTTGGGTTGGAGAGGAGGTTAACTTGAGTAGTGCAGTAGCTGAGGTACTGTTTGTGTTTGGAGTTTGTAAGCACGAGGGCGCCTGTTTAGCTGTCAAAGGTTGCATGCATGTTGCAAGGTGGTGAGCATGTTCAGTGCCTCGGCACAGTTTAGTATTGGGAGAAAGATGAACTGGTAAAAGGGCAGAGATGAGCAGTAGTGTAGAGGTCTCACAGGTAAAGTACTGATGTGGTTTTCTGGGTAATTGTGTTTGCTGCAGGGTAGTCTGCTTGAGCAACTCCTAGATGGGGTGTAGAGTTGAGGGATTGGAGATCAAAACGACTGCTCATAAACGGTGATCTGGTCACATCATTTGGGGATAGTGGGGGATGGTTAGTGCAGGCTGGCTGTGGTAGATAAGTGAGCCTGCTGTGGTCGGCAGGGCAGATTTGCATAGCATTGGTATTAGTTATGGATTGCAGTGCTTCCACCGGTAGCCCAATGCTAGTAGTGTTAGGGTCAGCTGAAATATTGCTGCCGGCAGAGCCGTGGGTGTGGTGGTCATGGGTGCATAGGGGGCAAGAAGAGTGTGGGTGGGGCAGAGGTTTCCATAGTGTGCAGGTGAGGATGATAGTGGTGCAAGATGGAGGGCCGCACATTGCAGCAGATGTGCAAGAAGAAGGCTTGAACAAAGGCTTACTTTGTTTAGGTTGATCAGGCAGGTTACAAGAGTGTGGTGATGTCGCAGGCAGGGCGAGGTAGCCGGTCTGGTGGAGACTGGCTGAGACGATTGGTTGATGCCTTAAGAAATGGTCGTTACAGTTGGCCGGCTAAAACTGATTTTTTTAGTGTTTTTGTTTACGGTTTCCAAAAATACTTCCACATGCCACACTTAATGTCATTATTCAGGGCCTCCTTGAATCTATTTTGTGGGAGTGTAATGTTTACTTGACGGATTCTACCAGTCGTGCAGGTAGGATTCACGAATGACAATCTGCAATATCTCCTGCCCTTTTCTTCCTTGCAGTTACGTGGGCGGTCTTAGATGTATCTATTTTTTTTAATGTGTTTGTTTACTTGTTAGGCACTTATACAATAAGAAAATACTATTTCAAGGGGCCCACAGGGCAAGGGAGGGAGCAGGAGGGGGAAATACATTAATATACATATCTATGGGTGTGGCATAATGTAAATGAATGTGGCCAAACACTGGTGTATCATGTCATTGATGTAATCTGCCACAGGGCATGCTCGGCATACCATAATGTAACAGCCGGGCACTGATTATGAGGGAGCCAGTGATGGCTCCTGGTAAACTGGTGCAAACACAGTCTGATTCAGGATGTATTCTCTCTCAAGGACTGGAGGGGAGCAGTCCCAAAACATGCAGTATTTTACAGTATTTTGGAGTATTTAACAAGGTGTGCAGAAATTACAGTGGATCCACGTTGCTATTGCAAGGGTGTAGAAGGGGCGTGAGTGCAGACATTATATATGATATTGGGTAAGGAATCTTGTCTTTGCTACTGCCCATTAGTCGTTTGGATTGAAACTACATGATTATATGGTTTACTGTTGACTGCGACTTGCTCAGTGTTCGTCAGAGGCTCCTTACCCGAGGATGTCCGGGCACAGTGGGGCCACATGAATGGGGTCGTGCCCCACAATAAAGCAACCCCAAATGCAACCAATAGTTGTAGCACAATATCTATCCAGCACTTATTTAGAAAACAATTCTCATTCACAAGTATCTGTTGTGTTGCATCAAACAATGCAATATTGCCTTGCAATTTAGAGCCACTGCAGCAGCACAAACACAACAATTGAATCTAACAATTTGTATTTGTTGCACCAGGCACAGTTTATGTAAACCTGGCTCTGGCCCCTCATATCAATTTGCTGTGTCATGTTTTTCTTAAAAGATTGTCGATTGGTTGACCTAATACTGTACACCTCCAAATATATGCTTGGAGGTGTTTTGTCCCGCTATTTACCAACCACTGGCTGGTGACCTCTTTTTTTCGATAATGTATACTTGAGTTTGGCCTTTCTGAAAAATATTTGCGTATCATTGAATCTGGAGATGTCTCTCTCCCTGCACTCATTCCGTATGTGTCCTTTCCCCCATCACACTCGCTTCTCAGGTTATTAGCTCTTCCTAGGTCTCTAAGCTCCAATGAATAAGCCTCTCCCTGTTTGGGATTCCTACACCCCTTTCTTCTTTCTGTGCCACCTACTTGTCCTTTCAGCCCTGTGCACACCTTATTTCCTCTTCATTTGTGCACGATTATTTTGCTCAACTCTCTCTGTCGCTCTCTCTCAAGCGCTCTCTCTCGCTCTCTCTCTCTCTCTCTCTCCTTTCCTCTCCCCCACTCTGTCATCTACCCCCCCCTCTACGCACCCCCTTGGTTAAATGCATTGGTAGTGCCACTGTTAATTAATTGTACATTTTCCAAATTTATACATACTTAATCGCAACTATTGCTAAATAATGAATGTTATGCCACTGCTCTCCTAAATTATAATATGTGTACGAAACCTGATGTACAAATCAGCAGTCCGATTAATGTGTCAGATTATTGGGGACATAACCCCCGCCACTCTCGACCCCCCCCCCCCCCCCCCAGTCCTTTTCAGGCTTGCCGCAATGGCTTTGTTTGGCATAGGGTGCTTTTGGCATAGTTTCCATGGCTGCTTGTCATGCCCGCTTAGCACTGCATTTCACAGTGCAGGAAGCTATCGCTTTTACTAGATGGAATCAGAGCCCCCCCCCCCCCTCAGAAAATGCATCCTTTCTAGCTTCCCAATCCCAAAGGTCATGCCATCTAACGTTGCTCTCTTTAACCAATTTTGGGCATATTGCAATATTCCAGCAAGATGCCAAGACCGCTCTCCTCCCTGGCTTTGGCGGAAAAGCACGTATTTGTGTTTAGTTTTCCATGGATGGAGGGGTTTAAACGTAACCAGACCTCGTTTGCGTTTTTGCGGAAATGGGGAAAATGCACACATGCCTAAATGGGATCTGTTTAGATCTCTTCGTGCTTCCCCGGGGAGATCTACATCCCTACACGTGTGTGAGTCCTCGTTGCAAGTTTTACGTTTTGACACGTTAGTCGTACGACGTCTAATGCTCTAGTACAAGGCAGAGCTGGCCACATAAAACGGTTCACAAAGCTTCAAGTAAACCGCGTGCCTAAAGCTTGCACTTTATAGTGAATGACACCACTGTCGCCATTCACCCTTCCTCTGAGCTCAGGAGGCTGCATTGCCATAATACCGCCCTTTTGCCCACTAAATGCAGGGTCGGACTGGGCCATAAAATTGTCTCGGGCACCAATGGAAAAGAGGCCCACATCTGAAATGCCTATTCATTCTTTTTGTGACATAGTAAACAAGGTGGGAAGCGGGGGGGGGGGTGGGGGGGTGGAGGGGTATGGGTTGATAATGTGTGAATCAAATTGTACATTTTAAAGAATATGTATTCAGCAACACTGGTCAAAACTACTAGCCACAGAGTGAATTACCAAAGTCACCAAACAGGCACAAATTGGTCCAAAAAGTGGCCCACTTTTACCAAAAATAACAGGCCTGCACCAGCATTTTGTGTTTTTGGTTCAGCCATGGGTCTAGTGGCCTATAGGCCAGTCGCAGCCTGACGGGATGCATCGTTCACCCTAATTCAGATTTATTTATTTGTTTTCCGATTTACAAGATGCTATTCATTGGTGCAGTGAGGCTTTGGGTTCATGGTGGGAGGTTCTGTCTATTGATATGGCTTGAGCAGGCTTTTCTCTGCCACTGTGGAGCTTGTTTTGCTCCTGTGCGTGAATTGCCTGGAGAGGACCGTCATTTGCTCAGCGGAGTGCAAATCAGAAGCGTAACAAGGCAATGGAAGACTCACTAAACTTCTCTTTTGCACTCCACAGTACAAACAGAAAACACCACCTGCCATGTACGCATGGCAGACAGCATTTACGATGATTAAACAGGCATATTTCATAGAAAATCATTGCTTTTAAGTAAATAGGGAAAGTTCATGCTGGCCTAAAACCAATGTGTTTTTGAAGGCGGAGGCCAAACTGGAGGCAACAATGTAACTCCACTTCTTCCCATGCCGTACACCTTCGATAACAAGGATAAGCCCCCAGAGCGTGAATGGAGACGTTAAGACAGGCCTACCGTTCAGACCCTCCGTTTAGGCTCTGGGGGGACTCCAAAAGAGCCCCCAATACGTTTGCTGTTTCTGACGGTGCCATCACGTCAATGATTGTTTAAATGTAAATAAATGTACTGCTCTCCGAGGCGAGAGGTTTGTCAGGCTCTTGCCTTCGCACCCTTTCAGGGTCGGAGCGGGGCATAAAATTGTCTCAGGCACCAATGAAAAAATGTCCCATAGTTGGAATATTACCAGGGGGGTTTGGGGGGAGGGGCTGTTTTGATACAATGTGTTGCTAATTGTGTATTTTGAAGAATATGTATTCAGCAACACTGGTCAAAACTACTAGCCGCATGGTGAAATAACTCTTCAAACTGGCCCACAGTGCAAGACCATTTGGTAGTTTAACTATTGCGCAGCGCTAGGTTGCAACCCCCATTTACCCCATCTTTCCACTAATCGCCACTTGCAGAACACCACAAGACTACGGTTTAAAATCTAGCAAACTGGCATGCTATCTTTGAACAGAAAAGCACGGCTAAGAGTAGCAGCACATTTGCAGGCCGGATTTCTTGGAAAAAAACGTGTCTCCTTGTCTTAAGAGATGAGAGAATGCGTGTCTCGTAGCAGGGCAAGTCGTGCTAAGCTAACTCCTGGCGACACGCCTGTATGACTGTACCTGACGCGCCCTTTTGGGGAGTCTCCCTAAAGAGCCCTTTGTGCATGTGAAGAGCATTAGTCAATGCAATACAAAGGGAACATATAATTAGCCACGGTGGCATCACACGTAATTGTACTTGTGGGTTTGGCAGTGTTGCCTAGCGTCCTGTTGCTATTGATATTACGGAGCTCTGTTGCGCATATGGCTTGTAAAAAGGTACATTCCATGACATGCTATATTATATGGAGGGAACCGTGTTCCTCTGCTGCATTTGGATAACGAGACTGTACATCTGTTGTCAAGACCGGGCCTGCCATTCACTTCTTTTTCCTTCTCACGCTCCTTTCCATGATCTTCCAGGCGTCTCCAGCAGGTGTTACTGCAGCAGGCCACATTGAGCAAGGGTAAAGCTAGAGGGGTCAGGGTGAGATGGGACACCCAGACAGGGCCACCAGTAGATGTCCTTGGGTAGAGAACACATGTTTGTAATCTCCCTTGCCAACAGCTGGAGAACATATCTGCTCATCTTAACACAAATGCATTGATCGGTTTTGGTTCAGTTTAAGGTTCTCACATGTAAAAGGGCAGCGAAGAAATGGTTAACACGTTTTTGGGGGAACGAGTAGTTTCAATGGGTGCAATGTTGTAGCCCCAAAGTGCACATCTGGAATGTGAACATAGCGTTCAGTTGAACTAAGACTTTGCGTAGGGGAGGAAACTGGGTGGCCATAGATCACATCAAGAATGGGCCTCATTACAAGGTTGGCGTTAACCTTGCCGGTAAAACCGGCAAGCTGCCACCAAATGTGCTAATTTTTCTGGCGCCCATGAATGGGCAACTACCGGGGTATTACGACCGCGGCAGACCCGGTAATTGCCCATTCCTGGGTGCCGGAATATATCCTTCTTCATTCCCATTCGAGCCCCTTAGGGCTCAATGGGAATGGGGATGCACTGGCACCATTAGTGAATGTAAAAAAGTACCCTGAGTGTTTCCTCCCTTTTACCTCCGACCGCGGATGCTGGTTTTGCAACCACAACACTCTAATCCGACAAGTTTTGCACATACAGGCCAAACAGAAGTAAATGTCTGGTCACCACAAGTTGGCATTTTGCGTTTCTATTTTTGAGGAAAGTAACAGAGTCTCACTGTAGCAAAAATGACAATGGAATATGCCTCTAAAGCTCAGTGCCTCCAGGCAGTATTAAACCCTTAAAGCTTAGTGGCAACAGCAGTATTAAACCCTTAAAGCTTAGCGGCTCCAGGCAGTATTAAACTCTTAAAGCTTAGTGGCTACAGGCAGTATTAAACCCTTAAAGCTTAGTGGCTCCAGGCAGTATTAAACTCTTAAAGCTTAGTGGCTACAGGCAGTATTAAACCCTTAAAGCTTAGTGGCTCCGAGCAGTATTAAACCCCTTAAGCTTAGTGGCAACAGGCAGTATTAAACCCTTAAAGCTTAGTGGCTACAGGCAGTATTAAACCCTTAAAGCTTAGTGGCTCCAGGCAGTATTAAACTCTTAAAGCTTAGTGGCTACAGGCAGTATTAAACCCGTAAAGCTTAGTGGCTCCAGGCAGTATTAAACTCTTAAAGCTTAGTGGCTACAGGCAGTATTAAACCCTTAAAGCTTAGTGGCTCCAGGCAGTATTAAACTCTTAAAGCTTAGTGGCTACAGGCAGTATTAAACCCTTAAAGCTTAGTGGCTCCAAGCAGTATTAAACCCCTTAAGCTTAGTGGCAACAGGCAGTATTAAACCCTTAAAGCTTAGTGGCTCCAGGCAGTATTAAACTCTTAAAGCTTAGTGGCTACAGGCAGTATTAAACCCTTAAAGCTTAGTAGCTCCAGGCAGTATTAAACCCTTAAAGCTTAGTGGCTCCAGGCAGTATTAAACTCTTAAAGCTTAGTGGCTCCAAGAATTATTAAACCCCTTAAGCTTAGTGGCAACAAGCAGTATTAAACCCTTAAAGCTTAGTGGCTCCAGGCAGTATTAAACCGTGTCCCTTGATTGAAGACCCTGCTTGATGGAGAAAACATATTCGACCCAACAACGGAGTTTTTAGTTGAAAGTCATTACTTCACAACAGCTAAATGGGGGTTAAAGCATGTGATAGCAGAAAACACATTTTTGTTTCTGAATGGCGAAGCCAACAATGAATATCTGTGGTCGCTTCTCACTATACAGCGTCCACTCAGGGGAGTTACAAAGGAGAAGCAGGGGTACGGTCTGTTGGTTTCATTACCTTGGGGCATTTTTTAATAGTGGGTACTTGTAGTGTGCACATACTACACATACCTTAGGGTGCCGTTATAAGATAATTCAGGGAGTGATTGCTCAGTTTAGCAAAATCCCTTCAAATGCTGAGTGTTAGAGTTTTTCAGAAGGATATTGTATCATGACTATTTCTAACGTGTTTGCCCTTACTCTGCAAACTACATATATGAGACTACTAATTGGAAAGGCATCACAGGAAGAAGGATTGATCAGGTGTGTATTCGAGGAGGGTATGGGGAGTTAAAGGCTTGTTAATAGTTCATGCACTAGGTCATTCTGATAGTTAAAGAGCTTTTGGTGGATGTTTCTTTGTGCTGGTTTCTCCAACTGGAATCTCTCTGTTAACACAGAGCCAGTGAGAACCTTCAAAATTAACCTAATTCGGGATTGATGTGGTAGATTAGGTAATCTTCCACACTCCATTCCACTATGCATTTCAGTAATCCACCTTACAAGAACGCATCATCATAGGTTCCAGGGAGAGACGCTCTTGGATCAAGAGCTATTTTCTTTCAGATGTTCAGGAAAACTACACAACTAAACATAGACATTGCCATAAATCGTTCGGAACTAGCTATGTTATTTGTGTGTAAATATGTGTACGAAGGGCAATGATAGTAATAACATCATCATCATCATTCAAAACATGAAAGTGAGTCATCCATTGCATACCCGAGAAGGTCAGAACCCACAAACAATACGGTATCCAATGTTAACATACAGAAATGAAATGCACATATTGGCGAGATCCCAAGTTTGAGATTGCAGTAATGAAGTAAACTTGTTCACTCAAGAGTTACTGTGAACTGGTGAGGTGTTGAGAGGACCTTTGTAGACTGATTAGATAGACCTACATCAGCCAAACTGTATGTGTGGGCACAAACCAACTGGGCAATGCTGATGGGGATTAATTATTTATCCAACAAAGTGTTATGAACCATATGAGACGATCCACATAGAAAGAACACCACCCAGTCTCTATAGATTTGTCTGATTGTCACCTCCCACAGTTTATCTGGTTTCTATCTGTCGGTCTCTCTGCTTCAGGGAGGGAGTTATTCAGAATATTCAAGCTTTTGTCAACATTTTGAGAGCCCCATTGCAGGGATTGAACAAGGGCAACTAGCGTATTTAATGGGATGATGCTCTGTCAGGATTGTTTACATTAATGTTACAGCTCACCATGACTTACTGTGTCCATATGTGTGGGCCTGCCCAAAAGGATATTCCACCACCGAAATGTAAGGACCTTCTCCTCTAATCTCTAATCACGAGATACCACCACCTATATATACTTTACATTAAAGTGGATAATACATTATATATGTGTGTATTATGATTAATCACTAAGTGGTTATCCCTAATGAAACGTCACTTAATGTGCAATCACACCCCACAAGAAACAGGCCACATTTATAGTTATCACACAAATGTATTTAAATATAATAAAACCAAAGGTGGTGTCCTAACGTTATGTGGTCGAAGTCACCAAATATAATATCTATCCATTTTAACTAGTTCACAGATGTAAGAAGTGGCTTGCATATATTATTCTCACTTAATATAATTCACAAATTCAGTCACACCATACATCTACTATTTCTACTTCTATTTCTATATCTAGTCACCATATGACAATCTAATTTTGTATCAACTTAATACAATTCACATTTTGTTAGATGACACTTAATGGCAACATTTATGTCCTCTGAAGTCAAAAACAAGCATTGGTATCAGAATAATGTGACACAGAAAGATGCATATACGTTAAACTCACTCCATTGGCAGTATGTGCCCATGTGCAGCATAGTGTGATTGGTTTCTATCCTAAGCATGTAAATAGAATACTAATTCTGATTGAATGTGTTATCAACTTAAAATGCACAGCACTATTTGTTTATTTTATGCACGCACTACAGATTCTAACTTTCTGAAAAGACAGCAACTACGCCTCCAGACTGGATGATTTGGGTATGTTTAATGCAAGGCACTCTGACTTCAACACAAGACCATTAGCAAAATGTTAGTTTGGAAGTGAATCTTTTCTATGGATCAGAAAGAGACATAGTCTAAGCTTCCTCCACAATCTCTGTTTTACTTTATCTATGATTTTCAAAGTATAAAAATTAACCATCCTCTGTTAGGCTGTGGTGTGGTTTCTCACTGGTCCATAGCCTCGACTACTGACTACACCTGTAATAACACACACTTTTAAATGTACTTGGATTTGACTGTATGAGGCTGCACTCCCGGCACAGAAATGCTATTGGGTTCCAGTTTAAGTTAATCTTCCCGGGACTTTTAATATGCCCAGAAAGCAGGATATAATTCACACTAGCAAACTACAATATGTTTCAGAAGGAAATCAGATTTCAATTGGCCATCAGTCTAGAGAGAAGGCACTGATTCATTCCACTGTAAAGTATCAATGCATTCTATTTGGGATGAGACCTCCCTACAAGCTATTATCTTCCCAATCCCCCCACTTGTGGTGCTTGGCAGCAGAATTTTTCTAAAGGGTCTATGTCTAATTATATTGTGGGAATGTACACAGGGCACAGAGTGAGAAAGAACATCAAGAGTTTCTATGGAATTCCCAGTCAGCTGGCATCACCTTGTCCCTTTCTCACTTTTCTAGGACAGCAGGTCTGTCTGCCTTAGGAAAATCTGCTTGAGAACCTTTTGGGACAAGGCACTTTAATTACCAGCTACCAACCAAGATCAGCACTCATCCATTTGTAACAGGTGTTCTCCTTCTCTGCAGCTTTCAAAATAATAGCTCTCACTATCCCCTGTGTCTTCCTGCTTTTATAATTGAAATGGTTCCAACACTTTGCCATTGTTACCTCACACTTTGAATGGTCATGTCTTTCCAGAGTTTGCTTAAAAAGCAGACACTCCTCGAGAATACTTTCCCCAATCTTCGTACATTCATCATATTTTCTTCCATAGCTTGGAATTTGAAGTGCCATACATTTTCTTTTGAAGCTAGGCCTAGACTTCACAAGGCCCCTACCTTTTACTCAATTCTGATACCTATCCTATCAGGTGAGGACAGTGCATGAGCATTTTAATTAAATGCATTTAAATGTGTAGAGTAATGCTATCCCTTTGCGATAGGCCTGTGCAAGTGGGAAGCATTGTCTTACTCATCAACATTGCACAGGTGGCCATGTAATTGGAACTTAATGGGTTATCTTCATGAAGAATCAATAAATCAGTTCATCTAGATGACCAAAAGAATCTAATGGGACTTTATCCTCCTTCAACAGTGAAATGTTTAAGCTTTCCTCAAGTTAACTGCAGAAACGGCAAAACCACGTTTAAAGAACTATTTGTTCATACAGATTTAAATACTAATGCATACCCTACAAAAAGTCCAATATGTAGCTATACTACTTAATCAGTTTGTACTATGTTTCTAATTACATCTAGACATGCATCACAACATTTTCTTTGACATATATTCTAGATACAATTGTCTATTGTGTGAATTCAACAGCTGTGGAAAAGAGAATACACGGTTTACATGTTGAATATTTCCTGCTACTTATATATTGGGTTTTTATAATGCGCCTATAGAAAATGTGTTTCAAGGCACAACAAAACAAGAGGTGGGAGCAAAGAAGACAAAACAAAAACTATCTTACTAGGCCTTGTGACATTCAGCTCATGCAAGTGCAGTAAACATAAGTGCGGGGAAGTGCCAGTGAGTTAAGCTTGTGCAAGGGGAGGCCATATGGACAGAGCCAGGGGAAGAGGAGAGTGCAGGGGCACACAGTCCATGTGTTAAGTTTGAGGAACGGGCTGGAAGAGCGCAAGAAGGGGTGCAGGACCAGCCAGGCAAGTGTGGGGTGGAGGGAGCCCAGAGGGCAATTGCAGGAAGGGGAAGGTCAGAGCAGACCAAGTGCATGGGTAGACTGTTCGGTGAGGGCCTGGTGCCCTGTAAGACTCTGAAGGGGAAACAGGCATCCAGTCAAGAGGCAGCAGTGGAAATTAGCAGGGTAGGGGGAGAGGGAAGGAGGAAGCAAAAAGCAGGGCTTTGAGAAGCTTCCAGATATTAAGGAGATCTGGCTCAAGTCTGAAAGGGGCAAGGAGGCCACGTATAGGAATGAGACCTACCCTTTTCTCTCTGCTTGGAGAAGTATCTGATCTGTAGAGAGTTGGAACTAGAAGACCAAAGCGCTCTAGTAGGCAGGTATTTAGGGAGAGAGAGCTGGATGCAGTGGGGTCCCAGGCCCCCAGAAAGCCTTTTGGATGATGCAGAGGGTCTTGAACTTGACCCTCACAGCAACCGTGAGCTAGTGGAGAGATGTTGAGACTAAAGAGATGCAGTCACTGCGCTTGAGGCCAAGGATAAGACTTGCAGTCCTATTCTGGATTAGTTGAAGGGGGGAAAAGGGAGGAGTTAGACAGATTGAGGAAGATGATGTTGCCGTAGTCCAGCCTGTAGAGGACCAGAGCTCCGGAGACATTGGGTTTCTAGAAGAAGGTGAGGAAAGGGAGAATGACTCTGAAAGAAAGACTCTGACACATAACACAAACGCATTATACAATGTGATACTTTATTTGCAGAACACATGGTGATATCCTATGAAATTGAAGATAATTTACTTGGCTTTTATTACTTTCACATGCATATTTCTGTAATACATGCTTCTTGTAATACATTCTTTGCTTGGTCAGATTTCCGACCCATTTGGTCCTTCTTTGATATGCAGTTCTTTGAATGTTAATGTTATTGTGTTATCCATTTCGTATGTTCGGTGCTGTCCATTATTTCAGCTCAAATTAGTTGATGTTAATTGGTACTATTACACTGTTCAGGAGCTGGAGTGTTCTGTTCTGAAGCACTATTTAAAAGGTGACACAAGAGGTCTGCAGGTTAAAGGCTACAGCATTGGTGATACATTGCATATTATTTTTTTTATTTATCTCAGCCCATGTCACCTCAGTAATCATGTAGGGGTTTGATGCTGTTGACGGGGCAGGCCTTTTTACACTTGCTTCTGATGATTCTGCGCGAAAAATGTGCCAGATGAAACAAACGTAAGCACTTCCAAAATATATCAACTTTGTTATATCTCTGACTTGCTGTCATAGTTACATTAACTTTGTGACATTTGAATTACAATCCTCTGGTCAAGCCTTACGTATATGGCCTGCTCTGGGTACGTTGGAGAAAAAGAGAGGGTGAAAGGAAGACATGGAAAGAAAGGCAGGCAATGGAGGGATTGAGATAACATAATGGAAGAAGAGGCATGTAAAGGAAAAGGGAAGATTGCAGGCGACTGAGCGGGAAGGAAGGCAAAGAAGATAAATACGGAAAACGAGAAAAGATGGCCAATGGCAAGGGAGATCAGAAGGGAAGAGCAAAGGGCAAGTAGGAATGAAGGTTTGCAAAAGGGAGATTGGAATGAGATTGGTTGGATACAGAGGTAATTGATAGATTTACACGTAACGGATAGGTGGATTAATGGAAACAGTGGGAGGATACAGCAGACTAGATGGATGAATGAAAGGAGTACAAGGAGGATGAATGGATGGATTGATAATTGAGAATGTATGACTCGGTGAAGCACCTTTGAGGGCTGGGTGGAAAAATGGGGGATGAATGATTGTGAGGATGCAATGGAAAGGTTATTGAATGGAGAAACACAAATAAACATGAGGAAGATGGACAGGTGCATTCAAGGAAAACGTGGGGTGATGGATGTGTAAAGACAAGTGATCATAAGAGAAAGACACAAAGGGACAAACGAGAAGAAAGAAAGAATCATGTGGAAAAGGGAGAGGATGGCAAGTGTCATGGAAGGAATAGTGTAATATTGAATATCCCAAATGTGCCATATTCGCACTCCCCAAAGTATGTTTTTTCTTTGCCTCAAGGCAGAGGCCAGTGTTTTACCCTTACTGTATCAAAATCCATTCAGCCTACTGATCCTTTGCTTGATACTCGATCACCGCTTTGTCCAAACGCAGCACCCCTTGCATCGCCTTGCTTTAAGGCCCTGCTGCCTTGTTCACAGCATTACAAAGTCTGCATTCAATGCCATACCTGCAATTCACTTGTCTGAATCCGTACATCAGTCCCTTTTTCAATGGGGATCTTTATGAGCGTGTCGTTTTTAACTAATATGCGAGTCATTCATTTAAAAGCAATTGATGTTTAGAATTAGTTTCTACATTAATATTGGCTTCATTTAACTATGAAAAGACACTGAACTTTCCGAAGCATTTGTTTTTATTTCTTCCAACTTTTGTCACTGGAATTTATGAATATTAAAATGAAATCTAATTTTTGTTTAAAGGCAGTTAGTGGCAGAAGAAATCAATTAGTGCTTGCCAATGTCCCAGGGTTTAGAGGACACCACAAGGAAATGCTGTTTTACAAAGTGCCTAGTGCCTGTGATCTTGACACATGTGCTGATGCTGCTAGAAATTAAAACTAGTTGCACATAATTAGACTTTTGGAATTATGAATAGAAAAGCAACGCATTTTGCATAATTGCTGAAGAAATGGAACAAACTGTGAATTTAATTTGCACTCCTCAAATGCGGATTGTCTATCTGCTGTGGCGGTGAACATTCAACTTGTACTGGTGTTCTCCGAGCCCTTCAGATTTACTGTTTAACTTGCATTAGCATTTACTACTGTTTCGTAGATGAGGGGCATGACACGGTGAATATCTCATTAGGGAGTTCGGTTCAGACTGCTTATCATGAAGGCACTCATGTGAAGCACCCAGGTGCCATTTCCTGGACGTCTATGGCAGAGCAAGCATGAAACCTATCCTTTGGGTGCAGTGCAGAGTAAACACATGGAGACTAATTGGGCATCGTCTCTTTTCTCTAGCCCCTCTTGGACCAGAATACACGAACAATGGAAGCTTTAAGAGGCAGCTATGCCATCAGAAAGAACGCAACGCTTTGAACGTAATGGTTTCTGTGACAAGACACACGTACAAATAACCCCAATATCTTGACAGTAGTTGGCCATTGGCACTGCTAACGGGCTTTTAGGTCGCAGCTGTAGCAATAGGCGGATTAGATTGAATGCACGCCTTGAAGTACTGTGCTGTTTAATGAAGGGGTGGAATTTGATAAGCCGCTTCTTCATTTTGGTGGTGCATTGTTTGAATTAAAATGTTGGTTTAGCCCTTTGCCCCTAACTACAATCTTCTTTAGAATGAAAACATTTTTAACAGAGTCTAAATGTTGAAAAGTGACTTTGCAGCCTTGTTGAAATAGAAGATCTAAGACGTGTCTAGACGCCCCACAAGAAAAGAGATAACGTGTTTTAGGAAGAAACGGTTAATTTAGCACTTTGTGCGCGGGGTCCCCAAAGGAGTCCCAATTTCCCAAGTTTTTTGGAAAGCAGTACCTTCCTCTACGCTCCCCAATGTCTCAGTGAGGTTGTGTTGTGTGAACATGCCTACATGCTGTTCTTCTAACACAGCATTACTGCAGTCAATCACTGTTTATTCGGTTAACAACATACAAATGCATCATAAATACATTTAAATACATAAAACAATTATACAGCTATTGATATTGATATGTTATTTCTGTTGCACTCGTACACAAGTGTTTCAGAGCACGACAAGGCAAGGGAGGGGAGAACAAAACTGCGATCTTACTAGGCCCAGTGACATCGAGAATGTGCAAGTGCATGGGAGAGGGGGAGGGGAAAAGTGTATGGAAGGGGGGAGAAGTGGAAAGTGTGAAGCAGAAGACAAAGAGATAAATAATAAATAAATACATAAATAAATAAATAAATAAATAAAGGCAACACACAGGGGTAGTGCAGCCAGCAATTTACAAGTGCTAGGTTTTAGGCAGCAGAAAGGGTAGGTCTGATAAGTGCAGGAATAAAAAGGTGGTGGGCTGTATGGGAACAGATACAGACCCCAGTACAAGGGGTGGCCTGGAGGCACTGCGGGAGCGTGGCAGGGTGAGCAGGTACCTGGGCCAAGGACAGAGGGTGGCCAGGAGCACGGTGCCAAGAGAGAACAGATCAGCAGGGGAGAGGGGGAGCCAAGGCAGAAGAAAAGAGGAAGGTCTTGAGGTGCTTCCAGAACCAGAGATGGTTCTCCTCAAGTTTTAGAGTGGCAGAGAGGCTGTTCCAGAGGGAGGCCCCAGCCAAAGACAGAGATCTACCCCCAGCTTGTTTCTTTGAAAAACGACTGACCCTGTGGGAGTTAGAGGTAGAGGAACAAAGAGCTCGAGAGGGGAGGGATTTGAGGAGGGATAGCTGAAGGTATTTTGGACCCAGGCACCAGAATGCCTTGTGGACAATGCAGAGGGTTTTTAATGTAATCCATGTATCCAGTGGGAGTCAATGGAGAGATTTCAGAGCTGGAGATATATGATCCCAGGGCTTGAGGCCAAGGACAAGTCTTGCAGTCCTGTTCTGGATTAGTTGCAGAAGGCCTAGAGTAGAGGCAGGTAGATTTAGAAAGAGGCTGGTACAATAGTCCAACCTAGAGAGAACAAGAGCTTGGGATACCATGAGCTTCTGGTGGAAGGAGAGGAAAGGCAGAGTACCTCTGAGGAGTTGCAGTAAGAAGTTTGACTTTTTAGAGACCTCAAGAGATGTGGGCAGCGAAGGAAATGGTGGAGTCAAAGATGACCCAGAAGTTCTTAGCCTCGCAGGTGGGGGTAGGAGGAGGGCCAAGGGAAGCCAACCAGAGAGTGAGGGTAAAGGATGGTGAAGGTGTGCCGATGAGGAGGATCTCAGTCTTGCTGGCATTCAGACATAGATCATTGGCGGAACACCAATCTTGAATGGCAGTTACGCAATCGGAGATGAGAGCGGGAGAGGAGGTGGCCGAGGGCAGCCTGAAAATTAGTTGTGTCATCAGCGTAGCACTGGAAATTTGAGCAGAAAATGGCAATTCAGTGGGCCAGAGTTGCCAGGTATTGGCTGAAAAGCCAGGGCGAGAGGTTAGAACCCTGGGGAGCCCCAGAGGTAGAGAGGAAGATAGATGATAGGAAGGACCCAAGTTGGACCTGGGAGGGTCGATCAGAGAGGAAAGAGGTCAGCCAGGCCAGAGCCTGATCAGTGATACCCAGGTTTTCACAGAGACGGTTGAGCAGAATGGTATGTTTGACCGTGTCGAAGGCAGAAGAGAGATGGAGGAGGATGAGGACAGAGGGAATGTTAGAGTCAAGGTTAGAGAGCAGATCTTCACGGATGTTCAGGAGAGCAGTTTCCGTGCTTCTGGCAGCTCTGAAGCCAGACTATTGGTCATAGAGACAGCCAACAGAATTGGAATGAAGGTTAAGCTGAGAGATGGCCAACTTTTCCAGTAGTTTGCCCAGAAAGGGTGTAATGGAAATTGGGCGCTAGTTAGCTGGACTAGAAGGATCAACTGTGGGTTTCTTGAGAAGAGGATGTACAAGGGAGCGCTTCATAGGGGGGTGGATCCTGAGGCAAAGGAATGGTTGCAAAAATCAGCAAGGGCCGGAGCGAGCGCGTCAGTGTGGTCCTTGATGGTTTTAGAGGAACAGGGATGAACCTGTTTTGACGAGGTTTTCATAGATCAGACTTGTCTAGCAACCTCATCAGGGGAGAAAAGAGGAAAGGATGAGAAGGATGGTAGGGGGTGGCTAAAGGAGGCTTAGCAAGCACAGATGGAGAGGGGAGAGGATCGGAGGGGTGGGGTGGAGAGGGTGGACAGGATGTCCTTGGGTTTTGAAATGAAGTGAGAGGCAAGGGAATTGCAAAGAGCCTGGGAGGCAACAGGAGGGCTAGAGACTGCAGCAGGGTTGGCCAGCTCCTTGCAGATTTTAAAGAGTTCGACCGAGTTGTTAGATGCCACAGAGACATGAGCTTGAATATGGACTCTCTTCTTGTTGAGGACAGAGAGTCGGTATTGTCTTTGTAGCATTCGACAGGCCAGTTTGTCAGAGGATGAATAGGAACCCTCCAGTTCCTCTCAGCCGCCCTACACTTAAGTTTAACTGTAGCTAGGTCAGAGTCATACCAGGAATTGCACTTGGGTTTGGACTTCAAACGGATCCTCATGACAGGGGCAAGCGCATCAAGACTATAAGAAATTGTAGAGTAGAGCAGAGACAGGGCTGTGTCAGGATGTGAGACAGCTAGAGGTGGAGGGTGTGGGATGTATTGACCCACTTCTGCTCTACGTTGCATCACTCTGTTATGATGGGGCCAGAAACAGCAAAATGGCTGCATAACCCTTGTGTGTGCCAAAACTCCTGAAAAGCGCGCTGTTCAATGCACAAAAAGATGGCTGCCCAATCTGCCATGCATGTTGTCAGTGGTGGAACAGAGCTCACTACTGAAATGTCTCACTGGGCTCCACAACAATTGAAAGTGGAGTGCAGAAGGAAAAAAACAGTGTTTTGCTAAATGAAACTCCAAATCTTGCTTTAAATCACTTTTTCTTTGTTGCTGAAACTTCAGAATGCCGGTTCAGAACACCTTTCAAATATTCAAAACTCTTGCTGGGTGCAACAATTCACTTAGTTTAAGAAATCATTGTGAATTTACAAGGTTCTGAAAAGCTAAGAGCATAAAGAGATTTCCACAGCAAAAGTGGCCTGTCTGTGGATCTGTCAAAAATCTCTGTGCAGCAGAGGGCTGCTGTGATGACAGCTGTCAGGGACCTGCCTGATTAAACGTTAACATGTATAAAATGAAAATCAAATGTTACAATCTAAGAGGCCTGTTACTGATAGTAACCCATATTGTAATTGTTTTGATCCATGGTTTAAAATCTTGAATGAGAATTCTAGCTGTTATTTGATATAACAAGTTGTTTTGTGCTTAGGAAAAGGCCACAGAATTTAACAATTAATTTAAACCTGGCTGAAGTTGCCAAACTTGAATAACAGGTTTTTCTCCCCCAGCAGGAAATCACGGAGAGGCATTAACTACAGGGTAGGAAAGAACGTGGGCTACAGAGGCAAAAGGAACAATGACAAGCTGCAGCTCAGGAAATTCGAAGTATGAAGACAGTCGTAAATGGTCTCTGTGATGCTGGAAATGCATCCGAGGGACAGGGCCTCTGAATCCTTGTCCTTTACTGTTTTTTATCGTGTGTTCTGTCGTGTTTTCTGCCCAGGAGTCCATGTGGGACTCCTGGCAGTGCAGCTCTCTTTTGGTTTGGTGAACAGACCCATGGGATACCCTTATGGCACCCATGGGTAGGGGTACAACCCTGTGCCCCTGTGTATGTTTTTGGGCACCTGTGGGTGGCCCACAGAGCAGGGTATGGGCTGGTGGCAGCTCCATGCTGAATTTGACAGGTGCTCTGGGTGTCCTCCATTTTGGGATACCCAGGCCCTGCCATTGGGATCAGTTGATTCCTGATAGGAAACAAGATGGCCCCTGTGGCCTCTTGCTTTCTATTGCCTGTTACCTTGTGTTCCCAAAGTCCTGGGAAGCCCTGACTCTATCCCTTCACCCTGACTGGCTGTTGGGTGGAAGTTCCATATATGGTGTTGTTGTGAAGGCCCAGCTAGACTGACTGGAGCCTTTCCAGTGACTGTATGTTGTGGGTACCTCCTGTGGGTGGGACCTGGGTGAATGGAGTGTGTGACCAATATACACTCCTTGTTGTGGTTGTCTGGTTTCTGGCATGAGAGACAAAGACTGAGACAGCCCTGCCCGAAACTGGCCTGAATGCAGTGTGTAGTGTTGAATGGCTGGGTACTTGTCCCAATCCACATTCCTTGTTGTGAGTGTCTGAAAGGGAGGAGTGTGGCCTGAATGCACTGTGTGCCTGATTGGCTGACTGACTGCATGAATGCCCTTCTGTATGATTGGCTGCTGAGTGTGTGCCAGCAGTGTGGATGAGAGACAGAATAGTATATCTGGGGACCTCTCACCACTGGTAATTGTTCAGAAGCGTTCTGGAGCTGAGTCTCCACTCTAAGAGTAACTGGAACTGCTGATCCTCGACGCCCAGCTGGAAGAAGAAGACTTGCTGCTGCATTTGCTTCGACCGATCCGAAGGCTGCCGAAATCGTTGAAGACTGACCCGAGAGAGGACCTGGTAAGGCGCCCTCTTCCCGTGCTCCGAGGGACCATCGAGCACCGCTCCAACTTCGCCGAAGCGCCCTGGAAGTCAGACCCTCGAAAGGCTGCCGACCCGAGACGGGACCGCCGAGGAGATCGAAGTGAAACACCCAGACATCGCCGCCGTCGAAGTCCATTGCCGTCGACCAGGGTTCGCAGGTCTGTGTAACCGCTGGAGGCCCGTCGAAGTTGTGTTGCCCAGCCGTGGGAACCACTTGACGCCGTGCCGCCGACGACCGGAGCCGTCCGCTCCTTGCCTAAGAACATTTGAATCGAAGGACTCCCTTGTCCACACCGTCGACCGCTTTATCCTGCCGGAGAAAGTCGAGGACGACCAACGCGCCGAGGAGAAACCTGCCGGTGGGTTTCCCGCCACCCGAAGACTACAAAGACTCGAACGACTCGACGCCCTTGCTGGGCCCCCGTCTTCACGAATCTTTGCGGTCCTGAACAATTGTCGTCGAGGTGCCCCGCACGCCTCTGCCTTGCAGGACGCCAACGCTCCGTCGTCGACGAGCACCGCTTGGATCGAAGCTGCCACCTCATCGACGCCGTTCTACCCTGTTTGTTGTCGGACGTTTGACGCCCCGTGTCTCCCGCTTGAAAGGGAAGGCATTCAAGAAGGGCCGTCGATTCCCCGACGCCGAACTCCGAGTTCCTCGACGGACGTTCGATGCCCCGTGTCTCCCGCTTGAAAGGGAAGGCATTCAAGAAGGGCCGTCGATTCCCCGCCGCCGAACGCCGAGTTCCTCGACGCTTCTCGACGCCTCTCGACGATCCGTGACTCCCGCTTGAAAGGGGGTCGCTCAAGAAGGATCTGTCGACGCCTCTTCCAAAAACTCGATTCCAGCAGGTACATTGGGGGGGTAAAAACATTATAGGAGGGAATAAGACTTGCAGAACAATATATGGACTGGGCTTGTGCTATATCTTTATTTTACAGGTTGCCCAGGTGGGGGGATCTCCACACAGAACTGTGTCTAGTGGTAGGGGCCAGTATTCTGCCCATTGCTCAACCATCTTATTTTCTCTCCTCTCTCTATTGCTGGTTTCAATCTATTGATCTGTGTGACATTGTTACAGTATTGGTGATGCACTCCAATGAGATCTAATACAAAGGGTGGTACCATTTTAGAATTGTATATATTTGCCATTGTTGATTTTCCTAAGTACAAAGTGAGTTATTATGATAAGTGTACATAACCTTGAATATTGATTATATAAAGACTGTGTCTAACCAATACAGTGTGTGGACATTCCTTTGTGGGGGCTTGGGGACTACACTGTACTTAAGAACCAGCCTGCATCACCTCCTGAGAAGCTAGGCCTTGATTGCCTCGACCATAGCTACCGAATAGAGAATCTAGGCTGGGGTCCTCTGTGCCTCCCCTCTACCATATAGAGAGCAGAAGTACAGACCACCCCCCTGCCGGTCCTTTACAGTCTCTGCAAGGAACAAACATGATGTTACGCTCAACTGGTATCCACGGGGACGCCCGTATGCCCTGATTGCCGTATTCCCCCCGGATGTGCCCAATTCGGGATGATGTCTTCTATGGCAGGTGGTCCTGAAAACACAGGAGGACTGACTTAAACACTGATTTCGTTTTCCTCCCACCAGCCCCTTGGACTCGACCTGATGGGCCCCTCCTCACCTTGTTATGATGTCTGGCATGCTCTCTGTCCTGCTTTCTGCGCAGGGGTGTGTAGTTTTCTGCAGGTTGAAGCGACCGAGTTAACTTCACTGGTGCCAACCCATTCAAGTGTCTTTAAGGAGGTAAGTCCGATTATAGCAGTCTCTGAAGGCTTTTGCTTTTCTTTCGTGCGATAAATGTCTTTCCCTGATTGTTTCCCCCTTAGGTGTGCGGAGGTTCGCTGGGTGCGCTGCTTGGATCAGGCTCCTGCCGGGATTATGGACGCAGAGCGTATGAAGAATGATAGGTTCAGCGCGAAGTGCGGCGCGCTAATGTCTTTTTGGGCTAAACTGTATACTTTATTCCTTTTCAGGTCGCAATGGTCTTTCTGGGCGTGCAGAGATTTCCGGAGCGGAACCGGCCACGATATGCCCAGCCAGGTGAGGAGGTTATGGTTACTGCTGTGATTGCCGTGAGTAACCTTTTTAACGTTGTCCTTTTTTCTCTCTCCCTCCAGGTGCTTCGTTCCGGTGCATGCGTGATGTCCAGAAGATGCTGCCTACGGGATAGACGACCGCGAGTAGCCGGGATCAAAGGATGGAAAGCTGCAGGTAAGCAGGGACTGCTAATGATGTTCTTTTGTCTCCTCTGCAGGTCTGCTATTCCAGGAACGCTGGGTGCTGGTCTCTGAACACGATGAGCGTCACGCTGCTGGCTGCAGAATAACACAAAGCAAGTTCTTTAGCTTGAGTGTGGTTTATATAGCCTACCTTGTAAAGTAGTCCAGGTAAAGTAGTCTAGGGTACCACACCCTAAAACACTGCACTGCACAGTCTGGTTCTTAGGGACTACACTGTGTGGGTGTCTCCATGTTGGCTGCAGACTTGCACACAAAATGTAGTCCCCTCAAGTCCCATTCCAAATATGAGCCTGGCGCCAAAAGCGCCAGGACTGACTCCAGGAGAGTCCCTGGTGATAATGTAAGGCCCTTGGGGCCCCAAATGAACCCTGAGTCCTAACCCTACCTGGCATGTGACCATGCCAGTGGGGTTCTGGGTCACGGGTCATGACAGCACTCCCCCCCCCCCCCCCCCCAAAGGCCCCTCCTAAAATGATTCTTATGCCTGGTCCAGGCTTGTCTGGAAAGTATCGATGAAATGTTCTAATTAAACGCGGTGCATGAATGTTCTCACTAGGTTCCCAAGATCTGTCTTGAGGGCCATAACCCTTCCAATTGACTAGATAGTGTAGTTTGGATCTGGTATATTTGGAATCCAGGATTTCTTTCACTTCGTATTTGGGTTCTCCATTGATCATGATGGGTTAAGGTGGTGGTTTAACTCATGTATCGGGTTTTACTGGTTTTAGCAGTGAGACATGGAACACTGGATGAATTCGCATGTTAGCTGGCAATGTTAGTTTAACTGCTGCCGGGTTGATGATGGCTTGAACAGTATAAGGTCCCAAATAGAGAGGGCGAAAAAGTCTGAGTTCCCTTTAGTGGTATGTATTTTGTTGCTAGCCAAACTCTGTCTCCTATCTGATAGTCAGGAGCCTTTTTCCGATATTGGTCTGCAAACCTTTTTTGCTTACATTTGGCTTGGATTAACTGCTCTGTTGCCTTTTTAAAGGCTTGAGTGATGTTTTCATGAAGAGTCTTTACAGCCGGCATTTCGAGGTTTGGAGGGCTGTCTAGTTTGGAAGTATGCGGATGTCTGCCTTAGAGGGTGTAAAAAGGTGTTTGCCCAGTACTGGAATGTACTGAATTGTTGTAAGCATATTCGGCTATCCATAATAGATCTTTTCAGGTTCCCTCGACTTGGTGCAGCATGCATCGTAGGTACTGTTTGAGAGTCTGATTGGTCCTCTCTGTTTGACCATCCGTTTGGGCGGTGATGGCTGGTGGATAGCCGTATGTCGATGTGAGCCATAGCGCAGCAATTGTTCCAGAAGTTCGATACAAATTGGCTCCCTCGATCAGAGACCAGGACTGAAGGGAATCCATGCAGCTTGATAATGTTTTCCAAAAACACCTTTGCTAGCTGGGTGTAACGCTCACCTGGTTCCCACGGAGGCGCGGGCGTGGTCTGGACGGCAGTGGCCTCTTCGAAGGAGATGTTCAGCACCCTGAAGATGGAGTGGGCTGGGTTCCCAAATCCGGCTTGTCTGGCTCGGATGAATACCCTTCTGTGAGCGAAAAGGACGGGTTAATACTCTGCGGGTTTGTGTTGATCTCCCGTTCCCCTTCTCACCCTCCTTGCAACCCTTCTGTAATTCCCTGTGGAGACTCACCTTAGGGATTGAAAAGGCGAGCTCTCCATCCTGCTTCTGATGCAGGGGCACGTTGGGATCCAGTTACGTCACTGGATAGTAAATTCGAGTTCGCTTGTCTGTTCCGGTAAGTACTGTAAATGTTTATGGCAAGCTTGAGTCTAAACTGTTCCTCTTCTCTTTTGCAGGTAATGGAAGACTTCGGGCTGAGGGCGGTTTCTGTCGAAAACCTGATTTCAGGTGAGTTTTGGTGTAGGCCCACTACTGTCTTTTCCTATCTCTTTTTCCTTAGGGGCCGGAGTTCGAGAATGCCGAAGAAATGGAGCCGGTACGAAGCAGAAGCTGAGTCCGACCTGTAAGCAGGTACATTTTAAAATAGTTCGTTTGCTACGGTTCTTGCATTCACTAATGTGATGTTTGCTTTTTTCCCATAGGGGCCGGGGTGCTGAAATGCCCAAGGAATGGCATCGACCCGAAGGTAAGAAGAATTAGCTTGGCGGGTAAGTGTTTCTTGGTTATTTTCCCCTTCTCATCTTGCTTTCTTCTCTTCGTCTCCCCGTAGGTGCTGGAATGCTGCAGGAGATCCGGATGGGCGTCGCAGAGCCGAAGGTGCCACGTGCAGGTAAGAGAAGTGCGCCGAGATGTATGCGACGCGGTGAGTATTTAAAATGATGTCTTTTTGCAGGAACGTTGGCGCGCTGAATCCGGAATGCAGCTTTAACAGGTAAGGTTTGTTTTCACCTGATTCTTCTTCCCTTTTCTATCCTTAGGTGTTTCCAGGATGCTGGCAGGCATGGTCGAGGACTGGAGCAGGAGCAGGCACGGTGAGCGTCCAGCTGCTATGAGCAGAACAACGCGAATCATGGTTTGCTGTCTGGGCGTGGCTTAAATAGCCTTTCAAGTAGTCCCAGGTATGTATCCTTCCACTGAAGGTATGTATCCTGCCACCAGCCACACCCGTGTGGTTAAGTAGTTCCTTTTTCATCTGGAAGTTGTAGAATGATCTGCCAGGTAAGGAAATTGCAAAAACAAAGAGGTGATGGCTGGAAGGTTTAGACTGAATCTTAACCACTGGCATTGCTCGGGGCAACCCTCCAGACCATCGTTCTTCGCCTGCCAAGCCATTACAGAAGGGGAAAGACCATATGCAAATCAGGCCTGGCCCCACCCCAAAAGGGGAAGTCCAGCCCGAACTGCTAGGTCACGTCCCTTCTGCACGAGACCACAAGCATCCCCAAACATGTTTCACCCTTGTTGGGGATCATCAGTGAGGAGTAGCTTGGGTCTCTAGGCCCAGCAGGCACGGGACCCACGTCTGGGCATACCCGTCCCACTCGGGGTGACAAAGCAAAAACAAAGAGGTGATGGCTGGAAGGTTTAGACTGAATCTTAACCACTGACATTGCTCGGGGCAACCCTCCAGACCATCGTTCTTCGCCTGCCAAGCCATTACAGAAGGGGAAAGACCATATGCAAATCAGGCCTGGCCCCACCCCAAAAGGGGAAGTCCAGCCCGAACTGCTAGGTCACGTCCCTTCTGCACGAGACCACAAGCATCCCCAAACATGTTTCACCCTTGTTGGGGATCATCAGTGAGGAGTAGCTTGGGTCTCTAGGCCCAGCAGGCACGGGACCCACGTCTGGGCATACCCGTCCCACTCGGGGTGACAAAGCAAAAACAAAGAGGTGATGGCTGGAAGGTTTAGACTGAATCTTAACCACTGGCATTGCTTGGGGCAACCCTCCAGACCATCGTTCTTCGCCTGCCAAGCCATTACAGAAGGGGAAAGACCATATGCAAATCAGGCCTGGCCCCACCCCAAAAGGGGAAGTCCAGCCCGAACTGCTAGGTCACGTCCCTTCTGCACGAGACCACAAGCATCCCCAAACATGTTTCACCCTTGTTGGGGATCATCAGTGAGGAGTAGCTTGGGTCTCTAGGCCCAGCAGGCACGGGACCCAGGTAAGCTGCAGCATGGTCTGCCAGGTAAGTTTGCACCAAACACTATTCCTTCCATATCTTGTATGAGCCTGGCACCGATGGTGCCAGGACTGTTATCCCTTATGAGCCTGACGCCAACGGCGCCAGGACTGAGTCCAAAGAGCCCCTATCTGGGGTGGCTGGGACTTCCCTAGTATACATGTTGCCTGCCTCTGAGGGTGCCGGGCCCTGTCTGGCTCCTTGGAGGTAGGCATCATGACACTGGGATGCATCTGGAAGGTCTTTAAAAGGGATAAAGTGTGCCATTTTAGAAAATAGGTCCACTACAACTAAAATGGTATTGAACCCTTGGCTGGGAGGTAAATCAGTAATGAAGACGAAAGAGAGTGTGTGCCATGGTGCCAGAGGTATTTCTAATGGTTGCAGGAGGCCAGCTGGTCTTTGCTTCAAAGACTTGTTTTGTGCACACACTCCACATGACTGAACGTATTCAATGACGTCTCGATGCCAAGTGGGCCACCAATAATTGCATTTTACTTTGGCTAGAGTTTTGGCAATTCCGGGATGACCCTCCATCAAAGAGTCGTGATAGTATGAAATGATTTGTTGTTGTAGCTCGGTTTTAGGCACGTACAGGCGTTCCTCAAAATATGGCAGTTGATTTTTGACAGTGTATTGTTTTCCTTTGGTATGCCATTCCAGTAACTCCCTTGGGGTTATTTCCCATTGGATCACATTTTTAAATTCAGTTTGTGTTAAAGCTGTGGTGAGGCCTAAAAGCTTGTCCTCGGGTATAATGGACACCGGATCTGGAGTTGCATATTCTCTTTCATCGATGCCCATGCGAGATAGTGCGTCAGCTTTCCCATTTCTTACGCCTGGTCGATAAGTGGTTACGTAGTCATACCTGGCGAAGAAAATGGCCCATCGTAATTGGCGTGAGGATTGCGCCTTTGCTGTTTTTAAATATTGTAAGTTCTGATGGTCTGTAATTACAGTGACTGTATCCCTGGCCCCTAAGAGATAATGCCGCCATGCCTTGAAGGCGGATTTTATAGCAAGCAGTTCCTTATCGGTGATGGCATAATTGAGTTCAGGAGATGTGAATTTTTGTGACCAGAAGGTCCCGGGGTGCAATTGGCCAGTGTTGGGGTCTTGTTGAGAAAGAACCGCCCCCATAGCCATACTGGAAGCATCTGTTTCCAAGATGTAAGGAAGATCTGGACGAGGGTGTCGTAAAATCGGGGCTGAGGTGAACCTTTCCTTTAATTCTTTAAAGGCCTTTTCGGCATCTTCAGACCACATACATTTTTTATTGTTTTTTTGTAGAAGTAACGTGATCAGATGCACAATCTGAGAAAAGTCTGAGATGAATCGACGGTAGAAATTTGCAAAACCTAGCATACTCTGGACCCCTTTTACTGAGGTTGGGGAGGGCCATTTAAGAATGGCATCCACCTTGTGTGCATCCATTCGAATGCCTTTCGGAGTAAGAACGAAACCAAGATATTCAACTTCGGTTAAGTGAAAAAAACATTTTTCAAGTTTTGCGTATAGTCGATGTTGGCGCACTTTGGCAAGGACAGCGCAGACATGCTTGACATGGTCTTGTTCTGAGGTTGAATACACTAGGATGTCATCTATGTAGACTAGGGCGCAAACATTGATCAGCTCCCTTAGGACGTCATTCATAAAATATTGGAACGCCGCTGGGGCATTGCCAAACCCCAACGGCATTACCTGGTACTCAAACAACCCATAATCAGTACGAAAAGTCGTTTTCCATTCATCTCCTTTTTTAACTCGGAACAGGTGGTACGCTCCTCTGAAGTTTAATTTAGTATAAATCTGGGCATCTTTGACATGATCTAGCATCTCGGGAATAAGGGGCAGTGGGTAACGGTTTTTCACGGTGATCGGGTTCAGGGCGCGATAGTCAATACAGGTTCTCAAGTCACCTTCCTTTTTGGTACGAAGAATAGGGGACTGGCTGCCAGTGATTTGGATGGGCGAATGAACCCATTTGCCAAGTACTGGTCCAGATAGGATTTTAGATGCTGGTTTTTTGATTCAGTGAGCGCAAGATTCTGCCGCAAGGGATCGGTTCACCAGGTATGAGGTCAATCTGACAGTCATAGGACCTGTGTGGTGGTAGAGTATTAGCTTGTTCCTTCTGGAACACATCCTGGAAATCTTGGTATTCTTCAGGGAGAGTACTGGTTGCACCAAGTGTAGATATGCCAATTCTAGGACTCATAGAAACCTTGAAACTGGACTTGTTTTCTTGGAGATAACAGGTGGAGGCGCAATCATGAGGAAAAGTCAGTTTTCTTGCACGCCAATCTATCCGAGGGTTATGAGCAACTAACCATGGCATCCCTAATATTAGCTGAAACTGAGGCGCCTTGATGAGATCGAAGGAAATCGATTCCCGGTGTCCATCCTGGAACAGCAGCGTTATTCCTGCTGTACATTCGGTTACTGGTCCGGAAGCAATTTCAGTCCCATCTACTGTGGTCGGCTTTTCTGTGTTTAGCTTAAAACTTAAGGGAAGCCCCATCCGTGCGGTCAGATCTTGATCAATATAATTCCCAACTGCTCCGCTGTCTATGCAAGCTTCAATGGAATGCATCCTTGAAGGTTGTTGATGATTGACTAGGATCACTGGTATTGCAAAAGGTGAGGTCGGTGGCTCATTCTTTTCACTCGACAAACTGACCTCTACTTTTGTCGAGCTAGGCAGTTTTCTGACTCCTTACTCTCATCCTTTTCTGTAGCTTCCACAGTTCGCTTGGGGGTTTTTATTGGACAGTCTTTTAAGAAGTGCCCTGATTGTCCGCAGTACAAACATAACTGCTGTTGCCTCCTCTTGTTTCTTTCGGCTTTTGTGAACGGTGGTCGTATGCCTCTAATTTGCATTGGCTCTGTGGTATTCTCTGACGTGCACAGAATAGCATACCTGGTTTGTAGATACACGGCCCGTGTGTCAGATTTGGACCGATCCGCTTTCTGATCTTGCAGTCGATCTAATTGCACCACCAGATTGATAAATTCACTACAGTCTCTAGGTGGATCAACTACCTGAGCCAAGACGTCCTTTAATTCCCCTCAAAGCCCTCCGTGAAACAATGTGGTTCTCTTGTCTTCAGGCCACCTGGTTTTTGGCCACTAACCTCTTGAAGGTTGCTATGTCTGTTAGTAAGTCCTGATTCCCGTGCCGGAGTGATAAGAGTTTGTTGTCTACAGCTTGTTCATGGGTGTGTTGGGCAAAGAGCTTTTCCATTTACCTTTGGAAGCCCCCAAAGTCACGTAGTAACGGATCATCATAGCTCACAAGCGGCACTGACCAATCTGCTGCACTACCGCTTAGATATGACAAAATAAATGCTACTCGTGCCTGATCGTTAGGGAATGCACCCGGTCTGCAGAGGAAATGAAGGCGACATTGATTCATGAATGCTGCATACTTTCTTGGATCTCCTGAAAACCTTTCTGGCAGTGCTAAGGTATTGTTCCAGATAAATTGATTTTCACTGGAGCGGTAGACAACGTGGTTGCCTGTGCCGGCAAAGTTGTCCCGGGCTGGGAAATGGAGCTTTCCCGGCCTGTGATTGCAGTAGTTGCCTGCTGATTTCTTCAGTGCGATCCTTGGTGACAACAAGATCCCTTCGCAGGGTATTAGTCCCGTGTCTAGCCGAATGCACTTCGGCGCATAATTGTCCTAATAACTGGTCCAGTTGGACCATTTCTGAAGTCTCCATGACGCCCAGGTGGATTTTGAGACTTTGCATTCTGTTACACTCACCTGTTATCCACGGGGACGCCCGTATGCCCGTATGCTCTGGTTGCCGGATTCCCCCCGGATGTGCCCAATTCGGGATGATATCTTCTATGGCAGGTGGGGCTGAAAACACAGGAGGACTGACTTAGACACTGATTTCGTTTTCCTCCCACCAGCCCCTTGGATTCGACCTGATGGGCCCCTCCTCACCTTGTTATGATCTCTGGTGTGCTCTCCGCCCTGCTTTCTGCACATGGGTGCGTAGTTTTCTGCGAATTGAAGCGACCGAGTTAACTTCACTGGTGCCAACCCATTCAAGTGTCTTTAAGGAGGTAAGTCCGATTATAGCAGTCTCTTAAGGCTTTTGCTTTTCTTTCATGCTATTAATGTCTTTCCCTGATTGTTTCCCCCTTAGGTTTGTGGAGGTTCGCTGGGCGCGCTGCTTGGATCAGGCTCCTGCCGGGATTATGGAAGCAGAGCGTATGAAGAATGGTAGGTTCAGCGCAAAGTGCGTTGCACTAATGTCTTTTTGGGCTAATCTGTATTCTTTATTCCTTTTCAGGTTGCGATGGTCTTTCTGGGCATGCAGAGATTTCCGGAGAGGAACGGGCCAAGATATGCCCAGCCAGGTGAGGAGGTTATGGTTACTGCTGTGATTGCCGTGAGTAACGTGTTTAACTTTGTCCTTTTTTCTCTCTCACTCCAGGTGTTTCATTCTGGTGCGTGCGTGATGCCCAGAAGATGCAGCCCATGGGATAGAAGACTGCGAGCAGCCGGGATCGAACGATGGAAAGCTGCAGGTAAGCAGGGACTGCTAATGATGTTCTTTTGTCTCCTCTGCAGGTCTGCTATTCCAGGAATGCTGGGTGCTGGTCTCTGAACACGATGAGCGTCACACTGCTGGCTGCAGAATAATGCGAAGCACGTTCTTTAGCTTGGGTGTGGTTTATATAGCCTACCCTGTAAAGTAGTCCAGGTAAAGTAGTCTGGGCTACCACACCCTAAAACATTGCACTGCACAGTCTGGTTCTTAGGGACTAGACTGTGTGGGTGTCTCCATGTTGGCTGCAGGCTTACACACAAAATGTAGTCCCCTCAAGTCCCATTCCAAATATGAGCCTGGCGCCAAAGGCGCCAGGACTGACTCCAGGAGAGTCCCTGGTGATAATGTAAGGTCCTTGGGGCCCCAAATGAACCCTGAGTCCGAACCCTACCTGGCATGTGACCATGCCAGTGGGGTTCTGGGTCACGGGTCGTGACACATGGGGGATGGCTCCTGGAATTCCAGGGAGAGACCAAGGGGTGGAGCAAAACAACCATTTGTTGCTTAACATGGACAAAGAACATATTGTAAAAAGACTGATAACTTACTAGTCATAATTGTGAAAAATATAAAAGTTACAGAGTTCTGGACAGCAATGGTGAGAAATGTGACTTTACGTAAAATGTATTTCCGCTAGAATTGTGAAACTTTATACACTTATTCCCATGTTAAACACGCACACTTCAGAAATATGCTTAAAAATTGGACATTGTGTTCATAGTGAAAAAGCCAACATTCTGTGAAAAGCAGAGACAAGATCCCACAGCTACGGGGTTTTGAGGAATAGCTGCTAGGTAAAATTTGTAATCTGTACATGTGATTTTTATAGAGGTTGCATATGTGGAAATATGTATTTTGCCAAAAGTAGATTGTGTGTTGCAGGATCTAGGGTGGATTCTCAGCCTCAGAAAATTGCATCATAAATATGACAATCTGTTTCTCTCCTCTTATCAAGGCAGAGAGTAGACTCTGACCCAATCACCTTTCAAAGGGGCAAGCTTAGGCTAAACCGGCCCACACACCCCCTTTATGATGTCATTTCGTAGCATAAATAGAGACAGCTCACCACACGTAAAGACAGACAGATTCACTCACTATCTTGATGCTGGCGGAGCACCCTGCTGCCGAACTCTACATTTTCTTTGCTCCAGACTCCAGAAACTTGGCAAAGAAAAAAGGCCCACTGCATAGCTGAACCATTCTCAGCTAGGCCTCATATTCCAGAACAGAAGCCCACACGCCTAAGGGGAAGCAACATAACACAGCCGGGCTGTGCTGTTACTGCTTGCCTGCTAAAAATAAATATCCTCAGAACCAAGAAGGGCAGACCAGATCCAGTCCTGCGCCGTGCTGCGACCAGACCACCTTGCTAACCCTGTCCAGTCTTGTGCCGTACTGTGACCAGAGCGCCTTGCAGATCCTGCCAATCCTATGTGCCAAGCCATCTGTCCTAAACCAGATCCAATTCCCTGACCAGAACTGATGGTTTCAGTTAAAAATGTATCCAGTGAGTATAAATAGGAAGAATTGTGTCACTAGCATATGTACTTTGTATAGTCTTATCCCTATCTTAAACCCATCATATCTTGTATTCAGAACCTGTATTGTTAGAAGTATCTGATTGCGCTGATCCTTTTATCATCTGAAGAAGTCGAGTTTCCTTAGCAGGCAGTCTCCCCGATCAAGTGACTGTGTCCCTGTGTGGTATTAGTTTTGTTCATTATCCTATAGTGTAAGCAACCCATTTGTCATTTTTAAAAAGTGCTCCTGTTTTCCATTCATGCGACTATCTCGAAAAAATGACCTCTACTAAAACGTCTGTAACTCCCTCAGTTTTTGTGATAGAAGCAAAAGTTCTGCTTGTAGCTAACATCCATATCTATCCATTGCACCTAAAATCACACTCCAAATCAATGCGATTCTCCCGTTATCGTGAATATCACGCAGTGAAAAGTTTGCCGCAAATGTTCGTTTTGGTACATTTTTACATATGTAAAACAGCTTAAGATTGCTTCTGACTTGAATTTTAGGAATTCAAATGTTGTCTTCGGATTAAATCATTGCTTGTGTTTGTGTGTAACTATCCAAAGCGGCTCCCATAAGAAGTTATAACAATATCAGCTATTTTGACCATATTTGGTGTTTCTTGTGCTTGAAAGGGGGAAAGTGGGAATGACATTCTATTTGATTTTTGCAATTCCTGAATACCTGCTCTCTCCGCCTATCTCTTTACATTACCCATTGGGGGGTGAGGGGTGTGCAGGGGGAATCTCTAACCACAGTGCTATTTGATCTGAACCCACACCAAAGTATTACTTTCTGTGCTGAATTGTTTTGCTCATTACTCATTCCTGGTGTATTAAAGATAGTATTCAGTGTTACATCACCCCATTGGTGATTGATGTGTACCTCTTAAGACATATTTGATTAATTTTTAAATACATAAATACATATTTACCTTTGTAAACCAGCCTGATTCCTGGTTCAGTGTGACCGGGCGGGGGTTCCAGGAGAAGGGTGTGATATGAGTGGTATATCGTTCAGAATAAAGAACTTTAAGACAAAAATAAATAAGGATTTCAGTTGTGCACTACATGCTAGGTGTGTGCCGGATTGAAATCACTTACAAGGGGGTGGTAGAGAAAGTGACAGCAAATGCCTCAACTGACACATGCTTCATGGGCCGGATGTCCGAGAAGGTAGTTGGCAGTGTTGGGGTAGGCTTGGCTTGGGGGGAAGAGAGGGAGAGATGAGAGGAGAGGAGGGAGTGATCACTCCAGGAGAGAGAGGAGTGGACAGAGGGATGGACAGCGGGAAGTCAGAGGAGATCAAGACATTGAGTGTTTGCAGAGTGAGTCGGGCCAGAGGGGAGGATGGACCGGGAGAGGGAGTCGCAGAGGTCACGGAGGAGTACAGAGGAGGAACAAGGAGAGTCTAAATGTATATTGAGGTCACTGAGGAGGAGTAGGAGGAGTTGAGTGGTAGAGGCCAGTAGGGAGGAGGAGAGGTCCACCCACTCAGAGAGAAATCAGTTGATTTGACCAGGAGGCTGGTAGTTATAGCCACAGTAAGAGAAAGGGTAGGTGAGAGAGAAAGTCTACAGACAAGGCATTCATAAGAGGAGTAGGTCTGAGTGGGAAAGAAAGAGGCAGGAATCCACTTAGGAAAGATCAGCAAATAAACAAGAAAAAAGCAAGTCAAAAGACAAGGGCCCTCATTACGACCCAGGCGGTAAGGGGTTTACGCCGGCGTAAACTTCGCCGACCCTTACCGCCTGAGTACGAGTTCCCTTAGCGCCATGGCGGATATAACACCTGCTTTTAGCAGGTGTTAAAATCCATGGCGCTAAGGGACCTTGTTGTTAATTACGCCACCGTAATTTACGCCTTCCCCACTCCCATTATGCCCTATGGGGCAAAAATGGGAATGGGAAAGGGTAAATGGGGATTGGGGACTTACCGCCCCGCCAAGGTCGGAATGGGGCGGTAAGTCCGCCAACCACCATGGCGGAGTTGGCAGCTTAGCGCCATGGACCATGGTGCTAATAGCACCATGGTTCTCCGCCAAGGTCGTAATGAGGGCCAAGAAGTCTTATCTTCTCAAAGATTCTTTCACAAACCTGTGAAAATCAATTCAAAACACTGCCTCCTTACACTTTCTAATGTTGTTCTTTAAGAAATGTAACCATTTTCTTCTTATTCCTATATGAAATGTGCATACAAACATACAATGAGCAAGATCCTTGGGCATTCCCATCCCACATGGACATTTCTTATCCAGTCCTAGCAACAGGGTTCTGGTATGCACCGGTAAATCATTTAGCCTGATCATTAAAATAGTTCTCCTACACTCCTAGAAATATATTTTTGTAATGCAAGTTTGAGATGTTATTACATAACAACGCTCCCTTTTATAGCTTCATCGACTGAAGCCTTTGCATACACTCCTGAGTATTGTCCCCTTCCCTTTTTTCCAGCACAGTATGAAACCAGCCTTCTCCCTTTCCCTTTAGACAATCTATGCATGGGCTCTGTATTCTTCAGACCCAAATTTTCCAGCACAGTCAACCCTCAGAAAGCCATTGATTTTTTTCCCTTTACCGAGCAACTACACATATTTCCACTACAGCATTCTTGATATTGGGTTTCATGGAATCTTCAAAGTGCATTTCCAGATAATACTAAATGAAACGGATGCAGGACTGGCATCTCAAACTATTAACCCAGAGATTGTATAGCAGAGCATACCCTGATATTGCTGAAGATGACCCAAACAGGTTTCTTAGGATTGCGTTTGCACCCCCTCTAATACTAAGCAAGGGGCAAAACCCCATAACTTACATCCATATAGCGTAGCCGTAAGTATCTTTTGATTGAACACTTCAATGCACTTATCCAAGCTTTTCCCTCATACAGAAAATACAATATCTGGATCCCTCTGACTTGCTTTCAGCTGCTTGGCTGCAAAGGCTGCCAGAGTGGACCATCACCCTTCCTTCGAGAACAAAACACCCAGATATGTGTATGCCGATATCACTTCTATGTTTTCCTGGTTGATGCACCACCTGCCCCTAGATTTGCCTATTCCAAAGACCACCATCTTTGTTTTGGGGGTGGTGGGGGTTGTATCAAGTTGTGCTTTTTAAGAAAATTGGCTGTATTGGGTAGACTCTGCTGTAACTCCCCTTTCTGATAAATCTATGAATGTTGTGTCGTCGGCATGCAGCAGGGCACTATTTTGGACCCCATTTAATTTTGCTGGCATAACTTAACATTGGAGACCTGTGGTTTGAAACCATATAAGAACAGGGAGAATAAAAGTGGGGCTAATGTGCACCTCTGCCTGACACCTTTATTTACGCTAATGTCCCTTGAATATTTATTCTCCCCTGCACAGTGGATCACTGTTGAGGTATCCCCATAAACCAGCTGCATCATCTGTATCAGATTACGGGGAACACTAATTTCAGCCAATGTTGCCCATAATAAATTCCTATCAATTGAATCAAATGCTTTTGTTAAATTCAGGAAGGCTTCAAACACTTTGCCACCTCTCACCTTCTTATATTTCTCAATAATGGTTTGTAATTCAAAGCCTTGATCCAATGCTGGAAACCCCTTCCTGAACCTTGCTTAAATATCTGGCAAGTTTCTGCTATTCAATGCCCAGACCTGTAAACGAGATGCCGGACACTGTGTAAACACTTTACTTAAGAAGTCATGGAGGGAAATTGGCCAGTAGCAGTGGGGGTCTGTTATTTTGCCTTTTTCAAAAATCGGTACTAGCAAGCTTCGATTCGAAGACATTATTGCAATCTTGATATTCATTCTTTTTTGGGGAATGATTCACAACTAGCTAAAGCTAAAACCTGACAACAAGGTGAACGTCAGCTGAACCTACACATCCCCTCCACTGATAGCTGTCCATTCCAAGGCAATACAATCTGGATATTTTGTATATCATGTATGGGATTTATCCTACAGTACCCCTTAGCATTTCCACTAATAACCCAAGCCCCCCCCCCTCCACGCCGCCTAGGTTGTTCTTTCCAAGGTGGGAGAAAATGTGACCATTATGTATAGATTTTATCCTGGAACTCTAATTTACATTGATGCCATAACGCATATTCATTACTGTGAGCATCCTTTGTTCACTTCACAGGAAAGAGGCAAATATTTATTTTCTCTTCACAACGCGGATCATTCCATGATCCTCTAGAATGGGAAAGCACGTGTTGAAGAATGGTGTAAAATGTTTATGCATGTTTTAACACCTATTGTACCAACTCTTAACATACTGGGGGATTTTCTAGGGTTTGACAAGTGGAATAGTGGTACGTAACGTGAAACGATATTTATGGGAGGCTTTTTCACTCAGAATTTCAAAAGCTAATCTTTTTTCCACCAGTAATACATTTTTTTGATGGTGGAAAACCAAAGGATTCTTATGGAATTCATCAGCTTCTAGGCAGATTTCAAAGGAATCCATTGTAAATGTTTTCTGACAGGCATGAATGGCGGGAGTCATTTACACTTTTTACATTGTGGAATGCAATGTATGTGCCAGATTTTGTGCTTTGTGAACTTTGTTATTTAAATTAAGAGTTGCATGAAGGTGGGCCCACATGTATGGAAATTGGTATTCTAGGTGTTCAATCTGCTCTTTGACTCACATGACCCCAGAGTGTCTTAGCAATAATGGTATTATTATTCACTCTCTTTGACTAGATCCGTGTACAGTATACTTAGGAGCTGCTGTATACTTCACATAGAGACTCCAGTCTCCTCATAAACAGCAGGTGCTCGTAGACTATATGATTTGTTAAGGATTTCAATCAGGCGATACACTCTGCTCCCGGCCTAGTGTACAGCACAATGAAAAAACTTATTTAAGATATAGATTAAATTATTTGAACGATGTACCACTTGTATCACACCCCTTATTTAAGAATACCCCGGTTCACGCTGGACCAGAAATCAGGCTGGTTTGTAAATGGTATTATTTATTTACTTAGTTAAGATCAAAATCACAATAGATATTTTAATAGGTAAACAACAATCACCAATGGGGTGACAGAACACAGAATGATATATTTAATACACTGGGACTAAGTTATGAGCAAAACAAATGCAGCACAGAAACTAATACTTTTGTGTTGGTTTTAGATCAGATAGCACAATGGTTAGAAATTCCCCATGTAACACTCTCAACCCCCCAATAGGCAACGCAAAGAGATGGAAGGAGAGAAAAGGTATTCAGCAATAGTACAGGTCAAACATTGTCTCACTTCCCCCCCTTACACATAAAGAGAAAAACAAAGTGGGCTTTTCAACTGTCAGGATGACTTTTAAAGTGGCTGAGAAAGAACTCTAAATGTGTGGAAAAATGCTTAAATTGTTGTAAATTCCTATGGGAGTTGCACACAAACATAACCAATTATTTAGTCAGCAGAAAACATTTGTAATCTTATCATCCAAGTCGGAAGCAGTTTAAATCTATTTTACACGTGTAAAAAATTATCAAAATGAAAATTTGCGGAAAACTTTTCCGTGTGCGATATTCGCGATAACGGCAGCACCGCACTGTTTTGAAATGCGGTTTTGGGTTCTATGGATAGATATGGATGTTGGCTACAAGTAGGATGCGAGAATGGAAAGAGGCTTTAGTTTTAAAATCAGAAAATATTGGCTATGGACTAAAGCATCCAAGCTAAACCACCAGGACGGCACAGATAAGAGTCAGGAGTGATTTGGGACTCAGTCCTGGTTCCTCGCTGTCCACATTGGAGTGCTAGGCAGGTCACTCAGGTCACTCAAAGGAAATTAATAGATCACAGTTGACAAACGACTAGGAAAAGGATGCTTTTACAGATAGACAGAATGATATTTCACTACAGATTTTAATATTATTGATTATGGAAGGAAGGATAGCTCAGAGATTAGGAGGGGACAAGATAATACATGGGCATCAACAGTTTCTAGCTTTGTGAATACTCACAAAACAAAATGGATTTAAGATTCTGGACTGTCAGGATTCTGGACTGTCAGGATTCTGGACCTATCAGGATTCTGGACCTATCAGGGACTGACAGCTGGGCACATCGGACTGGACAGGGTCAGCAAGGCGCTCCGGTCACAGCACGGCACAGGACTGGACAGGGTCAGCAAGGTGCTGTGGTTACAGCATGAATAATAAAAATAATAATAATAATAATAATAATAATAATAATAATAATAATAATAATAATAATAATAATGCACAGGACTGGAGGGGATCTGTCCTTCTTGGTTCTGAGGCTCTTTCAATTCAGCAGGCAAGCATTAACAGCACAGCCCAGCTGTATTATGATGCTTACCCTAGGCTTTTGGGATTTTATTCTAGAATGTAAGGCCTAGCTGAGGATGGTTCAGCTATGCAATAGGCCTTTGCTTTGCCAGGTTTCTGGAGTCTGGAATGAGGAAGATGTAGATTTCAGCGGCAGGGTGCTCCGCTAGCATCAGGAGGGTGAGTGGATCTGTCTGTCCCTATGTCTGGTCAGCTGTCTCTATTCATGCTATAAAATGACATCATAAAGGGGGTGTGTGGGCTGGCTTAGCTAATCTTGCCCATTTGAGCTGGTATTGGGTCAATACTTCATCTCCACCTTGCAATTTGAGTAACTGGCTCAAGACTGGGTAATGTCAGGTTTTATGATTTGCTTTACAATCCTCAGAGCCCTCCCTTTAGCCATTGGTCTCCAAGTCTGATTTTATATTAAATGTACATTTCTACATTGGTCAACTTTATACAAATCACACATAAAGATGCCATATTTCACATAGCAGCTATTCCTCAAAACCCTGAACTAGTGGAATCTTGTCTCCCCTTTCTACAGATTTTTACCCTTTTCCCTATGAACACACTTCCTAATTTTTCTGCAAATTTCCACAAATATGCTTGTACATTTTTACAATTCTAAAAGTCATACATTTGGTGTAAAATTACATTTCTTGCCATTCCTGTCCAGAACATGTCAAAGTTCTGCCGCCTCTTCACACGTGCAGCCGGAAATTAAATTAACAGCTCTGTCATTTTTATATTTGTCACCATTTTAGATAGCAAGTTATACATTTTTTTTAAATGTGTTATTTGTTCAGGTTCATCAACAGATGGTCGCTTGGCTCCACTCCTTGGTCTCTCCGTGGAGTCCAGGAACACCCCCTCCTTTGGGCATGTTCCTGCCAAGAGCCATTTACGATTGCCTTCACACCTCCAGTTTCCTGAGTTGGAGGATGTCTATTGTTTAGTCCTGGGCTTACCAGCAATTAGCACCTCCCCGTGAGTTTCAGCTGAGAGGGAGGCCCTCTTTCTGGGAGAAACCTGCCTTTCCAGTTCTTGCAGCTCAGCCAGGTTTAATTTAATTGTTAAATTCTTTTGGCTTTTCCCTAGCACAAAACAAACTTGTTGTATCAAATAACACATAGAATTCTCATTCAAGATTTTGACCTATGGGATCAAAAACAACTACAATATGGGTTACTATCAGTAACAGGCCTCTTATATTGCAAACATTTGATTTTTAGTTTATAACATGTTAAAGTTTAATCAAGAAGGCCCCTGACAGCTGTCATCACAGGTAGCCCTCTGCTGCACAGAGGTTTTTTACAGATCCACAGACAGGCCACTTTTGCTGTGGAATTCTCGTTATGCTCTTAGCCTTTCAGGACCTTGTAAATTCAGATGGGATTCCTTAAACTAAGTGAATTGTAGCACCCGGGAGATTTTTGAATATTTGGAAGGTGTTCTGTACCGGCATTCTGAAGTTTCAACAGCAAAGAAAAGGTGATTTAAAGCAATATTGGAGTTTCATTTTGCAAAGCAGTGTTTTTTCCTTCTGCACTCCACTTTCAATTGTTGTGGAGCCCAGAGAAACATTTCAGTAGTGAGAGCTCTGTTCCACCACTGAAAACATGCGTGGCAGATTGGGCAGCCTTCTTTTTGTGTGTTGAAAAGTGCGATTTTCAGGGGTGTTGGCGCACACAAGGGTTTTGCGTCCATTTTGCTGTGTCTGGCACCACCATAACAGAGTGATGCAGCATAGCAGAGCAAAAGTGGGTCAATACATCCCACAGCATGTTGGTTCTAGAGACCACATTGCAGCACTTATCCCCTACTGTAGCCCTGCTCTCGCTCTGGTCCTTGCCTCACACATCTCACAATATAGGCACTTTATACCCTGCACTGTCCACTTGGCGATGGAGTTGTGCCATTCGTACAGGCCAAATCATCACAAGCCTAGGTTCTGTTAAATTGCCATGTATCACATGATAATACTATGGTTGTTAGGAGTGTGTTTGGCCAGTGGAGATGTCCTTTTAACACTATTGTTTATACACTGAAAAGTTTCATACTGTGTTTGTTCTTCTTTAAAAGCAAACAACATCCGGAAGTGTGTGTTTTATGGGAGAGGTCAAATGTGGAGGAGGAGGACATCCAGGAGATTATGAGGAGTAGGATGAAGCAGCGGTGTGTGGAGGAGATTGTTCGAGTAGGTGAGGTATTAACTTGGGAGTGAAAATGGTTCTGCAGTTTGAGTTTGCATATTTGTGTGGTGAGTAGAATACGTTAGTGTGTGCAGTGAATGTGAGGTGGGGAGTACAAAGTGAAAGACGTTTGTGTCATGTGGAGGGAGATGTGGGGGGAGAAATGTAGTATTTAGAGGAGGAGTGTAGAGGTTGGAGGAGACTTGGAAATGGAGTGCAGTAGTGGGTGGATCAGGACTATGCAGATTCACCCAAATCACAGCCTGCACTGACCTGCACTTCATACAAATGCAAGAATGTTTCACTTTCATAATCTGTTGCATCATTGACAAGGCTATCTTTCTGAAGCCCCCAATATACTTTGCTGACAAGCTCAGCATCTCTGGAGGCCTATGCTCCACCAAAGGTAAGGTCATGAACTTGATGCATGCCCCCAGACTCTGCAAACTCCAACTTGTTAGCACAAGACTGCCCCAGTTGCCTATACATTTTAGGAAGGAGCTCACAAGCTTTGTCTTTTTTGAGGCATATGTCTTCCCTAACACGTAGGTACACAGGCACACACCCCTAACCTGAGTCTGGACTATCTGCTACCCCCACCCTCTGTTTCCTCTCCTGGTTGCTTGCAGATCCCTTGCTACCAAATTGCCCACCTCCTCCTGTTGATGCATTTTAAGGCCTTTTTTGGGGGACTGAAGTTTTCCGGACTTTCAGGGGTCTACGATGCATGTTAAGGCCTTATTCAGATTGCCGAAGGGTTTGGGACATTTATTTTTCTCAGTCACTTTTTTCGGCTACCAAAATAGTTTGAATTTTGAGGGGTCTATGGTGCATTTTTTAAGGTCTTTTTCAGGCTTTTCGGCTCTCCTGTTGGCTCCCCGATTCCTTGTATCTCTATTTCCGAAGCTGTGGACTTCCTCAATTATGCTCCTTTTTGCTTCCCAAAGTTAGGTATGTGCTCAATAATCACCAAAACATTAGTATAATAATATTAATATTAATCCTATGAAGGGGAAATGCTGTTGTCCCATGTGATTCATTGTAACCTTTTCATGTGATCTCCTTGTAGTACGTAGTTACTATAAATGTTTCTTGAGAAATCTATTCTAGAAAGTGCAGAAATGCCTACACATACTTGCATAACACACTGCCATCTCTCTGCACGTTTCTTGCATAGAAAATAAATCCCCACGAAAAGTCATTGGAGAAATTGGAATATACCGTTTTTGCTGATGTTTCTTTGATTATTCCCGCTCCTCAGTCATTTAGATCTGCATAGAGAAAGAGGTGTCACCGATACCCTGCCCTCAGTGAACCCTAATACCCGGGAGACTAGCAAACGTCAACATGCAACTGGCTGACAGAGAAATTAGATTGGGGCTCCTGGTCCCCTGCCAGTCTAGAATGGTAAATGGGAGGCAGGGCGGCTGTGCAGGCCTCAAGAGGCATTGGAATTAGACCTTCAATTGACCCTCATACCACGGTAATCTTTCTTTTGCAAGTGAATATCTCATTCAAGGTGTTCACCTCTGTACCACAATTATAGAGTAATGGTGTAGGTCATTAATGGAGTTAAATGCTATTGGAAATACTGCTGCTGGGACACATGCTGCAATAATTCACTTAATAAAACTGAATTAAATATGCATTCAGATGTATCGATTGGACATTGAGCATGTGTTCATTATCATATGGTAAGTTATTCAGTAACCATACCATTTAAAAAAAAACAAAGGAAATAAAATGCATGTTTTCCAAATGTACTTTGGAAGCAGTAACGCGATTTACCCTAATCTGGAAGCATTTTCCTTTTAAATATTTTATCACCTTGTTCATGGGCACTGCACTGCCAGTTTAAGTTTCTAATTTCATGCAAAACCACTGTAACTTTTCAGGTGAGATAGAATTAAAATGCACATTTATTTTAAGGATTGTATTTATTTGAAGACAGTAATAGAATGGTTCCTGTAGTTTTGTCATGACTGCTTGCTTCGTGATCCGAAAGACCCAACCTAACATGCACATGCTTTGGTTTGCCCCTTTGCCTTTAAACGCTACTTTCACCACTGAAAAGACATTTGTGCATTTTGGAAAATAAGACGGATAACCAGAAATCTGACTATTTTCTTCTTCCTCTGTGCCGCCCTATAGCTAAGGAGAGTCGGACTCCCATAGGAACCCCTCATAATTCGATCGTTAATGAAATAAAAACCTGTGCCATCCCCTAGGCTGCAAAGTTTCCTAAAGATTCGTTAAAAAAGGAGAAGGTTATTAAGCAGCAAAAACCTTTATTTTACAAAAGTGCTCCCTACTTACCATTAATTTTCCCATAGACAGTTAAGGTATATTTTTGCTGAAGCACTCATCTCAAACTGCTGGACGGATTTGGACCCGGTCCAAACAACTTCGGCACAAAACGTTGACTTGCGATCCATGTGTGGTTTGGGGTTATTCTGTGCAGTTGTTTTTTTTAAAATATTTGATGGAGAAGGAGGTGCCCATCCCCAAAGCGAGATCATTTGGGGATTTACCCAAAACCGGTGGGTTTAGAAATGAAATGAGCACCATCTTGTTTTTTTCTTGATGCAATGATATGGAAAAATGAAACCCAGGAAAAAAGCCATTTACAGGTAAATAAATATGTGAATGCCATCAGGCTTGAGGTGGCGGATGTGGTGGGCTAGAGTGCACCAAGTGAAATTTGGGAATTGGAGGGGGTCCGTGGACCGAGTTTGCAATACAAAATCTGTAGCCTCAGCAATAGCCACAAATAGCCGACATCTGAAAGCAAACTCCATCACAGAAGCAGCATCTGTTGTGGGGGGCAAGGGAGAGGGCAGGGTAGGTGAGGAGGCCATCTTGGGAGTGGGGGGCGCTGGGACTTGAAGCGCCTCTTGTTTCTCCTTCTCCATCAATTCCATTGCCCTGTATCCAATCAAACCTTCTACCCACTTATGTTGGTAGTATATAGTACCATTTATTTCCATGTATGCCCTTTTCATACACCAAGGTTTGACCCGACCTGTGTCCTTATCTACACACTAAATTTAGCATGGTGTTGAATGGCTTAGCTCACCCTTTCTGGTCCACTCAGTTTCATAGTACACTAAGACGTGCTTTGTTTCTTCCTGTACAGCCATCTCCTTTATTGTAATAGAATCGTCATCCTGGACCACCTCACCCTCTTGTACCCATAGTATCTGAGCTGTATGTCCATGGAACATACCCCCAACCCGACATAATGCCAAATGAATCATGCATTGTGGTATGTCTGGCGGTATCTCTTGCGATCACGAAGTGTACAGTCTTTCACAGATAACAGACCCTACCCAAAAGGCACACTAGAAGCATGTTAGCAAAATATTGGATCTTTCTCTGTAAATTGCGAGAGATGTCATTCATAAACTCTGTGACAAATGTTAATATGGGAGGGATCAGTGCTAGAATGAAAAGGGTGCTTCTTTTAAGATATGAGACATCTTAAATATTCACTTGTACCTGATGAAGTGGTTTTGAGGGAGGCCATGGCTTGTTAGGCCCAAACGCCCCCAAAAAATTATGAGTCATACATATTTGTAATAATTGTATTAAATGGGGAACTATTGTTGTCAAGCAACAACATACTGATTGTTCATGGTCACTCTTGGAGTAATAGACTTATACATTGTTGATTGAAAGCTATACAGTGAGTCGGTCAGAAGGCCAGATCATTGCTTTTTGATTTTGACCTCGACTGACTTTAGGAACACTTCTTAAGCAAGACCATCTCAGGCATATTGCACAAGGATGAGAAAATAACATGTCATGTGCAAGTGGATAACGATAGTTTCACAACGATTTCCTGTGTGGTTTTAAGTGTTTGAAAGAGTACTGGATTACCAGACACCCTTAATTGCGTTCTATTGGGAGATCTGAGACATGACTCGGATTATATGCTCAGCATGATATGCTAAATTAAACATGTAACATTTATACATTTAAAACATGTTTCTAAAATGTGCTGATGAATTTGGTATATCTGGCATTATGCATTTCGTTTACACTGTTTGTTTGCTCAAAACAGAGTGAGGAGGAACACACTATGTTACTTTACTAAAGTACAAATGAGTACATTGCATTATAACCCCACCTATTTAATTCAAACATCTATTTAAGACACTATTTCCAAGATAACATGGGCTGTGGAAGAAAAAAAAAACTAACTGGCCGGGCCGAGACCAGACCATTTCATCCAAGAGTGGAGGAAGAATAGCAAGTGAGCCGATTATGCACACAACAGCCCTTTTTCTAGAGCCAAATTAACTCGATCTCCCAATTCCAATATAATATCTTTTGATATAATTTGCCGGCAGGTTGTTGTTTCAAACTACACATGATCGAGCATTGCAGGGAAAGGTTTTCTTGAAAGAGGATCACATAAAAATAAGTTTCATTTCAAATGGGTATCACGTTTTGGGTGCCTGTTATTTCAAGTTAAACAGACCTCCATAAACTAATTATCCATACCATTCTCTAATGTGGGGGTCAGCGATCAAGCTGAGAGTATCTCGACTGCCAGAATTGGTATATGGATACAAACAAACCTCCCAGCTGAGTCCATGGATTGAACTATATTAACAGTACAGAAAGGAAGGGGTACACTCTGGTTCCCTGCAAAATTCAACTGCTCAGCCAATGGCGTTCTCCTCTTAACGGTTTCAATGCTCATCATATCAGGGAGGCTGTCCTTACTTGAAGCTCACAGCCACATTTTAACTGATCTTTACCAAAATGTCCAGTCTGGGGGTGGGGTCGGGGTAGATTGCAAAATTTCAGCCAAATCGTCACTCGAGTAAAAGGTGATTAGCAATTCATTTTTCAGGTTTTCAGGTTTAAAGGGAACAACTTAAGTTTCAGGGACTTTGAGGTGGGAACTTAATGCAACAAATACTTGGAAATTCAGATAAGGCCACCTTAACTTTGTGCCCACCTGTTGCACAGCCTATGACCCCACAATGATTACATCACAGATCACATCACTGGTGATAACACGAATTGCATTGTATATAACTGATTACATCAATAATTAAATTAGACATAACATCATTTATAAGTTAGCTCATCAAAACCTTGATTACCTTCATAACAATTTAGGCCGTGGACTTGACCATGACAAAGGCTATGGTCACTGCCCAGCACCAAAGGTCATCTCATTTCGTAGAACACAAGAAAACTAGAGGGCAACACCAATTATGGGCAACAGATAACCTACAAGGCTTCTACAAATGTGGAACATGTAAGATGTGCAATTTTGCTACTAATGGACTTAAGGAATGCTCAAAAGCAGACGGCTCAAATCACAAAATTAAGGATTTTCTAAATTGTAATTCTAAATTCACAGTCTATGCCATCAAATGTGCCTGTGCAAAAACTTATATAGGAAGTACCATGAGACCTCTTAATATAAGGATAGCCGAACACATCCGGACAATCAAATTACGTGATGCACGTTATCCTCTGAGCAAGCACTTCCTTGAAAATCATAAACCAGATGACATCACCAGGATAAGATTCTTTGGCATTGAACAAGCATGCCTCTCTGAAAGAGGTGGTAACAGAGAAAAGCAATTACGCAAAAGGGAAGCATATTGGATTTTTTCCATGGACAGCACTAACACAGGCCTGAATGCGGACCATGAACTATGTCACTTTTTATAATCAATTTTTTTCTTTCAGATGTTTGTATATATACAATCATGTATATTTGGTATATCCTCTCTTAGTATATGTTACTCTAAAAACATGTTTTTTTCCAGATGCTTGTATACATATAATCATGCATATTTGGTATATCCTGTTTTAGTATATGTTCGTCCAAATACACAGCTAAAAATATAGCTAACAACTTAGTTAATCAGCAGGTTATTAGATGATTATCTACATTGAATGTTCCTCTTATTTTTTTTTTATTGTAAAACTTCAGTTTTATACAAACGTATATTAAACTTTTGTTACAGTTCCATTTCATCAATAATTTGTTATGCCCTTAATTTCTTTCAGTTTTTGCATTTACTATGTGTCCGTTTTTTTATTCAGTCTCACCGGATCTTCTTTCAGCAACATGTCCAGATAGTCTATGACCACGCAGACTAATTTTACATTTTGGCCCTCTAAAAGGTGTTTCCACCACCCTTCAATGTCATTATTCAATGGGGAAAATTTTCCCAGATGAATTTGTTGCTGATTAAAGGTTTCAGTACACTCTATTATTACGTGTTTGCTTGTTTCCATGACAAGGTTACAGAACCTGCAGGTACTGTCTTGTGCTATTTTATCTTTCTTTCGCCATAATGATTCTTTAGTACTTAATACATTTAGCTTCAGTCTCAGGAATTGCATACAATGATGTTTTGAAGGGCACTGTGTCAAAAATCTTGGTGGATTGTTTAGTTTGTATTCACTGGACTGTATTGTTGCTAATGATTTCAGTTTGTCTCGTATTTCCTTGTTAACAATCCAGCTCCACCGCTCAAACTTTTTTTTGCAATTTGTGGTGTTAACTGCAATTCTGATTCTTTTATGGATGCTGCTGCTAAAATGTCCTTTAGTTTTGTGTGGCATTTGTTTATCAATGTCATTTGATTTCTGCTTTCTAACTTGAAAATCTCATATGCTGGAATTGGAGGCATTAGAACATTTTCCTACTTGTTGTAAGTGATTTCCAAGTAACTTTGAGTGTAATGAGTTCAGTGATAATTCTTGCCTCAGGGACATCAATGGAACGTGTCTAGGTAAATTCAGCACTCTACGCCAAACGAGGCCCTCCAGTAAATGCCAGGTTGATTCAGGAATGTTCCACCCAGCCTCGGCACCGAACGTTATTGTCAGCACTACTTTTTGAGCATAGAAGAGAAGAGCGAAAATATGTTCCATATTCTTTCTCAATTTTTGCTCCTTGCAGTGCTAACTTCTTCATCTAGTTTTTTAGATCGTCGATCCAAGGTCCTTCACAAATCGAGTTGTTGTAGTGAATGCCGAGATATTTTATTGAAGCTACCTTTTCTATCATTTCACCGTTGATTTTCCATTGAAAAGCCTGATCTTTCTTGTTTCCTTTTGGGCCAATTGTCATTATCTTCATTTTAGCCGTGTTTATTTCAAGTTCATTCATGGTGAAATATTCGAACAATTTATTTAGTTGCCGTTGCAGTCCAACTTGGGTCCGATCTAATAGTACTATATCGTCAGCATAAGTTATGCACGATATTGGCATTTTATTCAGTTTTGGAGGAAATGCATTGGCCTCATGTAGTAGGATTGGTAAATCAGCTATGAACAGTTTAAAGAGTTCAGAGGCCAGGGGGCACCCTTCTTTTACTCGTTTTTCTGTTTTGATCGACTCAGACAGTTGTCCGCTATTGTTAAGACGAACACAGATTGTTGTGTTAGTATACAGAGCTATTATTGGTTCGAATAAGTTGCGGGGCATCCCCATGCCGTTAATTTAAGCCATAACTTGCTACGACTTATGCCGTCAAAGGCCTGTTTCATATCTATGAATGCTAGAAACAGCCGTTGACCTGCCTTGATGGTTTCCATTTTTAGAATACTTAGTAGACAGAGATTGGCATCGACTCCAACATCAGAGGTAAATCCCGTTTGTCTAGGGTCAACAATTTTTGATATGTTTGCCATTTTATGAGTTTCTTCCTCAAGGAGGATCCACAGACCTTGCCTATGATGTCTAGGAGGGCGATCTGCCGATAGTTGTTGGGATCGGTTCGATCGCCCTTCTTGTAAATCGGGACCACGACAGCCTTTAACCATGATGCCGGTATTTGTTTAGTTGTCGCTATTCGATTGAATAAGGTCTCGATGAAAATTGACCACTCTGGAACATTTTGTTTTAGCATGACGTTTGTGATAAGATCTGGCCCGGGGCACGTGAGTTTAACTGCATTAAGGCTTCTGCAATCTCGTGGGCGGTTATTTTCATGTCCCAGTCCGTAATTCCAGTTTCTGTCTTTGTTAAAGGTTCCAATTGGGATTTTTTTTATACATTTGTGTAGTGTTTAACCCAGATGTTACCTGCTAGATCGTTGGTAATTATCTCTAAACATTTCACGTTTCCAGCATTTAGGATTGCCCATGTATCTCTGGAATTTTTAGTTATCATAAGTTTCATAATGAGTTCCGCACAATTTTGTTCGATAATTACGTGGTGGGATTTTGCCCAATATCTATATTGTTGGCGAAGTATTTTGACTTTTTGTACTGCGTCGTCAGCCACGCAGATTTTCCTTAATCATCGTACATCTCGTCTCAAGTCTTTTTTTGCATTATGGAGCAACTCACTATAATTGTGTCTATGAACCTTATTTAATTCCGTGGAGTTGTTTTTTACAAGAGTACTTCGCAACGGCGCGTAATCAATTGATTTCTGTTTGTCCCCTAGAGAAAAGTTTCCAGCAGAGTTTACTGTTAGCAAAGGGGTTGTTTCATGGTCGCTCTCATCCCAACTCAGTGACCAGGGCAGACGTTTCAGTTCATGGTCACTCCAGTCCGTTGTAATTATTTCCATTTTGACTAATTTGTCATTCATCTCTATGGAAGTCCACATGTAGTCTAAAATTTTTGGATCACCATTGCCCATTCCTTTCCAGGTGTTTTTTGGAGGCATATCTCCCTTGATATTTCCATCGATCATATAGAGGTTTCTGTTTGCCATCATTTCCTGCCACAGATTCGCTCTTTTACTTAGTTGATTTTTGGAGATTTTTAGATTTGTTTTTGCTATCGATTCCCATTTAAACCAAGAACAGTTTAGGTCTCCACAGCATATGATTCACACGTTGTTGTAATTTAACATGGCACTATCTAAAAGGGCCATCACTGTTTTTAAAATTCATCTGTAGAGATCTTGGCCGGGTTCCAATAGCAGTTTATTATTAGCATGTATTAGCAACGTCCTTTGATCAACTGATGGAATTATATTAGCGTCCCTTGCACAAAAGAATTCGGATTTTGTGAATCGACTGGTGCCCAGCCCTCGTTGATTCATATCATGGTTATTAGACCCAAAAACGGGCGGCCTGAGAGATTTTTTTCAGCGGGATTCAGGAAGACACTGAAACCATCTTTGGACGTTTTTTTTTACGTAACCAAGTTTCTTGCAAACAGATCACCAAGGTTTTTTCTAGTGAAACAGGGAAGTCTTTGAACAGATGTGAAAATCCGCGCGTGTTCCAAGACAGCAGATCACACCTTCCTTCTTTTCTTCTTAGTAATTGCTAGTTTTGCTACCCTTGTCCTCCTTGATCTTCATTTTTTTTGTTTGCTTTTTGGTGGTTGCAACCTCCTCACCGGGGTTCATTTTGTGAGGTGGCTAGCGTTTGCCGCAGTGTAAACATCTTGGACTCAATTGATTGGGGAATCATATTGTCATTTCGGGTACTTCCTTCTTTATAACTTTCAGGGGGTTCTACCGTCAGGTCAAAGCCATATGCGAGCAGTTCATCTGTCGCGTTTCAGACAATGTGCAGGAGCACCTGGCCTGTTGTTTTTTCAGATGCATATTCCACGATTTTGATGTCATCGCTGTGAATTGTCCATAATGACGGTACACATTTAAATAGTCTCAGCACGTTTGAGCAGTTTAGATTCATCTCGTGTTCATCTCTGTGAATATTTTGAAGACGTAACTTTATTGTCTGTTTTATCGTTTCGTTTTTATGATACTGTTTTGTTTTGGAGATGTAGTGTACTGCTTGTTTCCGTTGATTTGCTGTTAGTTTCGGATTTAGTTTTGTGACAGGTTGAACCTGGCTCCTTTCAATCCCTGGTTTTTCATGTTGCATTGTTTGTAGTTTTTTTACATTTTCATTTGTTTTTCGATGATGATGACCAATTAGCGAGTTTGTTGTTTTTTGGAAATGTTCTTGTGTTATGCTTTCGAACTTACCCTTATCTTCATCTTCGACAGTATCGTTGTTGTGAGAATATGTTGACAAGTTGCAAAGATCTATTGAAGATACTGAGATGGAAGGTGTAGCGCTTGTGTCTAACAACTCTTGTCTCATTTGTTTCCTATTTGGTTTACTTATTTCAATATCTTTACTAGATTTATGACTAGAGCAAGGTTGTCCAACGTACGGCCCGCGGGCCACAATGCGGCCCGCCAAGCCATTTTATGTGGCCCGCAGGCCGTATGTTGGACAATGCTTGAGTTAAAAAAAAATAATATATATATATATATATTTTTTTTTTTTAAATGTGCCTGTGCGCAAAACTACTCTGTGCTCTATTCGGGACACATAAAAGAACAAGACGAATGAGAATTCTGAGCGCACACTCACTCTACTAGACTGATATCAGCATCATCAGTCACAATATTTTTGGGGGGAGACTTGGAAACATTGGCACAAAAGGAGCCGCTCTGTGCTGGATCACCATCCTTTCACCAGTAAACCCGATTTAATCACCATGGCGCCCTTACAAATCCCAGCCATGCTGCGATTGACCTGTGGACACATAAATAATCCTATCAATAAACTTTCTCTGCCTTTTTTATGGCGAATGCCAATTTCGCCACATTCATTTGGGTCAATTTTTTTGCTTTTTTTACCACAAAAACCGGTGGCAGAACCCCTGCACCCTCACTTTCTATATACCTTACCCAAAATTACCATCTATATTTTTTTGGTAAAAAAGCGTAAAAGAATGCGGCAAAAAAATGTTTTGTCGAAATTGCCATTCAGCAAAAGTGGGCAATAGCAAATAATCTACACACTCAAGAACAACCTTTCAAAAAATGCTCTCCAGAAATGTATAGAAAGGAAACAAAATCCAAATCCAAATCAATGGGAACCAAAGTTTTCGTTTGTTAGTGGATTGAGTTTGTTCACAAAATGGATCGGAGTACACTTCGAATAGTTGCTGCAGCTCTGGAGAAAATACAAGTGGTATGAAAGGTTATTTATAACGCGCTTAATACCCATGCAGCAGTGATCCCAATCATAAAAGTGAAACAGGCAAGCCCAACAGGTATAACTTATTTTCACTCTTTTGGTAGCGCAGTCTGAGGGCAGCCTATACCCTTCAGGAGAGGTGTGAGCTGATACAGTTGCAACACAAAAAACAATAGTACTATGTTCCCAAAATATCTTAGTTCTTGTCTTTCGGATCTCAGCAGAGCCAGGCTTTTCAGCATCAGACCAGAAGCATGGGTGCCTTTGCGCTGGGCTGGGGTCAAGTCGGAGAGCAGCAGCGATGGGCCCCAATGATGCAGTTCTGTTTGGCAGTGGTGCTGATTTGTGGGTAGAAAACGCTGGGAACAGTAGGCCGTGCCAAGTGGATGGCACTGGAAGACTCAGTGACCTCTGGGCCCTGACAAGGGAATACTTGCCTTTGGCGCTGTGCAGGCTCGGCTGACTCAACACGGCATATGGTTACAGCAAATATGTCAAAGCTTCAGCATTGTCATTGAGCAGAACTCTGAGATTCAGGGGTGGTGGAGCGTCGAGGTCCAGGATGATTATGATGGTGTGAATGGGGCCAGCGCTGAGCAGCTACGCTCAGGAGGGCCATGGGCCCGTGTGGGGCTGACAGGCCAGTGGGCAGACTGCAACAGGCCTGCTCAAGCCATCCTGCTATTTATACAAATCTCGGGCCGAGCAGCACCTGATGGGAGAAAGGAACTGCACTACAATCTGCTCTTCTGCTGGGCTCTGCCTGCTGGAGCTTCCCCCTACACGCGGGACAGGCAGCTCTGCAGACGCTCAGAGCTTCCGGGGATTGGGGGGTTGGGGCTGGGTCAGGGCCTGCCTTCTCACCCTCGCTTAGCGGGGCTTCCCAGAACTGATCCAACCCCTGCCCTCTTGCATGCAACTCATACTTAGCTGGCAGGGGAGAATGTGATCTCAAGGGCAGATCTCCCATGGTGAGGCTTACCCATTGCACATCGGATTTTCTGACCCCTGCTATGTTCCCAAATGCGGGATACACAACTGCATTATTTCTGGTAGTGGGGGACTGCGTTCGCGCTCTCCCCCCCGATTTATTGGTGAAAGAAAAGGCAAAGTGTGCACTAGGCCTGTTAGGTTGCATACTTTTAGATTGTGCTCACATTGCGTTTCTTTAATTAGGTTCACCTTTGGGTGATCGCTGTTCCACATTTTATCTGTTGAATTGAATTATGCTTCTTTCATCACCACAGAAGTAATGTGTATTACAGAGATAAGCTGCCATATGTATTGGGCACACTGCAAATGCACAGGCAGCATCAATCATGCTTTGTACAGGACAATGCTGGCCTAAATTGGGAACAGCCAGCATAGACCTGTTGCTTCAGAGGCATATTTTGGGTACAACCAGCATGACGATGTGTTACATCAGTGACAGTGCTGTCTTACACTGTGGACACATTGATCATTAAAATGTGTTGTGTTGTAAACTGTTCTTTCCTGCTGTTGGTGACATGGAATTTTCATGTTCCCCTTTAGAACTGATTGTACACTTATGGCATTTTGGTCACCTTTTCTGCTGTAAAATGCACCATTTCAACCCCATATTTGAAAAAAAATTCTTGGGGGGGCAACCCCCCCAAACCCTCCCTAGAACCTTGTAGCTCCCTCGCTACGCTTGGTCGCCCCCACTATTTCAGAAAAATATTAACACATAGACACTGAAAGAAATCACAAGCAACTAACCTTTGATCACTGCCCATGACACCAAAAGCTATCCTTGGGAATGCATGGCTATCACTGCCTGTGATGCTATTGTGTCAAAGGTCACACAATATCGCTTTTTAATATACTGCTTTGGGTGAGGTTGTTGACTTTTGGCTCGCCGGCCCACTGGTTGACAAAAAGTTAATGCTTCGGCCCCACATTCAAAAAGGTTGAACAAGCCTGATCTAGAGTTACCAGTTTCTGATTTTCTTTCACCGGTCTACAAAACATAGCAGGTTGTGTCGGCATCGGCAGATTCCGTATACATTTTTTTGCAGTCGTTGATCGTTTCCATTGATTCTTCAGTACTTTGTGGTAAGCTGTTAGTTGCTCATTTGTTGATTTTTTTCGGCCTCCACTCCCACTTGCGTCATCTGCTGACCTGATTGCTTGTCAGTTAATTTTTCTGTTTGGCTTGGATTTGCTTTGTTACAATCAGCTTTGTTTTCATTCTGCAAAATCGTCAATTGATCATTGTGTTCAATTTGAGTGTTTTGTGGGATTAAGCTATTCGGGCTTGGTGCGCCGGGATTCGCTTGCGTCTTTTCTTTTTTGTTTGCTTTCGTGGCTTGAGTTTTGATGTAATTTGAGGCTAGGTTTACTACCAATGGTTTTCTCCCATTGTGTCTCATCCATTTCACTGCTTCAAGTAGTCCTGTTGATAAGCTGTCGTTTTCACAGTGGTATCTTGCCGCTAGGTCACCTAGACGCATTTGCCAACCAGCGGAAACATCAGCTTCTTTTTCTAATTGATTCTGAAGAAAGGACATAAACATATCTAGTTTGTCCGTTTTTTGCATTAGGTTGTTTAGCATCATACTTTGGTCTTTAATTGTTTCATTGAGTGTTCCGTACAGTTTGATTAAAAGGGATCATTGCCAAGGATGAAGCTGCTAATACATTATTATGTATTTGCATTGCTGCAGCTGCTGAAAGGCTTGATTTTGTCGTTGCATCGCTTGGGCCCTTCCCTGCCATTGGTTGAATATTTGGCGAGGCTTCGCTCAGGTTATCTACTGGTGTGGTCAAACCAGTACATTGTCGTTGTCTCAGACTTTCAAGGACTGGTGTTGATGCATGCCACCTTGGAGTGTTTAATTTACAACCGCTATTCTCGATGTGATCTAAAGAAGCTGAACGCTGAGCTGATTTCCCATGTGGTGTGGGACTTTCCTTGTTGGATGAGGTTTTAGAGTTTCCTAGATTCAGTCTTTGTATGTTTGTTTCCCTTGGACATTCTACAAGTTTTCCTCTTATTAGAAGGTTTCTGCAAACAAGTTTGGTAATCCAGCACTCAAAAAGGATCACCATCTAAATATTCATGTGAGTTCTTTGATAATATACTTATGACACCACCGTATCCCAATGTCCAATCTATCATTAGCTGTGCTTTACAAAGCAAACTACTTTTTTTGACATGGCAGAGTGACTTCATAAGTCACAATTTATAAGGCTGAACATGGTGGCCGTAACGTAATTAAGGTAATTTTTTTACGAGTTGTAACCTATTATGCATAACTGCAGCACTATAGTTGCTATTACCACTCTAAAATGCAGTCGAAATGGGATCACGTACATCACGTGACTGGACACATAATGCCAATCACATTTTTTCGTTGATGTGCTCCCAATCACATCACGTTTATCAAGCTAGAGCAACATTTTAGTTTGTTCAGCCTTTAGTTATACAATGCACTATAATTTGAAACCTATAACACATATTTATATACACATGTAACACAAAATTATAGTCGCCAGTGCCATTTCAAAATGGCGTCGAAACGTGACCGCGTACATCACATGACCATATGTATGATGTCCCGACGGCGTATCACATACTCAAATAGCGGCCATCTTAGATGACCAAATTGAGCAGCTCCAAAGACCGACTTGAATCCGTCGTAATCGTAGCACCAGAGAAATCGAGGTAAGAAAACTGAGGTGCCCATTGAACGCTAAGGTGATTACCTTAAGCATAGCAAGTTTATTTTTTGAATTGAAGGATGGATTATCCATATCCATTGCTAAACCTAATCTCCCTCTTTAAAATCAAATAGGGACTGCCCAACACCAAACAAGAAGTAATACTTCAAAAACAAGACTATCTACCTAAATGTAACAGGAAACCAACCACTTAACTACCAACTTCAAGCCACATGAAAGATCATTAATCAGAAAGACTCTCTTTTGAGATAAAAAAAAAATATTTTTTTCTTGAAAATATTCTGTTTAAATTCAGAGTTTTCTCTTTGAGTCTAAGATGGTTGTGTAACAGAATAACATTAGGTTATATCTAAGACATAGAATGTTTACTATTGGAGGCACTTTCGTCTGTCCTAAACTTTCCAAATGATTTTTCTGTTTCAATACTTGGGCAATGAGCATTGCATGGGTTGTTTATACCCTTCAGAAAATATTGTGATTTCTCTTTCCCCCCTTTTTTTTCTTGTTCACAACAGTTTGAGAAAGATCATTGATCATTATATATAGATGTATACCTCCTGAAGAACCATTGAATTTAAAGTGGTGAAACACGTGTAGAGGGCAACAACTTTTTCTTTTTGATAATGTACAAAAATACAGACTTTCTGCAATAACAAGATTAATTAAACATTCATTGTGGAGCGTCTGTCAAAAAGTGTTTTGGAGTTTTTCTTTGGGACCATAGCTAGTGGTCGGTTAGTGTTCAGAAATACCAATGTGCATGGTTAAAAGCCATTCCTACTAGCCTGTCACTGTTTTAAAAATATACAGTGGGCAACGTTGAAAGCTGTAGTCCGTGGCCATGGCTAAAGGCCATAGCTAGTGCCCATTCATAAATTAGAATATACAGTCGGCACAGCCAAAGGCACTGGCTCATGTTGTGTTGAAATCCATGGCTAGCGGCTGGTTATTGTATATAATATACAGTGGGTGCAGTCGAAAGCCATACCTAGTGGCTGGTTAGAGTTGTGTAATAACACAGTGGGTACAAACAAAGGCCATGAATTATTACATTTTATTATTTTTAAATGTACATTGGACATGGCCAAAAGATGTTGAAACTGATCAAGGCCATGGCTAGTGGCCCATTTATATGTTAGAATATACAGTGGACACAGTCCAAGATTGTGGCCACTGGCCAGTATTGTACTAAAGTCCCCAGCTAGTGCCTGTTCAGTGAACATAATATACAGTGGACACTGTTGAAAGCTCCATCCACTTGTAAATCCCAGAATTTATGGTTGGTAGCTTGTTAGCCAGGTCTAAATGCCCTCATGCTAAATAAGATCACAGACCTGCACTGCAACAAACCACGCTACCTCCCACTTGCATAGCGTTTCTTTTAATTAAATTAGTTAAATACATACAGCCTTGAACCCTGTTCTGCCAGAGTTTGAGGCCCATCATTTAACTACTAGACAATAATGGCTTGATGCTTCATGGGGAATACATTTCATACTTCGCCTATAATTTAATATGTTGTGGAAATCCAAACAATAACATCATTGTAGCATAATGGTTAAGTGCTGTCTCTCAAACTCCTGAAGGTCAGTGTTCTCTGATAACAGCGCTCATCAGAACTGTGATTTTTGTTTTATTTCATTTTTTTTTCTGTTTTATAATGTTGCCCAGAGACGGTGTAATCCTCTTTTTGAATATATGTACAGTGTAAGGGGGAATGTGTGATGTGAGGTTGGGCATGCCATCTGAGAGGGTGTGCATGCAATGTGTGTGTGTTTGATGTGAGAGTGTGTTTGTGTACATGGTGTGAGGTTGTTTGTGATGGATAGTTGCATGCCGTTTACAATGTTGCAGTAAATAAATGTGTTTCATGTTTAATACTTGTTCAATTCTGCAACGAGAGTGTAATACATGTCCCATTCTGTTTTATAATGTTGCAGTAAATACATCTTTTTCACGTTTGATCCATATTACAAAATGAAAGTGCCTGCAGCTTCAAGCCGCGCTAATTGCGACCTCTCACTACAAAACATCCTTGCGCTGTGATGTCCCTGCCCCAACTGGTTGCGTCTAACTGGGTGCGGCCAAACAGAAACTGCGGCAAAAAGGTCATGCCACAGTGGCGTGGACCTAACTGGCCATACCGAAATGTCCTGCCCCGTGCTCCAAGCCCCTGTTTTTATGGCCCGTCTCTTGGTGACTGTTGTGATACATTGCACAACCCCAACTAACCACATTTAAGCAGCACAGAAACAGGGAAAAAAGGACCAGCTGAAAAAATAACATATGCCGAGGTACTTTCCGCACCCATATATATGCACAGTACTGCTTAGCTTTAAAGTGAGGAAGGGGCCAGCCCCCTCAGGCCATGTTGCTCTAAGTGGTCTTGTAACTTTGCCTCCTTATTTATTAGGCACCATGCCTTTTTCCTCAGTTCTAAGCTAAGCAGGGTCAGTCTTGGTTACTGCATGGATGGGAGACGTGGGTCACCAGTGATTTTTCACCCTTAATGTCACTGTCACTCTAAACATCTATTATTTTGTATTATGTATAAAACATTGCAGGATTTGAGAACTCTCAATGATTTTAGTTAATGCCCTGTGTGATTAAATTATTTGCCGAGCATCACACACTTTGGGTAAGCAGCGTACTACAAGTCCCTTGTTTTATGGCCGGTCTCTTGGTGACTGTTGTGATACATCGCACAACCCCAACTACCCGCATTTAAGCAGCACAGAAAAGGGTAAAAAATTATCAGCTGCAAGAATAACATATGCCCAGGCATTTTTGCCCCATAGGGAAAATCAAAAGCTGGCACCCATGAATATACACACAGTAAGTGGCCACATATTTTAAAGTGAAATATACAAATGTAGTTCATTTGACCTTCTCCTTAGAAGAAAGTGAACAACACAAAATAGCATTGAATGTTTAAAAAGAAAGTAATGAACACCAGAAAAATAACATTAGAGAGGAAATATTTCAATAAATATGCTGGCAAAGTATAAAAGGTGCTCCTGTTTTAAACCCAGCAATCTGTAGTGATACATTCCATGGTAAACAAAATCCCAATACGAAACAAGTGCTTGTGGTCTTGTGGATAAGCGTCTGCACTGGGAACATGACAACCTGAGTAAAATCCTGGTATCCAAATACTTGAGCAAGCTTACCAACCTTAAAAAAAAAAAGGAAAAAAAAAGTTGCATGAGCCCCCTGAAAAAAGGTTATGCTGTAGACCCACATGTGTCCTTTACTGGTGTCCTGAAAAGCAACCACAATCTGGGGAAAATAACTGCACCAGTGTCCAGGATTGCAAACTCTCTTGCCACATCGTGGCCAAATACTCATGATTTACTTGCACTCTCATCGTTCCACTCCTCACCCCCATGTCTGTCTTTCAACAATAGTCTGCTTTATAAAGCTAGCTTCAAAAGTACACATACCATTGTGTCACTGAAATATATAAATCAGTATATAACTATACTAGGCGAAAGTGTATGATTGTGGCATTAATCCCCCCCCATCTTGACTGAGAGACTACAAATACCAGAATGCAATTCAGCAGTAGGCTAGAAAATTGCCTCGGCGTGCAAAACTTTCAAGGATTGACAGTAGCACGGTTTAAAAAGAAAATAATGCGATGCCATGTGTTATGAGATATTTAAAACTTTGATTCATGGAAGGTTTTCCTATGGGGTTGCGCCATTATAAAACACTTCCAAAAATCAGGCCCATAATGTTTTTAGGGAATATGCAGTGAGATTTAATTATTTGCCATGGAGAAAACACATGGGTTAAGGAGCGTTCTCCATGTGGTACACCCCTTTTTGGCACCATCATTTTTGCGTGGCCCGATATACACAGGCATTTCCGCCGCAGCACCCATTTCGGTGTGCCATTTCAGCGCGAAGTCCATTTTGGTGCCTTTTTTTGGCATGAGGGATGTTTGGACATGGCTGAAATTGCAGCCACGTCTAAATGCCCTCATGCTAAATAGGATCACAGGACTGCACTGCAACAAACCACACCACCTCCCACTTGTGTTGCTTTACTTTTAATTAAATTAGTTTAATAAAAAAGAAAGCATACAGCCTTGAAACCTGGTCGGAAAGAGTTCAAGTCTCAGCATTTAACCACTCTACCACAATGGCTTGGTGCTTCATGGAGCATACATTTCATACTGAGCCTATAATTTAATTTGTTCAATGATAAAAGGCTAGGTATGAAACTTGTGAACATCTAAACAATGACATCATTGTAGCATAATGGTTAAATGCTTCGTCTCAAACCTCTTAATGCTAGAGTTCTCTGACAGCATTGTTCAGTATAAATGTGATTATTATTATTTTTTTTCAGTTTTTCCGTTTTACAAAAATGCGGATGCTGTGTTGTCCTAGATATTTAAAAATAAGAAAACCCATGACATTCAGTACCTTGGACTGTCTGCCATCCACGCAGTAACCGGGGCTGCTTAGTTTCAAAGTGAGGAAGGATCCAGCCCCCTTAGACCATGTTTTTCCAAGAATTCAAGAACCACCTCATCAAGAAGTCTCTCCTAATCAACACTTAGGCCATCTTGTCACCACATGCTCCACTTGATTCGCTAGATGCTGCCCTCCCCTCTCCTCCCTGCCACCTGGTACAGCTGTACCCCTCTTCTGTATCCTACCCCCACTATATATCTGTTCTGTCGTTACCACTAAAAAGTGCTACGTTATGCATCTGCAATGTTGTACACCTCTGTAACGCACTATGTTATGTATCTTTATTGGTGACAGGATGACCTAAGTGTTGATGAGGAGAGACTTCTTGATGAGGTGGTTCTTGAATTCTTTTATGAATAGTAGGAGCGTGGGGGCAAGTCTAATGCTGATGTGAAGGAGGTTCCATAGTCTTGGGGGGTAGGCAGAGAAGGCTTGTTTTCTGGTCCTTTCCTTTTTTAAGTGACAGATTTCAAATCTGCAATTGTCTTGGCTTCTGGTGTTGCAGTGACCACCTGAGATGCTGAGTTTCTCTGCAAGGTAGCTGGGTGACTTGAGGGCGACTACCTTATAGATGATACAACATGACTTGAAGGGGTGATGTGATTGTATCTTCGTAGACCATTGATGAGGCTTGCGGCCACATGGAGGACACTTCTCAGGGGCACAAGGGAGGATGACACAAGGCCTTTGAGGAGTGCATTGTCCCCAGCCAGGTTGGATAGAGCCAGTGCTGGAACAGTGGATATAAAGATGTCCAGAGGTAGTAAGGGCTTGGTTTTCACAGAAGGGAGACCTAATACCAAGCTGTCTGAGTTTTCATAGCTATGTGTGTCTTAAAGGAGAGGTGTTTGTCAATGTGGAACTCAAGGGATTTGGAGGTGAGCTTGGGTGTGAAGCCCTTAAAGTTCATGGTTGATAGCCAGGTTTATGTCTGGGTGTGTAGTTTTGTTGGCGAGAAGTAGGAATTCCGTCTTGGAGGGGTTGAGCCTCAACTATGCACTGGATATCTAAGACTGGAACAGCGAGAGGCAGGTTTTGAGCCTATGGATGTCCTTAATTAAGCCGATCTTGAAGTATAGCTGTGTGTCATTGGTGTATTGGTGGATGTTGTGTGTGGCTAGGAGGGCTCTCAGCAGAGATTGAAGGTCACTGTAGAGAGGATGCAGGACTCCACAGGTGATGGGTAGCATTGGTGATCAAGAGGAGCCCACCTAAACAAACTGCTTGAAGTTGGTGAGGTAGGATTTGAGCCAGTGTAGGACATGGTTGCTGATCCCCATGCACCAATGTAGAGTGTCTGTAAGTGCCTGGTGGTCTACTGTGTCAAAAGTGGTCGAGAGGTAGAGTAGAACCCGGAGGCAAAGGTGGCCACCATCAAGAATGTTGAGGGCGTTGTCGACCACCTGTATGGTTGCTGTCTCTGTGCCACATCTGGGTCTGAATCCGGATTGGTAGGTCTGGAGGATATTGTTGTGACGTGTTGCTGCAGTTGTGCAGCTACCAATTTTTTGATGATCTTTCCTAGGAAGGGAAGATGGGTGAAGGGGCAATAGCTGCCTAGTTTGTCGGTATCCACAGTGGGTTTCTTTTGTAGAGGGAGGATTTGTCCTGTTTATAGGGTTGATGGGAAGGTACCTTGAGTTAGGGAAGTGTTGATGATCTCCAGGTAGGGAAGGAAAGCTTCTGCAGGAAGGGTCTTGAGGGTGGATGCTGGAAGGATGTCATCTGTATACAATGTGACTTTGAGGGTGGCCAGATTTTTTTTTTACCAGATCCTCTTTCAAGAGTGTCTTGAATGTGGTCCAGGGTGTGGAGATTTTTGCAAGGGGGGACATGAGGTGTGTCTGTCGATGCAGAGCTGATGTCTATGTGCTGGTGAATCTTGCTGGTGAATCTTGCTGATTTTGTTCTTTCTCTCTGATCAAACAAAAAATTGAAACTTTTGCACAAAAATATTCCGCAACAGGATCACTGCTAACTGGGTATGCTATTGCTTAGTTCCAGATGGTGTCCTAATGTTCTCTATTTGTACACACTGACATCATACATATGAGTAATAGTGCAAATGATGTTGTCAAAAATCATTTACTTTGATTTTGTCACTTAACTAGGTATGAAATCTCACCATATACATCAAGGCTGTTTTTCATCATTATGGCATTTCACAAACTGTTAGACACTATTTTCTTGGATCAAGCTCAAAACATATGACAAAAAAATAAACAGTATCTCAATAAATCATGCACCATACAAAACAATAATAATCAGAAAAACATGCATCAATAGTAGAAAAGGGAGCTATACATTTAGAAAAAACAAACAGAAAAAAATAAATGTAAACAGAAGAAACTTTTCCTTTCGGTAAAGACGCTAGGCGTCATAGAAATTAAATTCTTCTTCTATGTTAAAGAAGTATTCTAAGATTACTTAGTTTCCACCCTAATTTCAGTTGTGGAAATCCTCAAATCTATATTTCAAGGGTGCCAAGGAGGGAAAGTGTCCAATTAGTATTCCTTGTAGGGTTTGAAAGAAAGTGACTAGTGTCAGTTTGGTTGATGTATTCGCACTTGCCAATCACTTCTTGCAATCCTACTCGGGTCTACGTATAAGGTCTAGCCTAGCAGATGCAGGCACAGATGCCACTTCTGGGGGCCAGAGAAGATCAGCCAGGTGTGGTCAAATACGTTTCGGCGTGAAGACTTAGGCAGAAAACACCTTCCTCAGGACCAAAGGTCAGATGTTCCCCTAGGGAAAAAGATAAAAATAATAAGGGGGGATTTTAAAGTTAAAAAGCCACCCATCAATGGCTGGACAATGTCTAAAAACATTCCAATTCCTATCCCAGGGTTGTAGCAAATAAATAATTAAAAAGTGACCAAATCCAAACAGATTTTCAATACAGCTGCTGGAGCAGAAAGGGGGAGCAAGAATACACACCCCAGTGTAAAGTAATTCAACATGCACTGAAGAATCATGCTCAGAAAGAAAAAAAGGTATGTCGCTCCTTACCCAAAATAAAGAAATTAAATTAAATGAAAAAGTGAATAATTTAAGAGGACAGCCACATTATGGTTTTAGTAGGAAGAAAGAAAAAAAGGGAAAAAACTGTCCCTGTGGGCACTAATTGGCCTAGATAAGGTGAGGCATTGAAAACAAGGGGCCCTCGATGGTGGAAGAAAGGGAGGTCTTAAAGTGTGCCCGAAAGACAAGCGCATACTTTACCTTAAATAGGGTTTTAAGTAAGTCACTGAAATACAAATCCAGCAAGCCCAGATACAAATGCAAAAGTCTCGACTCACTGGACGGCACCAAAGTACACTACACCAGATGTAGTCCGTACCCGCTCCAACGTGCCTGAGAAAAGACAAAAGCCAAGCCACAATATGTGTATTTATTTTCCTCTAGTCTCTAAGAGTCCATGAGGGAATGCAGCAGTTTAGCATCAAAAGGTAAAGCATATAAATAAAAGCAATACCTTGCTATAATGGCCATAAAGGGCCCTGTGTTTTCATGTTGACTCTAGTCTCTCTGGCTGCTGGCTGTTTGCTCTTATAAATCCGTCTAGGAACGAAAATAAAGACAAAACGGGAGGCGTGTCAGAAGTGCACTATTATTGTGTTCTAGCCGCAGTTGTAAAGAAAGACTTAAATTGTTAAAGGGCAGCAGGCACATACTCACCAGCTAGTTGCAAAAAGGCAGAGTTACTTCCTCCGCTATAATTAGGCATGCGAGTCTTCAAGTAACAGAGCACATGTCATTCCTCTGGAAATCCAAATAAATCAGCCCGTTTAATAAAGTGCTGCAGAGATGTCACCCCGTTACCGTGGTACAGAGTGAACAGCGCAGCCTGAGTGTGCGCCAAGATTTTGGAAATGATTTGTGTAGGAGCATCGAGTTGCGTGACGTACAGCAAGCAGTCCACGTTGTCATAGTATTTAGAAGACTGAGAACATAGTCCATGTTGGGGAAAGTGCGCCATCATTTTGATAGTGGCCAAGTCGGAAAGTGCACCCTGCCCAAGAAGGTTTCTCTGTATTCAAGGGGCCCATATTTCAAGTAAACGATGTAATCAGAATCTAAAACTTAACCGAAATAAGATCTTGGTAGTGTATACCATGATGTTTGGCAAGCTAATGGCCCTCAAATAGCTGTTGGCTGTTCAAAAACAGCCATATGTCACATAAGTTTAACTATGCCTCATGTGTGACAACTAGGGGAAAGTCAGTAAGGTTCATAGGTTGGCTGATCTATCAGCCAGTTTAGGTGAAGAGATGGCTGCCGGGATCTGCAAAGTGGGTACTAGACCAGCGGGAAGATGAAATAAAAATAACAAATGGCCTCTAGTGGTTAGAGTGTAATAAATGCCATATGAGCAAATATGGGTCTAAAAAGTCTTGTGTACTGCAACAGTGCGGCTAAATAAGTCGTCTAATCAATGAAGGTGGGAAGGCGCTAAATAGGCCCCATTCAAAGGAATTTGATTCTGAAACCCTATTGGGGGGAAAAAACCAAAATGTTGAAGAGATTTTAGCAGAGCCCTATGTAAGTGTAATAAAGTGACCTTGTTTTCAAGGATCACTGACAGCATAACAAAAAGCTAGATTAAAGCGTGCCCAAGATCATTGTGGAAATTCATAGGAGGGAGATTCTTCATTGAGTCCTCTCAGTTTGTCAAGAGTTTGCAGACAATGGATCCATCTGGATTCTTTGTTATTCAGAGCTCTCTTCGGGTTAGAGCTGTTTTTCACAACATCTAACACCCACCATTGGATGTCATTAGGAGTATGTGCAAAAGCAACAAAATGAGACGCCATTGGTGCTTGGTGGTTCTTGCACCTAATCCTGGATCGATGTTCATTGATCCTTGTGTGTACTGGTCTTGTAGTTTGGCCCACATACCTCAGTCCACGTGGACACTGGATGCAGTATATTACATTCGATGTTTTGCAATTAGATAAGAAACGTATGTCCCATGTTCTTTCCTGAATTTTAAAATTGGAAATTTTCTTTGTGAATTTACAGGCACGGCAATTTCCACAAGGATAATGTCCCAACAATGGTCTAAGAGTTCTAAGACTTGTGTTGGGCTTGCCGTGGTTCGTTGAATGCACCAGTTTGTCTCTCAAATTTCTCGATCTTTTGAAGGCAAACAACGGTTTGCCTTTATCTTGTAGGTAGTTGCTCACCATTGGCCAATACTTCAAAAGTGTCTTCTTGATTCCAAAGGATTGTATGCTGTAAATTGTGACACATGTTATACGATTCTGGTGTTGATGGCAGTGGATTGTCCGGTGGAGTGTGCTATGGCAGGTTTGGGTAGTGGGTAGAGGCACGGCTTCACCACTTTGGTGAGGGCTCTGATTTTGATGTGCTCTTCTGCTATTGTATTCTGATAGTAGGAGGCCTTGGCTGTGTTGATTATCAGTGGGTTGCTCAGAGTTCCTTGAGCAGCGACAGGTCGGATCCAGTCCTGGAGCAGCACCAGGCTTTCTCTTGTTTCTTGATTACTCTTTTGCTGAGGTTGAGTTCTTGTGTGTACTAGGGTGCTGACGGTTTTGGTTTGCAGGTGCATTGTTTCCGATTCACGTTTTGGTTGATGAATGCTGAGAGGGTGGTGTTGAGTGCTTCTAGTAGAGAGCTGCCGTTTGGTTGAGGGTGTTCTGTCCATGCAAGGTGTATGTTGGTGAGGTCTTCTGTGAGGCCTTCCCCTGGGAAGTTTATCGAAGAACCTGAAGGTTTATATGCTTGGATTCTGCTGGGATTGCTTGACTGCAGGATGTTGAAAGGCACGGCTAGGTGGTCAGACCAGTCAAGCAGGGAGGAAAGCTGTAGTGAAGGGAAGGCAGTGTGGTAATGATTAAGTCAAGGATGCTACCTTTCTCATGTATTGGTATTTGGTGTCCTGTGTGAGGCTGAGGGTGTCAAGAAGGCTGAGGAAAGCTTCCTTCATCGGTTTGGTGGCGTTGTTGCATGGGAGGTTGACATCTCCTAGGAAGATGTTGTTTACGTGCGTGAGGGAAATGGTGGTGACCAGGTTGGTGAAGACTGAGATGAAGGCACTGTCGGGGCTTGGGTGGTCTGTGGAAGAGATGAAAGGTGACTTTGTCCATTGGGGAGAGTGGGAAGTGATAGGAGAGGACTTTGAAGAAGGCAATGTTGTCAACATCAAGTCTGGTGCAGGGCCACATGGTCCTGTCTATGACTGCAAGAACTCTGCCTGTCTTGTTTGGCCGGTCTCTGTGCAGGATGCTGCAGCCGTCGGGGACAAGGCCACCTAGGATGTGGGTGGGAGGTATCAGCCAGATCATGGTGATGAAGATGGCGTCAAGGTCGTGTGTAGTGATGAGGTCAGCGATGTCTGCTGCATGGGTGATAGCTGACCGGACGTTGCTGAGTATCAACATCCGTGTTGTGGGTGGTGAGGGGGTGCTGATGGGCTTGAGGATGATGTGGGTCTGGTTGCTGCATTGCAGAGCCATGCCTTAGATGACGGGCGATGCCGTTGTCTGGTGCTGGTCGGGATGTCCTGTAGGGACAGAGGGAGAAAACACATGTTGGCACATGCTTACCTGTTGTCTGAGCAGGGGTTTGGGCCTCGGGTCCTGCCGGTATGAACAGGTCCAAACAGAAATTGCTGTTTTCTTCGTTTGCCCTTGGCCATCCGCATATATTTGTAATTGCACTTTTAACTCCTTACATTTAATGTCAGTTCGACTTTTCATCTGAACAAGCTCTCCCTGTACTTTTCTTTCATAAGATCACTTTTCATAAATGCCTTCTAACTTCTCTATGTACAGATGAAAGAAACGTTATGCCTTTTATGTGCATGTCACATGGTTAATGCACTCAAGGTCAAATACATTGTCGGAATTTGATCACATCCATTTGTTTAACTCCTCCGAAATTACATCTGCTTAACAGCTACAATTACAATGGAGTTTTTTGCTATTTACCAGAAATAAGTACTTTGATGCACAGCATATGCAGCATTCAGGCCGTGTAATAATTGAAACAATATTTTTGAGACGTTACATTACCACAGAGTAATAGCCATGAGAGAGATGGTGCTTTGCATCTTGCTGTTTTTGTTAATTTCTAGTGTGGTTGAGGAAATTAAAACTTAATTTTCGTTCAGTAATGACATTATCATTGCAATTAGAGCCAAACGGTTACCAAGGTTATAACTGGATCACGGTTTTAGTTATTTTTAAAGGCTCGCAAGTCTGCAATACTGCTTGGTGTTGTGGAGCTCGTTTTGTTTTGTTTAGGTTAGCAAGATATTTTGCTTTGTTTTCAGGCCTAAATTCTCTAGTAAATTTAAAATGAATATATTTTCTGTAACAAGCCAGTGGGTTTGTGATCATTTGGCAGTATGTATATGACTCGCCATGAAATGCAATTTGCACTCAAAGCTTTCATCTGCAAACTTTGGCTATGCACCTGTTCAAACATAACTTTAATTTCTACAGTAATGGAGTTTGTCTTATAAAAAAACATACTAGAATGTCTTCACCTGGGTAGGTTTGTATGTGCAGTGGATGTAAACCGATTTATTTTGGCAAGAAATCTGCCCCCAGCCCATTGTTAAGCAATGGCTGCATATTTAGGAGACTGCTGCTTGGGTTAGGTTGCTTATTTGGGTTGTTATAAGACAGACCTAAATGTTCGCCAGCATATAGTGGATTTGATCATATTATGCTTTCTAAAACTGATCTGGCATCCATTTGTTAATGTTTTGCAAATATCCTTTAAATATCTAGATGGATGTTGTGTTCTGCCAATGGCTGAATTGTCTCGAAGTTAATGTCTTATGTTTGTGCATTTTCACAGCTTCTATTGTTGCTGTTTAGAATGTAAACATTGGCAGTCAAAATGGGAGTCCATATCAACTGAACTATGAAAAACTGAACACATTCTGAATGAACATATTTAACTTTGTCCTGGTGATGGCCAGTGGCCTAGACAGGTATGGCCTGAGTTGTCCTGGTGGTGGCCAGTGGCCTAGACAGGTATGACCTGAGTTGTCCTAGTGATGGCCAGTGGCCTATACAAGGTAAGGCCTGAGCGGGGAAGGCCCACCCAAAATCTGTAAATACCCACTCTGCAGCACTGTGTGGGCATTTACAGATGTTAATGTCACAGCGGTGGGCCCAACTACATTAGCTTCAGTCCCCACGTGTTAGACAATCCTGACTATGCCTCTGGTGATGGTATTCCTACGACTATTGTGTTCTGTGATTGCAGTTTTTTTTTAAGTTATGAGAACGTGCTATGAGGAGTCGAAATCCTTTTACATAAGGGGAACCTTTTTGTTGGGTATAATGAGTTTGAAAAACTGTTCTTACAAAGGTATGGCCAACACTCTTATCCATTACCGTATAATTGCATTTTTTGACTAATTCCAATCAATTGAACAACCAAAGTTCGTGGAACTCAATAATCAGAACCAATATTTCTTGATCACAATTTAGCTGATACCTCAATTAATTCAAGAAATAAACACCATTTTGCATTGTTTTTAAAAAAGGACAACTATACAATCAATACAAGCTGTCCTTCAACCATATATAGCTGAATAACACAAATAATCAATCCCTCATCTATCTGCAAGTGTTTGTAGTTCTTCCAAACAACCATGTGTTCGTACCATACGACACAAACTATGCATACGTTCTTTAAAACAGGGTCTACGTCACAGAACATATGGTTTACATTTCTCCTATGATGTAACAAGGCTTGCAGGGTGATCGATTACGCCCCCTAAAGGCTAGCCTGACGTTTCAGGTGTAGCTGGTTAGCCGTCTTCTTCAGGACCTCATCTATTTCCACCTGACCCTGAAAAGCAACATAAACAGAAACGTGTATGAGTCACTCCCATCCCACATTAAAATACTATGTACAGTGATTACTGGAGTTCGAAATTGCATCTCCATCAATGACTAGCTAATTATTTGCCTTGCATATTGCTCGTCATCTCCTTATTCCCCAATAGAGCATGCGCTGTATGACCTTCTTGGACAGGCATTCTAATTCCCTTCCAAGCACTGTATGGCAAACACAGAAAAACTGCTATGAGTCGTCATAGTGCTGACACCTAACATTGTGTCACTGTCAGACTGAGTTCACAAACGTATACAGAGATAGCACTGCACAAGATGTGTGTGTGTATATATATATATATATATATGTGTGTTTATATGTATGCGCTTACCCCCTTACAGGATGGATGTTTGTCTGGGCATGAAGCCACTTCTTGGCTGGTTGTGGTGCCTCCAGGTATTTTTATTATTATTCATCTGTGGAAGATATGCAAAAAGATTGTGTTTGCCTCAGTAGAGAGTGTCTCTTACTGTTCCCGTTGGGGACACATTGAATGAATCTGTTTGGGTCAATATCGATAATATATTAAAATGTTCAAATTAACAAGTTGGGTGGTTGCCCACTCTAGCTTTTGTGAGTCCCTCCAATGAAAATCTCCTCTCTCGCAAGAATCTAGGATCCTGACCCTACATATTGTCCTCTTCCTTCAATGTGATTCCTTATTTTATTCAGGGTCCTGCTATTCAGGAAGGTGCTTAACTCTAAGTCTAACCGCATCCCCCTCGTTCTGCATTGGAGCACAGACGGTCATCTTGTGGTCCCCGCTGGATCTCTGTTCGTATCAGGCACCCAGTGGCTGGATGAATCTAGGTTACAGTATGTGTGTGAGAATTTGGGCCAAGGACAAGCAACCCTGGTTAACAATCCCCATCTTTTCTAGATTTGTATTCCATTTTTGAACATTTGGCTGTCATACTGGAGGCGTTGGAATCTGTCGTGTCTCCAGCCTTGTTTCTCCAAGGTACTATGTTGCCTGGGGAAACCGCGTACCATGCTCCTAAAGAGCAAGTATCTGACATTCCTGACGTTAGTTGTTCTGGTACCAGGACAATGATTCCCCGGCCGGTTTGATACACTAACCTTTTGCTACATTCATTGCTCTGACTCTAAATCGGATTACAGTTGCATCCAATATGTGCCGTTGCTTAAGGTGAAAGCTACTGAAACAAATAGGGGTTTGGACCTCCAACTGGCATTGTGACTTCCTTTCCCATTGCCATTTGTTGCTGGGGACAGCCACGTAGCATGTCCCAAGAGTCTCTTCCCAGACGGTCATCGTCATGATTACATAAGAAACATTAGCTGAGCCGCCCGTGTTGCCACTGCCTTATCTTAGTTTGTTACTCTTTCTCTTGGTTTAATTATTTCTAATTGTTGCCATGCATGGCCCAGCCTCTGCTAACGATGATATTAAGTTTTCGTCCAAATACATAATGTCTTGCATTGTTCATCTTTTAGATGCATTTGTTCAACATCAGGGGTGTTGGCTGTATATACATACAAACATATATGCATATGTCATTCATAAGGCCCCTGTACATAAGTGTTTCTAGGTGCGACAAGACAAGCGAGGGAGGACAGAGGGGGGATAAGACAAACAATCTTACTAGGCCTTGTGTCATTTAGAACGTGCAAGTGCATATATATATATATGTGTGTGTGTGTGTGTATATATATACACACACACATGCGTGTAGCCACCATCTTGTCCTATTGTGAGGCTGGATTCATCCTCCCACACCGATGTGGGTTTCACCTTTCCCTATCCTCATGATACTCATATTGGTGGAAAGCTGCAGCTTCTGGGTGTGTATTTGGAGTTCCTATTCCATGTTATATACCAGTGCAGTGACCGACTTGTTGCATTCCCAGTTAACTGTTCTCCTGATCATTCATGTTAGGAGGCAGCTTGGCTGCACCAAAATCTTCATGTGCCAGTACCCAAGCTAAAATATTCTGCAAATTAATGTTGACATTTCTTTGCCCTGTACATAAACTGCCCTGGTGGATGCAGGGAATATAATTTGTCTGGCCTTTTCGTTCATACAAAAACATGTTTATTTCATCAACGGCCCAGTAATATTATCTGCTTTTACTGCCTATGAGAATATCAATTCCTTATTTAGTCCGGTGGTGTGGGTTCCTAGCTTATGGATCCACCATGCTTCCTTGTGTAGAAAGGCCATGCGAGTATTGGCAGAATTCTTTACTGTATCCACAATCCACCATAGTAAGTCATCCGCACAATGGTGGTGTGCAATATAGTGTTCCACCAAAGGTTCTGTGTGCGTTTTACATCAGATGCGTGACCGATGTTCCCTCAATTCTTTTGTGTGTTGGTCTACTTGTCTGTCCTTTTCTACCACATGGGAACTGGATGCAGCATGTAGTGTTGGGTGTCTTACCGTTCATAAACTGCTTCAATTCCCTTTGCTGCCCTTGAACCGCAACTGATGTTTTGCGCGTAAATCGGCACACTGCACAATTCCCACAGGCATGATGTCCTAATAGCTGTCTCAAATTCCAAAGAGTGCTTTTGGTGGTTTTCTTTTGGAATTGAGCATGTATTAAATACTCCTTCAAATTCTTAGATCTATTTAAGGCCATTCTGGTAAAGCTCATTTAACAAACAGCCAGTATTTCTTCAACATTGCCCTTATTCTTGGAGCACTCTGACTATAGGTAGAGACAGAACACATGTTATTGTCATCCACCTCACCTCTTCTTCTCAGGGTTAAGAGAGCTTCTCGTGGCATGAACCTTTCTCTGGGCGAGGGAGGGTGCATGTATCTGGTAGTCATTCAAAGAAGAACAGTTTCTTTGTACTCTTAAATATTGCCCATAGGCCAGAGTCTGTTTTCGTGGAATAGGGTGAACACTGTTGTAACACAGTAGGGCATTTCTGTCAGTTTGCTTCCTAAAGAGATTACATTGCAGGATTTCATTTTGGTGTGAGATATCGAGATGTAAAAATAATTGATCGTTTCAGTGCTCCAATTCATAGTGAATATGATTTGTGGCTCCTGTTGATTCACCCAAATCCAAAACTGAGAAATACAAATTATATCTCTAGAAATAAGATCTGCGCAGCTTAAATGTCCCTAATCTCCCAGGCCAGTAATCAGTATCATTTGACATTGTATACTTTCAGACTCGCCTAGAAGATGGATGTGATAAAAGCGGGCTGGTACGCAGGTGACCTTTGTATAGATCAGAGGAAACATTGCATAACTCCACACTGCCAATAATGACTCGCTGGTGTGTGTATGGGGATGCCAGTTATGCCCAGGAAAAGGGACACAATTGAAACAGATGAAACAGTCCTCCCTTCTAAATAAAACAAGCCTAGGCAAAGCCAACAGCAGCTGCTACTATCGATGGCCAATCAATAACACTATGGCAGTGCCTGGCAAATGCCTATGTCATGCCTTCGCAAACGCCCAAAACGTTGCCATTGCAAATTCGTGTTTAACATGCAATTAAAGGGCTATGCAAAGGCCCTTGCAGCATCTGCCCTGAATTACTGATGGTCACTAGGGCTGTTGTCAGGCCGTGAATCTGGCACATGCAAAAGTTGAGGCTTTTATGCCCAGCTGCTAAATTTATAGTTTAACAGAATATGGTGCCTTTAAGAAAAGTGTTTCTCCTCCATAAAACAACACTTTTCTATTTGGGCATGCATCTCAGAATTGGGCCCTCACTATACTGACTGTCATTCTTAACGGACAAAATATATTTGACAACTTTTACCCCTTTGCTTAAGCCAGTAATGGAAGTTAAAATGACCGCTGCAGGTTAAGGTCTGGAAAGGTGGTGCCCCCAATCACTTAATGATTGAGCCACGACTGCTCTGGCTTCTAAGCCCCCTGCAGCTCCTCGGCTGTCTTTTAAGACTGCCATGCAAATGAATGTGGGCTTTTTTAGGACTTTCGGGTGCCAATTCCATAGTGTCCATTGTCAATAAATGTACGTGTATTTTTTCCTCTTTTTTTAGGGAAAAAAACAGGCTTGTTGTTTGCCACTTTGTGCCCCAGTTTTTTCATTTCATAAATGAAAGCCCATTCGCACCCTAGACGTTACCATTGGTGGTGCTAATGGCCAGGGCCATCTTAAGCACTTTTGGGGCCCTGGGCACGGACATCTTTGAGGCCCCCTCTACTAAAGCAAAGGAATTGAGGGTTAAAAAAAACATTGGTTGCTCCCCAGCCCGTCGCGCTCACATCCTATAGGTTGATATGCTGTCTCGCAGCATAATAAACATGTTTACTCCCTTTAAGTCCTCTTGCCCTCTTCATTCATGCTCGAATCAGAATGATAAACAAGTAGCATTTGAAGACCAACATTGGCAGTCTACAAAGGGGTTACTCTTCTAGTACATACAGGATACTTTTTATCAATAACATCCAGAAAGGTAGATGTAGTATTAATGCAGGACTGTATGTAAAAGGTACATGTAACACATAATAGACAGATAACTCATAAACTGCCTCACAGATGCAAAAGTGCTCACTCATGGATAGAGACCACCAATTGGAAGGAAAGAGAACGCTACACATACCGTAGAATGGATAGTGAGCAGATTAGAAGCTACCAGGAAGGTGTCTTTATCCAGACAGACTGAGATTAGAAGTGGGATAGGGTTTTCAAATAGTGTTGCCATTAGATATCAAAGGCACAAATGCCTGTGGTGTGCAATATAAATATGCTCACTATTAACACAGTGAAACCATGAATAAGGCTTTTATGAAGATCATACCATGAGAAGGAAATCACTCGGAAGGGCTGACAATTTTGAAAGGTTGAGGGGCTGGCAATATTGAGAGGTTAGGCAATACAAGAGATGCCCATGATCACACATTGGTTAAGGGATGAAGGGGTGAAGCTGGGATTTGTGCTAACTCTGCAATTTCTGCATTTCATTTTGTTTTTTAAACAGACTTTGAAAGTACACAAATCAAAATCACATTACCAAACATGACCATTTTAAACAAAATATTATAGAAGGGTGTTATGCAAAATGGGAATGATTCTAGCTTCATTCTCTCCATCATCAAGGGAAGTCTATAAGAACCAGCATACCAATCGATGTGATTTAACAAATTTAATCTGGGTTTGTCTTTTGTATTTTAAAGCTTTAAATACTTCCAAAACAATGGCTTGTCATTTTCTTTCATAAAAGTGCATAAAAACCTTTGCCTTTTACCAAAAAGCAAACCGTTTTTTTGTGTCAAACAAGCAGACCATAAAATATGCTTGCCTGAGGCCTGCAACATGTGATCCACTCTCGTCTGCCTACCAACCCTTCTCCCCAAATTGCCTACGTAAGAAGAAAGATCAAGTAATGGGCTAAACGATACCAGCAGCATGCACAAAGGCAAACCTCACAGAAGATAGCACAGAATTGTAAGGTATATTAGATGAGTTGATCAGGATCACTGTATCGTCTGCTGGCAAATCCAGGATAAAAGCATGAACGCTGTTGTTCCATAGTCTTGAATTTGAATACTTATTCACCTCTTGGACTAACAGTTTATGCTATCGTTGGAGGCGATTGTCTAGGTTTTGAAACACCGCATCTGAACAAACCAATTTCTAGACCTTGACCATACTGATGATATGTTAGTTTTTATACCATCCCCTATCTGGTACAGGTACATTGCTGATAATAGCAGATGTTGTTCTGCAAAACCAAGTTCATATGCAGGCAGGTTTATAAACTTCAGACATATTTAAGGCGCAGCCAGCCTTGCTGGAATGTGATATTCAAAGTTTGCATATGAACACATATCTCTGCAATGGGTGCTTCACACACTGACCTTACTTCTGAACCATTGTGGCACTCAATGTATCAATAGGCATTTCACCATTGCCTATTGCACATGATCAACATAATTCCTGAAGGAAAGACGGCTACAGAGTTGTGCCATAAGGAACACACAAACTATGTATACCACAGTGAACACAGAAAGCAATACATGATGAATTGATCAAGGCAGAATGCACTTGCCAAAACAGGAACGCAATTGGTTTAGAGTCTCAGCAGCACCCCATAAAATATCCTGACGTGTGTTATTTAAATCTGGTGAACAATGGAATCTTACTTCTTCAGATCAGCTAGCCTTGTGGGGCCCTCTCCAAGGTGGGGGCCCTGGGCAAGTGCCCCTTTTGCCCTCCCATAAAAACATCCCTGCTAATGGCGATCATGCCCTCCATACTGGAATGACAATGATTTGCTACCTTTGTTAAAGGCCTAAACAAATTAACTCATGTTGCGGTCTATTACTGCCCATTATGGCTCTGAGGGAAGCCATTACTTCTTAAGTACGAAGTGCATTTTCCAACAATGTTATATTTTATGGAGGCACACAAGGCCTTTAAAATTGTTCAAAATGACTAATCACACAATGCAATAAGTCATCAAACTGGCCCACAGTGACCCACAAAACAGGTCTGTTGTGCTGGCCCTTTGGGCGTTACCATATAGTGAGTTCAATGCTGAGTGTTTGGTCTGGATAGGGGGCTTCCTTGGGTAGGACAAGTGACATTCCAGGGAAGCCCACAGCCGAGGATGGAGTACAGACAGCAAGGACCCTCCTGGATCAAAAAAGAAAGGTGAACTCAGGACTCTGAACTCCATCACGTGCCCTAAATTTCCGCATTATAATGTGTTTTTTTTTTTTTCAAGTTCGAAGAAAGCCCTGGATGATGTTTCTCCAGATGTAGCACATCTGGTTTTGTTTACAGCCGTGCTCCAATAGGAACCCAAGATGAACACACAGCTGGGAGGTTGGGGAGTTTGAGCCTTTAAGGGTGGCAAGGGGGATGGGACAGGAGCATTTGTTGGCAGGGGGTTGGGTCATTCACGGTTTTGGAGTTGTCCTGATGTTCTAGTGTTTTTTTTTCATTATTATTATTCTGTTTTTTTGGACCAGTCTGCAGATCACAAGATATTTTCAGCTGCCAAAGCATTACACAAAAGAAAGGGAAGGAAAACAAATACGGGGTCATGGGGAAGGGGGCAATGTCATCAGAGAACAGGGCGAGATTGAGATGGAATGGTAACTAGTTGTCAATAGCCTCTACAATGTAAGTTCTGTTTTCCCTAATGGCGAGGGCCAGAAGGAGGAATGTCTTATCTGTCTCCAGACGAACCCTATGTTAAATTCCCAAAGTTGACTCGGGCTGTAGATTTGGGGGCGTCTTTAAGACATTCAGGCCGCACTTGGTCTTACTCTTGCTCACTAACTTATTCCTCTCCCTATCTCACTGTGAATCTCTCTTATTTTCTCCTATTCTCCCTCCTCTTCTACCAACCATCTTACCACTCTTTCCATGACTCACTCTTCTAATTCCCCTCCAATATTCCTGTTGTATCTGCATTCCCCCACCCTCCAAACATACTCCTTGCTACTCCTTCTCTATTGCCTCTTCTCGTTTCTCCATACCCCTACAACTCCCCCTCTATCCACACATCTACTCTGCCTCTTTTCACATGAATACTTCCCTGCCACACTATTATTATCTCTCTCTCTCGCTCTCTCTCTCTCTCTCTCCCCGCTCTACTATTCCCTCATCTACACTACTACCCATCTCTGCACACTACAACTCCCATTCTCTCCACATTACTACTACTATTCCACCCACACCATCTCTCTAAGTCACCCTTCGTTCACTTCACCCAAGCACCCTTTCAATCTTTACACTCCCACCCCAGAAACAAAGATCTTAAGGAAATCAAGTGTAAATACTAGTGAACAAGAATGGGTAGCCAGGTGAAGGGGAAAATCCAGAGATTGAGAAGATTACATTGACAGAAACCTATATTCAAGATGCAGACATGTTCTCGGATATCATAGATGATGATGTGAGTGTAATGGGACCAGAGATGACCAATATGAGTTCATCAAAAACAGTTATTCCAGATGATGCAATAGAAGTTCCACAATATGATTTCTCTTTTGTGTCCAGCAATAGTTTTGATATTTATGATATTGAGATTGACCTTTTCAAAGTCTGTTGGAAATGAAAGTATGGTAATGCACCTCTTAAGCAGACCAAGGCTTTACAAAATGTGCACTTGACACCAGTGTCATGATTACAAGACTAAGTGTAGTCAGAGTCTATAATGAAGTGGATTTCAGACAAACATACTCTCCCTTAAAACTTAACTTAAAACCTAAGTGGTTAAACTGTCCAATAAAGGCAGATATATTTTCATCTTGAATGTACAAGATCCTATGAAAGAAGCTAGTCACCACTTAAAAGACCAATCCTTTTTGACACTCATCTACATCAACCAAAATAGAACATGTCCTTGTTAGCCTCAAATACCTGAGGAATCACTGGACTATCCCTTGTGCATCTTATTATGTGTGAAAGTAAGTGACCATCTTGGGCCACAGGGGGCTGTAGTCAGCCCAAAACCAGCTCTGACTGGCATATGCAGATTCATTTCTAAGCCAGTGACTTCCTTCCTTTGTGTGAGAGCCCCTTCCTTTATGCATTGGCCTTCCACGTATCTGTTTGAATGCTTTTTGGTGTGTCAGTGGGTGCAGTGTTCACTCACTGCTTCCAGAGTTGGATAAAAGCAGACTCCCTTTCCCGCTCAACTTGTCTACTGCTGGAACATCCTACCTGCATTCCTGGAAGTCCTGCTGCTCAAAGATGGATCAGCGTTCTGCACCAGCATCCTTCAGCACTCTGTAGAATCTGATGTCAAAGCTCTGCTTCTCTAAATCACCAGAAAGACATCTCTGGTTACTCTTCCCCTCATCAGGTGGGGACAACTGGATCACATCTCCTGCATGAAGGTCTTCTCTCCATGAATATCCTAACTGTAGCTGCTTTTTCAGATGCAGAAAGGGGTGCCTCTTCACTACCAGGATTCTGAACACCCTCCCTGTCAATCTGACTGAGAATAATCATTTGTGACAAATCCGTGGATGTCATCCCTTCTCCCCTGGGAGGTGAGGACACTACCCGATAGTCCTCCTGTGGGTGCTACTCAACGGGTGGATCTCATGAGGATGGATCCCCCTATTGGACTAGGGACAACTGTCCAGGAAAAACCTGGAATGCCCAAGACATATTCCCACCTCCTTCATCCTCCTACCCCTCATTGAGTCCCACCATCCCACATACTTTGATGTGCCGCCATATGGTAGAGGATAAGACCTCTCTAAAAAGTAGTAGGATGAGAAGGAGTAGGGACTACTTGTGTGAATCATACTCCGAAATGGGATGAATACAAGCACAAGTAACTGAATGGAGAGTGCAAACATCAATACTGAGACGTGAAAGAGGTGCAGAACAATGCAGAGTGCCCTGCAGAACCATATGAGCAGCCTAGACCGTGTGGAACAAGCAAGTTCAAGCCAGAGGTAAAAAGGGAAGAAGGACTTCACGAAGAGTCCGGTCCTTCCTGGAGGCGCTGGGAAATTCAAATGTGGCTGAAGCAATAGAGACACCAGGAGGACAGGAGCAGAGTGTGGGATGTATTGACCCACTCCGCTATCTTATGCAGCATTACTCTGATAGTTATGGTGCAAGGAACAGCAACAATGGCGGCAAAAATCTTGTGTGTGCCAAAAACCTCCAAAACCATGTGTTTAAATGCAGAAAAAGATGGATGCACAACCTGCCACCCATGTTGCATATGTGGTGGGATAGCGCACACACTTCAGAAAATGTGCCAGTGGGCTCCATGACCAGCAAACCACGTGCAGAGAGAGAAGCAGCGCTTTGCAAATGAAACTCCAAAATGTGCCTATAAATTACATTTGCTTTGTTGCTAAAATCTCCAAAATGCCTATGCACAACACTTCTCAACATTCAAAATCTTGCTTGGCGCTAAAATTCATGTAATCTAATTTGTAAAGAGCAAAACATTTCCTCAGACAAACTGGATTGTCTGTAAACTGACAGCTCTTGTCAAAATCTGTATGCAGTATACTGGGCTACCTGCGAATGAAAGCTGTCAGATGAGCTCCTGATGAAAGTTCAAAGTATCTAAACTAAAAGTCTTTCGGATTAGCAAACATAAAAAGATTGTTGCTGAAAGGAATGCAGATCTCAGTTGTGTTTTTGATCCCACAAATTCGAAGCTAAGAAAGTAATGTATTTATGTTTGATGCAACAAGTTTGGTTTTTGCTGGATTTTAAGAAATTAAGAATAAATTAGCCTGGCTGAGCTGCAAGAAGTAGAAAAACAGGTTTCTATCAAGGGGTGGGAAATCCTCTCAGCAGAAACTCACTGGTAGATGATAATTGTGGGTTAGGCCATACTTTTGTCTACAAAATGAGAATGAACAATGGCAGATCCTCCTGCCCAGGAAACGGATGTGTAAAAGGGTCGTAAACTGCTCCTGGAAGGGATTCCACAAAGGAGGGGGCTACTCCTGGACTCCAGGAAGAGACAAAGTGGCGGACTATTTGCTGTTAAGAATGAACAATGAATAATTTTTAGAGACTCATAACTTGTTATTCAAAGTGGTGAAAAATGTAAAAGGTTGCTAGTCTAATTTTTAGCTGCACGTTTTAAGAGGCGGTAGAACTGTGTAACATATTCTGGACAGCAATGGCAATATATGTGGTTTTATGTGAACTGTTTTAATGCTAGAATTCTGAAAAATTACACACACATCCCTATGTTAAACGCACACATTTGTGGAAATTTGCAGACAATTTGGAAAATGTGTTCATGGCGAACAGGACAAAATTCTGTAGAAAGGTGAAACAAGATCCCACAGATGCAGGAGTTTGATGAACAGATGCTACATAAAATATGGTATCTTTGTGTGTGATTTGTGTAGAGGTGACCAAGGTAGAAATATGTATTTAGGATAAAATCCGATTTTGACACTAGTGGCTGAGGGGAGGTTTCTAAGGAATATAAAGCTAAACCATAAATGCGACACCATCCGGCCTTGATCCAATCACTCAGATGAAAGGCAGAGGTGAGGTCCTGATTGTTAAGCCATACACCCATTTTGTGATATCATTTAAATAGAGACAGCTGACAACACATAAGGACTCACTGATTCACTCACTTTCCCGATTCCGGTGAAGCACTTTGTTCCAGCATTCAGCATCCAGCTTAAACATCCTTCCAGATCTAGATGCCCAGAACCTTGCCAAGCAGTAGAGAACTATTGATTTTCAGCAAGGCCTAAATCCTCAAACTTATTCTCACAACCCAGTGGAGCGCTGTGGTAAGAGAAGGCATTCTGAATCAGTATCCTGAAACTATCTGGCTTGCTATCACAAGGCTTGCCTGGTGAACTCTGTCCAGCTGATTTGAAATACCCAGAAACAAGGAGGGCAGATCCTGTGCAAATGCGGTGACCAGCTTAGCTGATCCAGTCCCGCGCCTGATGTGCTGTCCTTTCCTTGATAGACCCGATCCAATGACCAGAACTGATGGTCCCATTTAATTACAAAGAACTGTAAGTATTAATAGGAAGAACAGTGACCCATAATATATCTGCATTGTATGATCTCAATCTCAAACCCATCCCCTCTTTAAATCAGAACCATAATATTGCTAGAACTATCCTTGTGCTGACTTTTCTCTCATCTGTGTTACTAAACCCTAACTTCTTATTGATTTGATTAAGACAAGTTATTCCCAAACCAAACGCAAACTAGCGTATAATGCATAAATGGTTCTGAGCGGCCGTGAATAACAGATTCCTGTGTGGTATTCTCCTTTTTATAGTCCTTAACATAGTATAAGAAAACCTATCTGTCATTTTTAACCCAAATTTCTGTTTTCCATTCTTGTGCCTATTTTTCAAAAAAGACTCTTACTAAAACCTCCATAACTCCCTCAGTTATTATGATAGAAGTGAAATTGCAACTCCTACTTATACCTAACAGCAGTGCGATTGTCCCATTATAGCAAAAATCGCACAAGGAAAATGTTGCCGCGATTTGACATTCTGAAAGATTTTACACGTGTGAATTAGCTTTAAATTATTTCCTACTTTGACTTTGAGATTCCAAATGTTTCCATTTGACTAAATCATTGCTTGTGATTGTGTGCATCTGTTCAAAGTGGCTCCCATAGAAACATACCATAATTTAAGCATTTTTGACAACATTTGGTGTTTTTTCTCAGACAATTTCAAAGCCATACTGACAGTTGAAAAGTCAACTCCGTCCTTCTCTTGTGTTTAGAAGGGGGAAGGTGGAAGTGATATTCTGTTTCTTTTGTGTTAATCCTGAATACCTGCTCTCTCCTCACATCTATTTAAATTGCCTATTGGTTAGTTTGACGTGTGCTTCAGGGGGAAACTCTAACCATAATGCTATCTGTTCCAAACCAACACAACAGTATTCTTTTCTGTGCTGCATTTGTTTTTGCGTTCATTATTTGACTCCTAGTGCCTTAAAAACATTTAGTGTTCTGTCACCCCTTTGGTGATTGTTGTTACCTATTAAAATGTATTGTGATTTAAATTCTAAATACATAAACAAATATTTACCTTTGCAAAGTAGCCTGATTCTGTGGTTCAGTGTGACCAGGGGGGGGTCTCAGGAGAAGGGTGTGATATGATTGGTATATCTTTCAGAATATTGAACTTGTATATAAAATAAATAAGGGTTTCATTTGTGCACTACATGCTGACCGTGACTTGGGTGTGTGCCAGATTGAAATCACTTACAGGAGTCACTTTGCCGCCGGCAGAGGTGTCCCCTGTAAATTCACTGTGAACTGACCAGAGAAGGAGGCTGAAATCGGGACAACAGGCCGACGTGGAGAGCTGGTATGCGCGCAGAGCTGAAAGCGCACCATCCAAAAGCAGACGAATGCAACAAGGATGATTTTGTTCCTGGCATGGCCGTGAGAGGCATAAGTAGGAGAGAGAAGCCCAAGGACAACCAGAGGCCACCGGTAAGAAGTGTGGAGAGGTCTGGGTAGTGGGCCAGTTGGTGGGAACCCTGAGGGACATTGAGGTCGCAAAGAATGGGTCTGGAACGCACAACAAGTAACAAACTGCTTTCAAAACCATCTTCATCAGAGTACCTGGCAGGAGAGTATACCAGGTCAAGGCCAGAGAATCTCCTGGGTTCAGTATCCTGCATCCATTAGAAACTGCCTCCTAAGCCATCTTGATAGTCACAGTACGTGGCAGGGCAGTGAACCCGGCGGCCTGTGATCATTAAGAAAGCCTGATAAAGGCAACTTTGAAAGCCTGAGAGAGGCCCAGGGAAGAAGCATATATACCCCCTGGCATTTTGAACTGTGCAAGCCTGAGAGGCCAGGGGATGAATCATAACCCCTTATATTGTGAAACGGTCTAAGATGCGCATATAATAAACCATTGTGAAGGGGTCTGGGACCTGCATTTAAGAAACCAGTGTCAAGGGGCCTGGAACCCACCTAAAGAGAACCAAGGGAAGAGAGTTATTCCCCCAGTGTTGGTGAATATTGTGGTAAAGGCCAAGAGAAGGGAGTCATTTTCTTGGAATTGCAAGTCAACATTGTGGGAAGCCTGGAAGAGACCAAGGGAAAACAGTCATTCTTTTGAGATGTACATTTTGCAGTTTAAAGATTTCTTTATTTGTAAACATTGTGAGAGACATGTGAGAGACCAGGATATGGGTGTCGTTCTCTTGATAACAAGGTCTTGAATTTGAACTTTTGCTTTTGAATTGAGACTTTTTAATCTGAAACCTTGTGTGCTACCTTTCTCCCGGAAACAGTCCTTCCAAACTACTGGCATGGCAGTCAGCTCAAAGGAAGAAGGGAGCCATTCTTCTGCATTGAAAAACATTATTTACCTTTAAGTTTACTTGGAGATGTATGGGAAGGAAATAGGTTTGACACAGGATGGTGGACGTTTTAGCTACAGCCATTCTGTCAGATCCTTAGTACTGAGTTGAGGCAGGGAAACCCTTCTTAGTAATAGGGTTTGGTAGGGTTCCCCTTTATTTTGTTAAAATAATTGTCTTTATTAACATTCATGCCCCCCCGTGTCAGTCTCCTCCTTCCACATCCCAGGACATCAGGCAAGCTCCCTGGTTCCATACACTCTGAAGGGAAGCAGTAGGTGCCAGTGCTGTTTTCCGGCAACTGCACAGCTAAACTCCTCTCTTGGTGCTTCTTCCTTGCCTGGCTTCTCTCAAGTGTGACTCTTTCAACCTCCGTTCAGTATTCTTTCTTTTTTTAATCTCTTCAAGCCTACCCCATCATCAGAAGCTAAATCCTTTTCCCAAGGAGGATATGGAAACCATTCTTCACCAGTACCACTAACCACAGCAGACTCACCTTTCTGCTCCTCTGGCTCTGACCCTTGACCTCAGAATCACCAAATTATTCTTGAATAATCATTCTTCCCTGCGGTATTGTGGTCCCCCCTGATTGTCATCTCTGAAACCCTGAGAGGTTGCAGAACAACGAGTGCAGCAACCTCCTCTGTAAACCACTAGCTGCCTGCTGCATAACTGTTTTTTCAGCTCCAGGGTATTGTTCCCTTCGGTGCTGTTTGCAAGACTTTTCTTAATTTCCTTCTTTAGGCCCAGGGCCCTTCTTCATCAAGGCTCTCCTGTAGGGGTTACTCCAGCAATCCAGGAAGGACTGCTCCTTGCAAACAATACTGGTTTCCTTTGGTCTCTCAAACACCTTGGCCTAAACAGGCAAAGTTCATGCCTGTTAGTGCATTATTTCTTCAAGGAAAGACTTTCATTAAACACTTAAGAATTCTTCTTGAAACTGTTCCTAATTAACTGATACATTGTGTTAACTTTGGTTTTACAAATTGTATTACCTGCATGTGTAGTGATGTTTCTTGGTGCCTTACATGTTTATAAAAATATCGTCTGTGGACATTTTCATTGGGTATACATGAAAAGTGTGCCCTCTACCTTTTTAACCACCCAACACCACCTACTGAGAGCTAGAGCTGGGCTGCTCCGCTGCACTACCATTTGGAGAGCCTGTCATTTCTTATGCCAAAAAGGTGCCTCTAAAGACCCTGACCACATTGCTTGTGGAAACCCCCATAACAAGATTTAACTAGCAAATCGCATTTTCCCCTTCTGTAATGTCCATTGTATAACATCCAGTAGTAATGCATCCAATGGAGCAAGTTCACATTTATAAAAAGAATGGAAGGAAGGGGGTATCTATGAAAAATGGAATTCAACAAAAATCAGTTTAAAATACCAATATACATCACTCATTAAAAATCTGCTGTATTCTGCAGTTGTCTTAATGTGGTGTATTTTAATGAAACACGTATCCATTATGATGAAATGCAGTCAGTCTTTTTACTTCACATGCAATTAATTATTTGAAGATAATTAATGTCATACATTTAACATTGGATTCTAAACTTCTATTTCTCGATTATCAAGTTAGCACTTGTCTTGTTAAAATCGGTGACACGGTCAATTAATATAAATTACTTTTATAGCATCAGTAATAGTTGTAAGATAATGACTCAAAATGTGAATTGAAGTTTTGGCTACACAAGTTGCCTTCTGTAAATGTGCATGGAGGTTAATTGCAAACATGTTACTTATCTTAATCAAAGGTAAACACTCCATGTGGAACGCAGTTATGGGTTAGCCTTTGCTGGAATTGTGCACATCTCATTAAACCATGAAACATGAAAACCCGGCCACCGCTTCTACATCTGTGACAGGACCGAACACCTATTGATGCTTGCACAAAGCACTTACAACATCTGTTTTTCTTTAAGGCAAGCAAGATTATGTAGACTTTGTGAATAGATATGAAACAGACAAAATAAAGTATACAATATATTAAAGATATAATATTCATCCAACCAGTTCAAATCTTCCCAGGTTGTTAATTGCATCTTCAACTTAATTTTCATTTTCTCACAGTGGCCTATACAAAAGTAGTAACTGTGACTTTCCGTGGGGAAGTCAAATCGGTTTACAAAGAAGTTAGTATGAGTAACTCTGACTTACTCTTAGTAATCCAGGAGTAGAAATTACTCCTTGATTCTGTTGGCATCAAATAGCCATCTCAATAATTAAATACCAGATTAGTCTGAAATACACAGAATAATAGGGACAAATGCAAATGGAGGGTTTGATTCACAGGGGAATTAACAATCTGTAGAAGTTTCATTATAATCTGCTTGTATTGTTTCATTTTCAACATTGCTAGATTTGTGTATTTTTATTTAGAGAGCTGGAGATCCCTTAATTAGAAACCACTGCTGCAGGCTACTGAAGCCAGGGCTGGGCTTAATTGAACACAGCTGCCGGAGACTGCAGTCGGCTCCACCCTGTTGGCCTGCTGGCTGGGAGGGCCTTTATAAGATCACTTTGAACAGAAGCAGTTGTCAGTCAACTGCCACCACTGGGAGTTTGTGTGTGCTCCTGTTACCAGTTTTTGACCTTTCCTGAAAATCCTCATTTTGGCTTTTTAATCCTGTTGCTGTTGTTGCTTGTGGAACCCTCTCCAGTCTGCTTTTGCCTTCAGCCCTTGTTCCTCTGGACTCCCTGCCTGGCAGCCCTGCCACTCTCCTCTGCCTTCTGCCCTGCTCCTCTGGGCTCCCTGCCTTGCAGCCTGCCTGTTATTCAACCTTTCCTTGATTTCCAGCTTTTGACTTTTGATACCTTTTTAGACATTCAGTTCTTAACTGATACCTTTTCTGACTTTCTGTAAACACCCTGTTTTCTGTAAGCATTTCTGCTTCACACACTTGTCCTGTTTCTGCCTTGCGTTTCTCTCTTTCTTTCTGCAAACCCAGACTTTTGAAGCTTTCCTGTTAGTTCTTTGCCCACAATATTTCCCGACTTCAGTCCATAGTTCTAGTGCCTGTTCTTAAGTATTCTGAGTTTCCTGAATCACTCATATTCGCTGTGTTGGCAGTGACCTATCTTGCCTTAGTCCTTTGCCTTATGTATACTGATATTCCAGTCTCTGCTTTGTACTTTGTTTCGCTATTCTGTCCTGTACCTGGTTATTTCTTTCAACGATACTTTCTACCTGTATTACATCTTGGTCCACTGTTGTGCCTCTGCTTTGAATCCATTTACAGTGTGACCCCTGGGTTGGTATCCGCTCAGATCAGATAAGGAAAAGACTTCTGTTGCCTTCGCCTAGTCCGTTGAAGTCTTACCTGCCTCAGGATATATGGTCTCCAGTTTTCCCTTGCACTGAGCACAACAGTCTCTTCGGCACGCCTAACTCATGACACTGCTGTATGACTGTTGTTAAGAGTAATCTGCTAGTACCGATCCTAAGTGCTTTCCTTAATCCCTGGAGACCCCTTATCATATTCCAGTACACCCTTTATTCTGATCAATCCGTGTTGCCCAGGGTATTTGCTTGTCTTTGCTTTCTCTCTGTCTCTTTGTTTACAGCCAGCTTCTGCCCCTGCAGTTCCTGTGAATACCTGTTTCAACTCAGAGCGTTTGCTATGTACCCTGTTTCTGTTATATGCTAGCATTGCCTCTGGAATCTCCCCTAATCTACAGTGCATAGTGTGAGGTATAGCCTTTGCCCTGTGCTGCCCGACCAGACTTGTGACAACAGTGATGCCATTTATGTGGCTCAAAACATGAACATATTTTGTACTCTTTAGCATGGCCTAGGGATTTCCTACTTTTCTGTAGGTTAAGTGCATTGGAACCTCTCTAAGTGATTCTGTGTACTGCAAGTACGAATTTGGAAATTTTCCTGATTTCCAGTTGCACTATACAAGAATTGAAATTCCTCATACCATGAATTACCTGGGATGATCATCAAATGATTTATGAATTTGGGCTCCTGGTAAGGAACCTATTCTGCCCTGGAAGGCTCCTTATAGACAAGGATAAAACTGAATAGGTCAAAAAGGGGGGGTTCGCCTTTGCACTTTCCTTTACACCCTGTGGTCAAAACAATTGACACTCAATTTATGGTACCTCAATGAGGAATCCTTCACATTTTATATCAGGTACAATAAAAATACATTGGATGATAAATAAGATTTTTCACCAAGGATATTTTTTAAAACAGACATACAGAACGTAATCACAAAAGCATAAACAGTATTGAAGTCAAATGCTTGTGCATCAAATCAAGTGGTGAATCTCTTACTACTATGATCTAGTATGCAGCATTATGGTAGGGGCAATCGAACATATTATAAACAATAAACAACAAGACAAATAACAATGTTCTTTCTGAAACAGTGACGTTGCACTGTGGGTAAAAAGGTGCGTCTACACCGGGGTGTTTCTGCCATCTGTGCGGGCTAGATGAGCCACGTATCTACCATGGCATTCATCAGGACAAAGTCTGTACGTGAGGGAAATCGTGGAGTGCTGTAAAAAGGGAAAAGGAGAACTGTTTAGGATAGAGCTCGAGTGGGGGTGCTGGAAATACAACTAAATTGTTTTCTGTACCATGTGAAGTATCATGGAAAAAAAAACAGCTTACCTGAGTGGAGGAAATTCCACCAGGCACTTGTGTAGGTGGCAGTCTCAGGTTATTTATCCCGACAACGCTCCTAAAGCAAAATCAGAGGTGACAAACTAAATATAGTCTCCTCAAAGGTATCAATGGACTTACAGCACATACAGGAATGAATAAACATATCTTGTGCCGGTAATAGTAAATGAGAGCTTACCTCTCACTGGGGACCGGGATCTGCAATATCCTCGTGGGATTCACAGTCCTGAAAGAAGTCAGTGTGAGTGAACTGACGCACACTAATGACTCGAGTGAAAAAGTTAGCAGCAGTGAATGCATACCTTGTTTGTTGCTTTCGCTCGCAGCGCGTTCGCGGGCCGCTTCGTGCAGACAAATTTCTGCAGAGTTCTACGTGGAATGCTGAGTCACTCCATAGCAGGAAAGAGCAGGAAGCTAAGCGTAACTAACGCTGTTGCTAGGAGTAGTTCTTTTTATATGGGCGGCCATATTGGAGTATCTAGAACAGTCGCACTTGGCTGTACAGATGACACTGAAGCCCATAGGTATTCCAAATATGTGAAATAAACAATTTAGGTGGATTGAGTAACACATTTCTCTCTCTGGTCAACCCATTATGTTTCTGGTGCCTTGGGTGTGTTTTGTTAATCAGCCAACATCAAATGCATTTGTCCCAAGGTGCCTTCATCAGGCCCACAACGTTAAACACGATGTCAGGACTATCCCTAGTATCCCTTTTATCTAAGGATCCTCATCTGAGTTTTTTGCACTGTAACCAAAAAGAAACAAACTATATTAAAATGTCTGACTTTTTTGTATCAATGTTAGATGGATACTCCTATAGTTCCATAGTGGCCCACTGACCTTCTATTTCTTCAGCATGTAAAGGGCTGGTTGTACTGTGCAACAAAATTATCACCGTACCATGTGATACGACATCACTCGCCACAAATAGATCACAGCACTGTCTATTGCCTGTTTGTGACTGATATGTTACAGTGAGATTAACATTCCAAAAACTTTCCCATAAACTTTTTCAATTTTAAAGGACCGTACATTTACCTTAGAATGTGCATATTACTTCTAGGATACCTTCCCATAAGAAGAGTGGTCACCATGCCTATCCTTAAACGTTTACATCGTATGACTCGCTAATTTTCAACAATCGAGACCATAAGGTTTCATCTCTATAGTGAAAAGAGAAAGCCTTGCATTACACATTGCCAAAAAAATGTTTTCATTGCTCAAGGTACGTACATCTCTCGTCTCATGCTCTCAGACATGGATATCGGCTAGGACTAATCTGATGTTGATACATGATCTCAACCGCTCTGATGTTCTCGTTCGAGATATTTGTCAGCATGTTGAAACTGAGCACAACCTATTCCATGTATCGCTCCCTCAAGACTATCCACTAACAGAAATTAGTCTCTGCTCCAAAATGGATGGCGGACGTGCTAAACATTTTGAACCACCTCATTTGGTGGACAAAGATAAGTAATGAGCCTCATGTTTTAATAGGTCTTGAAACCATGATGGTGAAGGAACGATCCACGCTTACCTGGAAATACTTATTGTTGGAAAAAGTCTCCCGAACGCGAAAGCTGATTGTGCTGTTAAGGATTCTAATCAGGCGTCACACACCAGACCAGGACTCTTGCCACTAGCCTAGGATGCGGCACAAAATGACTTTATTTTACTAATGATTCAGATTGAGATGGCACCCAACCCATCTCACACCCCCTTTTACTAATTCCTCGGGTCACAAAGGACCAAGATCCAGGGCGGTGGATAGTAATACAATATTAATTTATTTTGAAAATCCAAATGAAATCACACAATTTAATATTGGGAAGCAATCACCAATGGAGTGATAATAATACTGTAAAATGATATAATGCACTTAGTTTGAACTTCTAAAATAACATACACAAAGCACAAATGAATGGGAGCAATTTTACTGTTTGGGTTAACATTTCACCCTGCAATGCTCCCTCAAACCCATATTAATAACATTTTTAGTGGATAGAAAGGAGTAGCAAGGAGTCAGGTACACTAGGCCGCAAACAGAATTAAAATCTGACCTCCCACTAAATGGGAAAAAAAGATTTAAAAACTTTTGCAATTGCATAAAATAGCACTCAGAATTACTAAATATTTTATTTGAACTGTGCGGTTGAATGAATGGGTAAATATGAGTTAGAGCAGTATCAGGGATGTAAGAACTCTAGTAAACTACAATCAATGTCCTAACCACTGGCATACAATTCAGAAAATCAACATGTTTGTTTGTTTGGTTTATTATTTGTATTGCACACCAGACCCGAAGGTATCAGGGCGCATAGCATAAAATAATTTGTAGCTTGATTACACATCACGATAATACAATACAATATATGGGTAATAAATACATATGAAATATACAAACCCAGGATAGTGTACACGCAGAGAGACATCAAATTGAATCAATGGCATGACATAGTCCTAAAAGAGGACAGATACAGATACAACATGACATAGTCCTTAAAGAGGACAGATACAGAGGATGTAGAGGACAGTCACTAATAAACTAATAGCTATGAAAATACTTTTACAAAATAGGCAGAGCGGGTGAGTCATGGATGTGCGGGCCGGCCTAGTAGTCAGAATCTTTGAGCCATCTTATTATACTCTGCAGAAGTTTAGGTAAGATTGATCTGCCCTCAGTGGGGTGGGTAGAGAGTTCCACAATTGGGCTGCCTTGACCGGGAAACTACTCCCCCCCTCCCACTCTAGATAGATGAAATCTAGGGACTAAGAGGCAGTTGGTGTTAGATGATCTGGTGGTTCTTGTTGAGGATTTCAAGGTGAGTCTGTCTATCAGGTAGCAGGGTGCCGCATTGTTGAAACATTTGTATGTAAGTGAGGCGACTTTTAACTTGATTTTGTCGTGTGTTGAAAGCCAGTTATTAGCTCTTCTGGTCTCGGAGATATGTTCTCTCCTAGAGATTCCCAGTGCTGCTCTAAGGGCATTATTTTGAAGGAGTTGAATTTTCTTAATAATTTGTTTGCCCCTATGTACATTGCGTTACAGTAATCAAGCTATGATAAAATGAGTGCCCTGGCAAGGGTAATACAGCTGTTGTTAGACAAGAAAGGTTTACCTGCTCTAATCAATTTACAGGTATATGCTGTGGGCGAGGCCATGTCATTGACCTGCTTCTTGAAAGATAGGGTTGAGTCCAAGTAGAAGCCCAGAGTGTTCACCTCCTTGGCAACGGTGATAATATTGGTGTCAATGTTGAAGGCAGAGTAATTGGGGCTCAATTTATTGAAGGTTGAGGTTGTGTCCAGGATGATGATCTCAGTCTTGTCATCATTCAGGCATAGTCCATGAGTGGCCATCAGTGCCTGGATGATGATATACCCTATTCACCACGGTCAAATCCTTGTCATAATCCCCAGTAAGTGGTAGGAGGATCTGAGTATCATTTGCATAGTTGGTGTAGGTGATACCAAGATGATCCAGATCATCGGAAAGAGGCTTCTTGAAAATATTATATAGGGTAGGTGAGACACAAGATCCTTGAGGCATTCCGCAAGTGATGGGGATAGGGTCTGCAGCTGCAGTAGGTGAGAAGACTTTCATAGTCCGATTACTTAGAAAGGATTGTATCCACGCTATAGCTTCTGCTAAAAAATGCACTGCAGAGTCCAGATGGCTGCATAAGACCCCATGGTCCACAAGGTCAAATGTGGCTGATAAGTCCAGGAGCAGAAGAAGGGCTGATTTCCCTTTATCTCCAAGTTTGTCAATCTGGGCCTTCAGATCGATTAGAGCTTTTTCGGTCCCATACTGAGGCCGAAAACTGGACTGCCGTTATCCCAGCAGAAGGTTAGATTCCAGATATTTTTGTATTTGTGAGTAGGCCATTTTGTCTAAAATTTTTAGAAGAAACGGCACTGTGGTAATCGGGCGGTAATTGGTAGGAATCAAAGGGTCTAGAGTCTGTTTTTTCAATAAGGGGAGCACCCACGATTCCTTGAGATTAGATGGGATAGTGCCTGATGAGAATGAGGCATAAATATGTTTTGTGATGAATGGGGCCAGTACTCTGGCAGCAGCTTTTATGAGTTGTGCAGGACATTGGCCGCCCTGACAATCAGAAGGTATCAGTGATAATATGATTTTTTCAGTTTCAATTATAGTGACTTTAGAGAACTAAAAGCGGAGTGGGTTTTATTAAGTGATATTAGGTCGTGCAGGGGCGAATATAGGTGAAGACGTGCTAGTTAGTGAGGCTTTTTTCTTAGCAATTTTTGTTTGTAAGGTTGTTTGAAGGACTTGAAAGTGAAAAACACTGTGCAGCCAAATCACACACATAGAAATAGCATTTGCTCATTTACACGGGTTTAAATGTCAAAACGGTTTGAAAAACAGGTGAAATAGATAAAATCGGAATGCGTTTTTTATGCTGAATGACAGATGTACATGCCAGGGATAATATGAAAGTGAAAAGTGAACTCTAGAAGAATGGCTGGATGAAATTCTTAAAAGGAAAGGAAATTCGGTTTTAAAAATAAGAGCAGTTGACAGAGAAAGTCGGTTTGAAAAGGAAAGGACAAGTCTTACAGAAACTATATTTTATCGGCTAGAAAAGAGAGACACCGCCCGCGACACAGGTTACTTTGCAAGTGTAACCCCTTCGCGCCGTGTGGCTCTTTATGTGGGAATTAATTTGTTTAATAAAAATGGTACTAAGGACTTACACAAGACATAAATGAGTGGAAGAATGGCGCTTACACTTGGAGATCAAGGACAGGATGCACAGAGAACTCTGACAATTTTAAGGATTTCTGCTAAGGCAGTTATGGGATTTCTATAGGGTGGAATCTAATACAAGGTACAGAGCAAGGATTCAGTTTGTGGATGTTGGGGAAGGGAAATACTCAAAACAAGCACTTAAATGAGGTATTTGGACAGCGCACCAGTTTTCTGGACAGCAAGGCAATATCTGGTCACTGGTCAAAGCGGCAAGCTCTCCCATAAGAAAACAGCTGGGCAATGGTCTGGTCACTGCATAGCGGCACCTCAGCTGGAGAGAGCAGATAGCAGGCAGCACTGGATAATCCCACTGAAGAGTCAGCCACCTTTCCCTTTTACCCTTTCACCCTGAGTTATTGTCATTTTTAGTGGGTTTTATTTTCTGGATCAATGGTCCTGCCTGGAAAAGGTCAGCTAAGCTCTGGCCTGGCAGTGGAATCTTGCAGAGTGAAGATGGAATCTCTGGATGCGTAGGAGCTGGAAAATTAAGAGTGTCCTTTGTCTCTCTGAGTCTCCCCCTTTTAAAAGGCAGGTGACATCACAGGATTTACCATGGGGGCAGGCCTTTGGCTTGACATGTCTCTAACAACTGGATAGGTCAAGGTTTACTGTTACTGCCTTCATGTCAACCGGTTGGGCTTCAAGGACATGACATCAGTTTTATGGTGTGAGCTTAAATTGCCCAGTCATTTTTGCCAAAAATAAGTTATGACATAAACTGCAAATTTTTACAGTTGTGGCATTTTTGAAAATCACGTAGGCAAATGAAACCTTTCATACAGTACATGGCATTCCGACTCCCAAGTCTGTACTTTGTAATTTCACCCTCCTGATAATCTTTCACACTTTTCAGTTGGAAATATTTCACCTGTAGTTCTAAAATTTTATATATGGGTACCTATTATCACAGTGTATGTTTGCTTTAAATGTTAAAGTTGCACCAAGAATACTTTTACCACGATTTACATTTTTCTGCCATTTGCGTCTCCTACATGCTAGTGGAAGCCACAATATCTTGTTTTAATGCCACAAAAATTACATTTAAACTGTTAAACTTTTGCATTCCTGTGTTTCCCGGTTGCAGAAAAAAAAGCCCTAAAGTTTATTATTTCAGAACAGTCTTTTGCCCCAAATGGCCAGCATTGTCTTCCAAATAAGGGAATTTTTTCAACCCACAGCCAGCTGTCGGTCACTAGCCCTGTGTGTAATGGATGTGTCTTTGAAGCTCCACAGTTTAAGTTGAGGGGAGGGCTGCTTAAAAAGTCACACCTTCAAGTCCCAGAAATCCATTGTACCTGACTGGAGCACTGCCACAGAGTCTAATGAGGGTGTGAAATGCTTCACCCCTGCCTATTCATAGGCCCCAGATGCTGGTACTCTTTGGGGAAGGTAGATCCTGTAGTCAGTCCTTTGAAGCCAGGGCCTAAAAACCTGTCCTGCTGGTTTCACAGTAAGTTTCTTTATTTTTTTCTTTTCTTTCCTGAACCAGAATGCAAGACTGTTGGCATAAAACGTCCTATATATGTTTTAACACAAACCCCCATCACATTTGTATGTAAGCAAAGGGCCTTCATTCAACATTTCCCTTTTAAACAGATCTTTTCTTGTTTGTAAAAAGCACCAATTTTCACGTAGTTCATTTTTCCTTTGCTGTCACTTTCACATGTGTTTTTTCCTGGTATCTTTATTCTGAGCATTTCCATGACCATAGTCAATTTCTACTACACAGGGATCTGTTCAAAGCAAGGGCCCAATGAAACTGACATAAGCAAAGAGAGAAAGATTCTTATGAAGGGTTTATCTGTGCTATTTTGCTGCAAAGGTAAAACGTTTTTGCATAGGGCTTGAAGTGAAGTTTCTTTGTTATTGCACATATATTTCCTGAAACAGCCTGTCATTCATGAGAAATGCCGCCTTTTTGCTGGAGCGCCCTGACTATGGAGGGATCTAGCTGGGTCTGGCTGGATCAGAACTGTGTACTGTTGAACAGATGAAAAAGAGTATCAGGACGCAGTCATTTTAAAAGGCAGAATATTTTCTTTCTCAGTGCAAAAGTGGTGAGCTGGCAGCATAGTAGCACTGCTTTTCATTTATTTTCATTGGTGCACATTGGGAACCAACTGGCAGCCATTCTCTGGGTGTTCTGTGTTTCATCTTGACCCATGTGTTGCTGGTAAGACAGCGCAACCATCAATTTGGAGACTGCAAAGCGCAGTTTTAATCCAAGGTGATAGTGCTCAACAGAGCCACCACAGCCATTCTGCTGGTGACTGCTGAGAAGTAGTTTGGTGAGGTGGGGGAGTTCTGCTGGGCTGGTCAATGTACCTTACAGCGCTACGGGTCCTTATTCTTGTGTTCTTACGTTGGTGTTTCCAAAAAGGTTTGTTGCCTACATCTCATCCTATGGGTCACCCATGGGTTATATATTTTAGCACGCAATTCTACAATTTCATCAATATTTTGACATGTATTATTTTGTTATTTATATTCTGTTTTGTATTAATTTTTAATTTATTTTTGTGGCTTTGATTGCCCAAAAAACAGAGGCTACTATTGAGGAAATATAGAACAAAGGCATGGATTGTACCCAATGTCCTACACCCTATGTAATGGTTAAGCTGTGTTTTAATAAAATGACATGCTGCACAGATTCTTGCGCAGCAATGTAATGTGTTTGAAAGTGTATCTTTATTCACTGTGATACGTGATATGAATGCATTCTGTGTAGTAGACTATATTAAACTATTTTCTTAAAATTTCATGACCTAGAAACAGATTATTCGATACAGCTCCACTTTGTTCCATAGGCTCACGCACCTACATGTTTAAGGACGGGCAGATTTAGCTGGAATGACACCCTGTCAATGGCCAATGAATGTGTTAAATCGCCTCTTGCTAGCAAGTTAGCCTTGTGAACTCCCCAGAATTAATCTTCATTGCCAAAGATGTTGTTCAAACTGCTTAGTTGTTCAATTTGTGTGTTGAAATTCCCTACTATGATTATATCACTCTTGGTTCCAAAGTAATCATAATCTTCAATGGTATCCAATCATTTCTCCAAGCATGCTAATGTAACAGATGAAGAGAATCTGAATGGGCAAATATACATTTTAAAAATAATTAACACAGAGACATTGGCAAGGTATTGCTTCCATAAATATATGTATGCACATTTAGTATCAGATTGACAATAGCATTTATATCAATGTTGTCCCGTGAAAGTAAACCTTCACCAGATCTTCCTCTCCCCCTTTGTTGGCTAGAATATCATTACTGGCATAGTCTTGTTTCGATGGAGTTGAAATCTCAATTTTTCCTGTGGAATAATATGACTAGTGTCTTACAATGAATGGCGATCTGGATAATTTGTTTTTTAATTGATCCCCCACCATATTCCATGACACATACCCTTAGGAAAACTAGTTTAAAGAGGGAAAGATCTTAGTCAAATCCTGAGCAAGTTAGTAATGCAAGGGGGGATGTGGAGGGTGGATGTCAAATTGCGTAAGGCACATTGGCCATCGGCTCTCTTTAATCTTCTAACCCTTTCATATTTACCTGGACCTTGCCCTTGTGGAGTTGATTTGTAGAGTGCACAGGCTGCACATATGTATGACTCCTTAATTGAATAGTCAAGCATGACAGAGGGAGATTTTTAAAATCTAAGAGGGACAGTTCTACAGTGATCCTCCGAGTGGCCATAGTCAGTTCCAGCAGATCAATACATTTATTGTACTGAGCTGTGGTCTTGATGGCCCTGACAAAATCACTTCATACAATGGCAAGACAGCCTCTACCATGTCTGCTCGAATGGATGCTTTTATTTATCAGGGAATCGCTGTTTTCAAAAGCACGGCTGGGAAGCACCCTTGCTTATGCTATTACTTCTGTTCTCAAGCAGCAGGGATTTTGATTGACCAAATTAAATTAAATGATCCTTTTAGAAGCAGGTCTTTTATTTCCTAAACTGACTGATCTTTGGGGAGCAGTATGTGACTACCTTGCTATTACCTCTAATAGTAATTTAGATGTATTAGGGACATTGCATGTAATCTGAAATGGTCATTATTGATAATCATGACTTTCTTCAGAAGACTTGGTCCCCCATTCCCAGGTTGATTAACTGCTATAGTTGAGGGAATACCTTTAATAATAATAGCTAAATGAACCTTGTCAAAACTATATAATGCGTTGAGGATTTCTACCTCCTCAGTAAATACAGCCACAGGGTTCTGCAAGGATTTAATCTCATTCTTCATATGCCTGATATCTAAATTCAAATGAGAACGCATAATTCACTCTGCCACATTATTTGGGTCGCTTTGATTTCAATTGACAAGGGAAAGTATGTATGGCTTAAGTTCCGGTAACATTTTAGTTTTTATTGTTATTACTAGGAATGGAAGAAGTGCAATCTTCACCTTGACAATAATTAACAAAAGCTACAATATCAAACATGTTATAACCTGGAATAATGGCGTTGATAAAATTAATTAATGGAAAATCAAGATGATGATCTGCATCCACACATTCCGCTCTTTGGCAGCTTTTGGTAATGTTCCTAAATGAGGAACATTGTCAGGGGGTGACAGAGTTAAAGGCAGTGAAATTAGATATCTACCTGTTGATGGGAGAATTTCAACGACTGTTGAGGATAATTGCTCTCCACTACTCCCATTTTGGTTAAAAAGGCATTCAACTTCACTTAAACTATAATCCACTATCTTGGAGTTTTTTGGAGTTAGATTATCTTCAACCTTAAAGGGCCTATATGATAAAATCGATTGTAAAAGCCCCCTTTCAATGACTTATTCTTGGTTGACTGAATAATAGGATCATTAACCCCTTTTTTGAGCCACTGCTCTGACCATTATATTTGCTCTTCACCTTCAATCATAAATGGGCCAAATCCTTACTGCCTATGTCGCCTAGGGGTACATCAATGATCTTAATTAGCAAAGCAGCATCATCCAAATGTGCCAATGGTTTGGTGGCCTACCGTGGAACAATATATTTTGTTGCCTTTCTTTGTGACTTATCAGGAGATTAGATTTTGCGAAAATGATTCCAAGAAGAATCGTGAACAATATACATTATAGCTCTACAGTGGAATTGCAAAGTGCCTATGTTCTAAAAGTATACAATAGTGAAGTTCAAAGTACAGAGTTGCAAATGCCAAGTATGCAGGTGTCCTCAGATAAATCCAGTGAACATGTGCACAAACTACATAAAACATAAAACAACTGAGAAATGTTCACAATTGAGCAACAAAATTTAATATTTGCTGGCAAAAGAATTTCATGGCACACACTAAACTTTTTTATGATTCTGTTGTAGTCAAGGGAACACCTGACTAGCTAACAGGGCAACCATAGTACAACATCCTTACCATAAGAAGATACCCAAGAGAATCCAATATAATAGCCAGCAGTAATGCACAAGGACTTCCCAGGGCTTTCAAATAGACCATTGACTTGTTGTCAGTGCCATAAGATAACCAAAACATTCCAAAGCAGGTTTGACAATAAGGTAATGCACAAATAATTGTCTGTCTTCAATTAAGTGCTTTAGTGGACTGAGGGTATATCAAATTATATAGGTATATTGATGAAAGTAGAGATAAAAGCCTTATGGAAGGTATCAGGATGTCAAAGTAGTTAAAGCATCGCCCAGCAGATGAACAAGGCAAACAGAAGTTGGCTTTGGTGCATAATAAATGCTATAAAATGGTCCAAACTAAACCCTCTACTCAGTTCCAGGCAGCAACCAAATCCCTTTCCTTTGATATGACAAATCATCCACAACCTTCTTAAGCTTCCATTAATTCCTTACTGCAGTGGAGAGGAGAGTAAATGAGTGATGCCATGCTCTAAAGCATATGTTTGAATCCAGTAGCCGATGAGAGCAGCGAGCAGCCCTGCAGGAATTGCAGGGACTACCTGCTTCTCCTCCTGCTGCACTACATTGCGGGGTAGCCTGCAATGGAACAGGGCTTAATCGTTCCATGCTTCACCTTCTACCTTCACTGCAAAACCTGCCTACTTCTGCTGCGCTCTGTTACGGAGAGGTGTGAGTTGGAAAAGGGCTAGGAGTAACTCCAATGTTAAAAATGTTGAAGCCTGTAACATTACAAAAGGTAATAAATTGAACTGTATCACTCCCTTACTACAAAATCTGCTCTGGCTCACTGTAAATGTTGGGATCAACTTCGAGCTCCTAACACTAATTTACAAGACCAATTTTAGTTCTGCTCCCCTTTACGTCAAATTAGATTTCTAGCTATCCACTAGATCACTTATAGCCTGCACTACTCTAAACAGTGCAATGCCCAGATTTTGTACGAGAAGGTGATTTGGAAGATCATGTGCGGTGATGGAATCCGGACTCTGGAAAAATCTCCCATTGGCTATTTGAAAATGTCCTGATCTTTACTCTTTAGGAAAAAAACGATATTTACTATGTTGGCCATCAGTGTGTTTGTTTAATTGACATAATTTAATAAATAAATATGCACTTTTCTTATACTTTATGTAATAAAAAGCTTGTATACACATACTATTCTTCTTTACTTGAGGTAGAACTTAGATGAACTGGCCACTGTTTTTTTTTTTTAAATGTATTTCATTTTGCTTGTAGTTCCAAAGAACTTTTACATAGTTGAAATACAGAAAATGACAAAATATGATACAAATTAAACATGTACACAGATGCAAACTAATAAACAGATGTGTGTAAGTATACATTTCAGAAGTATAGAGTCAATTTATTTTTAATAAGACATATCATATTTAAATATACATATATTCAATTTTGTGACCTACATTTTAATACGGAGTTATTTAGGTCGATTTTATATCACAAAAACACAATCTAATTTCAATCTATCTACAAGATAAGACAGCACAAAAGCCGTGCTCAATTACATAACCATTTCCCCCGTAACCCTAATAGCTTTCCATATGTTGTAAAGTGCAATTTACATACATTTATTCGAAGTGTTTAGACAGGATAATCAAAAATTGTCACTCTTTATAGTATCAACAATATGCACATATGAACCCAGGAATCTTATATATACTCGGCTTTATTCACGGCTTTCTGTTAGAATGTGTTGAACAGATACCTTTATACCAGCCAGTCCACATAGCCAACACAACCTATCTGCTTTATCTATTCCCAATTCTGAGCCGATAGCTGCAAGTATGGGTAGTTAATTCACACACAGGAGTAAGAGAAATCTTCATAAATCTGGAGATGAACATACCTTCAGATAACCCTGGGTGGCCTTTCATTCATAGGATAGATATTGTACGAAGCAATAGCTATTTTATGATGATAAATGTGAGTAGTTTGCAATCCAATCCCATTCAACCATTGTTGTGTATCAGTTTTACCATAATGTTTGAGAAACTATCATCCCAATCAGGCCACCACCCAATTGTGGTAAAGATTAGTTACCAATGTAGACATTGTTTGGTCATAAGGTGGGTCCGATTGTTTACCCAACAATTGGAGTAGTGGACAGATGGGGACTTCTGGGATTTCAAGTACAACAAAATGTTCCTTATTCAGGCCATCGCAGCCAACAATATCAGGCCCAGTTCCAAACAAATGATTTCACCTGGGACTCTGGGGCCCAGGCCTAGGATTTTGTGCCAGAATTTGCCCCCCAGTACATCCAACCGGGTACAATCATCTGTACTTAAGGCCTCTAGGCCGTATAGTACCATGGCACAGAAACTCTGTTTATATAGGGCCATGATCCCACTAAAGCTATATCCTGAGGCCTCCCTAACACATTTATGCATCATGTTTATCATAGCAGAAGCTTTCCTTTTCTTTGTGGCAATTAGTGTTGTTAAAGATTTCAATCAGGCAATAAACCCGGGTCTCGCCTAGTATGTAGTGCACAAATTAAATACTTATTTATTGTGTCTATCGGTTCAATATTCTGAGAGATATACCACTCGCATCACACCTTTCTCAAAATACCCTCCAGGTCACAGTGGAACAGGAATCAGGCTTGTTGGTTGTAAAGACTGGAGGTGGGTGTCTGTACTTCTGCTCTCTATATGGTAGAGGAGAGGCACAGAGGACCCCAGCCTAGATTCTCTATTGTGGTAGCAATGGACGAGCAATTAAGGCCTAGCTTTTCAGGAGGTGATGCAGGCTGGTTCTTCAGTACAGTGTAGTCCCCAAGCACCCACAAAGGAATGTCTGCACACTGTAACGGTTAAAACACAGTCTTTATATAATTAATATTCATGGTTATGTACACTATCACAATGGGCCTCATTATGAGTCCGCCGTGCTGGAATCCGGTGATTCCGTGACGACGGTGACTCCGCTTCTGCGACCGCAAGGTTGCGGAAAGAAGGGTAGATTACGGCGCGTGGGTCGCGCGCAACACACCGAGGCGGAAACCGAGTCACCGCCGTCATGTAAACACTCATGCACATGGACTTAACGCCACAGAAAACGGTGCAAAAACTGGTCCGGCCCAGCCGACACAGAAACACCGGAAGCGAAAATACCATGACCGCGGGAAAAAAACAGAAACAGAGAGGCGGCCATTATATAAAGCACAATCCACTGCCATTCTCAGACACCACAGGTCAGATCACCGCCATGAGACTGACAACTCATCTAACACCTTCATGGCATCCAGGATCCCAGCACGCAGACAGCGAAAGCAGCGCTTCAGTGAGGCTGACCTCACAGTTCTGGTGGAGCACATTGTTGAGCATGCGGAAATGCTCTTTAGTGCAGACCAGCGGCGCGCTACTCGGCAACGTCGCAAGGAGGTGTGGGAGAAGGCAGCACGCAAGTGCACAGCGGTTGGTGTGACCACATGCTCTGTGAAGGACTGCCATAAGAGGTGGGATGACCTCAGGCTCCAGGTGCGCAACCTCATCACTGCACACCGCCAACACATCACTAGCACTGGTGCAGGCCTTGCATCCCCTCTCAAGTTGCAATCGTGGGAGGAGCGCTGCAGCAGTGTCATGCACCTCAAAGGCATCCACGGCATACGAGAGAGGCAGAGGCAGGAGTGAGCTCACCTGCAGATGCTGGTAAGTGCACAGAGTACAAAGCCATAAGTGTGAATGGGAGTGACCCAATGGACCCACTCACAATTCCCCCCCCCACAGGGCTGGAGTGACCCAATGGACCCACTCACAATGCCCCCCCCCCAACAGGGCAGGAGTGACCCAATGGACCGACTGACTGGCCAGATGACAAGTACCACATCCCCAAAGCATGACCCCTGAAAATGCACACAGTGCGTGCCTGACTGGAAGCAGAGACACACACACCTGAGTGCATCAATAGTCACAAGTGTGTACATGCAAGTGGTCATGGATTATGGTTGATGCATGTGATGGACAGATTTAGTAACATCACACAACTAACAGCATGCCCTCTGTATCCCCACAGTCATGACAAGTGACAGTGACGACGGCTGAGGAGGCTGCATCGAGTGATGGAATTGCACCGGCCATGCAGGCCGAAGCAGTACAACCGGGTGAGGGGGACAACATGGATGAGCTGTGACCCATTCATGGCCTACAGTTCAGCCCCCAAGAACTGCACAGCCCCATGCGCTCCACAACTCCCTCCATGGCTGAGCTCAGGACACGCTTGCAGCACATTGAGCAACAACAGGCCACCCTGACGTAGCTGGTGGAAAGACAGCTGGAGGAGGCCAGGCTGCAGTGTGAGGAGGCCATGCATCAGTGGGAGGAGGCCATGCATCAGCGGGAGGAGGCCAGGCTGCAGCGTGAGAGGAATGCTACGTCGGTGCGCCAACTCTCCAGGTCGATTGGATGATTTGCGGCCACCATTGTCACCCTGGCACGCCATGTCAGGGAAGGGAACAGTGTGCAATCCAGCATTGCTGAGTCAATGTTGGTAGCCCAGCAGGCGTTTCAAGGACGCTTGCCCATAGTCCCACTGACAGTCACCTCAGCCAGCACCACCCCATCCAGCTCTGCCACTGGCAGCCCACGGAGGCGTTCTAGTCAGCTGACTGGACCCGCCAGCAAGGACACGCCAGCGCATAAGCGCCCCCGCAAATAGTGGCATGTGGCGATGCCAGTCAACATGACATTTGGGGACACCAAGGGTGCAGGCAGTTGGGGGAGGTCTATTAGGGGGTTAGTTGTTTGGGGTCTGGTTGGGGGTGGGTACGTTTGGGTGGTGGGGGAGGTCCATTAGGGGTTTAGTTGTTTGGGGACTGGTTGGGGGTGGGTACGTTTGGGTGGTGGGTGGGCACGGGTGTACAGCTTCCCTACCCAATGCACTTTCTTTCCTGGTTTATTGATAATACAACACCTTTGAAAACTACCATAATGAGTGGACATCTGTCATTTCATTAGCAGGCAAAATACATTTATTCACCGGCATCGTCGTATCGATGCTTTGCTGTCAATGTGCAGTCTCTCAAAAGTAAATGTGAATGAGTGTATCCCGTGCTTGTTGGCCATCTGGCACACCCCTGGGAGGGTGTAGAGCTACCCCATCCCCATCACCATCCCCCTCTCCATCCCCATCTTCATCCTCTGCATCTGGGGGCAGCGGAATGTTCCTGCGAAAGCACAGATTGTGCAGCATGGCACACACAAGCACAATTTTACCCGTCTTCACTTGGTTGTACAGCAGTGATCCTCCAGATCTGCTCAAGCAGCGGAACTTGGCCTTCAGTAGGCCAAATGTCCTCTCAATCATGCCACATGTGCGGACGTGTGCCCTGTTGTACGCCTCCTCATGCCTGTTCCTTGGCCTCCATACAGGCACCATCAGCCATGGCGTGAGTGCATATCCAGCATCACCTACATGGGATGGAAATGTGTGGGACATGTCGGTGTTTGTGGTATCGTCTCTTGATCTGATGCAATGCAATCTTGTGTCATCATTCATTCATCCATATGGGTCAAGCAGTGGTCGGACGGGTGGGTGATTGCCGTTCATGGGTAATTGTTGTAGTTGGTGGCATTTGGTCATTGCCCAATTACTTGCTGTGAATATGAAGTTGACCTTGTGGACAATAGTGGTTGGTAAGTATGACACTGTGCAATGACGTGCACACATGGAGGAGTCAATCTATGGGCTGTGATGATTTGGCTGTTGCAGGATGTCTCATGTGCAGCTGTCATGTGCATTGGGGGGGCAGTGGTGCTAAGTGTGGGTGGCTGGATTGAGTGGATGAACTTGTATAGCCTTGTGGTAGCATTGGTCGTATGTCTCTTTAGGCAGGGTGTGTACTGTGCCAACCTGTCATGTGTAGCTTTCTGATGTGTGGGTTATGCTGACCGTACATTACATGGGCCAGGGGGTGATGCATGTGCAGTTGTAGCAGCCCACTCACACAGGTCATTGGCCTGGGCACACAACACACTTCCACAGGGCCTGTGCTTTGGCAGTTGTACTCACCCAATAGCCATGTGCTTTGTCCAGTGTAGCATTCCATGTAGAGTGGCAATGTGGAATTCTGCAGGACCATTGAGTCATGTGTTGACCCTGGGAAACGTGCGCAGCAATGTGTTATCACCAGTCTGGCATCACATACCATCTGTACATTCAGTGAGTGGTACTGTTTCCTATTGCGGTACACCATCTCCATTGCACGTGGTACTGTCAGCTCTATGTGGGTGCAGTCTAATGCACCTATGCAATTTGGCATCGCTGCAAAGGCTTGGAAGGCCAACTTTGTGGCAATGACCTCTGCAAGTGTACGGGGTAGGGCGATGGGTTCCGACACATGGCGCAACAGGGCATGCAGTACTTGTCCCAATATTTTTGAGAAACAAGGTTGTGAGAGCCCGTGCAGCTCACCAACTGTGTGCTAATAAGTTCCGGTGCCTAGTAAATGCAGTACTGACACCACCTTCAGGAGGGGGGGGATTGCAGTCAAAATGGCAACGTGGCTGCTGATGTCATGCTCAATCATGGCGGTGATGTACATGATTGTTGGACGGTCCAGCCGGTATAATGTGTGGATCTGTCCTGGGGTCAGGTTCCAGGGTGAGGCCCTGATGCGGGGTATTGCAGGCTGCCTGCGGGGTCGTGCCAGCTGCACAGTTGGGTTTGGCATGGGTGCAGGGTTTGCTAACTGCCGCTTGCGCCTCCTCCACCTCTGCCTCATCCTCCTCTGCACCATTACTAACACCATGTGCACTGCTGCCTGTAGGTTCAATAGTCCCAGTCCCAATGCTGCTGCAGCTGCTGCCTGCATAGTTGTGTTTGGAGTTGGCCTGGGTGTGGCCCTTTTGTGGCCTCCCAGTGACCTGCTGGGTCCAGCTGGGCTCATTTGGGCACCAGTGGCCGATTCAGCTCACCTGGTACTGTTTAACGTCATGTTCGCAGTGGCGCCGATACCGCCTCCATGGCCACGGTTTTTCCGCCAATTTTATGGCGGAGTTTCCATGTCTGTGGTACTCATGATGCCCATGGTGTTTCATGTTGCCAGTAACTGGGGAGTTTCGCCGCCGACACATTTTACGGATCCCTTAACTCCGCGGCGGCGGTTTGTGGTGGTGGTTTTTCCGGGATCGTGGGTAGTGATTACATGGGCACGGAAACAGCGCTGGTATGGTTTTTAACGGTGGTGTCGGCGGCCTCGTAATGAGGCCCAATAACTCACTTTGTGCTCAGAAAATCAAAAATGGTAAATATATACAGTTCTACAGTGGTACCACAAATACTATCAGATCTCATTAAAGTGCATCAATTGTACTGTCAAAATGTCACACAGATTAATAAAGAGGAAACCAGCAGTAGAGAGAGGAAGGAAAACAAGGTGGTTGAACAATTGGCAGAATAATGGTCACTACCGTTAAGCACAGCTCTGTGTGGAGATCCCCCCCCACCTGGGCAACCTGTAGAATAAAGATACAAGCCCAATCCATATATTGTTCACACTAGACTTCCCAATAGTTTCGCAACCCCAAAGTACCTGGCATTGTAGCGTTCCTTGCTGGGGAATCGACGGCCCTTCTTGAGTGCCCTTCTTTTAAGGCAGGAGTCACGGGTCGTCGAATGTCCGACAGAGAGCAGGGTGAGCTACGACGATGAAGTGGCAGCTTTGTTACTAGCGGTGCTGGTTGACAGGGAAGCGTAAACGTCCTGCAAGGAAGAGGCGTGCAGGGCACCTCGGTGTTGATAGTTCTGGACCGCAAAGAGTTTGAAGAACTGTGGCCCAACAGGGGCGTCGATTCGTCTGTGTCTCTGTGCTCTTTAGGTGGTGGGAAACCCACCGGTGGATGCTCCTCGACGCGTCGACGGTCTGGCCTTCTCCAGCAGGATACAGTGGCGATGATGCAGACAAGAACATCCTTGGATTCAAAAGCTCTTAGGCAAACAGGAGCACGGCAGCTCCGGTCGGCGACAGTGGCGGACAACAGTCCGGGCGCTTCTCTTTGTGATTCCGCAGCGGTCCCCGTTTTGGGTCAGCAGCCTGTCGAAGGTCTGTCTACCAGGGAGCTTTGGCAAAGATCTGCTGGTGCACAATGGTCTATCGTAGGTCGGGAAGAGGGTGTTTTACCAGGTCCTCTCTGGGTCAGTTCTTGGAGACAGAGCAGCTTTCAGATTGTGAAGGAGAGCAACAGCAATTCTTCTCTTCCAGCAGGGCTTCAAGGTTAAGCTTCAGTTTCACTCCAGTTACTCTTCAGCTTCTGAACACGAATTCTAGCAGTGAGAGGCTCTCATATATACTAGTTGATCTCCCATTCATTCTGCTGGGTAATACTCAGGCAACCAATCGGTCAGAAGGGCATTCATGCAGGCAGGCAGCAAATCAGGTGTATAGTGCATTCAGGCCATTCACTACTATCCAGACACTCACAACAGGTTATGTGTATTGGGACAAGTACCCAGCCATTCAACACTCCACACTGCATGCATACCAGTTTCGGGCAGGGCTATCTCAGTCATTGCGTCAAACACCAGATACTAGACACCCACAACACAGAATGCGTATTCGTCACACACTCCATTCACCCAGGTCCCACCCACATGGTGTACCCACAACATACAGTCACTGGGAAGGCTCCAGCCAGTCTGGCCTGGACTTCACAACAACACCATATATGGAACTTCCACCCAACAGCCAGTCAGGGGGAAGGGACAGAGTCAGGGCTTCCCAGGACTTTGGTAAAACAAGGTAATAGGCAATAGAAAGCAAGAGGCCACATGGGCCATCTTGTTTCCTATCAGGAATCAACTGATTCCAATGGCAGGGCCTGGGTATCCCAAAATGGAGGATACTCAGGGCACCTGTCAAATTCAGCATGGAGATGCCACCAGCCCATACCCTGCCCTGTGGGCCACACACAGGTGCCCAAAAACATACACTAGGGCACAGAGTTGTACCCCCACCCATGGGTGCCGTAAGGGTATCCCATGGGTCTGTTCACCAAAACCAAAAGAGAGAGCTGCACCGCCAGGAGTCCCACTTGATCTCCTGTGCGGAAAACACGACAGAACAGACGATAAAAAGCAGTTAAGGACAAGGATACGGAGGCCCTGTCCCTCCGATGCATTTCCAGCATCACATTGGCAAAGGTAAATATTTATTTAAAATTCAAATCAAACTTACATTTTAATATATATATATGGGGTAGCAATCACTAATGTGGTGACAAAATAATTCAGAAAGTAAGTAAGGCAATTGAATTAACTTTTTAGCAACACAGAATGTTGAAAAGATAGCGCTTAGGGTAAGATTTCCGCCTGCAAAGTTCTTAATTCACAAATGAGCAATTCTACACAGATGTAAGTAAGCAGCAGGTATTCAGGAATGTAAAATTAGAGTACAGTGTTTGAATATAATCTTCCCTCCCCAAACAAAAGAGAATAACGTTTTTTGGGAAATGTACACTCTTTAAAATGACAGTTGAAAATGGCTTTGTGAAAAATGAAAAGTATTCATAAATCCTCAAATGGATAGAAATTCCTAAGGGAGCAATACTAAACAGATTCTAACAGACATAAGCTATCATATCAGCAACAGCAAACACTTTAAATCAGGATGGAAGTTGGGAAATACTTTGAATGGCAGAACACACGTGTAAAACTTTTGCAAAAGTGTGAATTTCCGCCTAAATTTCACTATGCGATTTTCTTTTTATAAAAACAGGTCAAATACACTGTTTCACAATGGAATATCTGGTTGTGGATGTAGCTACAGGTCTTAGGTTTAACTCAGAGTTGGAATTAAGTATCTATCTATAAAATTGAAGAAGTTATGCAAGATTAAATGAGAGGCATTTTTGAAAATAAAGACGCGAAAAGGAAAACAGAAATCAGTTTTTACAATGACAATTATGCTCTAAACTAGGGTATTCAGGCTGGTTACCAGTTTGAAACACAGTAAGCTCCAGAGTGGTCTGTGGAAACCAACCCCAGCACCTCTGTGTCTGCCTTGGAGGACTCAGTCGGATTACCCTTGGGATGATTTTAAGGGTTTAGGATTTCACAAGACAACAGGATTTAAAAAAAATATCACTAGCACGAGAAATCAAAGCAAGATTTTAAGGCTGGTGTGCCACTATTACAAGTTCTTAAGTTAATGAGAGGATGGGTTGAGACTAGGGTAGGACAATGCAAATATACTATGGGTCACTATGATTCCTGTTCATACTTACAGTCCACTGTAAATTAAGATTGGACCGTCAAGTTCTGGTCATCACGGATCGGATCTACAGGCAGCAGGGCACTTCTGGCGGGATGGTCAGCTGGGCGGTTCTGGTCACTGACTGGATTGGATTGGATTGGCCCTTCTGGTCACTGTACACTGTAGATTAGTAGGATGGTGAGTTTCTGCAGGCAAGCATGAATAGCAGCAAGCCAAACTGGATCAAAATTATTTCCCTGAAGTTTGGGATGGTTCAGGATTTGGGCCTAGCTGAAAAGAGTTCAGCAATTGGTGAGGCCTTAGCTTGGTAAAGAAATCTGGAACAGGAACAAGATGAAGAATTCTGGAACAGGGCATCACGCGGAAATCAGGATGGAGTCAGGAATCAGTGTGTGTCTGTGTGTGGTGAAGTTCCCTTTTTATCATGCCAAGTGACATCACTAAGTTTATGGTTGGGGCAGAATTACAATCCACATCCCCAGGCTGGGATAGGTCACAGGCACTTGCCTTTTTCTGGTTGGAAACCAGAAAGAGCGGTCTTATTTTATGATGTGACTTGGGAGCTCCCACAAATTATTTGGACCACAATTTAACTTACCCACAAATACACATTTCTATAACTATGCCCTCTAATAAAATCGGACACACACTTTACATATTTTGTGGGTTACCTTTTCCTCCAATTCCCATCTCCGTGATAGCTGGAGCTGGATAGTCTTAAGTACATATCTGTCGTTCTGTGGAATTTTGTCAATTTTAATCATAAAGGTTTGGCCTAACAATGTCTTATTCAGTACATATCTGTGCAATCACCCCTAGAACATGGGTATACAATATTATATCTGCAGCATCAATAGTTTTGGCACAATTATTCTTTTTGTGTAATTTTTGGTACTTATCTAGTACAGGGTTCAATCACGTCTTCAAAGAAAGAGCATACAATTAGATTTACAACTACCAATTTTTAGATTTGTCCTCCATCGTATGGCAAAGTTAAAGGTGTTTAAAGCTTAATTACAAATAGGCATTTAAACACCAAAAATCCTTTAGCAGTTTTTTGTTTCTTTCACTGGCAACAGCTGTAAAATTCCTTTGATCAGGCTGGGGTGTCCTCTTCCTTAAGAGGGAAGCTTCCTGCCCCACCCCTGCAGGGATGAGTGTTCAGCCTGCCATTGTCTTTGGCTGGGCAACAGATGAATGTCTAATGAGTTCTTTGTTCTGAGTATGCGAGAACATTCCAGCAGCAATTAGACCTTTCCTGTCTGTGGCGAGGTGTCAACCATTCCCAGGCTGAAGTTGTCAGCCCAGAATTAAATGTTTGATTAACTCAAGACTGGGTTTTGAATTTAAGTTACCTATATCTTTCATTAAAACATATAAGTGAACACAGTTTTTAGGGGATTTTGACATTTAAAGAATTAGGCCTTTCACAAAAACATGCTTTTAAACAGGTGATTTTGCACTTCTTTCCTGAAAAAGCAGATAAAACTGAGTCCTTTACATCAGTGCTGGAATTTGTTTTCCGTCTGGATGTATGTATCCAGCCTTTGCTTCGAGTTCTCTCTGCTCAGCTGAAATTGTTACAGGTTGCCATTTTTAGCCGCATTTTTCCAGTGGAACTGAAAACAATGTTGCTGGGCTGGTTTTTTTGTGAAATACCTTTCTTAGCTGCTGTCAGTCAATGAGGCCCGGCTCCTCTGAGCCTCCTGGATGATCTGTAACCCTTTTAAATTCAATGGTTCCCTGGAAAATGAATAGATCTAGCACCAAAACAGCACTTTGAAGGTTGCAAGCTGCATTTTAAAAGGCATTTTCAGTTTTTAGCCCAATTCTACAGCCTTGCTTCATGTTGAATGGAACAGAACCCACTGGCATGCTCCTGCATTGAGAATTCTGTTTTCACCCCCACTTTCACTGTGTGGCAGGCGTGTGCAGCCTTTTGTTATTGTGACCCACATGCGTTTTTCAGATTTTTGGCACAGGGGTTAGCGCATCCATTTTTTGCTGTTTCTTTTCCCATTTGTAAAGTGGTGCAGTGGGGCACATCGGCATGGGTCAAAATATCCCACAGTGTATTATAACTTGCCTTAGATATAATCGGGATGCCCAGATATTTAAAGCTCGTCACTCGTTCAATAAGACCCGCTATATGCATGCTAGGGGCAGGGATATGTTTATGTGAAATGTGCCTTATTTTTGTTTTTTTAAAATTGAGAACTAAATCATGCTCACCAGCATATATATATCATTGTTGGAACTATATATATATATATATAGTTCCAACAATGATCTTTTTAGCCCCGAAAAAGTATGGTCACAGTGGACCAAATCATCTGCATAAAAAAACACTCAACCTTTTTACCTGAGATAGTAGGAGGACAAACATTATTGTGCCCCAAGAAGTGTAAAAGTTCTGCAATATAGATTTTAAAATGTAAGGGTGGAGAGCACAGCCTTGTTTCAATCTGTGTCCAGTGTCTAAAGGAGAGTTTACTGATCCCTTACTATTGACTTTAATATGGACCAAGTTGTTTTCATGTAGTCCCTGAATGGCCACCAGTAAATCACTAGGCCAACCCAAGGTTTCCACCTTGGCCCAGAGTTTTGTCCTATTCACTGTGCCAAATGCAAATTTAAAGTTGATCATTGCTAAATGCAGATTGGGTTGTCCTTTAGAGTTAGCAGTCTTAATAATTGTCAATTAGCCAAACACAATGGAGAGTGCTCAATCTAGCTATAAATCCTATTTGGAATGTGACTACGATGTTACAGGAGAGGGCCCATGCTTCAAGCCTGTCCAGCAGTAGAGAGGCAAACATTTTTCCTGATGTGTCGGACATGGCTAGTAGCTAGCATTACATGTAAATGGAGACCAAAATGGTACGTTGCCATGCTTTTGGAATCAAACCTTCTTCACAGTGGACCCCAGAGAGTGCCTCCAGGGGACTTACCCCAGACTAGCCAGCATTAAGCACACCGTAAAGCTCATGGACTTGGCATGCATCCTGACTAAAAGGACCATCGCCATGGCATGGAAGCGACCGGGTGGCCTACGATTCCATGCATGGCACAGTGAACTGGAACGCTGGGTAAGGGCAGAGACTTCGGCCTGGGAGGAAGGCATTGCCAGGTCCCCTGAAGACGCAAGCCAGGCATTGGATGCTTGGAAGGTGCTCACATGGGCTCCGTTCCACCCCTCCAATGACGACAAACCCCCTTGAATAATTCACCCCCATGCTAACCAACCTATCCATCACAAGACACCTGAATGGACCACCGCTTGAACATGCCTGGTCCCCCCTCTTCTTGAACTCCTTCCCCCCCACCCCATGTTGACCCTCTCAAATGAACTATTTATCAATCACCTGGAGACAATCACAGTTATTGTTAATTGTTTTATGTTAATGTTGTTTATTGTTCAATTAAATGACTGGCTTTACATAGACAAGTTCACTCCATGCCGCAGTTGGCACCCACTGCCACACTGCTGTTGTACCTATAATAAATGCCAATAAAGAAATTTGAAAATAAATACTTTTGTGTATGAGATAAACACCAACTTTCCCCAAAATTTGGGGAGCCTTTCTAATCAACACATTTGGTAGTCCATTTGGGCCCGGAACTCTCGAGTCCTTTAAGGTACACATGTTCCTGTCAATTGTGGCTTATCAATCAGTATATCAAACCGAAGGACAGCTACTGCATGGGACTTATCTAGGCCCGATGGTGATTTAAAGGTATCTAATATGTATTGTGCCCAAACCTGTTCTCCAATTCCGCAGACCACACAGTCTTTCGGGACAGAATTAAAGGTACTCAAAATCCTCCAAAGTTTACGAGTATCCTTAGTTTTTACAATAGAGATCAGGCGTTGCACTGTGCAATTCGACCAATTCTACCAATGCCCAGCCAACCATTAACCCAGTTCCATACCTATTTTTCACTGAGCACCTTGCAGCCCTCATCTGATGAAGGTTATTGTAGGGTTTCCCAATAAGCCAGAGCTCTGACCTTAGGGATCACTTTGCATCATGGATTGCTTTGTCGTAGGTATGATTCATAGTTATGTTATTCCTTATGGCATAATACCCCTTTTGAGGATATTACTCCCAGTGAGGCCATACACTCCATAATCCAGCATTCAATACATTCAGCAATTAAAAAGGTGGCATTGGATTAGTAAATACACCAAATTAATACTGAAGAAGGTAGGTGCACTCTCAATACTTCTCTCAGTCTATATTAGGGGCAGAAAGGTATAATGGTATACTGTTATAGATACCGTGAACAGCTCAATTGAACTATAACAACCGTCACGTTGTTTATACCAGTATACTGTTTTAGGGCCTGTAGCTATTAAGTGGGCTTTTCAATCTGATTTGGAAAGTCTGCAGTAAGCAAGTGCTGTGCAGTCTGGCTCTTGCACTGTGGGATGTGGTGTCTGCCAAGGGGACCTTGTTTGGCAGACAAGAGCATAGGGAAAGTGAGGACACATTAGTAAATGCAGCTTTAATGCTGTGACCGCTCTTTCTCTGTGATCAGCAGAGTTGGGTTAAAGATACACCAATTTGAAAGATGGGGGAACTTCACATCCCAGAATTCAAAGGGGGGAATGAACGGGATGCCCTTCTGATGCATGTCCACAAAAAACATTAGCTCTGTAGACTGTATGAACACTGGACCCATCAGTGCCTTGTGCTAGTATATAAACTGCCCCTTTCCCCCCCCACTGTCCTCCCTGTAGATTTGCACATTGGCATTAGAGCTGTTGCTTTGCTTGATCCTTCACCTGCCTTCTGCATATGGCACTGGACTCAAGCAGGCAGGACAGATTCTACATCCAATTTGAAGTATCCAAAGCAATTGGGGTGAAATATTTCTCAGGTCTATCCTCGATTTGTGACACCATGCATGAAAGCATTCCTCTGTCTCAACTCGCAAGGGTTCTAATGCGCTCAGACCTGGGAAAAATGGTAATGATGGGGCTGTGGTGAGGTGGTGGTGGTCTAGGCCATATTTGTGCCGATATTTATTTTAACTTTGTCATATTAATGGGATAAAGCGTTATCAAAACAAACTTATTTGACTGATCGCAGCAAGGGGTCATAATGCCCATGCCATGTGGTTCCAAAATAATGCAGGTCGAGGCCGATTTTTAAAGCGATGACTTGTGACTGAGCAGCAAGCTCATTGCTCAAAATTTGCATTTTAACACTTCCACTAGTCACTCTTTCATTCAAGGCGATCAACAAGCGAGTGCCATGAAAGACCAAATCTGCAGCCACCTTAGATTCCTGGAGGATAAGCTAAAAATGTGCAGAGACAAGTTTCAAAATGTTGACAATTTATGACCTTTAAGAAAATATTTATTAAGATTAGCTAACTCCACCTGCTATACCGCGACAACCATGATATACCATCATTTGTCAAGAAGGTTATCATACCTCCATAAAACCAATACCGTGACACCCCTAGTCCATATCAGCCTGTTTCCTCCTGAATTTATCCCCAGATCACCCACCATGCACTCAGCGCTACTAGCCAGGCAATGATCCACCATGAGGGAGAGAATTGCATGGTCACTGAAGGACGTGTTGGTGACTGTGAGCCTCCTTACACTAGACAGAAAAACAATCTATCCTTATATTGTCTGATCATTACCATTGTTTCAGATGAACAGCAGTACACCCTTCTGAAGTCTTTAGTTTCCAAATTCCTTAATAGTAATATTTTACAGGTAATCTGAAGGAACTCTGATCTGTTTATATGGGTATGAAGCTTAGTTCTTTCTTGCTTGAGTTTCTTAATGTTGAACATCAAGCTATTTTTGGATGTGGCCACCTCCAGGGTTTTATCAGATATGTACCCTTAGAGGTGTTGGTACTCTTGTAGTCCAAAGTACTGGCAGTGTTTCCTTAGTTGCCGGTGTCAATAATGGTGGGACAATGACTTGTGACTGATCCTGATTAGCTAGAGTGTCGTTGACATTTAGAAGCCAGCTTATAAGAGTACCTTTGGCCATTACTACTTTTTACGTCGCTTCTTTGCTTTGTCTTTATTTTGCTTCAGAACAATCCCATCTAATGGGGCCAGTGCAGGTGGTATTTCACTAGACAAGTCAGGGGGACAAGGTCGGGTAGATTTTACACCCAATTTTAGTTTTTTTTTAACCCTTAGATACTCTCGTGTACACGGTCAATCATTGAATTCTTCACTAATTATGTCTGATGAGTCCAGTCGTTCCACTGGGGTGCCATTCCCCACCACAATGTTTGATGTCTCCCCTTCGAGTGTATTATTCTGCTGACCTTAATTAGCATTATCTTGGATTGCCACAGTGGCATGAGCTTGTCTAACTGACTGTCCTCCATCATTCTGAAATCTTTATTTTTGTTCAGGTCGATTACTTTATTTAGGATTTTTCCACACATTTTCAAAAGCACCTTAATAGCAAATTGCATCACATACAACTGTGCTTGTGTCTCATTGTGATGATTGCATCACTAAGACCTGATGGTCTCGGTGCCCCTATCATCCGGTGGGCACATATTTGGGGATGCGGACAGTCTCTGATTTGTGCCAGATTGTAATGAGGTACCAAGGGGTGAGTCTTCAGAGGGTAGCATGTTAACAGTTTTCATGGAGCCCGGGGCCTGTAATCCCACGGTAGTCAGTGTTTCAGGAAACAATGAATCCCATAGCATGTAGCACATAGCCAGGAGGGAATTATTGTTATCAATTGTGGAAAAAGATGTTTCTGAGTGATTCATGTTGTCAGGTAGTGTTGGTAATCTACCTCTTTCTGAGTTATAGTCACTGGCTGGGGGATAGGTTCAGTGGAAAAATAGGTGGGAATATTTCCCAAGCTCCCATCCTTAGTGTGATTATTTCACTGGGAGCTAGTGACTTATGATTTGTTACTATCCAATCTGGACCCTTTTGCTCGATCACGTGCTCCCTGTACATGCTGATATTTAGCATAGGGAGCATTTTATCTTAAGTTGTAGTTATTATTAGTTCTGGGCCTTATTTTACCCAGAATTTTGGGCAGCATGTAAGAGTCAGCCTTGCTTCACACTCCTGGTGCACAGGTGAATGTCTTAGCTGTGGGGAGCACAGGTTTAGCAATTAGCCCGTTTTTAGGATACAAATGGCAAAGTCCCTACCATTTTAGTAGCGGTTGCGGGTTCAGGAGATGAGAGGGAAAGCATTTTACGTGGTGCAGACAGATTTTTTATGAATATTTTAATCGTTGGATCAATGTAAGCCTCACGCTGCCATTTTCCATGTGTTGGGTTTGTTTTTTGGAGCTTTCATATGCAAAATAAAATCTGCTGTAATGTAAAATGCGAACAAAACAAAACATGCATTTTGATATGTCATGAATAGGATAGTAGGCCCTGATCACCAGTTCAGTGACGGTAGTAAAACATCTGGTATTTTCCCCTAAAAGAAATCTGAATTATTTCAAGAAAACCCTAACATTCAGATGAGTTGCAACAGTTTGGTGCACAGATTTTGAGTGAGTTGTACATTTGGCATTAGGACTTAGGGAAGCATGATATAAATGAGGTAGTTCGGATTGCAGGCCCATAACAACGGTATATGCCACCCTGGAAATAGAAATGTGTGTCTTTCCACAGCTCTCCTTTCCATTTTGATTTTAGCCATATCTCTCTTGTTGTTTTTGTAACAAAATGGTGTTGCACATTGCACAATCTTTTTCGCATATAAAATAATGAACCATTAGCGTCCAGGATGTATTGCCAGGGTGCAAATGGCCAGAATGCATGTAGTGGCTGTTTGTGCTAGCTGGTAATTTCTTGGTCTACTTTTGATTGGGATTATCAACTCCGGCCGAAATAGTGATCTACTGGTGCACCACCCAAGGGTTTAATGCCCTGGGTTGATTGCCCTACTACTCTCTGTGGTACATTTGTTTCCACCATTACATAAGCATGTCGCTGTCATTATAAAATTGTCTCTCCATCACTGCAATACAAATGGACATGGGCCTAATTATTGGGAGGTACAAGGGGTTTTGCCCCCACCCCAACACCTGTGGCATGCCTTTTTGTCCCCCCAACTTTTGGCGGGAGGGCAGGGGGGCCGCAATCATCAATTATGTAATTGGACAGCGCAAGCATTGCTGGGGTGCATAGCAAGGCTTGCGCTGTCTCATTACATAATGCTGAGATGCCTGACAGCCGCGCTGCAACACATTCAGGGCCGGGATGCCCTGCATGGCTCAGTCCCTCACCCTGGTGGTCTGACTCAAAGTCAGCCGCCAGGGTGCTGAACTTGGTGTTGCAGGATCTGGCGCCTGTGCTGCCACGCTAGCAGCAGCACTTCCAGGGGCTGCGGCAGAGAGAATCGCTTTCTGGCTTTGTGTTCGTGTGAGACACAGACAGGATCTAGGAAGCTCATTCAGCTTGCTGGTTTCTGTCTGGGGGTCCGTGAGTGCAAAGAGGTTAGGTTGGTGTAACATGAGACATGGCCCAGGCGCCATTTGAAAGCAGAGCAGATGTACTTTTCTTTTCTTTTAAATAATGTTTAATTGTTTTTGTGTATGTTTGTTGGGGGGCTGGGCTGTGGGTGACCCTAGTGTGGGCGCATTTCACATTTGGACAATGTGAGCAAAGTTCCCAGTACACATTAAGGCCCCAGGTATGAAGACACACAATAAATAACAAATGGTACATTCTCTGTGGCAAGCCACAGGTCATAAACGCCTCTAAAATTAGTCTTGGCACTTTTCAGATGCTACTAAAGCACCACCATCCTAATTTCAAAAAAGTTGTTGCCGGAAGGTGTGCCCTCCCAAGTAGAGTGGAAAGAGTCAAGCTGAGAAAACCTGTGACCCAAAACTGTTGTACTCTGCAAATTCTGTGAAATGAATTTGAGTGCTATAAGCATTCCAAACATGGTGAACCTTTGTCAAGCAGTTTTTGCTCTAGGTGTGCAGAAGGAACCATATGGAATTTTGTGTTAAAAGCACACTTTTAGTAACCCTGTATAACTTTTCCCCCGCCGCCAAAAATAATCTTCACCAAAAAGCAAAAAGTATTCCGAGTTTTTCAGACACACTTTCAGGACGGTTTGATGCAAATTAGTAAATGGGTGTCATGGTTCAGGTTACAGCCAACCAAAAACTTCTTCACTTACAATGCTGGATACTCCCCTGCTTAGTTTGGTAAGAGTGGGGGAGGGGGGTGAGCAACACAATGCAGTGTGTGGAATTCCACATGGTCTCACTGGCGCCCCGAACCACCCACTCCTGGCCCAATCTACTTTTTTGGTAACGTTAGTAGAAGATGCATTTTAACACACAACAACAAAAATAAAACCACAGGATCATTCCAGATGCAGGAAAAACATCTATTAGAGCTCTGCCCAACCCTCTGAGGCAAAATACATGGAAACTTCCTGTTTATTATATGGATTGCACCATTGGAAGTGACTTCACAGAAAATGACATTGCAAGGCGCATCATCAATCCTTGATACTTGGAGGCACCATGGAAGTGACTTTAGAATAAGTTGCCATAAATAAGCCAAGTGACAAATAACTTTGTGGTGCAAAATACCTAAATTGCACTTGTGTTATATGTGGAGCACATCTATAGTCATTACGCTTTTCCATTATAATACCATGATACATTAACATAAGCTTTGAAGTTAATCAGAGTCACTTGCAGAGCTGCTGATAAGGCACAATGTGATTAAATGATTTGCTCGGATCACACACTTGGTTAAATGGTGAAACTGGCCTGTGGAGAATTTAAGTGACGGTGCACATCTTTCCAGGTTTAGTTGACATAAATATTTATTAAGGTTTTGCTTTACATTTCATGTGCTTAAATAATTATTTATAGCAATGCCTTGGAAGCAAACCACATTACATAATAAACTAGCCTTCCATAGTAAACTAACCATACACTATATACATTGTCATAGAAATATGTTGAGCCATGGGAATATGACTTTAGTTTTACTCTCCCCATTCTGAATGCAATTTCACAATAGCATCATGTAGATTAATGTGAGCCTAAGAAATCCCCCTTGGGTTTTAAAACCATAGTCATGATTTCATAAATCATGCAACATTATGCACCCTTCTCAATTCTGATCACTCCCTTCCATTCACATTTCTAAAGGGACAAAAGTCCCTGCTAATGGTACCCACCCTCCCATCAGTGCCCAATCACTCACTTTGTAATGCTCTGTTGATAAGGAGCCACCTGAGGACCCTCTGCTACCCGGAGCTCCTTGGGACATTGGAGAATGGGTAAGGTGTCCTGCTGCCAGGACAATGAGCATGCTGAGCAGGAATTGCTCAGCACACATTGTCCTGCAAGCAGGACACCTTTGCCATTGAGAGCCCTCTTTGATGTGCTGAACGGAAGAGGCTTCTCAATGACAAATGCCCCAGTCTGGCTCCTAAAAGAGCCACAGGGGGCAGCTTGTCTCCCCCCCACCCCCTGCCTCTCCTGCTTGGTACTCCACTGCTTGGAGCCATTTGAACACAGGAAAACATACCTTAATTTTAATCAGTCAGAATCTTGTAGAAAAAATCTATCAGCATGCACACATATAAGGGGCTTTGCACGATCCAAGATTGGAGATATATGGCATTTAAAAATTCATACCAAGTATACTTGGTCACCCACTGCACTGATTTAACCAATGGCTTCTGCCTTTGAATGAAAGGAAAAACCAGGGAATTGCTGCCATTCCAGTGAATCTGTCGCTTTCGGCCATGGCATTATAGTTCAGCTAGGTCATGTCAACGTAGCCCAAAATTTCAGGGATCAGGGGGTGATAATGTCTGGTCTGATCGAATGGATGTTGAGCCGCTGTTTCCATGTGTTATTGTATATGTACATATAAATGTTGTGTGTACACAGTGTATGTCAATGGAGGTGCTCGGTGCACTTGTGTGTGATAGTCTATGCAAACATATGTGTGTTGACTTTTGTGTCTGAATGAATGATAAATAATGCATTGTTTGTATGTTCTATTGGAATAAAGTTTGTGAATATTATGTTGCCACTGGGTGCATTGCAGGTCGGCTGGAGATGTGTGGAGACCCAATTGAATTTTAAAGATAGGCCATTAGTCTTATGAAAGTTATTACAGAGCATCAGCAATGGACTCTTGCGGTGTAGTAGTCTAGTGTTATCCCTCAGGGATTTCGGTTGTTTGAGGTATAAAATCACAGCGAAATTGACCGTAGTCATTCTCGCTGCAAATACGTTTCTACCTCGGTACAAAAAAAACAAAACCATGTCCGCCCAAACAGCCAGTACACCTATAAACCCCCCATACTTAACTTTTTTCCATCCGCCTCCTCTCCTGTACCCTGCAACATCAGATCCATCCATCTAACATGGATCGGATCTGATGCTTCAGGGTCCCTTTTTCTTCTTTTTTTTTTGTTGGGTCCCCTGCCACCAATGCTGAGGAAGAGGGGGACATCCCCGCAACCACCGAAGTAAAACATACCAAACATGTTGAGCAGGGGAGACCCCCGCACCCCAGCTCTTAATGTTCGGTATCTTTGGCTTCGAACTAATGGTGGTGACCGACTTCAGTCAAATCTATCATTCAACCAAATGTTATCAAACAATTTGGCCGAAACTATCCCTCAGAGTCACCACCCATCCTCACTCCACCCCACCCCTGTCCCCCACCCCATCATTTTCAGCAAAGTTACTCCTCTGCAAATGGAATTAATGTGTCATTTGTCTTTCTTTACAAACAACTGTATGCATTCAAAAAGAAAGGGAAAAAACTACTTAAAAATGATTACATTTGCTCCTTTAAAAGGAGTAGTTCTAGGCATGGGATTAAGTCCAAAGAGCTATTAGCACACTGCCACTGTCCGTTGCAATCCAAAAGTGTCTGCATCTTCCTTGCAACATTAAATATGGAATCTTATGTGAAGGAAGGCAAGTCAAAAACATGCTTGCGCAAGACCATGTTCTTGCTACTATGTTGCTGTTTTGTGTTGACATGTGTTTTCCACTTACTGTAGCAATTTCTTAAGGCTTAAACAAGTCAATGAATAGGAATATATTTATTGGCCAGTGTGATAATTGGTGTGAAGGGGCCCCACTTCTACTATTAGAGCCAGGAAAGTTTGTTTTCCAGCTCTTATTGTAGAGATTAGACTCATGGCTGCACCAGTTCTAAAACTGGTCAATCACTATTAATTGTTTCTCCTCACTTTACAAACTGTTAACCTGCATTGTTGGTGTTAAAGGAACACTAGGTCCCAAAACTCGCTTTGCAGTGGACAGACAACCCTTACAGAGTCAGACAACAAAGCTATAATTTAAGTATGCAGCATCATGCTCGGGTCCCACCGAAAAATTAAACATATGTATTATGTCTTCCTCTTTCCTGCCAGCTGGGCTATCCCTCCTCTGTCTTCCCCTTCCCTGGCCATGCTCACAATGTCTTCCCTGCCAGCTGGGCCATCCTTACTATGTCTTCTTCCCCACAACTGGACCATCTTTACTATGTTTTCCCCTTCCCTGCCAGTGGGGCAATTCTTACTACGCATTGCTCTTCCTTTTCACTTGGTTCATCCGTACTATCTCTACCCCTTTCCTGCCAGCTAGCCATTGTTACAATGTCTTCCTCTTCCCCATAACTGGGCCATGCTTACTTTTTCACCCATGTCCCTGCCAGCTGGGCCATACTTACTCTGTCTTGCTACTTCCCTGACAGCTGGCCATCCTTACTGTAGAGGAGCAGTTGGGCACATTATCCCTAACTGCCACCCCCTCACTGCCGTCATACTGGAACAGTAAGAGAAGGGCTCTGTATGGGACCCCATGTGTTCTTCCTATACCGCATCGACTGTACAAGAGACAATATGCACTCAGACAACCATAGCAAATGTACCCTCCCACTGAAAGTGTGGAAGGATGCCATAAGGATGAATGACATCACGCACCATTGGACATCATGGAGCACTGAGTGAAAGCTGACGTGGACAGAGTGATGTCATAAATAAGATCTACAAAGCCATATTGAAATAATATGAAAATACTGAAGGGTGACATTGTAACTGAAGTGACAAGAGATACATGTACGAAACGATAAAGTAATCATGAACAAAAAAGAAGAATAAAATATTTGTTGACTAATAAGTGTAAATACGCAGTACGCAAGGTAGAAAAGATATAGAGGCTAGCTATAGCGGAACATATTACATGGCTAGGAGGGGCATTGTTGGAAGATTGACGCCGGTTTGTGCAAAGATTCAACTCAACTACCTCAGAAAGAGACCAGGGTTGAAGAGTCAGGAGATGCTGGAAGAACAGCTTTGTGTGGAAAACAAAGAGGAGTCAAAGTTGGTTTGGGATCAAGGATGCTATTTTTAAGGAATAGCTGCAAAGCACCAAGGGAGGCAGACAAATGAGTCATGGATGAAAGACATATTTCTCGAAGATTAAAGAAGAAGAAAACATTTACAAGAGCCAGTTATTAGACAATTAAAAGTGTATAAAGTCTAAAAAAAAATTAGAGTGAGCAAGTTTCTAGAGGCCAAGAGGAGCAATGACACTGTATAATTTAATTAAATAGCAGTAAATAAGAGGCTGAAATGGACAAATTTGTGGTCTCTTCACATTTGACTGAGAAGTTGAAAACAAGGGCTAGTCATTAAGCCTTCGATGAAGATTGTGATGTGCGTTCACTTCCTTCAATGTCCTAGAACAGAGAACAGGCTACAAGATCAACTACAGATGGAAACATTGTCTCATGGCAGGACTGATGAGATATGATGGACTAATTGGAAAAGTGGGAGTAATCTGACGTGACCCAAGGACCTGGGTTCTGGTTTCCTTTACGTACTGCTAGCTGATTCAAAAGTCCAAGGTTGGGTTGTCGTACAGATAAGAGACAGCCAATGAAGTACTAACCCATGTGTATTCTATAAGTAGACATGTTCACCTAACCAATCCCTCCCACTAACAAGCTTTTTGGTTTGCCATATATGATGATGTCCTAGATGATGCATATTGGGGTATAAGACACCTGTGTAATCAAGTTTGTGTGTGAGTGTGCAATCATCAGTCCGATGTCTGCCAGGTTGCTTTATTAAATTGAGAATAAAGTAAAGTAGTATTTTTCCATATTCTTTGAGTCTGTCCAGTTATTTGGTCTAAGATATTTATTGGTAATTCCATCTAGCACGAAGCGATGCTACAGTTGCTAGAGCTTATTACTATGTCTGCCTCTTCCCTGCCAGCTGGGTGATTCTTACTATGTTTTCCCAAATCCTTGACAGCTGGCCATCCTTACTATGGTCCTCCCCTTCCATGCCAGCTGGCCCTGCTTACTATCTCTTCCCCTTCCCTGCCAGCTGGTCCATCCTTACTATGTCCTCCTTTTCCCTGCCAGATGGGCCCTCCTTACGATGTCCTCCATTTCCCTGCCAGCTGGGCCATCCCTACTATTTCTTCCCCTTCCCTGCCAGCTGGGCCATCCCTACTATGTCCTCCCTTTCCTTGCCAGTTGGGCCATCCGTACTATGTCCTCCCTTTCCCTGCTAACTGGGCCATCCTTACTATGTCTTCCCCTTCCCTGTGAGCTGGGCCATTCCTACTATATCTTCCCCTTCCCTGCCAGCTGGGCCATCCTTACTATGTCTTCCCCTTCCCTACCAGCTGGGCCATCCCTACTGTGTCTTCCCCTTCCCTGCCAGCTAGGCCATCCTTACTATGGCTTTCCGTTCCCTTCCAGCTGGGCCATGGTAAATGTATCTTCCTCTTCCTTCCCACCCGGGCGATAAACACCCACTTAAAAAGAATGATGCAAGCCTAGTTTGCAAGATGCACATTTTTCTGGATGAATTGAATTTGACAAAATGTGTGAAACATTTGCTGAAGAAGACTATTGTGTTTGAGGTTAGACAGATCGCAATGTGTTATACTTTCTAGTGTTGAAATTAAAATGTGTTTAAAATATGATCACTTAGTTCTTTTTGTACTGTTTTCTTCTTTCCAATAGAACTCCCAAATTAAAACATTAGCAGATGATGTGGTAAGACTCAAATTGCCATTTTGCACTAGATTTGATCTGCTTCGCATGCATCCTTTGCTTGCTGAGATGTTTGTGTGCAAGGAAATGTGAACTATAAGCAAGTAAACCAACACAATATAACATGTAAATTAGTATAAGATATTAAGTTTATAATTGTGTTAGCTCGGTCAAAGTGTTTGAAATTGCTAACAATTATATGCATGTACCTTAGTACAAAAGACCCATTATAAAATACGCATAGAGTTACTGCTTATATTGTAGCTACCACCATGCGTCGGTGGTGGGGGGTACATGGCCGGTAATGTTCTGCCACCCCGAGTCTTGCCAGGCCCGATCGAATCCGGCCATTTACGCACCCCGGACAAGGAAGTGGTAGCTATTCGCACCACAAGGTTTGTGCGTGGTGAAAATGTTTTTTTTTTTTTCTGTTTTACTTGAGATGGACACTGTGGCGTTGGTCCCTGTGCCTCTCTGGTGGGAGAAGCTCTAAAGTGGAGGGGGAGCTCTATGGCGGCCCGGGCTAGAACTCCAGGGAAGCGGCCGCGGGCTGCTGCAACCTGGCTTTAGGTCCTACAAAGGACCCCACGCCCGGCGGTGTCCCCGTCCCTCCCCGCTGGGAAAATCTCTAATGTGGCGGGAGAAGCTCTAAGGCGGCCTGGCCAGAGCTCGAGGATGGCCCTGTCGGTTCTGGCCCACGCCCTTCTGCACCTGCCGGCCCTAAGGTCCTTTGCCAGGCGGGCTTGAGGCCCCACAGGCACTTCCCGTCCAGGCCCATTGGGATGCATGGCCATACCAGATGGCCGCTCTCCGAGCCCGGCCATCTGGTTGTCGGCCATAGGAACCAAAGCGAAACCATTTGCCAAGAATGTTTTTATTAATCAAGAACAAAAGTCGGAGGTTTCGAAAACGATCAGATACCATTGTAGTTCCACCATAAACGATGCCGACTAGCAATCCGGTGGCGTTATTCCCATGACCTGCTGAACAGCTTCCGGGAAACCAAAGTCTTTGGGTTCCGGGGGGAGCATGGTTGCAAAGCTGAAACTTAAAGGAATTGACGGAAGGGCACCACCAGGAGTGGAGCCTGCGGCTTAATTTGACTCAACACGGGAAACCTCACCCGGCCCCGACACGGAAAGGATTGACAGATTGATAGCTCTTTCTCGATTCTGTGGGTGGTGATGCATGGCCGTTCTTAGTTGGTGGAGCAATTTGTCTGGTTAATTCCGATAATGAACGAGACTCCTCCGTGTTAACTAGTTAAGCGACCCCCAACGGTCGGTGTTCAACTTCTTAGAGGTTGGAACATATAATAATATACAAAAAATGGTACCAGGAGGTGAGGAAAACACTGTAGAAAGAGGGTAAATGGATGCATAAATCAATTTATCATTTTCATTTTATTTAGAATTACATAAAATACAATATTACAAATACATTTAGATCATAATAAAAACTTTTGCTACTAAGCCATTCAACAACATTCATTCAACTAATTTGCACATCTAAAAATTTGTATAAATATACTAAAGTGCCCTAAGAAATGTCATTTAATTCATTAGTACATTTCTTTTCATAGTGGATATAATAATTCAAAAATTACAAAACACGCATATAACAAAATTGTAGTTCAATCCAAAAAATATATCGACTATTGGTGCCTTAACAAATCGTTCTTCTTTACGAAAAAGCTTCCCAGTTGGTAAAATAGTTTCGACTTGACGGATAGTGTAAGTCTTCATCAGGATTGGATGAACATTTAACAAATATTCTTCTTAGAGGGACAAGTGGCGTTCAGCCACACGAGATCGAACAATAACAGGTCTGTGATGCCCTTAGATGTCCGGGGCTGCACGCGCGCTACACTGAATGGATCAGCGTGTGTCTACCCTTCGCTGACAGTTGCAGGTAACCCGCTGAACCCCGTTCGTGATAGGGATTGGGTATTGCAATTATTTCCCATGAACGAGGAATTCCCAGTAAGTGCGGGTCATAAGCTTGCGTTGATTAAGTCCCTGCCCTTTGTACACACCGCCCGTCACTACTACCGATTGGATGGTTTAGTGAGGTCCATCACCATAGGAAAAGTGACATAGTTGGAGAGGCAACAGGGATCCTTGTTACCGGCCCAAAATCAAGATGGCACAGCAGCAGAAGTGCCATGGATGGTTGGAAAAAGTGTGCAGTACACAGTGGGTTCTCATCTGCTTTTCCAGCCACCTGATAGGCTGACCACTGTTGCGAATGTTACACTATACTAATTCTTTCCATTTAGTTTCTGTTTAGAGAAGTTTGATGCCCTGCATGATGTTACGCTGAAATGATTTGGCTGTGCAAAGTGATGTGGAACCTAACATTGTCTTGCATGCACGTTGTTAGTAGAAAACGCAAATGTCTGTTTCACTAGGTTTAGATTGTGCCTGATCACCCTATGTTTTGACAATGTAGACACATTACTGTTTCCACTGAAACACTGCACTGGCTTGCGCTTTCCTTAATAATTCAGCTGAAAGCTCCCATCGCCATCTGTTGTGTCTAATGTGTACGAAAGATATTCATCATAAACAATCCCGCAAGTGGATTAAAAATAATATACATTTTTTTTAAAGCGCAATTAGCTCTGACTGGTATTTTTTAACATCTGGAGTCTGATAGCCATGCTATAATAGCATACAGCCCTGCTCTGCACTCTTGTCCGTGCTTGAGACTATTGGACTGATTCGTGGAGTTTGCTAAAATACAGGGTTCAGTGCAACCCAACTCCGGTTTGTGAGATCATCTTTCCCTTGGAAGCTGTGTCTCATGGAGACGCCATCCTCTTCTCACTGACTAATGTTTCAAGACAGTGTGCAGGGTCAGGCATGGGTATTACACAAAACATGATGCAGGACAGGTGGACATGTTTCCATCTGTATGACATTGTTTCGACAGTCGTTTTTTCGAGGGGTGTTTTCATGAAAACACTTTGTTGAAAAACCTCATCCACATTTTTTGTGCGGTAGGAAAGGGCAGATAAAGGGTTGGGGGAGTCGGAAACAATAAAAAATAGGTGGAGGGGGAGCTTTGTGCGGTAACCCCTCAAAAATAAAAAATAAACATTTCTATGACTTTTTCAGCAAAATGTTTTTGTAAAAACACCTGTCCAAAAAGCAAAGTCTATGATATGACGCAACCGTTTCCATCCATTTACAGTGAAGATAATCTCATTGCATCATATTTTGTTTCATAGCTCTTACACGTTTTTTCTCAGCTCACATTTCAGACGGAAACATGTACCCCTAGAACATTTAGATGTTCACTCTCCTGGCAAGAATAACAGGAATGATGGAATATGTGAGTGGTGTGACATGCAAATCAGTAAAGTATTCTATCAAACCTCATACTGTCATTGACTGGACTCCATTTGGTCAAGGGGTGGCAAATCAAAGTAATATACTTGTGAGTTATACAAAAATATGGGCTTGGCTTTCTGGAGACATTCTTAGCAGGACAGCTAGTGCTTCTTATTACCTGGAATGCAATGCTCCCGCCTCTCACTATTCTTTGTCACCCCATTGAGACGCTCCCTTAAATGCTGTGTTAACAAGCCATTGCTCCCCTGTTGGAGTTAGGTTCCAAAGTATTGAATACAATGTTTTTTTTCTATAGATATTCTCTCAATAGATGTCTCAAGAGAGGATAAGTGGGGTACAAATCGGTAGTCATATTGAAGGAAACACAGAAATGTGCAAGCTACAGAAATCTGCGAGAAACGTGCCCGGCAACGTATTTAAGCAGAAAAGACAATATGTGCTTACTTAGTTGTCAATTAGTTAGGTATGGTGCATTGTTTAAAGGGTATGAAAGTATTTGTGAAAATTATTGCAACAGATGCAAGCCTTATGGCCTTCTTCATATACAAAATAACAAGTTGCTTCTGAAGATTGAAAAGCGGTACTCGTGTATGTTTACAGCCTAACCACTGTTCATGTGGTATTTATGATGGTACTTACCTGTTGATTCAGCCTTTAACACCCAGCTACATTTCAGAAGCAATCCTGTTTTAGATTCAGCTTTGATTTGGGAAAACAATTTCACTTAATTTTTCAGAACATAGAGCTTTGAGGTTCACATTGTATTGGACAATTGCCTAGATGAAGTGAACATTGCACGTTCAAAGGAAGCTATGGCGCCCTGTGTACAAACTCTGCTCACCACAACACAGTCCAGCATGGGGCCAGGAATGTTGCATTAAATACAGAAACCAGCAAGAAGTCAACCCTTTTGACTAAGCCTCAATGTCTCTCCATCTCACTCACCACAGACAAACTGAACTAGCCACTTTTCCATAGCATTTTAAAAACAGATACTCTCTCCAGACTTGAAAGAACACAGCATCTACACCTCTTAAACCACCTGACATACCCAAAATCTGGTTAATTCACGCCCACACCGTTAGCATGAAGTTGCCTTTCTGGACACACAGACCTTCATGCTTTGAACACATTAGATCTAGAAATATTGTAAGCATGCATAGATGGCTAAGGGCATAACGACCCTCTAAATAGGTACATGATGCCTCCAATAAATTCCATGCACCAAAATATACATTCCTGCCTAAAGCAGGAGGCTGTAAATGTGCAGAGAACAGCAATTGCACATCATCATACAAGCTTTATTCGGTCATACAAATTCCACATCGTATCAGAGGATATTGCATGAGACCTATTTTAAGAGATAGTCAACACATCTTATAGCATATATAAAACTGCACAAGGGGACTGGGAACTCCAAAAAATGTTGTCCCAGCACACAGAAGAGTCAGCCAACAAAGAATATCAAAAGAAAAGAAAACAGACCTGCCAAAGACAACATATTGTGTTCTTGCGTGTGTGTACTGGAAATAGAAAACTGCAGAGAATTGTTGGGAACAATATCAAATCACCAGCATAAGGGACATTTCAGTTATGCAACAGCATATTTTAAAAAATGTGAACCAAGTTTCTCTGAGTCTGCATGTTTGATGGGCAGAACCATGGCAGAAGTGTTGTGTGAATTATTTTGTACCAGGGTTGAGTTGGAATCAAAAAATTCGGGCTTCTGGTATGGAACCTATTCTACCCAGGAGGGTTAAATCAGAAACAAAATACACCAATGAATAGGTTCAAGGGTACTCATACACAAAGGGCTCCCACAATTGGTTTGAAAAAATGACTCTTCGAAATTGTTATCATAGAGAAAGATCTCTAGAGGTCTTTTTATATTGTAATTGCATGAGTCAAAAACACAACAACACAATTTACAGAGAGAGAATAGACATCATCAATGGTTTGTTGGAACATGACAGAACATAAACGTAAATGCTTTAAAACAATTGTGGGAGCCCTTCGTGTATGAGTACCCTTGAACCTATTCATTGGTGTATTTTGTTCCAGGGTTGAGTTGGCCAAAGATGTGACAGAAAACCTTTGTTTGTGCTTATTGAAATGCATAGTTTTAGAATAAAAACATTGTATTGCCTCTAATTATAATGTACAGTCTGAGGAGCTCATGGTGGCAACAGTAAAGACAGACACAAGAGATGACGATTCAAGGGTGTTTATTTAAACAATATGCAGGTTGGAAAAACGACTGACCTAAATATAAGATGGGAGCAAGCGCTGACCATCAAATGAGAAATAAGGCAGTCCTTGTGGCGTCCTGTCAAAGTAAACCTATACTAAAGAAACCTATTGCCAAATCCTTACAAAGTCAGATACGTTACAAACACTCAGACACACACCATTATAACGATATTCACAAACACAAATGAAATATAATGTTAAATACATGTGCTTTTAAATGATTTGTGACTTAAACACACATACATTGAGCTTTCATAATCAAATGACAGAAGACACTCACATTGATCACCTGTACATGAACAACCTGGCCTTCACAGTAGGCTAGCATTTCTAAAGCTCCTTCAGGGAGGTATATCCTGGATCTTTACTTTAACAGGGAAAGAATGCTGACATTCGAGGGGTTGGGTCCTCCGACGTATTCCATATCTATGACAGGTAATGTCCACAGCTGTGCTGCTTCGGAAAATCTTTGGCCGATGCGCCGTCCCCGAGGACCTCCTCCGACTGCCAACGTCACCCGATGTGATGAGTAAGACGCACAACGCCCATAGCCTCAGTTCCGTTTTAACCACGAACGTGTTCGCTTCGTGAATCTCGGTACGCCTCGACTCGTTGGAGTTTGCTGTTTTTCAATTCTCGGTTCGTTGAACCTGTTCGGTTTGTCGTGAAGACCTGTCCGTGGCAATGTCTTTCTCATCTTCAACCCCACGTCCGGGCTCCAAGAACTGCAGAGACTGTGGGTCCGAGATGTCGGTCACAGACTCGCACGATGCCTGCCTCTGGTGCCTCGGGGAGGCCCGCGATACGGACGACTGTGTCGACTGCCAGTCGCTCACAGCAAAGGCATTGCGGGAACGCAAGAAGAAGCTGTCGGTAGGCCGGGTGTCTAAGCACCGGAAGTCGAAGTCTGCGGGGCTTTTGCGTCATCGTCGGAAGTCCAGTGGGTCTCCTTCCAGGAGTCGGTCTCACCACTCCTCCGCCTCTTCGGGGCATTCCCGGAAGCTCCGGCATAGGTCTCCTTCCCCGTCCTCTTCCGAGGTCACTTATCCCTCCATGCAAGCGACACCAGAGGAATGCGCTTCCTTCGGGAAGCAGATTCTAGCGATTCTTGAATCGCAGGGCACCGGTCCGTCCGCGCCTCCGAGTGGGGTCAGTCGGCACCGGTCGAGAGACACCGCCCGTATGCCTTCGGGCTCGGGTGGTCGGCACGGCTCGCGGGAGAGGTCCCGCTCGGACAAGGGTAGCCATTCTCGCCATGCCCGTTCCAGGTCCCGGTCCTCGACGCGCTCGAGACCGCGTGATCCTGTGCCGTCTTCGAAGAAGACGTCGACGCCTGTGGCACCGAGGTCGTCGACGATTTCTCTCGAGGCTCCGCCTCCGAGGGGGTCGTCGACGCCGTCGGCGCATAGGTCGTCGAGAGACACGCTCAGAGCTCTGGCTTCGAGGCCTGTGTCGACGCTGCCGATGCTGGCTGCGCTGCAGCTGACGTTGACGCCAATTCGCTCGACGTCAACGCCTTTTCTGTCGATGCCGGCGCCGACTCATTCGGCGCCCTCAACACCTTTCGAGGCGGTGGTGTCGGAGGGGACCCGTGGCACGGGGTTTGACGCCTAGAAAGGCTATGGCTAAGGTCAGGCACTGCTTTGGTCTACAGAGGTCTTGCTCTCCCCGCCTGGAGTACATTTCAGAGGGTAATGAAGGCTCTGATGGGGGCTTGGTTCCGGTTACGGTTCCAGATGACCTTATCTCGGGCCAGAGCCAGTTTGATGATCTGCGGCAGTCGCTGCATGATGCCAGTGGACTGGACACCTCTCCAGAGGTGGAGTTTTGTAGACCGGAGCCTGGCACTCATGCCGATTCTTCATATCGGCGCCTTATGTCTCGGGTCACCGAGTACTTGGGTTGGTCAGCTCCCCCAGGGGAGTTCATTCAGGATGATCTCACGGACATCCTTGATCTCGGTCCCCCCACTGACCTGGTTTTGCCTTTTCATATGGCTCTGCAGAGAAGGGTGGGGGCTGCTTGGACTGCTCCGGACAGTCTCCCGGCAGTGAGCAAGTCTTTGTCGCGAAAATACCGTCCAGCCAGTAGCGACCCCTGCTACTTGTCTAGGCACCCCAATCCGGAGAGTTTGGTGGTGCAGGCGGCTACGGCCCCGGCAAAGCAGGCGTCGTATCCTACCATCCCTCCGGATAGGGACGACAAACGTTTTGACGGCTGGGCGAAGAAAGTGTTTTCTTCTGGGGGGATTGGCGCTTCAGGCGGCCAACTCCAAATGTGCCTTGCCTCGTTTCACACACACTCTGTGGAACTGTGTTGCATTAGTGGCTGAACATATTCCCGAAGGGGACCAACGGGATGGTTTCCTTGCTATGGTTCAGTATGGCAAGGATGCTATGTGTGAGGCCGTTCAGTCGAGCTTGGACTTGGTGGATTGTGTCAGCCGGTCCATGGCGGCGAGCACCATAATGCGCAGGTTTGCGTGGTTGCGGAAGTCTGGGTTCGCTCCTGATGTGCAGTCCCGGCTCCTCAACATGCCCTTTGACGGGGAACACCTTTTTGGCAGCAAAGCTGACGAGAGCCTTGAGAGGTTGCAGACCTCCAAAGCTGCAGCGAAGTCGTTGGGCGCTGCAGTTCGCCAACCTCCGCCTTTTCATCCTAGGGGGACAGCAATGGAGGGGAGATTCCTTTCGCTATTACTCGTCCTTCAGTAAAGCGAGGGGAGCTAGCAGTCAAAGAGGCCATCGTAAGAGTGCCAGAGTTGGAAAAAAAGCTACTCGAGGTGCCAAGGCTGCTCGGGCAGTTGCCTCTTTACCCTCAGGCAACACCACAGCCGCTACCACTCAGTCATGAGGCCAGGTCCCATGGTTCGCCGGTTGGGGGAAGGCTGGCGCAGCATCTTGTAGAGTGGCAAGCCATTACTTCGGATGTGTGGGTTCTGGAGATCATAACCCACGGCTACTGTCTTCCTTTTCGGCAGAGGCCTCACAACAATCCACCAGGGAACCTCTCTGTGAAGTGTCCGGATCCGCTCCTTGCGCAGGAAATTCAAGCCCTGCTGGAGAAAGGTGCCATAGAACTGGTGCCTGTAGCGGAGAGGAACAAGGGATGGTATTCCCCTTATTTTTTGATTTCAAAGAAAGAAGGGGGATTGAGACCCATCATGGACTTGCGCGGTTTGAACAAACTCCTCAGGAAGGACAAGTTCAAGATGGTGACTCTTTCTCAAGTCCTCCAGGCCCTTCAACTTCAGGACTGGTTGGTGTCTCTCGACCTCAAGGATGCTTACTTCCATGTGCCAATCCATCCCAAGCACAAGAAGTACCTGAGGTTCGCGGTTGGCGACTCGCACTTTCAGTTTCGGGTCCTGCCGTTCGGATTGACCTCTGCCCCGAGGGTTTTCACAAAGCTCATGGTGGTGGTGGCAGCGCATCTCAGGAAAGGGGGGATTCATGTCTACCCCTACATGGACGATTGGTTGATCAGGGGGAGGTCTCCCGAGCAAGTCCTGGATCATCTGTCCGTCACCTGCCACTCCCTTCACAAGCTGGGCTTCTCCCTCAATTTAAAGAAGTCCCATTTGACACCAACGCAGCGGCTCCAGTACATCGGAGCAGTACTCGACACGTCCCTGGGGCAGTGTTTTCCTCCTCAGGTGAGGGCTCTTCACATTCAGCAAATGGTGCACAAGTTTCAGCTTGCCCAGGATCTCCCAGCATCTGAATTCTTGAGACTGCTCGGCCTCATGGCATCCTGCATTCTTCTGGTGCCAGAGGCTCGTCTGCGGATGAGATCTTTGCAGTGGGCACTCAAGCTCCAGGGGTCTCAGTCCTCTGGCAGGCTGTCGGACCCTGTTCAGGTGCCGCCCTCGGTAGCCCGGGACCTTCTGTGGTGGGCCGTCGAGGGCAATCTGATGAAGGGGGCCCCATTTTGGCTGCCTTGGCCGGAGGTGACAGTCTTGATGGACGCATCCCTTACGGGATGGGGAGCTCATGCCAACGAGTTGAAAGTCAGCGGTCGTTGGTCTCCGTCGGAGTCCAGACTCCATATCCATCTATTGGAGCTGAGGGCCGTCAGGCTAGCCCTGAAGGCTTTTCGGCCGACTGTACGCAGAAGGAGTGTCCCGGACAACACAGTGGGCATGCACTACCTCAACAAAAAGGGGGGGCAGGGTCACTTCCATTGTGCAGGGAGGTGGTGCAGCTCGAATTCTGGGCCATCCAGCAGGAAGTTTCGATCTCGGCTGTTCATCTGGCCGGAGACGACAACGAGACGGCGGACGCTCTGAGCAGGCAGAGCTCGATCTCTCACGAGTGGGAGCTGGCTCAGAAGATTCTCCTGGAGATCTTTGCCCTTTGGGGGACCCCTCAAGTGGATCTCTTCGCCTCCAGTGTCAACCAGAAGTGGAAAGGTTTTGCTTGCGGGAATTTCCTCCAAAAGGAGCCTTAGAAGACACGTTCGTGGTGGAGTGGTCATTCCCACTGCTGTACGCGTTTCCTCCAGTCCCCGTCATTCCACAAGTGCTGCAGAGGTTACGGAGGTTCGGTTCCAGGATGATCCTCATTGCTCCAGCGTGGGCCCGGAGGACGTGGTACCCGGACATTCTAGACTTGTCCATCTGCCCTCCACGTCGTCTTCCCTACCAAGACGATCTGCTCTCACGGGAGAGGGGTCAGGTTCTCCATCCAGAGGTCAGATCCCTCAATCTTCACGCTTGGCTTCTGAAAGGTTGAGGTACAAGGATTGGGACCTCCCTGAAGACGTGATGGATGTGTTGCTCTCGGCCAGGCGGCCGGCAACAAAGTCTCTGTACAGTTGCCATTGGAGAAAGTTCTGCGACTGGTGCAGACTTAAGAATGTGGATCCTTTTGTTTGTGACATTCCCATGGTTCTGTCTTTTTTGCTTTCTTTGGCCCACAGGGGCTTGCAAGTGGGGCCCATTAAAGGTTACCTGGCGGCGCTGTCCATATTTAAGCGCTTGTCTGAGGAGTGTTCCTATTTTAAGATTCCTTTAATTTCGCAGTTTTTGAAAGGGCTCACTAATGTGTTCACTCCGTCACCTTTTCTGGTGCCAGTTTGGGATTTGAACCTTGTTGTTAAGTTTCTTATGGGTGCTCCGTTTTAGCCTTTACATACTTGCCCTTTGAGGCAGTTGACTCTGAAAACTGTGTTTTTGGTTGCGGTTACTTCCGCTCGCAGAGTGAGTGAGTTACAGGCACTTTCAGTTAAGCCACCCTTCACTATGTTTCATAAGGACAGGGTTGTCCTTAGAGTTCGTCCTTCTTTTCTTCCAAAGGTGGTTTCGGAATTTCATTTGAGCCAGAAGGTTGTTCTTCCGGCATTCTATCCTCCTCCACATCCTGGTAAGGAAGAGGAGAGGCTCCATAGGCTTGATCCTCGGACAGCGTTGAGCTTTTATATTTCGTGCATGTCCCGGGTCAGAGTGGACGATCAACTTTTCATTGGTTACGCTGAAAGCGTTTGGGACAAGCTGTGACGAAACAGACTTTGTCTTGTTGAATTATTTTAGCTATCTCTGAGTGTTACCGCTTGCCGGGTAAGGACCCTCCGGCTGGCTTGCGGGCCCATTCTACCAGGAGAGTGGCTGTGTCTACTGCCTTGCAGAGGGGAGTTCCTATTCGTCACATCTGTGATGCAGCCACCTGGTCTTCAGTACATACTTTTGTACGTCACTACTCCCTTGATTCCATCAGAGGGCAAGATCTGGCCTTTGGCAAGGCAGTTCTCTATTCCGCAATTTGATTGGGCATGCTAAATTTGTATTCTAAATTCTTTCCCACCTCCTTGATTGGTACTGCATTGGGAGTCTGTCATAGATATGGAATACGTCGGAGGACCCAATCCCCTCGAAGAACAAGTTACTTTCTTACCTGGTAACGTTCTTTCGATGGGATGGTCTGATGACGTATTCCATATCGCTCCCTCCCTGCCTTCCCCGCTGCAGAATTTCTTTTGCGAGGGCAGCTTGCGTTCCGCAAGGCCTTGTGTGTCTGACTGGCAGAAAACTGGTGGCACACGTTCTGGGAAAAAATTATAACTGAGGCTATGGGTGTTGTGCGTCCTACTTAACACATCGGGTGACGTCGGCCATCGGAGGAGTTCCTCAGGGACGGCGCATCGACGCCATCGACGCAGGACGCAGATGCCAAAGATTTTCCGAAGCAGCACAGCTGTGGACATTACCTGTCATAGATATGGAATACGTTGTCGGACCATCTCATCGAAAGAACGTTACCAGGTAAGAAAGTAACTTGTTCTTCTTAATCTTGTGACATAAACCTGTAGTCTCTGAAACAATACAGCATAGTGTGGCGACAAGTGATGCTGCACATTAATGCAGTTAAGGTTTATATCTATTAAAATTATGATTTTGCTTAGAAAACTTCAATTGATGTGAGTGTTTTTTCAGCACCGCTCCTTCCATCTTTTCTAAATATCTTTTATTCAGACAAACTCCGATCTACTAATTGTTTACCAATTGCATTAATGTTCCTTGTTAATTATACGGCACTATGTAGCAACTTTGGTTTTTGTTCACAACGTAAGGACATGTATTTAGGCATGAAGAGAGCTGGTTGCTGATGCCGACAACCTCTGAAGCCACATAATTGTAGTAAAACATTATCAATTATCATGAAAACATCATCATAGAATTATCTGCTGAAAAAGTGGTAATTCTACCTCTGGGTTCAAGAAAAGACATCTTACTGATGTAACATGCATCACATCATTGTATTATGTCTGTATTACATATGATAACGTTATCTGATTCACTTTGGTTTTTGTGATGATCTTTTAAATGCTATTGTGTATTGTGTTATCTTTTTTGCATTTATTGTGGTATGCGTGCACTAGCAACAGATTGAAAACGGATTTAGATTATTTCAGATTTCAAAATATAAATGTGTTTTCACTACAGAACTTCATTACATTAAAATCCCATGTTTCCTATTACAGCTATATAGTCTGTGTTATCCTTGTTACAATTATGTAGGCCTGTTTTGGAAGAGTGTGACCATCTAAGTAACGTGTTTGGTCAGTCTAGCCCTAGCTATGTTTTGTATAATGTAAAGAGACCCCCTCCTCAGTTTCTCCTGTTTGAATTGACAATTGTACAATCAGCATGTTTGAAATTAAGAATAGCAGCACATCTTTCTCATGGTTGCAAACTTCATTCCCAACATAAAGATTATAGTCTTATGCACAATATAAATGTGTGTAAAAATATCCCTCTTTCTTTCTCCCTCTCTCGCTCTCTCACTTTATCTGTCCCTATCTCACATTTTCTCTCACTCCATCTGTCTATTTCAATATAGTCACATACTCATGTACATGAATTCTAGAAACCTTCCAGCCTTTTAGCCTGTTGCTTGACCAGAGTGGGGAAAAAAAGGTATCTTGCAGGTGTGATGGGCCTCTATTTTTGTGCAAAGGCAGATATTCAGATAATGCATTGTCTAATTGTACTGCCATGAATATGTGGGCTTAATGACATCCTCAAATGTCATGAACTGAAAGGCCTAGTAGCTCTTCGCTGCGTGAGTCATTTCATCTACTGGCAAGGCACCTTAAAGGAAATGAAAGGTCTAAAAACTGTAATAAAATGAAATGGCCTGGTGAATGTACACATGGGTCCTGCTTAAGATGGCACAAGGAACAGTGGATTACGGAAAGTATGTGTCTTTCTGCAGTTGAAACCAAGAGATTGCTGAAAAGTATAATCAGAGTGCAGATGCAAAAAGGCACATCACATTGCTTGCTGAGAGATAAAGGTAGCATTTTCACTGAAACTCACACACATTGAAATGCGGTGTATGCTGGAAAGTAAGGGAATGTGGGCCTCACATGTGAGAGTTAAAGCCAATTAACATTTTCATTTAAAGTGAATAAGGCCCCCTTTGCAATAGAGAAGCCCTTCATTTAAAGTATGCAACATTAATAAACATGGCTGTGTGACAATCAACAGACTGAAACTGAAATGTCCTGAAATGGGTTTATTTTGCAGTTAAATCAAGACATGAAAGAAAATGTTCCCCAGCTAAAATAAGAATATCAAGGTGTGTGTTTACAAGATGCAATGCATTAAATATATAATTATATTTCACAGGCAAAATACCAGCAACAATTGAAAAGAAAAGGCCACTTTATTTCCTTAGGTCACATGTAAAATCCATTTAGGCCCGAGGCAGACCCTGCTGCATGTTGCTGGGCAGATTTGCAAAGACCTGTCTGGCTACTTATTTGGAGGGGAAATCTCTGTGCAGCAATATACATTCCACGTATATATGAGAGGGCCTGATCAACACAGTCCAAGCCCTGAAGGTGGAAAAATACCAGAAAATAGAAGGTTTTGAGATCGAAATTGTGGTCAACATCAGATAACAGGACAAAGTTCTATATGTCAGCATGACCTTATGGCATCACAGGACAGAGGTGAATGGTCTGCTCTCTGATCACGAACTCCTCAGCCCACCGACTTCAAACAACAAGGAAGACAATGGCTTTTACCCCAGCCTTAAGAAAACACAGTCCAGGAGGCTCCGGTTGCATGCTTGCCTAAAAAGGAAACTGGCCTGGAGAAAGGAGGACTACGTTTTGCATACATGTTATTATAATTGGTTGTTTGTATGTTAATATTTCCCATTAGTTTGGATGGGCTATCACGACTGGTGATTTTATCAGCAACAATATGTTGTACTGCAGCCATTCATATGCCATTTTAACTATCATTTAAAATGGGTATTAAAAGTGATTTTGTTGACATAAAAAGTATCCGTATGCGACTCATGGAATTGCAATAGCATGCTAAAATGTGTTTCTGGCTGCCCCAAAAATGTTCCAAATTTGAAAATTAACTGAGCTGATGGAGGGTACAATTGGGTGTCTTGAGAGAAAATGGCTTGTTTATAACTATTATTCTTTTTGTATAAACGGCAACAAGTTGCCATGCACTTGTGCAACATGGAGTGAACACAGCTGTCATTTTATTAAATCCTACAAGATTAGATGATGCAAAATATATATATATATATTGTGCTTCACCGACATCTGTTTTGGTGATTTATGAAGAGATATTATATACATACGTACATACAACTCATGGCATTTATTAGTAAATTACAAAGTTTTGCCATCTAGGTACTTTTTGCCAAAAGACATGAAAATAAAAGGAGGCATCCCGGTGTATGACGAAAAATACTTTTTTAGCACCCCTGGTTCCCGCTTTGGGAACCTAGTGTGCTAATGGCCTTCATCCCGCATTACAGGGGCTACAATGGGGGAATAATGGTCCAGAGACCTTGTTACCCACCCTTGCTTCGCTTGGGCTGATAACTTGGACGCTGGGCCAGTATCCACCGTTCCAGTCCCTGGGCAGGGGATGAACGCCACAATATTCCCATTAGCATAACACAAAATGCAAATGGAAATGTTGGAAAATCTTATTGAGTCTATGTACGCTACTGAAAAATGTAAAATAGATGGAGTATATACGTTTTTTTTTTAGTTCCATTCTTTAACTGTGAACGGTGGTTCCTCAAGGAATATTTCTTTTGTTGTTTTCAGATGTATATTTATTTTTGGCAGGAGAACTTAGGATGAAAGGTGGGGAGGGAAATTAGGGAAGAGGCACCAAACACTAATATGGAGGGACAGGTGGACAGGGTAAAATGTTGCGTGTGTGTTCTTTCTAAGGTAGGGGGCAGTGTTTCTCATGCTCCTGGATTACAGCTTCAAAATCACTTTGAAAGTGCTTCCCTCTGCAGAATGATTTGTTGTATTATGTACAGAAGACTGTTGACATTGAAAAAATTCATCAAGAGCCTCTTTTGTTGCTTGCAAGGTAGATGGTGGGATTTTGTGTCCCACAGAAGTAGGCTGTGTGGTTACTGTATTGGTTGAGGAAGATGAGGTGGAGGAAGACAGCCTCCTACTTGCTAAAACAAGCAACCTTTCTGAGAGCATTGCAGTCATTGGATTTGGTGTGGCAGCACATGGAGGTGGTCCCGTAGGATTACTGTCCAGTGATCCCGCGACTGAAAACAAAGTTGCATTCAGTGCATTTTACTTTGGTAGCTTTAGCCTTTGGTACATATCCAACAGTGGTAAGGAACTGCCACACCCATGATTCTCTCTGGGTGCTAGAGGTAGGCACTTCCTCTACCACATCTTCTTGGTTCTCTTCATTGCCTAGGAAGTACTGCACTTTTTTTGTTTTGAAGGTCCTCCAGCTGGTGGTGGTGGTGGCTCTTGGGGAGGAGGGATGGCATTAGCTGATGCCATTTTTAAGATAAATAGCAGTTTTGCTATAAAAAAAATCCAAGTATGTACTGTGTGCTAGATTGTTAATGGATAATGCGCATGAATAGGTGTAGGAGCTGTACAAGGGAAATTTTGAAGTTGAAAGTTCCTAGATCAGTAGAAAATGCAGTTCCAAGCTGTCCAGAAAGCACAGATCTTATCGTGAAGTGCAGATGAGTTCTCGGACACGGCATCATGCCAGGCGCCAGCGTATGGTTAGGTGGCACTGTCTGGAAGGTCCGCAATGAAATCAGATATTCATAGACGTCTACAGATGCAAAATCAGTTGAAATATTTTCAAAAAGGATATAGAAGATTTACAAATGATGGTAGAAGGTGGAAAATAGCAGAGTTTTAAGGTGACACTTTGTAAATTGGACACAAATATTGCTATATTGGTTAAGTATGATATTAGTAAGTTGTAGGAAAATCGCATGCACTGGTCAAAACCCATGAAATTCACTGAAACAACTTTGTTAAAGGGACATTATGGTTAAGTGTCTCTAATAAAAACCTATGAAATTCAATCAAAACACTTTGTTAAAGGGACGTTATGGTTAAGTTGCACTAATAAAAACATATGAAATTCAATGTAAAGGCAGCGGAAATTGGAGGGTTTTGAGAAGGTTGGGGCGTGGGGCAGGTAGGGGGAAGGTGATGGGGAGAAAAAAAGTGGTTGAATTGAAACCAATTAAAAGTGCGCAAACAAACTGCAGGCCATCAAATGAAGCATTTCAAAAGAAGTTTAACCTATTCTTTCCGACAGCCATATGCTTTGTATGTACGAACAAAATGGCTGCAACATGAATCAACTAATTGGGGTCGTTGGGTTATTCAGTCCTATGAAGAATTTAAGGTTGGTCTCAGGGTAAGGATGGTTGTGCATGTCATCATTTCTTAAGACACAGCCCTCCTAAAAGAATGGTTTATTCAACATGGGCCTGAGTTACAGCCATTCTAATTTTTTGAATAAGTATGTTGTAACATATACAAAAAAGCAAAAATCATTATTCACTAACCCCAATATTGATTCAGAGTGGAATTTCTACTTGGTGGGTGCAAATTGCAAGGCAATTCCCATCTGACTGACTTAAGAAATTAAAGAAAAAAAAAACGTAAGACACAAACGCACTATACAGACCTCTGTGGACCGATCTTCAACTAACATTAGCTAATGTGGAAGACGCATATTACTACAAAAACGTGTACAACCAAATACTTGCACAAATATTTTTTTTCAAGCACACATCTGCACTTACTCCACCATCCCACTCGCTTCCACAGTCAAATTTCAACTTCCACACTTCAAACACTACACTTAAACCATCCTCCTGCATCTTTTAGCCAGATTCAAAATATTAATAACATATATCTTTAAAGTGTCTTGAAAGTAAAATATCTTCCCTTGTTGATTGTGGTCTCCATGTACACATCCTTATCAGAATGGGTTATAAAGCTTTGCTCTAAAAGGTAGTCTCCAGATAGCACAGCAGTCACCCTATCGCGGTGTCTTGTTATTGTGCACCTATTTATTCTTATAAAGAGGGGGGCAAATGATGTCATGAAGGGTGCAAGCCTCTTCCAAAAGGGAGTACTGTGACTGCTTTTTGTTGTAAAAATAAGAGGATATGGCATCTGGGGGAGGGGCAGCAACAACGTTTTTCCTCAAGGGTTTGCTCGACTACAACAACTTTTTTACTCAAGTTGAGGACTCGGTATAAAAAAGTTTGAAGACCACTGTTTTAGACTATGGGCCTCATTACGACCCAGGCGCTCGACCATGGTGCTATTAGCACCATGGTCGATGCCGGATTCCGCCATGGTGAATGGCGGAATTACCGCCCCATTCCAAGGTTGGCGGGGCGGTAATTCCCCATTCACCATTGCCCCTTCCCCATTCCCATTTTTGGCCCATAGCGCTCAATGGGAATGGCGAAGGCGGTAATTACGGCACCGTAAATTACGGTGCCGTAATTACCTCCAAAGTCCCTTTGCGGGTTTGTTTTTTAATGCCTGCTAAAAGCAGGCGTTAAAGTACAACCCGCAAAGGGACCTCGTAATTAGGCGTTAAGGGTTTAACGGCGCCGACACCTTTTATGGCGCCGTTAACCCCTTAACGCTGGGTCGTAATGAGGCCCTATATATTTGGAATGGAAAGTGAGGCAATCTATATGGACTAGTTCACAGAACTAGAAAGACCTTCAATGGAAACAATACAGGTGCCATCTCGACACTGAATGATGTTCCATATATACAATTTAGGGGAATTAGCTTTAAATGTTCTAGCATGGCATCTGACTAATATGTCTATTTTAACACCACACCCCCTTCTGACCAGCACCCTAGGGCCATTTTAGCACTTGATCTGGAGCCACCTCTAGCCGAAAGAGAGCAAGAGCTGTAAGCCATAGTAAAGCAAGTTTGAAACGTCATTTATGGTGTCCTTTGTTACTTTAATACAGGAAGATTGAAAATGCATTGTGTAAAATGAAAAATGCCTTCGTAAATAACTTTCTGGAGTTTGTGAATCAGCTTAATCTGACATCTAGTGGTTGGCCCAAAGTATAACAGTTGTTTTTTTCGAAGTCGAAAAAAAGTGGCATCATTGGGGGTGTTCCTGTCAAACTATCCCTATCCTGTGTGCACAGGTAGCCATAATACCTCATTGGTTGACTCCTCAGGTTGTTTTTTTACTACCACCAGTAGGCAGCAAGATTCATAGTGGAGAGAAAAACAGCCACACCATTGCACTCGGATCGCTGGGATTGACATCGAGACGAGTCGAACAAAGAATGTTAGAAGAGAACACACTAAGTTTCGTCGAAGGTGCAACTCCAAACTCCCCTGGAATGAGACAGGGTGTGTAATAACGGTCTTCTGAGGGATCATGCCAGAGATCACTGCTGGGCATGCCAGTTATGTAAACAGAACACTCCTTCGCATAACCATTCTAAGCACTGGGCCTACTACGCCATGCACACGGTTTCGCGAACACTTGCACTTCACGCTTCGGTACTCGAGATCGTGGATTCAAACATGGGGGTCGACACTTGCTCCTTAAGGTCAACCAAATGGATGCGTTCAATGAATGTGATGTCACAGCAGATCAAAGCCAAAATAAGCGGGCACAACTTCGTAATGTTCACTCTGTATTAAATAAATGGAATAAAGAATTGTTTGTTGGTTCTTAATTTGAGTAATCAAATGTTCAGGAGCTTACTGTGACGAGTCTGGAGACACCCTGACTCAAAAATACATGTAAAGCAGAAGACTGGGTAAAAAACCTAGCCACACAGTCGCTCTCTGTTATTCCCAACCCTGGATATTGAGTTTAAAAAAATTTAAATAAGCTTGAATCTATGGTTATGAGTTGTATAAATAAAGTATCCAAATGGGTACAAATCCTCAAAAAAAGGAGACTGTGCTTTGTTTTGAAATGGATAGTTTATATGCACAAATTCAAAAAAAAGTTTTAATCACTAATAAATTGTTAGTGAGGAAGCGGCCAACACATTCTTAAGAAACAGACTCAATATGCCAATGCATTTCGGAGATTAATCTCCTTCATCAGGGCCAGTTTGTAGTGTGTAAAGCCTTGTGCTAAACAGGTAAAGACCTGTAGCAGGGCGTGTAACTATTCTAAGTACTTGCTGAGAGCACTCCGAAATAGGTGGTGCAGAAGTTCCTGCCGCTCTGGCAAGTATTACAGTCTTTGTCAGTGTTCTTTTATTTTAACCTGAACCTCTAACCCAACAGAGGCTTCGACCATCATCCCGAGTGTTTTAACTTGAGTCATTACTGGGATCTTCGCCTCTTTAATAGTAAACGTTTTATATTCCTCACCAAGTTTAGATCTGGCCTGTCGTGTTCCAAAAATCATTTGTTCGGTCTTGGTGGTGTTCAAACACATCCAGTGTTCTGTAAATCTAACATGGCAGTTTCGGTACTATGGGCTGCTCGAAAGCCTGATCGCTGTTCGTGTAGCACTCCTAAAAGTTCCACATTCTTTTGAAGTTGGTTAGTTGCTATTTTATCTTTTGGATCCAGGCCAGTCTTTGACACCAGTGGTGTTATTGTCATATCGTTAATCTCCCTTGGTACTGTAGCCTCGTTGAACTATGCGTTAATTATCCTGGTTAGAACTGGTGAAAATAGTTCTTTTTTGTCTAAAATGATTTTCGTTAGCAGGATATTCTCTACACACAATGTGGTACTGAGCATAGTTCTTCTGAAATAGGAGCAGAGCTAAAGCTGTCTTTCTTCCAGTTTAGGAGTGTCTGCTAAGTGTACTGTCATGTCTGCAGCTTCTCTGGCTAAAATGATGTTGTTTCTAGCTTTCTGGATCTTGGCTGCAAATGCCTTTTGTACAACCGCACAATCTTTCTTAGTGGGAGTAAACAGGGGTGTGAGCGTCATTGGTTTTTCTATGCCCTTAAGTATCTCAAAAATGTTGCTGGTGGCATTTGGAGTTGCTGCTATTACCTTGTTGTAATAGTTCTCCTTGGCTTCTTGGACTCCTTTCCTATACCTTTGATTTAGGCATTTCCAATTATCTATATTTACCATGGTACGTTTTTGTCGCCATATTCTTTCCTTGGCTTGCTTTTCCAATTTTGTTTGTTAATATCCTCATTATACCATTTTCAATTATTATTGTTTTTTTTCTCACTAGTTTCATTTTCAATGTAGCAATTTGTTCCACCACATCCTGCATGTGTTGAGAGTATTTCTGTAGCATGTTCTCACAACTATCTTTATCTTGAAATGACTCTAGAATCCTAGATAGGCAAGGTTTCAGTTGCTCTGGACCCAAGTTTTAAAAAATTCCAGTTGCCACCTTAATATGAGGGTTCTTGGTTTGTTTAGTTGGGTTATTTAGCAATATCTCAAAAGTGACCAGGAAATGGTCTGACCAGATGGAAGGTTCAGTTATAACCTTCTAAGTCTTCAGATTCTGGGTGAGAACCCAGTCTAGCTGATTCCCTTGAGGGGTTGTAGGTTCATTGTTGATAACTAGGAAGCCTATATTCTTCATTGCCTTTTTCCATGGATATTGCTTCCTTGCCATATTCCCTCTCCATCTATTTATATCTCCTACTAACAAGGTAGTGGTATTGGAAGATGTGAGGTTAATTAGCTGAGCGCTGAGCTCATTGTCAAACTCAGAGACTAACGAGGGGGGGCCTATAAACGACAATGATATTTAGGCAGTCATTGGGTGTGCGGGTGAGTTTCAGATGTAAGGTCTCGCAGCCGCTACAGGTAAAATTAGCTTTAAATAGCTGTATGGTGTCTCTAGCTATAACTGCTACTCCTCCACCAGACCTGCCATCCCTGTTTTTGTTGTACATCATAATGTACCCTTCTGGAACTGCATTTTCACAGACGGGACCAATGGGATCTTTTAGCCAGGTTTCTGTAATGCACATTAGGTCTAGATTTTTCTCTAAAATTAAATAAAAAATGATGTGTACATTTTTATTCAAGGATCGTGTATTCAGTAAACTCACCTTAAACGTTTCTGTCACAGTGGCACAGATGATGTCCACTTCCCCCACTTGTTTAACTATTGGTGTCAATCTAGGGCTGTACTGTTTTGCTCGTGCCTGCTTCCTACCCTCGTGTGCCAGACTACTATATATCTCAATCGAGCTGTCCCCACTGGCTCGCTTATTGCCTATCTTCGTAAGTACCTCTACTATAGAATTCCTACTGGTCTCGCCATTGTGTTTGGCTATCTGGGTCTTTCTTGCGGTTGTTTCCAGGATTGCCCCTCGTGTATTTAACACACTTTTAGCTTTAGTAGTGGTGCTCTTATTTGCCCTTCATTCCCATATTATCTTGGTGTATTATGAGTAATATGATAGAGATGCTGTTCATTCCCACCATCCAATAGGATAAAGGACTGAGCTGGGTTGATCCAAATATCAAAAGCCTTACAGCACCATTAAAACCTGTTGTGTTGTTAAGAGCATTGTAACTTAAGTTTATTAAATCTACCTATTGATGTCATGAGTTTTAAGCAAATATATGTGAAAAGAGCGCATACTGAGGTACACTTATGGATAGCACTCTCCAGATCGCAGAGTGAGAGTCTGCAATGAATAATTCACCACAAGTTCCACAACAAAAGTAGTTTATTTGAGTATTTCGTGGACAGAGAAAAACAGGCAACGACGTGTTTCGCGGTTAGCAAACTGCTTGATCACATACCTAAAGCACATAGGTATGTTTCTGTACTCAGCTGACACAATTTATAATTGTTAAGTTTCCTCCTGCTGTCCAAAGGGCAAAGTGCAACTCTGTGTGCCCTCCCACTTAAATAACAGATATCATTTTAACAAACTGAATGAGCACATTCTATGCAGTCACCACCACCATCCACTATCGCGAACATTCAGAATAATTTTAAGTTTCTTCTTTTCACCCCACTTCTCTTCACCCACGGCACAGCAGTTCCAATGTCAATGAGCAGTTATTGACGGCTCAATGTTTCAGTCTCCAAAGAGTGAAAAGCTGTAAGGCGAATGCCTCCTTTCAAGCTAATACTTAAAGTAGGTGCTGTACTTCTGCTATTATGCAATCTTATGCCATCACAGGGACGCTGCACTGGAACAAGGTGTACAATTATGCATCTACAAAGACATATCATAGAGGCCTGTGTAACAGATTTATCTCAGATATTGTTCTTATATCACGCATACATCTCATTCCATCTGTTACAAATATGCCTTTTAAAGTCCATCAAATACAGTTTCCTATACATTTATCCTTTTCGACGTTTAGCCTTTTCAATGACCACTGATACGTCAGAGGGACCTATGCCCCCTTCCACTAAGAGATTGGTGGAAATTCTGATGTTGAAGAAGGGGGACAGAAGTGACCCTATGTATTACCGACAGATATTGACCTTTAAGATATGCTAGCACGGCGCATGTTACGCCGGGGCCAGCGAGTGATTACAGATTCAGCTTAAGATTACTTAGTAGGAGTAAGAGTTTGGATATGTTCTAGCATAACATTTGATTAAAAGGATTTCATATTGATCTGTATGTTGTGAACCTTCAAGCAACAGGAAACATCATACAATGGTGTCATTGGGGCTCATTACAAGTATCCGGGAAACAACAGTGCCAGTAAGCTTACTAGCACTATTGTTTCCGGACCAGTATACTACACGTCTGCCTGCCGGAGCCATCGTGCCCAGCAGGTCTGACCCTGCCAGGCACAGCGGCCATGGTAGGTCAACCGTCACAGAAGCATCATGGCACTGTTAGCAACAGTGAATCTGGGGTGGTCCTTAAATCGGTAACACATTATGCATGGATGGGATGCAGAATAACTCTTACACCAAATAATAAGATCGACTCCGGAAGTTGGCAAAAAGTCTTTCCCAACTGTTTTATTATCAATTGTCTAAAACACAGAGTTACAACAGACATCAACGGATGTTCGCTTGTGTTCGTTCAAACATTTTATATAAAAAACACATTTATATAGTAAAACCTCATCATGCGTGACGTCATATTATGTGGCAAACCAGAAAAATCTATGGGGGCTTGTGATATGCTAAAAAGGACACATCTAAGTATACTTTCTATCTAGGGTCAGGTTGTGATTGGGTCTCTACAGTCAGGTGGACAACTTAGGCCCATCCCTAGTGCAATCATCTTTATCAGGTATTAAGTACACAGTATATCATTGGCTCTCAAACTATAAGGCCCTTTCTTATATGTCCCTCTACATTTGGTTGGCATGTTTGTGTCCTTCTGGAGCATTCGGCTCACTAGAAGCATGTAAACTGGCACCGCAGGTGTCAGTGGGTGGACTTGACCATGTATCCTCATTTCATTGCCTTTAATTAATGAACTTGCCACTCATGGCGTTCTTTCTTTGCAACTTAACAAGGGCTGATTCAGCGACTCACGTTCCCTGTTCTTCAAGTGTAGATAACCAGTTCTTGGCTACTTCGTCCTTTGACACCAGGCCAGACAGCTCTTCCAGGCCTTTCCATGCTCTTAGCTTCATGTTGCTGCGACACAGCCTTTCCGATCCTTCTTTCTTCATGGGTCTAAGCTTACTAAATATGTGACACTGATGTCCAGAATTTTATATAATGGCGGACCCGCCCACAGTCTAGTCACTAGGTAGAGCTAGCATTAAGATCATTTGGTCTACTTGAGTTGCTCCATCTGTTCAGTTATAAAATGGCTTGCATTTTCTTCAGTGCTCTTCACACGTGCAATATTTATTCCGCATATGAAAGTCTACTCGATTCTTTATTTAGCCATCAGAGTCCATAAAGTCTATACATCCTTTTCTTCAGCCACTCTTCTCAATGCATCATACTTGCTTCTTGTGATGTCACAACTGCTCTTTCTCTCATCTTCATATTCCTCTGGGGATCTCCTCCAAGAGGTTGTCATCTCTACGGGGATACATAATATAAGGTTTTCTCACTGGATAACTTTTCTTGAAGGCTCTCTGTGGAATAGGCCTGATCACTGGTGTTGCGCATGTCACGATCTCTGGCTTCCAGCATACAGGAAGGATGGGGGTGGGACATCCTGAAGAGGCATTAATCTGCTCCTCTACAACAGTGCCGGTGCTTCTGTGGTCCCCACTGCCAGAGTCCTGTGGTAGGTACTCTATGGGAATGCGGACCAACATTTTACTGGCGCCTGACTTTCCGTGCCGCCAGGGTTGTAATCCCTCGGTGACACCGGGAAGTCAGGCGCTGGTAAATATTTACGGGTCCAGCGGCAACCTGCTGGTAGTACCGGCACGGTTACCACCGGACCCGTAATGAGCCCAATTGTCTCCTATTTCATTAATCAACGTGATGTATTTGGTGCACTTTTAATTACCCATCAGTGCCCTGGTTGAGAGCAGTCTAACTGCTAGTTTTGGGTCTTATTGTCTGTCTTTCCCTGTAGCCAATCTGTTATATTTTCAGTTCTATAACATGCTTTTTAGAGGCACTTTCTTGGTGTTGGAAAGGATTTAGCGCAAATGCAAAATTCCGTTGCTGGTCTTGCTAATTATACCATCTTGAAGTGTCACTTGAGACAAGAGTGTCTTGATTCAAATTAATAAATATTCGGAGGTGTTAAAGTGGATGCTGTTATTTTACCACCGCCATTATTTGATATAATGAGAAATGATTCCTTGAGGCTTTTTTAAGCCAACTTCATCACATATGAAGCTGATGCTTTAAATGCTATTGCTTGATGTAAAGTTAATGTGACAGTCTGTTATTTTGTTCTGATTCTGTGCGTAAAATAAGTGGAAGTCACTTTTTCTTGCAATCATTATTTGTCCTTAGATACGCCCTATAAAATTCAATGTCCCTTCAGAAATGCATGCATCACTACATGACATATAGAACGATCACCGTGCAAACAACCTATTTGCATCTCACCTGATAATTCACCAATTCATTTGAAGAGAACCATATGGGATTCGGGTGCAATACGCATGATTCTGTATGCCCTTTTTTAACGCCCTTGAAACTAGTTATGGTATTACATGGTAGGTGATGAACTGTGTGATTGACATGGCTTTTGTTTTTTTTTCTCCATATGCAGCGTGGCCGAATAACGAGTTTAAGGAAAGTGACGGGCAAAAAGGAGAAGCCCCTTATTCAGCACGCTGTTGATTCTCCAGCATCTGCAGCTGACTTTCCAGTACCACAACCACTATACGATGAACGCTACAAGGACTTGTCAGAAAAGGAAATTATGGACCTTTTTGAAAAAATGATGGTAAGAGTCAAGCCAGGGCATTTTACTTGCAGTCAACTGACTGCCACGTTACAAAGCGTCTCCATTGGAGATATTTCCCTCGAACGAGTGTCCTCAACATGTGAACTGGGGAGGTAATGGCGACGTAATTAGAAACGCATGTCTTGCGTCACACATTTTAAAATCCAGTGATCAGTCAAATGGCGTTCTCATAATACTAGGCCACATGAAGCATTTTTCTCTGAGGGATGCCGGATTTACAGAGAAAATGACCTCGGGAAGGTTTGCATGGCTTTGTTGCATGTGTATTTACAATGTACGAAAGTAGCTACTGTTTTACACTCCGCAGAGAGGTGAGTTTCCAGTAAAACATTTTGCTTGGATCTGTGATTTTTGTTTTGTTTTTTTAAAAAAACCCATTTTGTATCTAAAACATTTTTAATGAATCTTAAATACTGAAAGAATACGGTTTCTTTTTTTTTTTTATAAAGCCCCTTGTATCTCTGTCTATAACCCCACCACAAAACCCTCCACACCCGTTTACTCCCTTACCCCACCCCATGTTTTAAAAAAAAGAATTCAGTGTTTTTTCGGTATTTTGTATTAGTTAGATTCGTTGATTTGTGGTAATTTCCGTTCGAAAACATCACTGGATACCTTTCTGGTCTAGTCTCCAATTTCAGCTGAGCTATATTAGCAAAGTGTTTCATCATTTTAAAAAGTCCTTGCTGTGGAGAAGAACTTTCGTTTTTGCTCATTTACCTAATCCTGCATTGCGAGCTGACAAGGGGCTCTTGCAGGGGAGTGAACGCTGTTTGTTGGAGGCAGGCTTTCCACTCGGCACGTGACCCATCACGTGACCCATCACGTGACTTGCCCCAGTGCTAAAGTGCACTGCCAGCCACCCTTGCTAGCTGTGCTGTTGTGCGGCTGTTGGGTGCTGAGGTGCTCTGGTAAGTGCCGCACCACTCGGAGGATTTTAATAACTACTAAAAGTGATTAGTTGACTTTTCTTGACAGTTTTATTGCATTTTCAACCAAATTCATAGTATTTATTGACCAGCTCTTCTATTATGCAGTCACGACTGCCGTCAATAACAATGGGCTTGCCCCCAAAATCACAATTGGCACGCAACTCATGCACACGAAATTCCATAGCATTAACTGTACAACAACCAGCATTGACTTTGTGCTCAACGCCAATAGCAAGCAGAACGCGCAAGGGTCGCAAAGCTGCGCCTCTCGGGCCTCCTTTGCAGGATATTCGACAATTTTACAAAGGATCCGCAAAGTGGCCAGTTTTAAACCTCCCAAAACCGTCTTCTATTGTTCATATGGTTCATGATCAATCCTTTGTTGAAATGAATGTGCATCCTGTTTTGCGTAATGATACTAAAGATGCACCAATAGTCGTCAAACCAGTAACACCCTTTTTGCCTGGGTCAGTTCAACATGTTTCCCTTTCTGATAGCATATTATTACACAATATACCTTCCTCTGCTCCTACTCAACCAGTAGGGGCTCAAACTCCCATTGCTACGGCAAAAAATGTCACCGCAAATCTAAATTTGAGTGATGCTGATCTTTCTTCCCAATTACTCCATGTGGATGTTTCTCATCGTCTTTCTGAATCTCCTATTATGTTCTCAAATTGTGAGTCGAACTGCTCCGCCATTGATGCTTCTTATCTTGCTCCCATCCCTCGACAACGTCCACAATCTCCAATTCTATCATGTAAGGTGGACCCAGAAATGACAAACAGAAGCTTGGTCACCTTAACATTAGCTGCCATGCACACTTCACTCCAAACATTAATCAAACTATTTGATGTGTGGACAAACAAGTCCACTGAACATACTCAAAAATTAGACAAAATCCTGGAATGGCAGGAGCATGCCCCTACCCTATTTTCAAAATATGCTAATGCAAAGATAGTATGTGAATCAAGTGATCCACTTGTAGTATTGAAAGCTTCTTTTGGTACACAAACTTCTGGCCCATTGCAAACTTTGGTGAGTCATCTCACTGAGCACAGCACACCTTGTGCATACACAGCCGTTCCATACATTGAAGGCATAATTCACAGTGCCGCGGTCCGTCCAAGTGCTTTTGCACAAGGTCTAGCCACTACTCAGTCTGACTTTGGCATCTCGTCAACTACCAATGCTCCCTATGAAATATTTACAGATAAAGCGCAGACAGGTGCTGGCAAGGGGGTTACTCCTAGGAGGGCGGAGTCAAAAATAATAAAAACAAAAAAAAACGAAAAACCAAACCACTATCCATCAAGACCACACATCCAAAACTAAAAATTGTATTCGTCAGATTCACTTGCCGAAAAAAAATACCTTAATTGCTTCCTCAGCAGTATCAAAAAAATATCAACAATTGGCCTTGTTGCGCACCTCGACTATCTCCCTGACTAAAAATCTTAAAAGTGTGCCTATCGTGCCGCCTTATGCCCCATTGGATGCTCTGGTGACCGTAATTAATGACCCTAAATCATCAAATTTTATTCCACCAAATGAAAGAGATATCACCCTGAATCCCTCATCCTTTAAAGTCAGTAGTTCTTCATCAGAGCTCCATCGTTTGGAACTTAGACGGGCTATTGATGCCTATATGTCAGATCAGGGCTTCCGCAAACATGAGTCCTCTCCCGTAACTCAACTAATTCAGACTAAACAGGCAAAGCCCGTGGTTGAACAAGATCGTCAACCTGCGAGTAACCCTTTAACTAGTGATAAAAAAGTTATCGCAAGTCACTCGGTTTCTTTGGCTCCCAATAACAAATTCACTACTACTCATCTTACTCCAAAACGTTTAGCTAATTTCTGTCTAGTGTTAAAATGTCGTCCGTTGCCATATAAGCAGTTTGTTTTGAACAGAAACTCCATTTTGAATATCTTTGCAGACATAGCGGCACTTGAGGATATCAGTTCGGACGATTTAACATTGGTAGATTTCTTTGACAATTCGAACTTACATGTTGTGAGACTTTGGATGCAATCTCGTGTAATCCAAAACGCAATATGGTTAGCAAGAAAGGACCTGTTTGACCTTGGCTTCGAAGTACACTCTGAATCCAACCCTAATCCGCAGGTTGCCCACCAACAACATTCTCTTAGTCAGTCGAAACATGCTACATATGAAAGCCATTCGTATGGGCCTAAAGAATCCAGAGCTTTTATAGGTTCTGAACACCAGCAGTAACTAGACCAAGCTTTGACAACAAGTGAATTCACACTTTTAAGTTGGAACTCCAGGGGCTTTTCTCATCTCATGAGATGAGATTATGTTACAGGAAACTTGGCTAACTAGTGTGCCAATTTGGGACACACATGATGTTTTAATTAATACTGCTAGCAAGAGTTCTTGTGGCAGACCTTATGGTGGTCTTTTAACAGCCATTGAAGCGAACATCAATACCAGTCTTACTTTTTGGTCTTCACCTAATCCCTTTATTCAAATGTCACGGTTAAAATTGGATGCTACCTCGTTTGCCATTATTAATGTATACTGGAATCCGGCGGGGATAACGGACGAATGCTTTCTGGAAATGTTGAGCGATATGATCAGTCTGGTTTATATGGACAACACAGTATACAAAATTTTGATTGCTGGTGACCTAAATCTAGATTGTATAGGTGGGAAAACCTTAAACTCCCAAATTCGAATTAAGAAATGGTTACAATTTGTAAAATATCACAATCTTTATAGACTCAATGGTGCGTTCAAATCCGATATCCCTCCGGGTTCAACATGGCATAGAGGGAAGTCTTCCTCCATCATAGATTATATGTACATGAATCTCAGTTGTTTCTCTGATGTAATAGACTTTGAAATTGTACAATCTGATGTGAGTGACCATAATCAACTGACGGCCAAATTTTTGTTCAGTGGTGTCCCAAACTTGCAGAGAGATAAATATCAACATTCTCAATTGATCACCAATAATGCAGGTAATTAAGTAAGATGGACGGACAAAGCTTTAGCCCGCTTTTACACACAATTGAATCATGAAGGTAACAAAATCCAAGTGAATGTGGCAAATTCTAACATCTGCTATTCTGACATGATTCAAGCCTTTCGACCTCCTTTGGTGAGCACTGTATCCAAACCTAAGACTCGACTTCCCTCTCTTCATAACTTCAACTCTGAAGTCAGAAATCAAAAGATATTATTCAGACTTCAAAAAAGAGAAGCTATGAAATTACCTCATAGTATTCGTTTCAGTCAGTTATCAAAAATCAAAACCAGTTATAGAAACTGGATTAAATCCAGGCGTGCCACATTATACCATCTTGACAGCCAACTGTTATTGGCTACCATTCAAAGTCTGAATATTGCTAATACCTGGTCCCTGCTCAATCAAGCCACAAATGGGCCCCAGGCTATAATACAGGCCAACGAAGTCACTGAGGCGGACTGGATCTCCCATTTCTCAATTTTATATAGTATTCCAAAAGGGGGTTCTGCACCATCATCCGACAAGTTCACGACGAAGTTTCATCTAAATTTTGATTTGGATGATATTCGCCTGTTTATCAAGAAGTCCAGTCGATCTGGTGCATGCGGACCTGATGGTTTATCTAACAGAATGTTCAAAGATCATCCAGACATCTGGTCCAAAATACTATTTCAAATCTTTTCTACCATTATTAACACGCAAACGCTCCCCCCCCTCCTGGACTCACTCAATAATCATTCCCATTTTCAAGAAAGGGAACAGGAAAGATCCTACATATTACAGACCCATAGCATTATTGGACGCTCCCGGTAAGATCTTCTCACGTATAATTTTAAGAGAGTTTCAAAAATGGACTATGCAGGCTGGACTTAATGATCCTTTTCAATCAGGCTTTGTGGCACAAGTAGGCACTATCCCCAATATTTTCACTCTAAATACACTTCTTTCTGAGCATACTGTTCAGAAACAGACTTTATTTTTAGCCTTTGTTGACTTTAAAGTCGCTTTTGACTCAGTCGACAGATCTCTTTTATTCTCAAAATTAATTAAACATAATTGCCCCTCTTCGCTGACATCACTAACAGTTCTCCTACACACAAATACTACCATGCAGGTCAGACTTGCTTTGGGGGGCGATCTATCGGCTAAATTCAAAACACACAGAGGATTGAAACAGGGGTGCATTTTGCCCTCCTCTATATTTAATAGCTTTATTTTTGATTTGGGCATTGCTCTTAAGCAGATAAGTAGTGGCTCTCCGAGTATGGGTTTGACCAAAATCCAATATCTTCTTTATGCAGACGATTTGATTCTCATCTCAAAAACTCAAAGTGGTTTACAAAATCTCTTAAATGGTCTCGAATCGTATGTGGATGCAAACCACCTAAATATAAACATGAATAAAACACAAATAATGGTTTGCAAATGGCACACAGGAGTAAAAGTCAAACCTTTCACATGGAAATTGCATAATTTGGCCCTTGTCAAGGTTTCCATATACAAATATTTGGGGATTTTGATCACCGACACTCCTGCAAACCCCAGTCAAGATATGGAAATTAAGGGCAAACTTCAGACTTTAGTTGCCCAGGCTAAATTATTAATGGGCAAATTTGGCAAATTCACAACAAAACATGTGGTAACTTTCTATGTGCAGAAAGTCCTTCCAATCTTAACTTATGGGTCAGAGGCCCAGGCCCCCAAAAAAGAAATTTGGTGGGATAGATTGGAATCATCTTTCTGGAAGCAAGTACTACATGTTCCGGCAAGTACACCGTTGCCGTTGATTAGGTTTGAACTGGGCTCTCTTTCTATTTTTTCGTATGTTACTTGGAAATACTGTGCATTTCTTCGAAAATGTCTTCTCTCTCTTGATCGTCCGGATATCTTGGGTCAAGTGGCTGTCCATCTATTAAGCAGAGATCGATTGTTCTCCCAACAATGGTGTAAGTTAACTCTAAATGTATTAGCTGATGCATCAATCTCGCTGGAGCTTCTATTATCAAATGAAGGCAGCGCAAAAAAGAAAATTCAACAGCATGATTGGTGTACTAAACAAAATAAATGCGTAACTTACAAAGATTTCAAACGGAATTTATTTGGTCACAAGCGTCACAGTGTCATGGCTGATTATTTGGTCAAATTTCCATGCTTCACAATATAAGTCACAAGCTGCTTCGCTTTCGTTTAAATTTGTGGCCAACTCGAGATGTTTTGTCTCGCAGAAATTTAATCCCGAAGGCTGAAAATTACTGCCGATTTTGTAAAGTTCTAGACCAGAAAGCGACTTTGGAACATTGTATAGTGTACTGCTCTCAACTGGCAGCGACTCGTAAGCTATACTTCAAAAATTATCTGGAAGAACAAAATAGGTATATATACAAAGATCTGTGGCAATTCATCTTTTCATCACCCAAGCTAGTCATAAAGATAGCCACTATACAATTTCTGGATGCTGTATTTCCTAATGATCACAATAAGCTGCAGTCAAATCCTACTGAACATCAAAAAGAATACCAATTGAGTAGCCCAGACTGTTAAATTCATTCACTGAAATTGCTGTTTTTGTACAAATTTGCTGGTAAATAATCATGAAATACAATTTGCTTTGTTTTCTCTTGTATGTGGAAAATTTGAAAGGTTGATTGTATTAACCAAACAAATAAATAATAAAAAAATAAAATAAAAAATTAGCAATTATCTGAACAGATGCCAGAGACTCGGGCCCTGTCAACTGGGCAAGACTGGCTATGGGAAATGCTGTTGTAGACCTCCTGCCCCTTGAGCGCGATCCCCATCGCCTCTTGAAATGGTAAAGTCCTTTACCCGTTCATAATACATCTATTGAAATGTACTTATGTGCGCGATCATATGTACCTATTTCATATCCACCCTCTTGGGTCCTATTTCCATTCCTCTACTTTATGTAGAGCGTGTTAATCTGTGTATGAAATGTATCATCAACATGCTTTCTGTACCAAAAGCACACAGCCACATGTGACAACTGTTAGAAACTCGCATTTCAGTTCACAGTTCCTTCGTGGCTTCGAATCCATATAGAATAAAAAGACAATTTAGCTCTCAGTGCTCTAACTGATAGCCTCAAGAACACACCAACTCACGCAGAATGTTCAAGGATTTTTATTAAGATCTATGCAAAGCGGCTCACAAAGGTCTTTGCCTCTCTTTCTCTCACACCTCTGTATCCCAGGCATCCCAAAACACCAAGAATTAATATCTAAAATCTGTCTTGTTTATTGTGATGGTCTTCCCTTTTACAAATGTCACCCTCTGTCAATGTGTATGTAAAATCCAGAGGCCTCCCAGAAATCACAGTGATCTTAATGGCTGGGTAAAGTTCCTTCCACTTAGCCCGGTTTCATTGGCATTTTCTCTCCTCTCACTACTCTCCACTCCTCCACTCCTCTCACTCTACTAATACTGCCTTTCTCTACACTCCACCTACACCTTCTCTCACAGGATGCTTTATTTCACTCTGTTCCACCCTTTTCAATCAAACTTGTACTCTCTTACTTTCTTTAAATTTGCACAAACACTCAAGTACCACTTTTCTCAGCAACACATACCTCACCTTGCACATACTCCTGACAATTCTCCTCCATGCCGTGCTGCATCAGCATTCCTCTGCCTGGTCTTTTGGTCGTCCTCCTCCCTTGACCTCACCCAAGTAATCTGCACGTCCCTGGTCACAGTGCCCCTTTTTATCATCTCCCTCTTCTTTCCATTGGCTTCCCATGTTTGCTGGTTCATGATATCAACTGCTGGGTTACAGTCACAGAAGCACTTATAAGCTCCACCACCTTTCATTTGCAGGTTCACCAATGTGTGGAAATGGTGTTCAACTGTAAACTTTAATTTCTAGAGTTAGCGTCCCATTTCATTTGAGCATCTGCATTGCCGGTGTGACACACTGTGTTCTTCAGCATCCCGCCTGCTTCTCTCTCTCTCCATTCAGCTGCTGACTCCATTGCTAGGCATCCTTGTACAGGTGGTCCTACCAGCGAAAAGATGGAAGACTGGAAGCATTGTGCTCACCAGGGACAGAGCAAGAGGAAGTGGACTTGATAAATTCAACCAGGCAAATGTGGAAGGGGCAAAAGACGCAGGCCCTCCCAGCTCGATAACCCCACCTGTGGGGAGGACTTGCTCTGGGAAACCCCATGGTAGGCTGTCTGCCCCAAGTTGATGGGGTTACTCATCCTCTCTTGAGAGATCTCCTAATCCTGTTACAGTGCCCAATATACTAGAAAGAGACACCCAGTACCCCACTTAGTTAAATACACAAACACTTAGGGCCTCATCACGAGTTGGGCGGTAGTCCTTAAATGCGTGGTAACAGTATTACCGTTGCATTTAAGGGCTGGCCCTATCACGAGTTGGGCGCTAAATGGACTGTTTTGCCACCAGCTTTTTTCTGCAGGTGAAAATCCCATTTAGCGCTCTGTATTGCCGCCGGCTGTATTAGTGCACAATATTAGTGCCAAAGATTCCCAATTGGGTGCAATGGATCCAATGGGGAATCAGGATTTATAGTTAACACCCAACCCGTGATCCGGCGGTAATACGGCCAAACTGGTAGGCGCTAACAGCCCGGATACCGCCCAACTCGTGATGAGGCCCTTAGTGTGCTACTATGCAAATGTTATCTGAGTGCATGTGTTCTAACACCATGTGTAAAATTCACAGTCACACTTGCACATGTTGCCACACGGAGGAATGCTTTGGCCCATATTATTTATCTATCTGGAGGAATCTGAGGAGGAAGAGTAAGAGGCAAGATGATGAGACCAGTGCAAGTAAGAGGCAAGATGCTACTTCCCAGAGCGCCCGGCACCGGAAGGCTTTAGCCGGATCCACATCAAAGGATCCTATCTAAGGATTGCAACTCAGCTGCAACCCTGTCTTTGCCTGTCATTTGCCTGCGCAGCCAAGGGGCCACCCATGCTGCCTGTTTGCACATGGTAAGAGAGCGAAGCTGTCTATTACTGCCTCATCATTTGCGATCCACCCCCGACCTATCTGGCACCTGGTGGCCAGAGAGCTAATACTAAACTGAACCTTGAACCTTATATTACAGCGCTGCACACCTGCAGCTCCCCAGAACCCTATTCCAAGCTGCACAGCCTATATACTCTGATAACACTTATTCTACCTGATAAACTACTCCACGCCGTGACGCCACCCCCTGCCGTGGTTCTACAATCACAATAGCTAGTCCAGATCCAACCCTGGAAAGTTTTCGCTTTTTTAAACTGTTATCTTGATGGACTTCGACCCTCTGCCTTCTCCAACTACCCGTCATAATATAACAATACTGGTAGACTCCAATGTAGCCCTCACTAGTTGTCTCCACCCTCAAGTGATCAGGTACACATTGTAATTGACTACCCCCATATTAGCATCAGCCACATACAAATGTGTCCAAATGTACCTAGCATTTCTTCCTTACACTATGAAAATCGATCTTAGGCACTGTCGTAAATGTTAAACCTGTGACCTACCACTTCTGAGCATTTCCTGCCCATACTATGGAAATCGATTCTAGGCACTGTTGTAAATGTTAAATCTGTGACCTACCACTTCTGAGCATTTCCTGCCCATACCATGGAAATCAAATCTAGGCACTGTTGTAAATGTTAAATCTGTGACCTATCACTTCTGAGCATCCCTGCCCATACTATGGAAATCGAATCTAGGCACTTTTGTAAAGGTTAAATCTATAACCTACCACTTCTGAGCATTTCCTGCCCATACTATGGAAATTGAATCTAGGCACTGTTGTAAATGTTAAACCTGTTACCCAGCTGTGACCTACCACTACATTGTAAAGCTTACATAGCTAATACTTGTCACTTCAACCGAGCAGAATATCCACAGCCTCCCAGTCTACCCGCACTGACCTGCTCCTCCACTAGCTGCATGGTCATGCTGATCTCCCCTGCCATACACCAGCTTCACGCACTCACATCAGTGACTCTCCCCATCATGCTGCCCAATTTATCACACTCCACTCACAACAAAGACTCACACACCCTCTCTGTCATTGCCACACTGCGCCTAGCCATTCTAATAACCTTTGTTATAGCCTTCACAATAACGGCCCCTATACTTCCTCATCCACACATGGCACATCACACTCATTGCCGTGCACTGAACTCACACTACACCCCACCATACCATAACATCACACAGCCTCAGCCACCCAGTCCAGCAGTCAGACTCCACAGATTCAGAAACCACACATTTCTCAGACATCTGCCTTGCTCACCCACACCTCTCACCTCAAGAAATTCCAGATTAGGCACCCGCACTGCGCCGACACCTCGCCCTTCCAACCTTCCTCAGCACTACCATGCACTAAGACTCACATTACCACACACCATGATAAGTACACACTACCACACCCCAAAATAAAAAAACACAAAATCGCACAATACCCTCCTCTCAAATGTGCACTGCTGAACGTATGTTCCCTACCTGCACATGCCCTAGAGATGAATGACCCAATATCCACCCATAATCTTGACTTACTAAGCATCACAGAAACATGGCTCAATGATGCCTCATGCCCAGCTATCTCATTTGCCCTACCTCCAGGCTACGCCATCCTAAAACAAGACAGACCTGACAGAATTGGAGGGGGGAGTCACCCTTATCTACAAAGATTCACTCTCCATTAGGCTATCAGACCCTAGTACATGGGGTGGAAATGCTGACATCCTTTCAGCCAAGCGTGCGCTCTCTCCCAACAATTCAATTAATATCCAGATCCTATATAGGCCTCCTCGACTCCCAACAGACTTCCAAGACCACCTCTCCCACTTACTCAGTAACAATATCAAAACATCTTCTAAAATCCTTTTACTAGGAGACCTAAACCTAGGATATAATGACCCGAAAGATTAACCTGCTTCAACCCTAGCAAAAGAACTAGCAGACCTAGGATTCTCTCAAGGAGTACACACTCCCACTCACTCGAAGGGCTGTACTCTTGACTAGGTCATGGATCACAACTGTGCATCCAACATTATCTCAAAACACTGCCTATCCCTGGACAGACCACACATGCATCGAATTCCTTATCCCCACCACCCCTAATCCCAAAGCTGTCACGCACGCGCCACCAGCCATAACAAGAAGCTCAAAAACACTTAACGCAGACAACCTCCGACCCCACCGCAACTACCCTTGCTTAGCACCACCATTCTGTCAGGATCCCAAAGTGCTATCAGCCATCTTTAACAATACTCTTACCATTGCCATTAACTCAATAGCCCCACTTGAAAGTAAGAAAGAAAAAAAATCCTTTCACTGTACCTCGTGGTTCTCGGACGAACTCCAAACGCTCCACGCACAAAAGCATCAGTTACTGGCAAGTGGACCCTAGTGACCTAATTAAGAGCCTTTTCAAACAGATAGCTCTCCAATATAAAAAAAAAAGATATCATCGCAGCAAAAGCAAACTCTTTCAATGAGAGGATATCCAAAGCCAACTGGCAAGCTAAAGAGATATTCCCAATCTTTAATGAATTAGTTACACCCCGGCTACCTCAGATGAGATAATTAAAGACAAGGCCTGGTGCACTAGCATCCAGTCCGCAATGCTCAATAAAATAGAGCTCCTCCAAAAAGAAAATCCACAACCACCGCAAAGCCCTCCCTAACCAAAAGACTAATCCTCTAACACAAGCCAAGAGTAGTAATACCAAACACGCCCAATTCATCTTCAGAGACACTACCGAATCAGAGGTCCTTGCCCTCTTCAAAAACCTCAAACCATCACTCTGCAAAGGAGGCATATGCCCTCCCAAAATTATCAAGGAATGTGCGAACGATCTCGCCCCTCTGATTACTGCTTTCATTAATGCTTCATTCAAAACAGGTTCCGTACCTAACAGTCACAAAGAAGCTTAGGTGTGCCCCTTAAAAAAAAAACACTTAACCCAGCGCAGCCCAACAACTACATGCCTATAACGACAGTGCCGTCCCTTCTGAAAATCTTGGACAAGGCAGCTCATAACCAGATACAATCATACATAGAAGCCAACTCCATACTGGGTAAAAGGCAATCTGGTTCCCATGTGGGGAATGGAACGGAATCCGCCTTACTAGACCTAAGTAAACACATCTCCCAGATCATGGACCAAGGTAAACTTGCCCTGCTCCTCTTTCTTGATCTATCAGCAGCTTTTGATCTGGTAGATCACAAAACACTAACTACCCATCTCACTCAGGCAGCCCAGTTCTCTAAACAAGAAGCTTCTTGGGTTACGTCCTTCCTTGAAGGTAGAGCCATTAAGGTCTTCTTGAACATAGCAAATGCCAACCCTACTACCATAAATTGTGGAGTTCCCCAAGGATCATGTACAGCCCCCACCCTCTATAACCTCTTCACCAAACCCCTCTTCGACCTACTTGACTCAGTGGGTGTAGCATATACCAATTATGCCAACGATACTCAAGTACTCCTACCACTATCTGGCTCCTACCACCAAGATGCCTCGGCCTTACATGATATCTATGCTACAATCCAAGCTTGGATGGCTGTCAATGGCCTCTGTCTTAACAGGGAAAATACTGAAATCCTCATCCTTGGACAGAAAAACACTGTAGCAAAACTAAGTCCCCAATACGCCAACTTTAACATAGATAACTCCACTATCACGGTATCATCATCTGTCAAGACTCTAGGTGTCCACATTGACACAAATTTATCTATGAACAAACAATTTAGCGCCATAGCCTCTGAGTCAGCCCACAGCACCAAATCTATCAATGCCATTAAACCCTACCTAACCACACCTAACTGCCTTGCAATAGCCAGAGCAACAATAGGCGCCAAACTCGATTATTGCAATGCTCTCCTGGCTGGCATCTCCTCCGAAAACATGCACAGATTACAAACCACACAAAACAATGCCCTAAGAGCATCCCCAGAAGAGACCATATATCCCAAGCCAGACAAGCAGCACACTGGCTACAGGTCAAAGCCGCATTATTCTCAAAATCCTCACTATCACACACAGATGCATCAACAACACAGCTCCCATTTATCTAGCTGAAGCTATATCAAGAACCACCTCAACGCGCACTACCAGAACTCAGTACACCAACCAGTTACACATACCATGCATCAGGAGAGCTACAGCCGGAGGGCTTGGCTTCTCATACATTGCGCCCAAACTATGGAACTCACTCCCTGTCCCCCTCAGAGCTGAAGCTTCCATCTCAGCTTTCCGTAGAAACCTCAAGACCACTCTCCTGAACTAACATTGCTACTATGTCCTAACATGTATATTGTAATATAAATGTAATATAAATATAATGTAATATATGTACATATATTATATGCCTTTTCTACATTCACTTGACCAATGTAATACTATTGTATACAAACTGCGCACTATATGTAACAAATGTTGACTTGATATTTCTGTAACTAAGCATGTTCCTGTAACAAGTGCCACGATGCCTATGGACTGTTATGCGATATATAAACACGAATAAAACAAACAAACCCACATGGCATGCTGCAGAAAAAGGCATTCAACATGGCCATTGTCAATCCCGACAGAGCTTATCTGAGGGCCTCACTAAACCAGTCAGTCTATAGTAATAAAGGGCAGTACATACATCTCAGAGGGCCAAATACTGAGGTGTGTGGCACACACACTGTGGATGTACACATTCACTCGTGGGTTCTCAGATCTTTGATTTAAATTGGAGGGGGTATTCATCCAACAGGGCATGTAGCCTGTGTTATCACAAACTTGATGAATTATATGACTGCTGCTTCTGTGGCATCACATCAATGACAAGGGATGCAAGTGAAGGACCATGTGCAGGTGTGGGGAAATTGTACATACTAAAATGATGATCTTCTAATGCACACAACATAGGATCAGTAAGTCACAAGTAGCCAAAGACAGTAGGTATCCTCCGATTATTTTCTTCCCATTACCTAGTTTTCTGCCTGGATTGTAATTGCAATGTAAACTGTACAGTTTTTAACTTTGCAGATTGACATTTCCTGTCACCACAGCCATACCTGAGTGTGTGTGTCTGATCTCCTGGACATGTATAGCATGTAAGTCTGTCTGCAAGTGCATGGCATGGATAACAAGAATCTGCTGCAATCCTCACAGTAGAGGAACCATTCTTGAGGCGTAACATATCTTGGAAAGGGCCATTTTAAGGGTTTGTGGGTCCTGGGACACAGCCACATTTGCCCTTCCCCAAACCTAAGATATTAAGGAACCCAGAAACGTTGCTTTTCCTCCACCCATCTCATTCATCCCAGTCGCAAAAAAATAGCTTGATAAGTAGCTGGTAAATCAATCAAACAATGCATGGGAACTCCCGACCCCATTCATCCATCCTGAAATCCAAAAGATAAACAAGTTGTAGTTTAAGTGCAATGTAATCAGTCCCAAATCAGGGCATATGTGTTATAGACTAAGTACATGATACATTTTAACAATATGAGGCACAGGGAATCTATACAAACTATAGTAACAATGCAGGATATAGAAGAATAGCCAGATGAAGATGGTACACCTACTACAACATAGAGGAAGAACTCAGATTAGCAGCCTCACATAAAGTACACCTTCGCAAACATGGATACAGGAGACCAATTAGAAGCAACAAGGATGTTTCAAATATCAATCATAGATCATTTTGATCAGAACTTTTCAGGAAGGTGCAGGTATCTGAACAGAGTGCAATGTTAAGAGGGTCATTATTTTCAAGTATTGTCTTGAGTGAGTCAGTAAACAAATGACGTTATGTAGTGCAAAATATGGATGGCCACTAATAACATGCATGAAGCAGTACTATAGTCAGCTAAACCGCAAATGAGACTTTTTTTTTAATAACATACCCATAGAACTTAATCACACTAGGGACAGACCCTTTTGGAATATTTTAGTACGGGAAGTGTGGACAGGGTGGGTGCTAAGAAATTAGCTGCCCAAGACCATTCACTTTAGTTAAGTGACCATGTTGGGGTTTGAGACCAGTCTTTAAATTCAGAACTTGACCAGATTATTTTTCTGATTTCTTATCATAAATCAAGGTGCTAGTTGTAAACACCTATCATTCAATAACTAAAATGATATCCTATTTATTAAACTGACTTGAAAAGTAAAATCAAATGATAAAGCAACATAACCATATTGAAAACAGCATATCTTTATAGAAACATGATTTGCACGAGGAACATGATTGTAGCTTTATTTTCTCCATTTTAAATGGGTTTCGAAGGGATTGGTTCCTCCGACATATTCCACATCTGACAGATAATCACCACAGCTGTGTTGCTTTGGAACATTTTTGGCGTCTGCGTCCTGCATCGATGACGTCGATACGCTGCCCTTGAGGGCCTCCGTCACCGGATGTTATAAGTAAGACGCACAACCCCGTAGCCTCGGTCCGTTTTTTCTGCGAATGTTGTTGCTTTGGAGATCTCAGTGTGCCTTGGTTCTTCTGATTCTTTCGGTTCTTCGAACTTGGTTTGTGAAATTATCATGGCTTCTTCTTCTTCTACCCCGCGGTCAGGATTCAAGAAGTGTCAGGACTGCGGTTCCAAGATGTCACTTACGGACCCGCACGACGTCTGCCTCTGGTGCCTGGGCAAGAACCACGCCACCGATGACTGTGACAAAGGCCAGTCTTTGACATCAAAGGCCTTGCAGGAGCGAAAGAAGAAGCTGTCAGTAGGTAGGGTTTCCAAGCCCCGAAAGTCGAAATCCACTGGGCTTTCGACCGACAATTCGAGGGGCGACTCTCCGCATCCTCGGCGTAAGTGCAGGGGATCTCGGTCCGGGAGTGGTTCCCGCCATTCCTCTGCCTCTTCGAGGCACCCGCAGTAGCGCCGTCACCGGTCGCCTTCCCCGTCCTCGACCGAGGACTCCGCCAAACGGCAGGTAGCTTGTCCTACCAAGCATTCCTCTCCTGCAGAATGGGACGCATTTTGTAAGGAAATGTTGGTGATTTTCGAGTCACAGGGCTCCGTTCCATCCGTGCCTTCGAGAGAAGCCGGCAAGGAACGTGCTAGGGCCAACTTTCGCACACCTTCAGGCTCGGGCGGTCGGCGCGATCACCAGGAACATTCGGGGTCCCAGTCAGACAAGGTGGATCACTCTAGCCATGCCCGCTCCAGGTCCCGGTCCTCGACGCTCTCGAGACCGGTAGAGCCTGTGAGGTCTTCTAAGAAGACGTTGACGCCATTGGCGCCATGTCTGTTGCGGGACTCTCTTGAGGCTCCACCTTCGAGGAAGTCATTGACGCCGAGGCTGTCGATGGACACACTCGGAAGACCGCCCTCGAGGTCTGTGTCGAAGCCATCAGCGCCAAGCTCAACGTCGATGCCGATTTTTTCGATGCACTCGATGCCTTTTTTGGAGGCTTTACCAGAGGTACCCCGTGCAAGTTGGTAAGGCCTGTATTTGAGCCTTTTTCTGTGCCCTCTTCCAGGGATCTCTTCCAGTCTCTGTATTACATCTCTGAGGTGGATGAAGGGTCTGAGGAAGGCTTGGTTCCTGATGAGGTTCCTGATGACCTGTTATCTGGTCATAGCCAGTTGGAAGACCTGCATCAGTCTTTGCACGACACCAGTGGTCTTGATACCTCCCTGTAGGTTGAGTTTGGCAGGCCTGAGCCTGGTACTCATGCTGAATCTTCGTACAGGTGACTCATGTCGAGGGTGACGGAGTACTTGGGGTGGTCTGCACCACCAGTGGATTTTCTGCAGGATGACCTGACAAATATCTTGACCAAGGTCCACCCACTGACCCGGTGCTGCCATTTCATACGGCTTTACAGAGAAGGGTGGCAGCGGCTCGGACTGCTCCGGAGAGTCTCCCAGCTGTAAGCAAGTTGTTGCCGAAAAAATACCGTCCAGCCAGTAGCGACCCCTGCTACTTGACTACACACCCTACTCCGGAGAGTTTGGTGGCGCAGACGGCTACGGCCCCAGTTTAGCAGGCGTCGCACCCATCCATCCCTCCTGATAGGGAAGACAAACATTTTGATGGCTGGGTCAAGAAAGTGTTTTCTTCAGGTATGGCTTTACAGGCAGCCAACTCCGTGTGTGCCTTAGCACGTTTCACTCACACTCTGTGGAATTGTGTGTCTTTGGCGGCTGAACATATTCCCGAAGGCGAGGAACGGGATGATTTTCTTGCCCTCGTTGAGGATGGCAAGGATGCCATGTGTGAATCCATTCAGGCGGGTCTGGAAATGGAAGACTGTGTCAGCCGGTCCATGGCGGCGAGCACCGTGATGCGCAGATTTGCGTGGTTGCAGAAGTCGGGGTTTGCTCCTGACGTACAAGCCTGGCTTCTCAACATGCCCTTTGAGGGTGAACATCTTTTTGGTAGCAAGGCTGACAAGAGGCTTGAGAGGTTACAGACCTCCAAAGCTGGAGCAAAGTCGTTGAGCCCTGCAGTTCGTCAACCTCCGCCTTTTCGTCCTAGGGGACAGCAATGGAGGGAAGGTTCCTTTTGATACTACTCTTCCTTTGGTAGATCGAGGAGAGCTGCAAGTCAAAGGGGCCACCGTAAGAGTACCAGAGGTGGAAAACAAGGTACTTGAGGTGCCAAGGCCGCTTGGGCTGTTGCCTCTTTACCCTCAGGCACTGCCACAGCCGCTTCAGCTCAGTCATGAGGCCATGTCCCATGGTTCGCCGGTTGGGGGAAGGCTGGCGCAGCATCTTGTAGAATGGCATGCCATTACTTCAGATGTGTGGGTTCTGGAGATCATAGCCCACGGCTACTGTCTTCCTTTCCGGCAGAGGCCACACGACAATCCACCAGGGAATCTCTCTTTGAAGAGTCCGGATCCGCTCCTTGTGCAGGAAATCAAATCCCTGCTGGAGAAAGGCGCCATAGAACTGGTGCCTGTAGCGAAGAGGAACAAGGGATGGTATTCCCCATATTTTTTTATCCCAAAAAAAGACGGGGGATTGAGACCCATCATGGACTTGCATGGTTTGAACAAGCTCCTCAGGAAGGACAAGTTCAAGATGGTTACTCTCTCTCAAGTCCTCCAGGCCCGTCAACTTCAGGACTGGTGGGTGTCTCTAGACCTCAAGGACACTTACTTTCATGTGCCGATTCATCCCAAGCATAAGAAGTACCTGAGATTCACGGTTGGCGAATCGCATTTTCAGTTTCGGGTCATGCCGTTCGGATTGACCTCCGCCCGAGGGTCTTCACCAAGCTCATGGTGGTGGTGGCAGCGTATCTCAGGAAAGGGGGGATTCACTTCTACCCCTACCTGGACGATTGGATGATCAGGGCGCGCTCTCCCGAGCAAGTCCTGGATCATCTGTAAGTCACCTGCCACTCCCTTCACAGGGTGGGCTTCTCCCTCAACTTAAAGAAGTCCCACTTGACACCTACCCAGCGGCTCCAGTACATTGGAGCAGTGCTCGACACATCCCTGGGGCTCTGTTTTCCTCCCCAGGTGAGGGCTTATCACATTCTGCAGATGGTGAACAAGTTTCAACATGCCCAGAGTCTCCCGGCATTCGAGTTCTTGAGGTTGCTCGGCCTCATGGCATCCTGCATTCTCCTGGTGCCAGAGGCCAGGCTGCGAATGAGATCTCTGCAGTGGGCTCTCAAGATGCAGTGGTCACAGTCCTCCGGCAGGATGTCGGATCCCGTTCTGGTGCCACCCTCGGTCGCCCAGTATCTTCTGTGGTGGGCCTTCGAAGGCAATCTAATGAAGGGGGCTCCATTTTGGCTACTCTGCCCGGAGGTGACGATCATGACGGACGCATCCCTCACGGGATGGGGAGCTCATGCAAACAAGTTGACAGTCAATGGTCGTTTGTTTCCGTTGGAGTACAGACTCCATATCAATCTGTTGGAGCTGAGGGCCGTCAGGCTAGCCCTGAAGGCTTTTCTGACGTCTGTGCGGGGGAAGGCTGTCCTGATTCTGATGGACAATACAGTGGCCATGCACTACCTAAACAAAAAGGGGAGGGGGCAGGGTCTCTCCCTCTGTGCAGAGAGGCGATGCAGCTCTGGTTCTGGGCCATCCAGCAGGAAATTCCGATCTCGGCAGTTCATCTGGCCGGAGATGAAAACACGGCGGCGGATGCTCTGTGCAGGCAGAGCATGGTCTCTCACGAGAGGGAGCTGGCTCAGGAGATTCTCCTGGAGATCTTCATCCTTAGGGGGACCCCACAGGTGGATCTCTTAGCAACCAGTGTCAACCGGAAGTGCAAAATATTCTGCTTGCGGGAATTTCCTCCACTTGTAGTGGAGTGGTCCTTCCCACTGCTGTATGCGTTTCCTCCAGTCCCCGTCATTCCGCAAGTGCTGCGGAGTTTACAGAGGTTTGGTTCCTGAATGATCCTCATTGCTCCGGCATGGCCAAGGAAAACGTGGTACCTGGACATTCTCGACATGTCCATCTGCCCTCCACGCCGTCTTCCCTACCAAGACGATCTGCTCCCATGGGAGGGGCGTCAGGTTCTCCATCCAGAGGTCAAGTCCCTCAACTTTCATGCTTGGCTACTAAAAGGTTGAGGTATAAGGATTGGGTCCTCCCTGAAGACGTGATGGAGGTGTTGCTTTCGGCCAGAAGGCCTGCACAAAGTCCCTGTACCCTTGCCGTTGGAGAAAGTTCTGCGACTGGTGCAGGGTTAAGAATGTGGATCCTTTTTCATGTGCCATTCCTGTGGTTGTCTTTTTTGCTTTTATTAGCCCGCAAGGGCCTGAAAGTGGGTACCATTAAAGGTAACCTAGGGGCGCTGTCCATATTTAAGTGCTTGTCTGAGGAGTGTTCTTATTTTAACATTCCTTTGATTTCTCAGTTTCTGAAAGGGCTCACTGTGTTCCCACCGTCTCCTTTCCAGGTGCCCGGTTGGGATTTGAACCTGGTTCTAAAATTCCTCATGGGAGCTCCGTTTGAGCCTTTACATTCTTGCCCTTTGAGACTGTTGACCTTGAAAAGTGCATTTTTAATTGTGGTTTCTTCTGCTCGCAGAGTGAGTGAGTTGCAGGCACTTTCCGTTAAGACACCCTTCACAGTGTACCATAAGGACAGGGTTGTCATTAGGGTTCGTCCTTCTTTCCTTCTGAAAGTTGTGTCGGAATTTCATTTAAGCCAGAAGGTCATTCTTCCGGTGTTCTATCGTCCTCCGCATCCTGGTAAGGAAGAGGAGAGGCTCCATAGGTTGGATCCTAGGAGAGCTTTAAGTTTCTACATCTCACGCATGTCCCGGTTCAGAGTGGACGATCAGCTCTTTGTAGGATACGCTGGAAGGCGTTTGGCACAAGCTGTTACTAAACAGACTAGATGGATTATCTTGACAATTTCTAAATGTTACAGCTTGGCGGGTAAGGACCCTCTGATAGGCTTACAGGCCCATTCTACTGGGCGGGTGGCTGCCTCCACTGCCCGCCAGAGGGGTGTTTCCATTTGTAACATTTGTAAAGCAGCCACATGGGCCTCTGTCCATACTTTTGTAAAACACTACTCCCTGGATTGTATCCATGGGCAAGATTTGGCCTTTGGAAAGACGGTCCTCTGTTCTGCAATTTAATTGGGCATTCTAAAATTCTAAATTCTTTTCCCACCTCCTTAGGTTGGTACTGCTTTGGGAGTCGGTTATAGATGTGGAATACGTCGGAGGAACCAATCCCTTCGAAGAACAAGTTACTTTCTTACCTGGTAACGTTCTTTTGATGGGATGTTCCGAAGACATATTCCACATCGCTCCCTCCCTACCTGCCCCTCTACAGAATTTCTTATGCAATTGCAGCTTTCGTTTCCACAAGGCTTTCTGTAGTCATTCTGGCAGAAGATTGGTGCCACACGTTCTGGGGGAAAAAACTACAACTGAGGCTACGGGCGTCGTGCATCCTACTTATAACATCTGGTGACGTCGGCTCGACGGAGGCCCTCGAGGACAGCGTATCGACGTCATCGACGTAGGACGCAGACGCCGAAAATGTTCCCAAGCAGCACAGCTGTCGTGATTACCTGTCATAGATGTGTAATACGTCGTCGGAACATCCCATCAAAAGAACTTTACCAGGTAAGAAAGTAACTAGAAGTATAAGAATACTTATTGTTTTGATACCAAAAAAGTGTCTGTGTTTTTAAAGCTCTAAATATATCCAGCAAAACAATCTGTGAAATAGATTCATCTGCTTCTATTTTTTGACAATACATAACTGATTCTTATTTAACTTGTGAAGAACATTTGAAATACAAACATGACATGTTTGTGTAAACTAGGCAGACCAACAAATAATGTTGCCAGTTGTGTGCGACCTCTGGTCAGCTCTCTTGCCTAGGCCCCCTGCAGATTAAATGGCATTAGTGAAAAGGAGAAGGCAATAGGCTAAAGAAAGAAGATATGAGTGTTGACACTTCAGTCCACTGTCTCCGGTTTAGATTCCTAATCTCCACTGGCAAGTAGGGAATTCTGCTGGCCCTGCTGCACAATTTTCTTTACAACGTTAGGTTGTAGGGAGTAGCTTTAGACATGCACCACACAGATGCTATGTTACTTTATGTAACTAGAGCTTACTAGTGATGGTACATTGTTTAGCAGCATGGCACGTTTTAAAATCACCAAAGTTTGTATTCTCCACTCTATCTACCTCATAGAGGGAACAGGCTGATTGAATTGTGCATGCATGGTACTGTGATCTGACATGTGTAGAAAGATCTCTGCAACACGTGCTTTACTCATTGAGCTTTCTTAACTACTGTGACGCTGAAACTAATCCACATGCATTTCCCTTTTATGTATTGCCCGTGGTTAGTACATTTTCAAAAAGAAAGGCGAAAACACATACCGCCAGTTGTGCTGCAGTGAACACACAAAGTGTTAAACTGTGAAAAAGAAATAATTACAAGATTAATTCATGGGATCGGACCTTATCGGTCAAAAGCAGCATCCCATACTGATGTATGTGTATAGGCTTCTGTAAAAACAAGCAAAAACACACGGTTAGCAGCTCAGGCACCAAGCAGCACACTGTGGGCCTCATTACAACCCAGGCGGTAAGTTCCCTACTTTACCACCATGGTGTAAACTCTGTTTACACCATGGTGGATGGCGGATTTACCGCCCCATTCCAAGGTGAGTGGGGCGGTAAATCCCCATTCCCCATTTACCCTTCCCCATTCCCATTCTTGCTCCATAGGGCATAATGGGAGTGGGGAAGGCGCTAATTACGGCACCGTAAATTACGGTGCCGTAATTAGCACCAAGGCGGGTTAGCGCCTTGCATTTTGACGCCTGCTAAAAGCAGGCGTTAAAATGGTAATCAGGCGTTAAGGGTTAACGGCGCCGTTAAACCCTTAACACCTGGGTTGTAATGAGGCCCACGACTTCTTAGCATCAAGTAGCCAAGTGGTGGCCTTTTTGTCAACCCACAAGATGCCTCCTATCTCCGAAATGTGGGGTGTTTAACGGTTTTGGCAGGGACCCCATTTCACCAAAATGCCTGGGGCAGCGGAAGTGAAATCACATGTATCTATTTATTTATTTAGCAATTTATATAGCGCACCAAACCCAGGGCATCTGGGCCCTGAGCTTTACATTTGAAGACAGTACCTGAATTAAAAAACAGTGTAACCAATATATCATAGAGGGTAACATATATACATTACAGTTATGGTATACGCCAACAATGGTGGTAGGACAAACCTAGAGGGTGGGAGATAGGTTTCTGAGCCTTGTCCTCTGATGACATCACAGGAAGTGACCCCACCCTGATGTGACATCACAGGAAGCGATGGAACACAACATGTTACCCCTTGGCAAAACAGGAAGTGCCATCACATAGCATTGTTCCTAAGTGCACTATTATAAATGTGGTTACAATATCACTGTAACGTGATAAACATTTCATACAAGAATGGATCACCATATGTATCAGCCGAAAAGAAAAAAAAAACATGCTATCACTGCAACTTGCGAAAAGCAAAATACATAGGGCCTCATTACACGGTAGGCGCTAAGGGTTTACCGGTACCGGTATTTTACCGGTACCAGTAAACCCTTACCGCCTTACTACGAGGTCCCTTTGCGGGTTGGAGAATTTAACGCCTGCTTTTTGCATGCGTTAAAAACCAACCCGCAAAGGGACCAGGGAGCTAATTACGGTACCGCAATTTGCGGTGCCGTAATTAGCACCTTCCCCATTCCCATTGAGCCCTATGGGGCAAAAATGGGAATGGGGAAGGGCAATGGGGGAAGGGGGAATTACCGCCCCACCAACCTTGGAATAGGGCGGTAATTCCCCTTTCCACCAAGGCGGTGCCGGTATTTTACCGGCATGGACCAAGGTGCTAATAGCACCTTGGTCCACCTCCGTCCGTGTAATGAGGCCCATAGTCCGAAATGGATGCTTATTCCACTCTAAATGCTTTTTGCAGTATTTTGTCTGCATTGTGAATTTGAGGTGTTTAAGAACAGACTAAATCAGTGACTCACCCCCTGAAGTGTACCTGAAATAAACCTTTAATGAGTCCAGCAATGATTATATAGAATTTCCAGAAAAATGTGTTATTCCTATTCTTTCATATTTAGGGTCACTGCTTTTTAAGACGCCTGAACAAAAAAAGCCAGCGACACTAGAAACAAATAGCCACATGGCATTGGCCAGAGCCCAGGAGCTTCAATTTGTAAAAAGAAAAAAAAAAGTTTTAGCGGTAGCAGGGGTAGCAAGGGAGAGGGATCACAAGGGAGACCCCTGGCAACCCCTAAATGACGTCCCTGGTTTTTGGATTCCCTGTACTCGGCAATGTGAGTGGTATATGTCTTTCACCATATCTTTTGGTTCCCAGGACCTTATGAAAAGGCATCAGAGCACTAACCGAATTCCAACACAGGAATCTCACCACCTCCACCATTTTGGACCCTGTGGCATCCTCTTCAACTTTGTAAGTGCTGGTAGTCTATTATTATCAAGCCCTTTAGCATTAGGATTCTGCTGACAGTATATTTCCAGGACACCCTACAAGGATTGCTGTTGAATCCAATCAGTTTGCTCCTCCTATGATCTTCATTGCATTATCTGATTAACGTGCTTGGCTTTGCCAATCCTGAAGATATCGCTACATTCCTGGTTATGACCTCATTCCAAACAAACTTGGAGAAATGTAATATGAAGCAGCTGCTCTGTATTTCATGTGCCAAGAAGTGGTAAGAACAAAGATACAATATCATTTATCATGATTCAACCTGACTTCATTGGTCTCACCCATGCACCAAAACATGTCTAAGAGGTAAGCTATGGACTCCCCTCTTACACCCTGGTCATGGGCATATGTGGTGGCAATATATGTATTAGGCACCATGTGTTTCACAGAAGCACACATAATTCAATGGTGAGTTACATAATTCATTTTATAATATGGCTATAACCGCCGAGCCGGCAGGCCATTTCCACCTAAGGTAATGCCTCCAGGGCATCAAGGCGGTAATGGCCTGCCGGCGAGGCAGTTATTGCCATTAGTATTCCGGGGTCTGCAGTCTCGGGATACTAGTTTTCCAGAGTTTGCAGCTCCAGAATACTAATGCGCTGACAAAACATTTTCAAGCAGCATTTCTTTTGCCGTTTGAAAAGGTGTCGCTGCAGTATGCGTTGGTTCTAGGAACACTAGAACGCGCATACTGCTTCAGTAGTACGGAGCAACAGGGCGCCATTTCAGAAATGTACCAATCCACGTTAAGTGTATCCTGTGGAATGTCGTGCCGGGTACTAATTACACATATACAATTGATCTATTTGTACAGATCATTGGGTGGTAAAGGTCTATAAGCAAGGATTCCCCCATGTCCTAAAAGTAAAGGCTAGGCATAATACAGACTTGTGGAGGCAATCCTTTTTTCCCAGCAATACAAATTTCCCTAACCGTTCCCCACGCCACGTTTGAGAAGGACATCCAGTACATTTTATTCCCATTTTTAATTTAGGAAATCTAGAATACCAAGGAGATGAACAGGTCTGAATAGGGTCATCACGCAAGGCAAGGGAAAACGTGAGAGGTTGGTTTGGTAATGCCATTCCTGCATACACTCCTATTGCTGCCAGAAAAAAGTGGCAATTAACTCTCATTTGTACCTTTTTTTAATCTTCTAACAGCATAACCTGCTTCTTTATTCTTCAACCTCTTTGCAACTGCTTTGAGAGTTTGTGATATTCAAATGTAAAGCATGGAAATTAGTTACCATCCACCTAGTTTCCATGCTTTCCATCAAATGAAAGGTTTCCTTACCCACTGTCAATAACATTCACTATTTTCACACCAGCGGTGCACAGACTTTACATTCTCCAAAATGCGAGGGCTAAGGGAAGTGACTTAACACACCTGATAACTTCACAGGATTATTTGCACAGCACCACTCACTATGATGACATCATATATAATGATCTCATATAATCGTAAGCACTACTGGCATCACAAATTATACAAACGAATACCTACAGTAAGTGCAAGTTTAATTCATAAAATAACAAATGGTACCAAATCAGACTAAAGGCCATCATATTTCCATATTTTCCATCATTTGTGCTGCTGCCTTGTTAAGCCCTGCGTGCTTTCATTATATGCCAGGAGCACACTCAGCAATAGTAACACAGCCCACTGCTTTGTAATGCCAGCACATCATCCCATGGCCTGTTAAATCAATGGAGGGGCAGTTGATACCTTACATGCCTGGCATAGGGGGGGTCATTACAGGTTTGCTGGTCTGGGAACTATGGTACCAGTAAGCTTGCCGGTACCGTAGTTCCCAATGGCTTAAATGGGAACTGGGAGTTATGCATTCCGGCGCCTGCGAATGGGCAATTATCGGGTCTGGCTGTGCCATAATGACCCGGTAATTGCCCATTTGCGGGTGCTGGAAGAAATTGCAAGTTTGGCAGCAGCCTGCCAGTTTTACCAGCAAGGCTACCGCCAAACTTGTAATGAGGCCCATAGTCATATGCCTATACATATTATAATATCTTAAGTGCAGACTCATATTTACATGTAGCGCCATATTATGCCAGGCCAATCCTCATAATACGCATTTACTGTTGTTTCTTGTGCTGTGGTAAACTAGGGTTTTTCCTCCCCTCTCAGGATTCTCAAACTTAGGTGGCCTCTCCACCGCTTACCTAATACGCATTTACTTTTGTTTCTTGCACTGTGGTAAACTAGACCTTTTCCTCCCCTCTCAGGATTCTCAATCTCAGGTTGCTTCTCCCTGGTTCCATATTGAGCACTGTGAGATCTTTAACCCTGAGAGTCCGTCCTACTGCACTACTGGTTTGCCGCTCGCTATCTTGTCCGCTTGCTCTCGTCTGTCTTCCCCCCCTCCTCTCCCTCCTCTTCTATGGTGCTCTCTATCTCGCCTATCTTCTCTAACTGCTTCTCCATTGACTATCCTGCTCTCCTCACTAAATCTGGTAGGAAAAAGTTTAAAAAGGACATCCTGGTCTCCAACCCAGGCCTCCCTATCGCTGACACGTACACCAGTGCCTCCTCCAAGGAAACTCTCACCAACATCCTCTTTATCGTGCCTTCACCTGACCTTTGGACCCTTCATATGGTCTCTGTGCTCGCTCCTTTCTCCTCTTCTCCCATTAATGGTGGCACCCACTGGGATGTCCTCTTGGCCTCCTTCCACTCCTCTAAGACCATCATTAATGTCTACTCTAATGGGACCGTTTAGTCCAAGGCCCTCAGGCCAACCTTCACCTCTTTGATAGACTCTACCCGTGCCTCATCAACTTCCTTTCCTCTCCTGCTGTCCCCCTTCCTCTGTCCTCGGCTACCTTGCCTTCCCCCTCCCTCCCTGCCCCCGCTCGTGCTCCTTCTTCACCTCCACAGGGCATACCTCTGATATGTATCCCTCCCCGAAATCCTTCAAGGATGGCAACCTTCTCCACATTGCCACTCTTAACTCTCGCTCTGCTGTCAAATATTCCTCCGATATCTGTCGCCTTCTTGAGGAACTGGACCTTGATGTCATCGGTCTCACTGAGACATGGTTCACGGCCAGCTCTGTCACCAGCTTTGGCACACTCCTACCTGACGGCTACAAGATCCTCTCCATGCCCAGGCCCAACTGTGCTGGTTGGGGTGTTGCCCTTATCTTCCTTGAGTGGATTCCTGCCTCTGTCACTCCTACGCAGACCTACTCCTCTTTTGACTGCCTTGTCAGCCGACTCTCTCTTTCTCCTAGCCATTCCCTTACTGTGGCTACTATCTGTCGGCCATCCAGTCAGATTTCCTCCTTCCTGTCCGAGTGGGTGGACCTCTCCTCCTCACTCTTGACCTCAACCACTCAACTCCTCTTTCACGGAGACTTCAACATCCACCTGGATGCCTCCTGTACCCCCTCTGGACACTTTCGTGACCTCTGCGACTCTCTCTCACTCTCCATTCTCCCGTCTGGGCCGACTCATTCTGCAGGGCACACTCTTGATGCCCTGATCTCATCTGACCTTCCCCTCTCTGTCCTTCTCTCCACTCCTCTCTCCTGGAGTGGTCACTTTCTCCTATCCTCCCACCTCACCTTCCCTACCCCTCAGGCAAAGCCACCTTCATCACTGCCACCCTCCTTCTTGGTCATCCGACCCATGAAGCGTGTGTCAGTTGAGGCTTTCGACGTCACCTTCTCATCCCCCCATCCCCTTCGGCTGACTCCCACCCTGAAACAGCCCTCTCCACTCTCCACTCTGCTATATCTGATACTATTGATATCCTTGCTCCATCATGAGAATCCGCCTGAAGCCCAAAGCCAAATATAACTCCTGGTATGACTCGGATCTCCTCACCCTAAAACGCAAGTGCAGGGTGGCAGAGAGGAAATGGCGTGCTTCATGTTCATCTTCTAACAAACTGGCCTGCTGTCTGGTCCAAAGGCAAAACCGGCTCTCCGTTCTCACCAAGAAGAGAGCCCTTATCCAAGGCCGCATCTCTGCAGCATCTAACAACTCGGCTGAACGCATTAAAATCTGCAAGGAACTGGCCAACCCTGCTGCAGTCTCTACCTCTCCTGTCCCCTCCCAGGCCCTCTGCACGGCACTGGCTTCTCACTTCATTTAAAAAACTCAGGACATCCTGCCCTCACCCTCCTCCTATCACCTCCCTCCCTCTATTCCCTGCTCTTCCTCTGGCCCTTCTGCAGCCACCCCTCCTCCCTCCATCTCTGCCTTTCCCCTTTTCTCTACTGATGAGGTTTCCAGACAAGTCCGATCTATGAAAGTCTCATCAAAACAGGTTCACCCATGTTCTTCCTAAACTATCAAGGACCACATCAACTCCCTGGCTTCTGCCCTGGCTGACTTCTGCAATCACTCCTTCGCCTCTGGAGTCTTCCCATCCCCCCTTTAGCACTCCCTTGTGCACCCTCTTCTTAAGAAACCCTCTTCCAACCCCTCCTGCCTGGCTAACTATCGCCCAATCTCCATCACTCCCTTCGTGGGCAAGCTCCTGGAGAAACTGGCCATCTCCCAGTTTAATCTCCATGCTGAATCTGGTGGTTGTCTTCATGACCATCAGTCTGGCTTCAGAGTTGCCAGAAGCATGGAAACAGCTCTAGTGAACATCCGTGAAGACCTGCTCTCCAACTTTTACTCTAATACTCTGTGTGTTCTCATCTTGCTCGATCTCTCTTCTGCCTTTGATACTGTCAACCATTCCATCCTGCTCAAATGTCTCTGTGATAACCTGGGTATCACTGGTCAGGCTATGGCGTGGCTGACCTCTTTCCTTTCCAATCGACCCTCCCAGGTCCAACTGGGGTGCTTCCTCTCTGACATCTTTTTCTCTACCTGTGGTGCCCCCAGGGATCTAACCTCTCTCCCTGGCTGTTCAACTAATATCTGGCACTCCTTGCCCACCGCATCGCCGCTCTCTGCCCCAACTTTCAGTGCTATGCGGATGATACCCATCTCATTTTCAGGCTACCCTCGGCCTCCTCCTCTCCTTCCCTCATCTCTGACTGTCTGTCTGCTATCCAGGAATGGTGTTCCGCCAATGACCTCTGCCTTAATGCCAGTAAGACTGAGATTCTACTCATCGGCACACCCACTCCCTCCTTCCCTGCAGCTCTCTGGCTGGCCTCTCTTGGCCCTCTTCCTGCTCCTACCTGCAAGGCAAAAAACCTCGGGGTCATCGACTCCACACCCTCCTCTCCTGACATATCTGACGTCTCTAAGAAGTCACACTACCAGCTGCACCTCCTCAGAGGTATTCTTCCTTTCCTCTCCTTCCCCCAGAAGCTCACTGTCTCCAGAGCCTTGGTTCTCTCTAAACTGGACTACTGTAACAGCCTCTATCTAAATGTGCCTGCCTCTACTCTCCGCCCTCTGCAACTCATCCAGAACAGGACTGCGAGACTTGTCCTTGGCCTCAAGCCCAGGGACTGTATCTCTCCAGGACTGAAATCTCTGCACTGGCTCCCAGTGGCTGCGAGGATTAAGTTCAAAACCTTCTGCATTGTCCACAAGGCCTTCTGGGGACTGGGGCCAAAATACCTTCAACTCTCTCTTCTTAAATATCTCCCTTCTAGAGCTCTTCGCTCATCCGCCTCCAACTCCATCAGGGTCAGCCGCTTCTCCAAGCAACGAGTTGGGGGTAGATCTCTCTCTGCGGCAGGTGCCTCCCTCTGGAACAACCTTCCTGCCTCCCTGAAACTTGATGAGAACCATCTCCGGTTCCGGAAGCACCTCAAATCCTTCATCTTTGCTTCTGCTTTCTCTCCCCCTCTCCCCTGCTAATTCCTGACTGAAACTGCACTGAATCTGCAATTGGGCCACTCTCACCGATCCCGGTCCCTGGCCCAGCCACTCTCCCCTTGCACTGCCTCCCTGGCAACCCCTGCACTGCGGGACTGTCTCTGTATCCCTACAGCCACCCCTTCCCAGCACTTGTCTGCACTTACCTTGCACTTGCCACCAGCTGGCCCTTATTATTTATCTTGTTATTCTACTACCCCTGTACTGCACTTTCCCCTCTCCCTTTCCCCTTGCACTTTCCCTTCCCCTCTTCCTATGCACTTGCGCAATCTGAATGACACCTGGCCTAGTAAGATCGTTGTCTGTCTTCCCTTTGTCCCCCCTCCCTGCCTCGTCGCGCCTTGAAACTCTTGTGTATAGGCACGTTGCAAATGCCATATCATATCATATCATATATGCTGTGTTGTCTTTATATTGTGAAGGCATCATGAAGTAAGACACAGACAACAGATTGAACTCTCGAATCAAAAGCTTTATTTTACTTAAAGGACAGGGTGGAGTAAGGGCTAATGTGCCCTATACTAAGGTGGGATGTCCATACTTTAAACAACTAAGGATAGTCTGTGTCAGTTAGTTCATATCAAAAGTCTGTGTGCAAAACCTATACTTGTCCTCACAACTAACTATATACAATGTGTAGGCAGCAAAAGGAACAGTGTTCAAAATAAAGTTCTGAACTTCTTTCAGCTCTTAGCTTATACACGGTTTCCCCTTCTCCAAGTTCAGGATAGTTCCAAAAAGGCCTTGGGGTTCCCTTCCCCAAGAGTTCACCACAATCCACAACGTCTTGAGGTTCTCTTCTCTAAGAATTCAACCCAGTTCACAAAATCTCAGGGTTCCCTTCCCCAACTTCCCTTCCCCAACAGTTCAAATCTTCCAGTTTCAAAAACCAATATCAGTTAAAATATTCTAGCGTTGTTAAGGATTTCAATCAGGCGATACACCCTGGCCTCAGCCTAATGTGCAGTGCTCAACTTAAAAGCTTATTTTATTATATATATAGGTTCACTATTTGAGAGATACACCACTCATATATTTATTTAAAATTCTAGAAAATCACACACTTTTTAATATATGGGGCAGCAATCACCAATGGGGTGATAATAACAAATAGGAATGTGAACAATGCATTTAAATGAACCCATTAGCAACACAGATAGAAAACACCAGAGAATAGAGAAACTTTTGAATTTTGGGAAAGATAACAACTCAAGTTAGGATTTCCCCCTGCAATATTCCTCAACCCACAAATAAGCAATCTAAATAGATATAAGGAAGCAGCAGGTAATCAGGAATGAGGACTAAGAAACCAAATTCAAATCCAACCTTCTCTCCCCAAACAAGAGAGAAAAACAGATCTGAAACCCTTTCACTGTTAAAAAGACACTCGGAAATGGCTGAATAAAACAATGAATGTGTGCAAAAATCCTTAAATAAGTACATTTCTCTACGGGAGCAACACTGGAAAGTTACAAACAATCATAAACAATAGATTGAGCAAAAGCATACAATTCTAAAATGAATGAAAGGTTTAAAACAAGTGATAGAAAAAATAACACGTGTAAAACTTTGCAAAAATGCTAATTCCCTCCTGAAATTAACCAAATGGTTTTAGATCAAAATGGGTGAAATATTGTGCTGTTTTTGGATTGGGGAGTAGCTATGGATCCTAGGTACAATATGAAAGTGAGGTCTCTAGCTGTTAAATTGAGTGAGTTATGCAAGATCTAGTGATGTGCGTTTTTGGAAAATAAAGGCGCGAAAAAGGAACAGAAATCAATTCTGACAAGGACAGTTTTACTTTATGCTAGGGCATTCAGGCTAGGCTACCAGCTTGAGACACAGTAAGCTCCGGAGTTGATCTGCGGAATCGACCCTAGCACCTCCGTGCCTGCCCTGGCGGACCCAGTTGGGTTACCCGAGGGAGGATTCAGGGTTTAGGATTTCACAAGACAAATTATTAAAGAAGTTAGAACTAGCGCAAGGAATCAAAGGCAGGGTTTCAAGAATGATTGTGACAATATTACAGTTATCAGGATAAGGATTGGATGACTTAGAGATTGGGATGGAACAAAGCAAGGCAAGGTTTACTATGTTTCTATGGTTCCTTTTGATACTCAGTCCACTTTTAGTTTGGATTTTGGACAGTCAGCGCTTGATCACAACACGGATCTGGTCTAACACAGCGCAGCCGGACAAACTCAGCGGGGCATAGTCGGCTGGGCAGGGACTGGATACCAAAGGATAGTTCTTCTGGACTGGCAGTTCTGGTTACTGGATCCTATAGGGCATCAGGATAGCAGGATAACAGTGAGTGGCAGAAAGGTAGGTAAATTCAGGATGCTTCCCCAACAGAACACAGCGCTTCCCTTCGTTATGGGGATTAATTTAGAATTGTTGCGAGCTGAAGCAGGATCAGCAATTGCTTGGATTTGTGGTTGGGATCTGGAGTTTAGATGGATAGATGCAAGATGAAGACAGGAACAGACAGGAACAGGACGGCGGCGTAGGAATCGGGAAGCAGTGTGTGTGTTGAGTGCTAGTCGGGTGTCCTTATTTATAATGCCAAATGACAGCATTACAGTATATGACCGGGGCAGGATTCACCACCCACACCCCTAACAATAGGATTGGGCAAGGGCATAGTCTCAGCCTTGCTCACAATTGGTTGGATATCAGAAAAGTGATGTCATGTTTGAGTTTATTTTTACTGTATCTAGAAACTCCCACATTTCCTTTACTGAAAATCTGATTTTGCCAAAAACAGATATTTATGAAGTTGCCACATCTTAGTAAATCAGATACACAGGTTACATATTTTATGCAGCACAGATTAGACCAAACCGATTAGTCCAAACCTCCAGTCTGTGTGACCTTGTGTCGCCTTTCTGACACATTTTGGTAATTTTACACGTTAAAGATTTGGTTCATAATTCCCCAATTTTATACATAGATGCAAATTGTCTCCAGGGATGTATGTACAACATTTGACATTTGCAACATGGATGCTTTTCCGGTAATACAGCATATATCACTGTTTCTGTCCAGAGTGTGCCCCGACATTCTACCAAGTTTTCAAACTCAGCCCACAATTCCACTTTTACACTGATAAAATTCCACATTTTTACCAATTCTGACAGCTGAGCTATAATCTTTTTAAAGTTCTTTATAAAATAGTCTTAAGACAAATGGGGTAATTGTTTGCCATTTTTTTCTTCCCCGCTAACACCAACTGGCAGTTTCTTCCAAGCAGGATGGGGGCCTCTCTCTTAATTGAAGGTTTCATTGCTCTTCACACTTGATAGGTGAGAGTCCCAGGACTGCTGTTGTCCCAGCCTGGAGCAAAGACAAATGTCTGATGAGCATGTGAAATGTCATTGTCCTATCCCAATCAAAGTTTTTCAAGCTGGTACTTCACACCTAAGTGTCCTGGATTTAGGGTACATCTCCCCACCTGGGAGGAGTTTCATAGCTGGCAACTGGAATTACAGGTTTCTGAGAGCTTGCAACTCCAGCCTATGGTTTTTTAAACTGTTTAATTTCTTACTTTAATTCAGTTTGCAGCTCCTCAGATTGCCACTGTCTTGGCAGCTGTAGTCATTTTCCTTGCAGCAGGACTCTTATCTAAAGTATAGATACAGTTCTCCTTGCCCTGGCTCAAAGGGTAAACCGTCTCTTTAAACTGCTGCGCCTGGATACATTTTGTCAAGAAATAAATGTGTGTTTCCCGTGTGAGTGAAAATTAAGTTGCTTTTGATTTCTCTGAGAAATGGTTTTAACTGGGCCTTTTTACACAGTGTTTTCACAATGACAGATGAAATTGGCATCAAAGCAGCATTTTGAAACGACAAACAGTTTCATTTTGAAGGGGATTTTGGCTTTTTGCAGCAATGGCATGCTTTCTTTTTCACTTGATCCCATATATGTTTCAGAACACACTGGCCTATTTTTCATTGTGTCCCCTTGTTCCATTTTGTCCGACTGTGTGTGAGGCAAAATGGTGCAGCCATTTTTCTGTTGTTGCTGCCAAAAGCAGTTTTGAATTCCTGGTGCACATAGGAGCCAGAGCAGCCAGGTTACTGTTTTTTGCGCACAGGCAGCTCAGTGATGTGAAGCAATGCCGTCGAGTGGGTCAATATATCCCACAGCTTTCAAAACAATACCAGTTCAAATATTTGGTCATCCAGGCTTTTCAATAGTTCACACATATTGCTTGGTATAGGCACAGTTGTCAGACGACAGAGTCCACCCCTTACAGGTTTCACAACCGATGCCCCTTTGCACTTTGTTATACTTTCTGTATTCTTCTGGCTTTCACCAACACAGGTCCCTTAACCTGTAGTTCCTTGGGTAACTTTGTATTTGGCCAATACCCTTATGTAATACCCTTCCTGGCAATCGTATGTCTTTGCTAACACTTGTGGCTCACCCTCTCGTTTCATATTTTTCTTAGTAATCATCTGGCTTTGCCAACACTTGTGGCTCACACATTGTATTCTGTGGCATTTCCCATTACTACCACCTTGCTTTTATTCCATTCAGAAGTGCTCATCACTTGCTCTTGTTCTTTATGGTATTCAAATATACTCCCAATGTCTTTCAGTCACTTTGTTATTCAATGCTACTTGTTTCAACTTTCAAAAGTGCTTGGATTACCTTGCAGTTTGTTTGGTATTCATGTTTACTTCCTTTGGCCTTCCATAGTACTAATAACAGTTCACTGTTTATTTGACATTCATACATGCGTGTTTCCAGTCCCCGGTGTGCCCTGGTACAAGACTGCCCTTCATTTCAGTCACCAGTGGTATGCAGCAGCTCCTTCGGGTTCCTCCGCTTCATTTCCCGGCTTCTAGTCACTCCTCCTTCCTGTTGCAGGATGCACAACAAGCAGAGTTCACTGTCCTGGAATCCTGCAGCATGTAGCCCTCGCTCTTCCCCAGCGGGAGCTACTGAGAGCAACACTCGCTCTCTCTTAAACCTGCAGCGATCGGGAGGCTTCAGTGCCCCGCAGCTCCTGCTGTGGGCACCGGGCAGGTAGGACAGCAGGATCTCAGACCATCTCTATGCTAGCCTTGTCCCAGGCATCTCTCACACTCCTGCTCGGCATGGCTTCTCTCCAGCCTGCTCCAATTCTCGAGGCTGTTTCCTTCTCTCCAGGCTGTCTTTCTCTGTGCTGGGTGGTAGATATTTCTATTCACCTGAAACTTGTTAATTGACCTCAGTTATGAGTCTTCAACTTGAATTGCCTGAACATGGTGAAAGCTATTAGCTGGTCATGCCTGGCTATGTTTATCCCACCGAAATGAGGATGTGTCCTACTTGATCCCGTCCTTGTCCCGGTATAAAAATGGCATTTCTGATCATCATTTTGAAAGGAAGAAAATGGGAAAGGTTGAAAGTAACCTATAAAGGCTTTTGGGACCGAAGCTTGATTGTGAAAAGGGAATGGGGATACCATGCCTCACCCAGGGACGTCCGCTCCTCACTCCCAGAGTGATCCTCCTTTCCATATCCGCCCCCAGTGTCAGTATCCAAAAGCAATAGCATTTCTCTGGTCACTTGAAAAGCGGATGCCAGGGGAAAAGAAGTGAGGAAGCCCTCACATTCCTCACAATATGTACAGGAATCCCTCAGAAGCCCGATTTCTAGTTACATATACCAGTGTAGCCTCAATTTACTTAGTGTTACCATATTATGCGGCTACAAGCCTGATATGCCAGGTACCATCATCTTAGATGAGGTAAAACCTCTGATATCCAGGTGTTTCCATCACATGTAAAGTGTTGACTCATTTGCTCAGGCGCAAAATTGTGCCACTGGGTCAGGCAAGTCCTCCATAATTGGCAGGTTATTCCCTGAGAAACGTCCCTGCAGTAAAGGATGTCAGAGAGCCTATCAACAATAGGGTGTAAAGGCGGGGCAGGTGAGAGTGGATTCATGTTTGGGATGATATTGCTTTTAAGGGTAAAAGATTCAGTTTGTCCCAATTTGATAAATTAAGGAAATTAAATCCTGTGAGCAAAAGGATCTCTCTCTTTCTTTCTTTCTTTCTTTCTCTCTTTCTCTCTTTCTCTCTTTCTCTCTTTCTCTCTTTCTCTCTTTCTCTCTTTTTCTCTCGCGCTCTCTTCTCTCACTTCTCTCCTCCTCTCCTCTCCTCCTCCCCAAGTACCCCACCTCTACTGCACAGATGAATAATGCTCCCTGGGAAATAGTAATTCTTAACATGCCAAGAGCTGTTGTGACGGCTTCCATTGCACACGCAGTTTTAATTAAAAAAAAGTGAAATGCAATCGCACACATTTACCTACATAGCCTTGGAAACGTTTGATTCCATCCACCATACTGGATTGGGGTGAGGTGATCCTATGCACACACACACTTGTTCCTCCAGCGGACAACCTGTGGCCTTTAGGGGACATAGTACACCGATTCAGAGCATGCATCATAATGACAGGAAGACATCTATTAGGTGGCAGATGATGCCAGTGTAGAAAACTCGATGCTCATGCGTTGTTTCTAAAGTACATGGGCACTGTCTCACCCACAGCCTTTTATTGTGGAAACAATCAATGTTTGCCTAGAAAGACAGAGGTGAGGGTTCTCTTTTTGTGACGAACAAGGAAATGAGAGAAATTCAATAATAACTGAAAGATCATTAAGGCTCAAAATAAAATATAACTTAACTTTATAATGAGTGGAACATTATAATTTGGGAGCTTAGTGTGTCATTTAGAGGGTTTGGGTATAGTGAAATTAAATCACAAGAAGAAAGTATCTCAGGGGAAGAATTCAATGGCAATACCAGATGACATTGGCAACAGATTAGGTTGCGTAGTCCTCGACTACATATGTTATGCCCCTTTCATTGTTAGACCCATTGCATATTTATCAACATGCTGTGTGGTGAAAGCGTTCAGCCATTGGGCAGACACCCCTTTCTGGTGTTAGATGAACACACTCCCACATTTTGGCTGCATTCATTCAATCATGTATGCCTCAGCAAAGCAATACCAATGGGAAAAAAAATGGCACAAGACGTAGGCTTACACCTGTCTGTGAGACACACAACACTGTTAAAACTAACAGAACATTGCATACAGCCATTACTTTAGACACAATGAAGTATGTAACTCACACTAGCAAACGATAATATCCTATTCTAGGAGTAATTATTTGTCAACCCCTGTTCTTTATGCCAGGACTGTTTTCTATGTACATAATCTCACTGGGCCAATGTGTAGTGAAAGGCACAGTTCATTACACCTCTAGCATACTAAGGTATTCTATTTGGAAAGAGCAATTCTAGTGGAAACCACCATCCAAATTCCCTTGCACTCCAGGAATTTAGGAGGCAATACGTCCAGATTCAGCACTCTTCTAATGGGGGCAGCTTTTCCAATGTCACTATCCCCTCATTATCGAATCCTGCCCTTTTAAAGGGTAACATATTCCCACCTTATGTCATAATTATGTGTCGCTATTTAATTGGCCTGATCATTTGGTTGGCTTGCACAACAGTCAAACACTTGCAGTGAATAAACACCCCCAATCTCCATTGGCTAATCATTTCTGTATGTTTTTCCTGAGCAAAGGATGGGGTATATTTCACACTTTCACTCCTGAATGCCATTGAATTTTCATCCTTAATTTATGAAAGAAGCATGGATTATTCTAAGCCTTGTTCCAAATGAAAATGTGCATATGCATCTTAAAGTCGAGCTGTAATTATTAATACTTGTATGACTGTTTATCACTGTATCAATCATTAAATTAATGGATAAGGCACATTATATTACCAATGGCTTCAAAATGCACCGAGACCGATGTTTGTACCTGGGACAGTTCCAATATTATCAGCCAAAATAAATGGTCACATGTAACATGTGTTTGCAAATGTAATTTCAGTTTTTAATGGTGCATAATGTCCTATGGATTCCTAGCCTTGTTTTTGTTTATGGGGTTTGTGAAGGCGTCATGAAGCAAGACACAGACAACAGATTTGCCATACAGTACCAGTGTAGTGAACAACGGTAGCGGGGGTTGCAGGGATGTCCCCCGCTTCATGTACAATATAGTTATAAAAAAAGAAAAATAAGGGGACCCTATAGCGCTGCTTCCCAACCATGTAAGTGAAGGGAACAGGTGTTGCAGGGAGATTGGGGAGTCGGCAGCACACAACGAGTTGTGTCACCAATAGGTAAGTAGGGGTGGGTGGGAGGAGTAGGGAAATGCACCTGAAATCATGTGTGATGTCACTGTGATGCGCATTTCGAATTTAGCTTTTTTTCAAATTCGAAATTTTGCAATGCAGTGAAATCATGTAGATCCAAAGTTTATACTCAAAATGTTATTTAACTTTAAATGTAGGATGGAGTAAGGCCTAACTTGCCTTATGCCAAGGTGGGATTGCCCTACCTAAAGAAAACTAAGTATAGTCTGTATCAGGATGTCCAACGTAAGTCTCTGCCTGTGTCCAAAACCTATACCTCCCCCTCCCCCCTTCAACTAACTGTATACAATGTGTGGGGATGTCGGTCTAAAAAAATTGTGTTCAAAAGAAAGTTCAGTGCTTCTTCCAGCTCTTGTCTTAGGAGCAGCTTCCCCTATCCCACGTTCAAAATAGTTCTTAAAGGATTGGGATTCCCTTCCCCAAGAGTGCAAACCTTCTGGTTTCCAAAATAACGGGTACAAAACTTTTAACTTTAAAAATAGATGCAATTCACTGGGACCATTCCCAATCCGTGACTTCTTTTGTCAGAAGCTCAAAAGCTCCCAACTCTCAAAGATGATACAATTCTGTTTCATCTTCCATTTCTTTGACAAAGTTGTAGCAACACATAAACTTGACTACCAATACGCTTTCATTGGCATTTAAAAAATTTTTAAAAAATGAACAATTTGGTTTCTTAGTTCTAGTTTCTCAGACCTCCCATTACAGTTCATGCAACTGATACCCTGTCTTCTTGCTTCCATCAGCACTTAGCCACTGGTTCCATCTGATAGTGCTACTTTGTTTGATTCTTCAATGTTGCCTGCTCCCGACACTGGGCCTCATTACACGGTAGGCGTTTACCGGTACCGGTAAGGGCACCGGTACTGGTAAACCCCTACCGTCTTACTACGAGTTCCCTTTGCGGGACCCGACGTTAACGGCTGGTATTACCAGCCGTTAAAGTAGGGTCCCGCAAAGGGACCTCGGAGCTAATTACGGTACCGCAATTTGTGGTACCATAATTAGCACCTTCCCCATTCCCATTATGCCCTATGGGGGCAAAAATGGGAATGGGGAAGAGCCTTGGTGAATGGGGAATTACCGCCCCCGCTCACCTTGGAGTAGGGCGGTAATTCCGCCATCCACCAAGGCGGACGCCGTAAAATACCGGCCTCAACCATGGTGCTATTAGCGCCATGGTTACCGCCTACCGTGTAATGAGGCCCACTGTCCCGTGGCTGCTTTAGCCCCCATGCACTTTGTTATTCTTATCTGGCTTTTGCCAACACAGGTCTCTTTCACATTCTCTGTATATATTACGCTCACCTGGTATCCACGTGGACGCCCTTATGCCCTGGTTACCGGATTCACCCTGGACCCTTCCTGATTCTGGATGGTGCCTTCTATGGAGGTTGGGCCTGAAAACACAGGAGGGCTGGACTTAGGAACAGATTTCGTTTTCTCCCCCCCGCTCCCTGGATTTGCTCTGATGGCCCACTCCTCTCCTTGATGTGATGACTGGCGTGCCCTCCGTCCTGCCTTCTACGTAGTTTTCTGCGGATTTGAGCGACTGAGTTAACTTCACTGGTGCTAACCCATTCAAGTGTCTTTACGGAGGTAAGTCTGGTTAAAGCAATCTTAAAATGTCCTTGCTTTCCTTTCTTGCTATTAATGTCTTTCCCTATTTATTACCCCTTAGGTGAACGGAGGTTCGGTGGATGCGCAGCTTGAATCAAGCTCCTAACCGGATGATGGACGCAGGAGTGTGTGATGGATGGATGGTAGGTTAAGCGCGAAGTGCGTTGCGGTAATGTCGTCTTTTGCTAACCTGTGTTTTTTATACCTTTTCAGGTCGCGAGGGTCTTTCTGGGCATGTGAAAATTTCCAGAGCGGAGCCGGCCAAGAAATGCCCAGACAGGTGAGGTTCTTGTGATTACTGCTGTAAATGCCGTGAGTAACCTGTTTTAACATTGTCCTTCTTTCTCTCGCCCTCCAGGTGCTTCGTTGTGGTGCATGCGTGATGTCCCGGTGATGCTGCCGACTGGATGAAAGGCCGCGAGCTGCAGGAAGACGTATACTCAACGGGTTGGAAGCTGCAGGTAAGCAGAGACTTCTAAAGAAGTTCTTTTGTCTCCTCTGCAGGTCCGCTGTTCAAGGATCACCGGATTCTGGTCTCTGGACACGATGAGCATCACGCTGCTGGCTGCAGAATAACACGAAGCACGTTCTGTAACTTGGGTGTGGTTTATATAGCCCTCTGGTAAAGTAGTCCAGGTAAAGTAGTCCGGGCTACCACACCCAAAACACTGCACCACACAGTCTGGTTCTAGGAACTAGGCTGTGTGGGTGCCTCCATGTTAGCTGCAGGCCTCCAATGAAAAGTAGTCCCTTCAAGACCGTGTCCGAATCTGAACATGAGCCTGGCGCCAAAGGCAACAGGACTGACTCCAGGAGAGTCGATAAGGATGGTGCAAGGTCCTTGTGGCTCCAGATGAACCCTGAGTCTTAACCCTACCTGGCATGTGACCATGCCAGTGGGGTTTTGGGTCATGGGTCGTGACGGTATACTATCTTGGGCCTGCTTTAGCCACCATGCACTTTATTATAGTTGTTTTTGTTTTCCTCTTCTCTGGCTCTTGCCAACACAACAGTACTCTGGCTCTTCCCAACACAAGTCTCTCTGTTTGCCATGCCTGAGCCCATCTGGACTTTGGGCCACTTTTAAGTTTCCATCTTCGTACCTCCTTAGTACTCTCTTGTCTTTTGCCTTTACTTGTTTCACACACTGTACTCCTTGACTCTTGTGTGATGCACTGCTTTGCTTTTGTTTCATTCATAAGCATTCAACTGACTTTGTGTGGCCTTCACAAGTGTTTTCAATGCCTTTTTACTCTGTGTGGTATTCACAAGTGCTTTTCACTCATGTTTACTCTGTTCCGTATTCACAAGTGCCTTCAATCCATTGTACTTCACTCGATATTTCAATAGTATTTATTCCGGCATTCAACAGTACTTTTAATCACGTTGCCTTGCACATGGGAGCAGCAAAGGAAATTGCTAAATGTTAACGAATCGCCCCGGTCAGAGTATATATTGGTTCTTCACTCATCGGTCACGTACAGGAGTGTTCTTCCATCTGGCATCCTTGCAATGGGCTTCTCCAGGCTTCTCCTGCTTCCCAGTGTCTCCCAAATCCACCTTCCTCTCACGGTCTGTACTGCGCATACTGCCCACTTTCCTGACTTCTCTCAGCGGCGGCTGTTGTCACGGGGAGCTCCACTGCTGCTCCTCTTGATACCCACTTCGGCAGTGGCATGACCACCAAACCCTAGCACAGGCAACCCTGGCTATGCAGTCCCTTTCCCATGTGCAACACTGCTTCAGCCTCCTGGGTCTCCAGCTTCCTTTCCTCCAGCATGTTCCCCCTCCTTCAGAATGGCATTCATTTTTATATCATTCAGGGGTGTTAATTGACCCCAGGTGTGGGTTGTTGAATTCTTATACCTGATTCTGAAGGATTCCATTCGACAGATATGCCTGGTTTTTCCTTCGGTATGCCTTCATAGTCCTCTTCCTTGTCTCAGTACCCGAAGGATGTCAGAAATGGTCCGATTTAATAAAATAAGCCTTGTCACCTCTGATTGTACTCTGATATATGAGTGTGTCCATGAAATTAGGATGTGTTCTCCTAGTTAGACTCTTCCTCGTTCCAGTACTACAGTGTTGTTTCTGGGGAACAGATTGAAAGGAGAAGGGAAAGAGTTGACAATATCCCCCAATGGCTTTAGGGATAGAGGGATTGTCATGACAGGGAAAGGGGGGATACCGTGTCTCACCAAAGGATGTCCTCTCCCCATTCCCCAGGTTCCCTCCACCCAGGTGATCCTCCCTCGCATATCCACCCCAAAAGCGATGGCCTTTCCCTGGCCACCTTATAGGAGGATTCTGAGGAAAAAGAAGTGAGGACACCCTCAGGTTCCGCACATGTAATGAAACTAAATTCATGGTACTAGCATGCCTCTCAGCCAATGATTAACTTAGGTCTGATGACCGGTCCCCTTTGTTATGATTCCATTAGCCCAACTATGTTGTCTACATAATGGAAGGCAGGGTAAAAGGTGAACACTCTAAGCACAATCATGTATTTGTTTGAAGTCTGAACAGAGCCCTGACTCTCTAGTCACTTCAGATCTCAATCTACGTGAAACACAATAAATTTCATTTTTGTGTAGTTTAGTGTGTATTTATCTATCATCTATAAGAGGGCCTTGTCCTTAAATGGACTTGTAAAAGTGGGGGCTGCTCATTACTCAGAAAGTCTGTTCACAGGGCATTTTGTCTAGGGAATTTAATGGGTTCTTCAGTATTAAAGCTCACAATAAATGTTTCCACCCTGAACGGCTCATGCTAGTCCTATGTGAGTCTTAACAGCCCCCACATGATAACCTGTATGCAAGGCTGAAGTGGAGCGAGTTCATGATTGATGTCACTGGCACACTATTCAGCATTTCCCCAAGACACCTCATAGCATATCATGTATTTTGTATACCTGAAGCTCCCATGAAGTGACATGTAAGCAACATGTAAACCCTTACAAAATACCATATTTTAACATGCACATAAAAAGGTATTTGTAGCTCTGAGTACATCCCCAAATGGCAATTTGAATGAATTGTAATCATCTAAATAGATTTGCCTCTGGAGTTAAGTTTAAAATCTGCATTTAGGTTGTTTCTTCTGGTAACAGTGTTAGTGCTTCTTTAAAACACATGACAACATCTTGTACAATCACAGGATGATTTATTTGACTTTTCTAATTTAACGTATTGTAATGCAGGCTGTGTTCTCCTGCTGACTGGATTACATTTCTACCACATTTGGGCTTTGGTCGTTTTGGATGTTCAGTTCCATTGGAATTCACTGTACTCTGTGAATTCATATTCCACTTAGTTATTTGGACTTGGACTTTGGGTACATTTTTTTCAAGGGTCCAATATTGCTCTTGATATGGTGTAGTTTGTGGTGCTATTCCCATGAGTGCTATCTCTCCGGTGTGCAGGTGATTGCCTGCAACCCACAGGTTCACCCTTGTCATGGTTGCGAATAAGAGGGCAAAATCATTAAAAATATATATTTTTTCTGCTGCCTCTCTCACTTCAATGTGAAACAATCTATATTGGGCATCATTACGAGTTGGGTGGTATTCTGGCCATAAATCTACTGTGATACCGCACAACTGAATTACTGTTACTACCACTTGGTGCGGTGGACTTACTACAAGATTGCAAGTGGCAGTGGCAGAGTTAATCACCATTTTCTTTTAGAGTTTTATTGGTCTATATTGGGCATATTAGTGCCGGCGGAATTACTGCCACAGTAATTATGCCAATTTTTCTACTTTTCTGCAGAAAGTGGAAGGATTTACCTCCAGCAGTATGCTTGAGGTAAATCCCCCACTCCAGGTCCATACTCGTAGTATGGCAGGGCAGGAAAGGTGGTGATAATTTCATTACCACCAATTGTTTTCTGCACCGCCATATTTGTGTAGAGCTCCATTGGTCTTTTATTCTCCTTACACTTAGCCATCTGCCTCACACTTAAAAGAAGCCGCACATTTCATAGTTTTTCGGCATCAGTTTGCTTTACTGAAAAAGTCTTGAGTTCCATTAGTTGTGAGAGTTAAAAAAAAAAATACAATCCATCAGTAATACAAAAGGGAAGATAGAGTTCATTGAACACATCACAATGTTATATGTGTTAAGATTAATAAGAATAATTCTGACACATTTGCCTATAATCTCATCTAATGTAGACACACATTTCTCAAATTTATATTTAAAAACATTTTCTGGCCTTCTATTAATCCATTCCACAGCAAGTCAGAAACTGCTTCAGATCTATCATACATAAACTTGACCAGGAGTAGAACTCCTATTGCTCATATTTCCACATATTCACATATTCCACCACCAGATGTTTAATTGACTCGGGCTTCTTAATGGTACATAGTCTACAAATATAATTTTCAGTTATTGCATTCTTTCTGGGTCCCAAACCCTACATCATTGGAACAAGATTAAGCCTGAATCACATGTAATGCATTGGACATGTATACTTGAACAAGTGAGGATGCAACCTGCCTCTTTCACTGAAAATGTACGATTATTCAGTAGACTGTATGAACGTTTTAATCCTTTCCCTCGTCAATCTCCAGTTCAAATCAAAAGTTTTCTTTTTCTTTTACATAAATCATGTTACTTATCTGGTCATTAGAACAAACTGCCCATTTTCTAAGAGGGCAATCCTTCCAATCCATGAAGTTTATAATGAAAGGAGCAGGTTTATTAAAAAATATTTTTTTAGATTCCACAAAGAAGAGTTTGGGCAGTGGGACCACTGTAGCAATTTAGAATACCAAGTAAACTTCTTCAATTGAATATGTCCTTACAAGTAAATTAAGCCCAGTTAATATCTCAATATTGAAATTGGGAGAAACTGAAGCAAAGAAAACATTACTCTCCAAATCAGACTTTCAATGATGGCAAAGCATTTCCAGCTTTTGTATAGTCTTAATTCCAATCCATATAAACTGGAAAACTTCTAGCCCTTTAAGACGGGTGTAAAGACTGGAGGGGGTGTCTGTACTTCTGCTCTCTTTATGGTAGAGGAGAGGCACAGAGGACCCCAGCCAAGATTCTCTATTTGGTAGCTACGGTCGAGCAATCAAGGCATAGCTTCTCAGGAGGTGATGCAGGCTGGTTCTTAAGTACAGTGTAGTCCCCAAGCCCTCACAAAGGAATGTCCACACACTGTATTAGTTAAAAAGGGCTTTATATAATTAATATTCAAGGTTATGTACACTATCACAATAACTCACTTTGTGCTCAGAAAATCAATAATGGTAAACATATACAGTTCTAAAGTGGTACCACAATTATTATCAGATCTCATTAAAGTGCACAAACTATAATGTCAAAATGTCACACAGATCAATAACAAGGAACCCATCAATAGAAATAGGAAGGAAAGCAAGATGGTTGAAACAATAGGCAGAATACTGGCCTCTACCATTAAGCACAGTTCTGTGTGGAGATCCGACCCACCTGGGCAACCTGTAAAGCAAAGATGTATCACAAGCCCAGTCCATATATTGTTCTATGAGTCTTATTTCCTTACACAATAGTTCTACAGCCCCAATGTACCTGGAATTGTAGCATTTGTCGGCGGGGAATCGACGGCCCTTCTTGAGTGCCCTCCCTTTAAGGCAGGAGTCACGGGTCATCAAACGTCAGATGGAGAACAGGGTGAACTACATTGGTGAAGTGGTAGCTTCGTTCCTAGCGGTGCTCGTCGAGGACAGTGCATTGGCGTCCTGTAAGTAAGAGCCGTGCGGGGCACCTCAGTGACGGTAGTTCTGGACCACAAAGAGATGTTGAAGAACTGTGGCCCAGCAAGGGCGTTGAGTCGTCGGCATCTCTGTGGTCTTTAGGTGCCGGGAAACCCACCGGCGGATGCTCCTCGGCGCATCAATGGTCTGGCCTTCTCCAGCGGGATAAAGCAGGCAGCGATGCAGACGAGAGCATCCTTGGCTCAAATTGTTCTTAGGCAAACAGGAGCACGGCAGCTCCAGTCGGCAACGGCGGTCATCGACCATGGCAGACAACAATCCGGGCGCTTCTCTTTGGGTTTCCGCGGCAGTCCCCGTCTCCGGTCGGCAACCTGTCGTAGGTCTGTCTACCAGGGAGCTTTGGCAAAGCTTAGCTGGTGCACGATGGTGCCTAGTAGCTCGGGAAGATGGCACCTTACCAGTTCCTCTCTGGGTCAGTTCTTGGAGACACAGCCGCTTTCAGATTGTGAAGGAGAGCAACAGCAATTCTCTTCCAGCAGGGCTTCAAGGTTAGGCTTCAGTTTCAACTCCAGTTTCTCTTCAGCTTCTGAATACGAATTCTAGCAGTGAAAGGCCCCCAGATATACCAGTTGATCTCCCATTCATTCTGCTGGGTCACACGCAAGCAACCAATCGGTCGGAAGGGCATTCATCCAGGAAGGCATCCAATCTGGTGCATACTGCATTCAGGCCATTCACTCCTCCCCAGGCACTCACAACAAGTTATGTGTATTGGGACAAGTACCCAGCCATTCAACACTCCACACTGCATTCATACCAGTTTCGGGCAGGGCTGTCTCAGTCATTGTGTCAAACACCAGATACTAGACACCCACAACACAGAATGCATATTCGTCACACTCTCCATTCACCCAGGTCCCACCCACAGGGTGTACCCACAACATACAGTCACTGGGAAGGCTCCAGCCGGTCTGGCCTGGACTTCACAACAGAACCATATATGGAACTTCCACCCAACAGCCGGTCAGGGGAAGGGACAGAGTCAAGGCTTCCTAGGACTTTGGGAAAACAAGGTAACGGGCAATAGAAAAAAAGAGGCCACGGGGGGGCATCTTGTTTCCTATCAGGAATCAACTGATTCCAATGGCAGGGCCTGGGTATCCCAAAATGGAGGATACTCAGAGCATCTGTCAAATTCAGCATGGAGCTGCCACCAGCCCATACCCTGCTCTGTGGGCCACCCACAGGTGCCCAAAAACATACACTAGGGGCACAGGGTTGTACCCTGACCCATGGGTGCCATAAGGGTATCCCATGGGTCTGTTCACCAAACCAAAAAAGAGAGCTGCATCACTAGGAGCCCCATATGAACTCCTGCCCAAAAAGCACGACAGAACACACAATAAAAAACAGTAAAGGACAAGGATACGGAGGCCCTGTCCCTCTGATGCATTTCCAGCATCACAACGGGTCAACAATACATTTGAGAGGAATGGGGATGCAGAGGTTACTCAAACATCAATAAACGAAATGACTCAGGAAGTTGGCAAAAAGATAACTATTTTAATATCAATTATCTAAAACAGGGAGTACAACAAATGCCATTGGACGTATCATAGCAGGTCTCTAACAAACTTCTTAAAAAAGCACTCCTTTATAATAAAAACTCGTCATGGGTGACTTACAACCTGTGTATTACTAACATCATCCTACGTGGCAAACTAAAAAAAAACACTAAAGATAGTGATTGGGTCTAAGGGAACCTCCAGGTATATAATCCATACACGTCTAATGGGCATGAGAAAGGTGATAGGTTTCTTAACATCAGGTGGGGCAACTAAGCCCTTTCCTCAAACCAGGTCATTATGAACGTCACTAAATACACAACATCCCATTGGCTACCAAATCGTAGGACCCCTAATCATGCAATCCTCTATCATTGGTTGGCTTCTAACCTCTGTCAGCATCCTTCAGTCCACGCTAGCCGCATGAAGCCAAGCGTCCAGGTGCTGGTCAGTTAGTCTTAAACATCCACATCCCACCAATTAGAACATCATCCATCATCACCTCAGTGGTTGGTTGTCAATTAGGACCTTTGAACTTGTCCTTGGGAGTGTTGTTTTAATCCGGAAGATACAGGGGGGTAGAGGTGCGCTCTGTCCTCGTGCGTAGGTGTGGCCATCCTGCTCGTCCAACTCCTTCTCCCCACGTGACTGAAGACCATGAATTTGAGCTTTCATTGAATTAAAAATGCTATTGTCCTAATAGAACTCTGATGTCTTCTTTGTTCTCTCCAAGCTTCTGAACAGTAGGTTCATTCCTTCACAAGATTGTAACTAGTTTCTGTTCTTCTCAGCTGAACACGATCTTGACTTCTTGGCTCACCTTTCTCACCTTTCTGAACTTTGCTTGTAATACATTTGTTTTCTAAGTGTGCCACGCTGAAAAAAGGGCCTTTCACCTTTAACTCAGCTCTGCTTATAGTTCATAATGGGACCATCCATTCTTTACTCATTCATATGTATCCATACATTGTTGCTTGCCGCAATCTATTTACTATAAAGCTAGCCACATGAAAACTTTGTCTGCTTGCGTTACTTTGCATTTGTACACGTATGAACTGGCTTAATATCTTCATCGTTTCTGTAGCATGTCTCTTCATCTTGAGCCCAAGATGTTGCCTGTCTTTGATGCTTTCTTGATGCCTTATAGAATATCCACATTCTCTCGTCTCTGCATCTCTTCTCTATACATCAGCTTTGCTCTGTGTGGCTTTACCAATCTGCTTCGTCAGTCAGGCATCCTGTTTCTTCTGCGAATATGGTTAAGCAGCCATCACCCTGTCTTGAATGCAGTTAAAGTTTTCTCAACGGGAACCTTGCCTCCAGGATTTCCTTTGGCATCTGTTGTTTCAATTGTTCTGCATATGTCACATACTCTGGCTTCCAACATATAGGCATTCTGGGTAAAGTGGTTGAGGTGGGCATACTTGGCTCCTTCTCTAAACTCCCCCCTCTGGGCTATTCATCAACCACCAATTAATTCTTCGTCTGTGCCTTATTTCTTGTCTTCGTATCCTGGACATAATCTTCTTCATCTGGATTTGTCCATTCAGTTTCCTATTTCAGATAGCCATCTCGGCCCTTGAACCGGCCTCTTGTTCTGCAGAGCGCTATGTGTGACAGACAATGAGCTGTCTGAACCTCTATTTCAATAGCTATTAAGATCTTGGACTTCCCCATACTGTATGACAGGAGTGCACATAAAAAGCATTCCTTCTTTGATGATCTATTTCCTTTTTCATTCATATGCTGATACCAAATGTTATTCCCCAGATGCGCTGTACTGTCCAGATAGTTATTCAGCTCATAATCATCCTCTTTAGCATTTCTTTTTGGTCTTGCTTTTTCCATATGTGCTTCTATTATCAAATCATGAAGCATTTCAGATGAACTCTTCCTTCGTGGACCAATTAATGGAGCAGGTGTCAGTGGACTGGGTGCATTCACATATGCTATCTGTATAGGGAAATGTGCAAAAAGCCTTTCCCTCTCCTGCTGTTTTTGTCTAGCAGCAGCAAATGATAGCCACACAAGGTCTGCAAAATTCTCCATACGTGACCTCTCTACAAAGGGTAACTTATGCTCCATTATCACAGGATCAGGTGCTCTTGTGGGTACCTTTTAGAGTGGGAACAATCACATGAGGTTTCTGCTGCCTAGTAGTTGCCACGTTTGTATCCCCTTTCTCTCTTACAGGAGGATACACCAAAGTTTTTACCTCATCTGTCTTGACCTAGTATGCAGTTCATACCGCAAGTGACAGCAGTACCACTATGAATAAAACACAGGTGTAAATGACAAACATGTATGAAAGATGACAACAGCTTTTCACACATGGTGGACGTCTCTCATGATCCTCAATGATATTCGCTTCTGATGCTGCCCATTTTACTCTACTAAGGAAGTAAAACACCTTTTACTGGGGCAACATATTGCAACATGACCCGGAATATGATGAATCAGCTCAAAAAAGTTCCTCAAACAGCTTCATCTGGGTGGATTATCTCAACGGCATACACCAGTTCCCAATGAACACCTCAAATCTGTCTAATATCAGACGACATGAGGACCTTTTTCAGCATGAAACAAAGTTCCTTGATCAGCAGACCATTGGCTGTTCTCCCTCGACAGGTTTCATTCAATACTCCTTCGTATCTCAGAATACACATTCACATGCATTGTTTCTCGGGTCTCTCAAGAATGTTCTGACATCGGTCCGTCTTCCAACAGCATATGGAAATTCCTCAATTATTAAGTGAAATAATTGAACAGTCAGTATAAGCTTTTTATCCAGTGGCAGGGGCATTTGTATGTTCCCACTAACTCAGAAAGCCTTAGAATCTGTTCAGTGATTGCTGCAGCTATTTCTCATTTTTTGATGATTCTCAGGACTCTACTGGAATTTCTTGATCGCCAAAGTTCTCCTATTCTTTAGCGGAAAATGAGTGCACAAAGTAAACAGAAAATCTTGCTCGAATGTTCCCTACAATGTTTTGATTGGGTACCGCCATAGGCACTTCCAAAGAGAATTTCAGTGAAAAGATCACAGATGACTAGGCCTTTGCATTTGTCTTGCTCGTCGGCTTCAGGCGAAGTCACGTCCCTCCCTAATGGACAGCTAATTGAAGCGCAGTACGCGCCTCTTCTTTAGTGTGGTTTTGCAAAGTTCATGACCTGATGTCTGGTGAAAAATTTGGGAAGACAAAGTCCTTTAATTCTGGTTGTTGCAGCATCTCCTCCTGTGTTCTGCACTGCCCCACACCGCTGTTTTTGGAGCTCATCTGAAACGACAAGGATACTTGAAGTTATACATATAAGGAACACATGTAGCTCCTTTCCTACCAATTCTATTGCTGCTTGGGAATCACATCTAAGTCTAGAAGAAGGGGTGAGGGACGTCCTCATCCGCCTCCATTTCACTCTCTCCCTGCAAAATTAGGATGGTGGTCCATACCTGGCCAATTCCTTATTTTATGCATTGCCAGTGATAGACAGTGCAACCCATCCTTTCTTTCATGGTCAATACTTATTTGGCTATTCTCTCCTTAAGCAGGCTGTCGGAGTCTCTTTCTAACTATGTCTGTCTGCTTGGGACACGCCAATGAAACCTTCTTATATACCGAACAACAAGCTTAATCATTCAAAGGCTTCATTTAATGGACAATCAGGGTCATTGGGCCTCATTACGAGGTTGGAGGTAGCCATGGCGCTATTAGCGCCATGGTTGCCTCCAAACTCGTTCCGACTCCGCCCTGGTGAATGGAGCAATTACCGGTCCATTCCAAGGTTGGCGGGGCCGGTAATTCCCCATTCACCAGGGCCATTCCCCATTCCCATTTGAGCCCCCAGAGGGCTCAATGGGAATGAGGAAGGTGCTAATAACGGTACCGCAAACTGTGGTACCGTTATAAGCTCTAGAGTCCCTTTGCGGGTCCCGTCCTTAATGCCTGAAAAAACAGGCGTTAAGGAAGGACCCGCAAAGGGAACTCGTAGTAGGGTGGTAAGGGATTACCGACACCGGTGCCCTTACCGGTGCCGGTAATCCCTTACCGCCCACCTCATAATGAGGCCCATTATCTTGTTTCACTACTTTTCATAATTCTCATCTATAAATACTTTTTGAACCTCTAATTTCACTACACAGGTGGCATCTGGGCATGTATCCATGGTCCATCTTCAGTCCACCCTAAAAAAGGGCATGCTTCTATTTATCATATACCCAGGTTTATCTTTCGCTTTTGCAATACCGACATGGATACTAAAAAAGGTTTCCTATCATTTCAAAAATAATTCTCCTAACAGTGTGTGACATGTGCCCAGCAGTAAACTTTTTAACACACAGTGCACTTTACTATACAAAATGCAACATGTTCTACTTTATTCAAACTGAACCATTCCTCGCACTTGTGGCGTGGTTCTTTTCTATTGACATGCACAAGGCAGTGTAGCTATCCTATTACCATCCTTTCTAAGGCTACAGGCATCACCGGCGTACCAGTGCTGTCTTGTCGCCACACAGGTGGAGTCACTGTATACCGTTACTTCGTGGTCTGCACGATTTCTCTAGCACGACAATCAAGGCCACTAACTCAGCAGCCTTTACCGAAAAGTGAGACAATAGTCATACATTTTGCAATACTCCAACCCTCTCCATTAGTCGTGTACTTTATCCCAGCGGCACCTGTATCTCTTAATCTATTACCCTGATTGATTCTCAAAGAAACATAAATAAAGAAAATCTCGCCCTGCTTCCAACATCTCTTCCTTTACCTTCGAGGGTTCATCATGACATTTCTTAAAATACAAACAGCCTTGAGCCTGCTCAGATTCTGCCAGTGTTTTCCACTGCACCGATGGCAGAATTCTCTTTTCTATGTCTGATTATTTGATCACCAGTTTTAACACAAACCCCTCATAGGCAGTTGCCCTCGGAAACACCAACATACCCTCAGGTCTTCCTAAACAGAAAAAGCACTACATGTTCAATACATAACGTCACCAAAATCATCTCATCACTATACCATCAGCCCTCATAATGGCATACTCAACGGCTGTCATCATTAGTCGCAAGGGGACTGGCTCCTCATGACTTGGTCCACAAAATCCCCCTGTGATGCGCGTAAGGCCCACGCTAATATAAATCCCTGCATGTGCCAATTTTTATCATCTCAGTTCCATTTGCATATGACAATAAGGACATTCCTCAATATAGTTTAATCATCCTCAAACTAAAGTCTAATCAATGTTCCTTCTTTCCTTCATCAAAACCTCTTTTATTCTCCTCAGTTCTTTCTACAAGCCCTTATCCACAATTAAATTGGCATTCTCCATCATGTCTCAATCAAAATATTCCAGGAGCTCTCATGTGAACATAATTTGTCCAAAGACTCTCACGTTTACCTGCTCTCACCCATTTAAACAATACTTATCCCAAAATTGTTTTGCCATCCGTTCCATAATCTCTTAAACAATTCCTTTATTAATAACTTCAGTCAGCGTCTATCATGCATGACTAATCTCTTTTATACTATAGCAGCAAATATCCTTAAGAGAAAAACAAGCTTGGCCCTCTTTCTTAATCATAAATACCCTTTATCTTAATACATGACTATTAGGTATTTTCGCAACCTTATCCATTAAGACTTGTCAATTATGTTAACAAAATACGCACTTCATAGTGACAATCTTTCCAGTTTTTTTAAAAAACATACCTTGTGTGCCCACGCATCCCATAAATACCATAAAAAAACTCAATCATGCTCAACCAATATATTCCTAATATATATATATTTTTAAAACCACACCATACTCTACTTAATAAAAGAAACTCATGTTCAACTTTTCTGTTACTAAATCTCAATCTATAATACTTATAAATGTCTATCTTGACAATACCCATAACACAAACCTGTCACACTCTCCTATAGAGACTTACAATTCTTCAATAAATGAAACTCTCCTTACAGCTCCTATAAAGTCTTAATATTTGTGACATTTTCAAACATCAACATGTCCCGTCTTGTGTATATGATGTTACCTCCCAATTCAATTGTGACACCTCCCCCTTATTCTAAGAATCATTAAGTGTCCTGTACTTAAGCTTTGCTGTGTCTACCTTTTATAGCCACGTCATTGGCATCAGTCTTTTCTAAAGGCATTGAATCATCCTCAGCGCTCGCTTTTGCTGCACTGTCTTACCCTGAACAAATGAATTTCCATTTATGCTGCAAATATGCATGCAGGCTTGTCGTCCCCCCTCTGACCATAGGGTTGCTTTTTTAGATTGATCCAGCTGCGTCAAAGATCCTTAATGCCCGAGAGATAAAAAGGCCTGGACTACGTCCATTAGAAATCTTAAATTACGCACCAGACTTCCCAAAATCTATGAGCCTCTTACCAGATCTCTACCACCTTCCAATAAGAAAACTAATTGCTACCACATTTCGACATCTACTAGTGTGAAATGGCCCACCGCACTTTCCACTTGTCATGTATCCGATACTCAGACTCCCACACTGATCTCCAAGGCATCGGTCCCCAATAGCCTTACCCCTTGCCTAACCGCAATCAAAGAAGACAATCAATCCCTCAAAGGAGCTCTCCTTAATGCAAGGTCCCTGGTGGCTCATGCTATTGACATAGCTGAGTTAATCACAGAAGACAGCCTAGACTTCCTAGCCATAACTGAATCATGGTTACACAATGCTGCAGGACCTGCACTCACGTTTGCTGTCCCAGAAGGATACACCATTTTCATATAAGATAGAGATGGACCCCGAGGCAGTGGAATAGCGATCATATCCAGAGACAGTCTATCCATGAGAATAGTTGCCCTACATGACCTGCAATCATGCGAATCCCTCTCTATCAAGCTACCACTAAAGAACTCCCAATCACTCACTATGCATGTAATTTACAGACCCCCTGGGCTTATTGGCACATTTGAAGAGGACCTGCATAACTTAATTGTTAGTAATCTCAAACCCACCTCCCAAGTTCTCTTGCTTGGTGACTTTAACTTAGGCCTGAATGATCCTTCGGACAAACAGGCCTGCAAATAGTAAACTCCCTCAATGCATTAGGATTAACACAAAAGGTGAACGCGACCACCCATATCAAGGGTAGAACCCTGGACTGGGTAGCCGACCACAACTGTATAGCTACTATTACCTCAATTTCTCCCCTATCCTGGACTGACCATTTCCTTGTGTCCTTGACACTTTCCTCTACCAGACAGAGATTCATAGCTCCCCTAATAGCGCCACCTTGTCTAATCAGATTAAAAAAGAATATAACAGTGGATAGTGTGATCCCTAATATTCTACCCACCCTAAATTCTCTGCCAGACAGCCTTGACCCAAGCACTTTGGTGCAAGAAAATAATAAGATCATGCTCTCCACTTTGGACAAAGTCGCCCCTCTCAAACTGAGAGCTAGTAAAGCCAAACAACACCTTAACAAGTGGTTCACTCCACAATTAAAGGACCTGCGACTGTTAAAAAGAAAATGTGAAACTGACTGGCGGCTCTGCCCCTCCTATGAGAACAAAAAGAAGCTAGCGTCCACTGCATCACATTATAAAAAAGAAATATGCCAGGCAAAAAGAAATTCCTACAATGAACGTATAGCCAATTCCAACTCTAGTATGAAAGAATTATTCACACTCCTAAAAGAGCTAGAGTCCCCCATCTCCTCACCTGATATCTGCATCAAAGATAAGAACTGGTGCTCAGAGATACAACAAGCACTAACCAACAAAATCAACACTCTCCAAACCAAAATAAAACATAAGAAAGACTCCCTGAACTTACCTCAACCAACTCACTATCCTTAAACCGTCTAATTGTAAAGGAGATGTCTGCCCAGCGCACATCATAAAAGAGGCTGCGAGAGACCTCGCCCCTTTCATCTCCAAACCGATTAATGCCTCTTTTGCCTCCGCACCAACCCAGCCAATCTCAAACAATCCTGGGTGCTCCCGCTACTCAAGAAGCAAACCTTAGACCCACTTATCGCCACCAATTACAGCCCTATCACAACAGTACCATTTTTACTCAAAATTTTGGATAACATTGCATACTTGCAGATCCAAAGACACCTCGAACAGCACAAACTCCTAGGGGTCCAACAATCAGGATTCCGACCATTACATGGGATGGAAACTGTACTGATTGACCTGAAGACTCAGATCAATGAGTTGAGAGATCAAGGGAAGACAGCATTATTGCTGTGACTTGATCTCTTGGCTGTATTCGACCTGGTCGATCATAAGGTCCTATATAGTCATCTTGATACAGCAGCCCATTTCTCCATAGGCGCTGTTAAATGGATAGAATCATTCTTGAGTGACAGAACGAGCAGAGTGTTCTCACCCTCAGCAGCTGCGGATCCTACCCATATCATGTGTGGGGTCCCTCAGGGCTCCTGTGTGTCTCCCACTCTGTACAACATATTCACCAAGCCACTGTTCGATAATCTGGACCTTCTGGGTGTTACCTACACTAACTACGCAGATGACACTCAGATTCTCCCTCCACTCCTCCCACTTTCTGGGGATCATGGCAGGGACTTGGCGTTGGTGAATAGGCATGGATGGCCACTCACGGCTTATGCCTGAATGATGACAAGACAGAATTGATAATCCTCAGCTCCCCCTCCAACATTTCCAAACTAGGTCATGAATACGCCTCCTTCATCATTGACGGTATTAACACCATTGTCTCTAAGGAGGTAAAAACACTTGGAGGCCGATTCATGGAATAATTAGCGCGGCGCAAGTGGGCAAAAACGTGCGATTCGCAGTGGAATTGCGAAAATCGCAGTGCAAGTGCGAAAATCGCACGAAAAGCAGCGCACATCGATTCATGGAAGGGCGTGCGCGAAAAAACCATCTGATGTGCGCTAAAAAAGTGTGCGGCGCACGTTGGCGCACAGGCCATCTAACGGCGTGCGCCAGGTCACAGCGGAAATCGCACAGGCCACAGCGAAAATTGCACATAGCGCGGCGCACACAACAAAAGTAGGCGTAACACGGGGCGTAACACTCGGAATGGGGAACAACTTGCCAAAATGTGGGCGTCACGGGGGAAGTACAGGGTGCAAGTGCGCGGAACGCCCACACGCTCGCCTACAACACGTATTCATGGAATCGAATAGGGCAAAACAGCGCACGGTCAAACCAGCGCACAGGCACAAACACGACCGCCACAAGAAAGCAGGCGGTTGCGTCCCTGCGCCTGTAAAAAATATGCGCCAAAAGGTGCGCCAACAAATAGCACCTATATACAGCTATGATGAATGTCCTATACTGTGGCCCTCCAGGACAAATGACGTGCAAAGGGGTACACACAAACACGGACACCCGCTGACTGAAAAATAACGTGTGCGTGTATTTCGGGGTGCGCGGGAAGTTTCACACGCGAATTGGCTGGGTACGTGGATTCCAGGGGTGCGCGGGAAGTTTCACACGCGATTTGGCTGGGTACATGGATTTCAGGGGTGCGCGGGAAGTTCCACACGCGATTTGGCCGGGTACGTGGATTTCAGGGGTGCGCGCGAAGTTTCACACGCGATTTGGCTGGTTACGTGGATTCCAGGGGTGCGCAGGAAGTTTCACACGCGATTTGGCTGGGTACGTGTATTTCGGAGGTGCGGGGGAATGCTACACGTGATTTGGCCATGTGGGTCCCCCAGGTGTTCCCTCTACACCCTCCACGGCCCCTGCAGGCAGCCCACACCACAGGGTACTACCCTGCACCCCTGCTCATGTCCCACAGGCAACCCATCCACCATGGCCATGCCCACCAGCCAACCCACATGTCACCTTGCACCACTGATCACCAACACATGTCTCCCACCACCCCCACCCCCCAGCACTGCAGGGGCAGCCTACACCAGGCCCCCAATCATGTCACCCACCACCCCCACCCCCCAGCAGTGCAGGGGCAGCCTCCACCAGGACCTCACTCATGTCACCCACTACCCCCACCCCCCAGCCACCAGGGGCAGCCTCCACCAGGCCCCCACTCATGTCACCCACCACCCCCACCCCCCAGCCACCAGGGGCAGCCTCCACCAGGCCCCCACTCATGTCTCCCACCACCCCCACCCCCCAGCCACCAGGGGCAGCCTCCACCAGGCCCCCACTCATGTCCCCTATTACCCCACCCCCCCGCAGTGCAGGGGCAGCTTCCACCAGGCCCCCACTCATGTCTCCCACCACCCCCAGCCACCAGGGGCACCCTTCACCAGGCCCCCACCCATGTCTCCCACCACCCCCTACCCCCAGCAGTGCAGGGGCAGCCTCCACCAGGCCCCCACTCATGTCACTCACCACCCCCACCCCACAGCGGCAGCCTCCACCAGGCCCCTTCTCATGTCTCCCACCACCCCCAACCCCAGCCACCAGGGGCAGCCTCCACCAGGCCCCCACTCATGTCCCCTATTACCCCCACCCCCCCCGCAGTGCAGGGGCAGCCTCCACCAGGCCCCCACTCATGTCTCCCACCACCCCCAGCCACCAGCGGCACCCTCCACCCAGCCCCCACCCATGTCTCCCACCACCCCCTACCCCCCAGCAGTCAGGGGGAGCCTCCACCAGGCCCCCACTCATGTCTCCCACCACCCCCACCCCCCAGCAGTGCAGGGGCAGCCTCCACCAGGCCCCCACTCATGTCACCCACCACCCCCACCCCCCAGCAGTGCAGGGGCAGCCTCCACCAGGCTCCCACTCATGTCACACACCACCCCCACCCCCCAGCCACCAGGAGCAGCCTCCACCAGGCCCCCACTCATGTCTCCCACCACCCTCACCCCCAGCCACCAGGGGCAGCCTCCACCAGGCCCCCACTCATGTCCCCTATTACCCCCACCCCCCGCAGTGCAGGGGCAGCCTCACCAGGCCCCAACTCATGTCTCCTCCCAACCCCCAACCCCCAGCCACCAGATGCACCCTCGACCAGGCCCCCACCCATGTCTCCCACCACCTCTTACCCCCCAGCAGTCAGGGGCAGCCTCCACCAGGCCCCCACTCATGTCTCCCACCACCCCCATCCCCCAGCAGTGCAGGGGCAGCCTCCACCAGGCCCCCACTCGTGTCACCCACCACCCCCACCCCCCAGCAGTGCAGGGGCACCCTCCACCAGGCCCCCACTCATGTCACCCACCACCCCCACCCCCCAGCCACCAGGGGCAGCCTCCACCAGGCCCCCACTCATGTCTCCCACCACCCCCACCCCCCAGCCACCAGGGGCAGCCTCCACCAGGCCCCCACTCATGTCCCCTATTACCCCAACCCCCCACAGTGCAGGGGCAGCCTCCACCAGGCCCCCACTCATGTCTCCCACCACCCCCACCCCCCCGCCACCAGGGGCACCCTCCACCAGGCCCCCACCCATGTCTCGCACCACCCCCTACCACCCAGCAGTCAGGGGCAGCCTCCACCAGGCCCCCACTCATGTCTCCCACCACCCCCACCCCCTAGCAGTGCAGGGGCAGCCTCCACCAGGCCCCCACTCATGTCACCCACCACCCCCACCCCCCAGCCACCAGGGGCAGCCTCCACCAGGCCCCCACTCATGTCTCCCACCACCCCCACCCCCCAGCCACCAGGGGCATCCTCCACCAGGCCCCCACTCATGTCCCCTATTACCCCCACCCCCCTGCAGTGCAGGGGCAGCCTCCACCAGGCCCCCACTCATGTCTCCCACCACCCCCACCCCCCAGCCACCAGGGGCACCCTCCACCAGGCCCCCACCCATGTCTCCCACCACCCCCTAACCCCCAGCAGTCAGGGGCAGCCTCCACCAGGCCCCCACTCATGTCACCCACCACCCCCACCCCCCAGCAGTGCAGGGGCAGCCTCCACCAGGCCCCCACTCATGTCACCCACCATCCCCACCCCCCAGCCACCAGGGGCAGCCTCCACCAGGCCCCCACTCATGTCTCCCACCACCCCCACCCCCCAGCCACCAGGGGCAGCCTCCACCAGGCCCCCACTCATGTCCCCTATTACCCCCACCCCCTCGCAGTGCAGGGGCAGCTTCCACCAGGCCCCCACTCATGTCTCCCACCACCCCCACCCCCCAGCCACCAGTGGCACCCTCCACCAGGCCCCCACCCATGTCTCCCACCACCCCCACCCCCCAGCAGTGCAGGGGCAGCCTCCACCAGGCCCCCACTCATGTCACCCGGCCCCCCACACCCCAGCCACCAGGGGCAGCCTCCACCGGGCCCCCACTCATGTCTCCCGCCACCCCCACCCCCCAGCAGTGCAGGGGCAGCCTCCACCAGGCCCCCACTCATGTCACCCGGCCCCCCACCCCCCAGCCACCAGGGGCAGCCTCCACCGGGCCCCCACTCATGTCTCCCGCCACCACCACCCCCCAGCCACCAGGGGCAGCCTCCACCAGGCCCCCACTCATGGCCCCTATTACCCCCACCCCCCTGCAGTGCAGGGGCAGCCTCACCAGGCCCCCACTCATGTCTCCCCCCACCCCCCAGCCACCAGGCGCACCCTCCACCAGGCCCCCACCCATGTCTCCCACCACCCCCTACCCCCCAGCAGTCAGGGGCAGCCTCCACCAGGCCCCCACTCATGTCTCCCACCACCCCCACCCCCCAGCAGTGCAGGGGCAGCCTCAACCAGGCCCCCACTCATGTCACCCACCATCCCCACCCCCCAGCAGTGCAGGGGCACCCTCCACCAGGCCCCCACTCATGTCATCCACCACCCCCACCCCCCAGCCTCCAGGGGCAGCCTCCACCAGGCCCCCACTCATGTCTCCCACCACCCCCACCCCCCAGCCACCAGGGGCAGCCTCCACCAGGCCCCCACGCATGTCCCCTATTACCCCCACTCCCCCGCAGTGCAGGGGCAGCCTCCACCAGGCCCCCACTCATGTCTCCCACCACCCCCACCCCCCAGCTACCAGGGGCACCCTCCACCAGGCCCCCACCCATGTCTCCCACCACCCCCTACCCCCCAGCAGTCAGGGGCAGCCTCCACCAGGCCCCCACTCATGTCTCCCACCACCCCCACCCCCCAGCAGTGCAGGGGCAGCCTCCACCAGGCCCCCACTCATGTCACCCACCACCCCCACCCCCCAGCCACCAGGGGCAGCCTCCACCAGGCCCCCACTCATGTCTCCCACCACCCCCACCCCCCAGCCACTAGGGGCAGCCTCCACCAGGGCCCCACTCATGTCCCCTATTACCCCCACCCCCCGCAGTGCAGGGGCAGCCTCCACCAGGCCCCCACTCATGTCTCCCACCACCCCCACCCCCCAGCCACCAGGGGCACCCTCCACCAGGCCCCCACCAATGTCTCCCACCACCCCTACCCCCCAGCAGTCAGGGGCAGCCTCCACCAGGCCCCCACTCATGTCTCCCACCACCCCCAACCCCCATCAGTGCAGGGGCAGCCTCCACCAGGCCCCCACTCATGTCACCCACCACCCCACCACCCAGCAGTGCAGGGGCAGCCTCCACCAGGCCCCCACTCATGTCACTCACCACCCCCACCCCACAGCGGCAGCCTCCACCAGGCCCCTACTCATGTCTCCCACCACCCCCAACCCCAGCCACCAGGGGCAGCCTCCACCAGGCCCCCACTCATGTCCCCTATTACCCCCACCCCCCCCGCAGTGCAGGGGCAGCCTCCACCAGGCCCCCACTCATGTCTCCCACCACCCCCAGCCACCAGCGGCACCCTCCACCCAGCCCCCACCCATGTCTCCCACCACCCCCTACCCCCCAGCAGTCAGGGGGAGCCTCCACCAGGCCCCCACTCATGTCTCCCACCACCCCCACCCCCCAGCAGTGCAGGGGCAGCCTCCACCAGGCCCCCACTCATGTCACCCACCACCCCCACCCCCCAGCAGTGCAGGGGCAGCCTCCACCAGGCTCCCACTCATGTCACACACCACCCCCACCCCCCAGCCACCAGGAGCAGCCTCCACCAGGCCCCCACTCATGTCTCCCACCACCCTCACCCCCAGCCACCAGGGGCAGCCTCCACCAGGCCCCCACTCATGTCCCCTATTACCCCCACCCCCCGCAGTGCAGGGGCAGCCTCACCAGGCCCCAACTCATGTCTCCCCCCAACCCCCAACCCCCAGCCACCAGATGCACCCTCCACCAGACCCCCACCCATGTCTCCCACCACCTCTTACCCCCCAGCAGTCAGGGGCAGCCTCCACCAGGCCCCCACTCATGTCTCCCACCACCCCCATCCCCCAGCAGTGCAGGGGCAGCCTCCACCAGGCCCCCACTCGTGTCACCCACCACCCCCACCCCCCAGCAGTGCAGGGGCACCCTCCACCAGGCCCCCACTCATGTCACCCACCACCCCCACCCCCCAGCCACCAGGGGCAGCCTCCACCAGGCCCCCACTCATGTCTCCCACCACCCCCACCCCCCAGCCACCAGGGGCAGCCTCCACCAGGCCCCCACTCATGTCCCCTATTACCCCAACCCCCCACAGTGCAGGGGCAGCCTCCACCAGGCCCCCACTCATGTCTCCCACCACCCCCACCCCCCCGCCACCAGGGGCACCCTCCACCAGGCCCCCACCCATGTCTCCCACCACCCCCTACCACCCAGCAGTCAGGGGCAGCCTCCACCAGGCCCCCACTCATGTCTCCCACCACCCCCACCCCCTAGCAGTGCAGGGGCAGCCTCCACCAGGCCCCCACTCATGTCACCCACCACCCCCACCCCCCAGCCACCAGGGGCAGCCTCCACCAGGCCCCCACTCATGTCTCCCACCACCCCCACCCCCCAGCCACCAGGGGCATCCTCCACCAGGCCCCCACTCATGTCCCCTATTACCCCCACCCCCCTGCAGTGCAGGGGCAGCCTCCACCAGGCCCCCACTCATGTCTCCCACCACCCCCACCCCCCAGCCACCAGGGGCACCCTCCACCAGGCCCCCACCCATGTCTCCCACCACCCCCTAACCCCCAGCAGTCAGGGGCAGCCTCCACCAGGCCCCCACTCATGTCACCCACCACCCCCACCCCCCAGCAGTGCAGGGGCAGCCTCCACCAGGCCCCCACTCATGTCACCCACCATCCCCACCCCCCAGCCACCAGGGGCAGCCTCCACCAGGCCCCCACTCATGTCTCCCACCACCCCCACCCCCCAGCCACCAGGGGCAGCCTCCACCAGGCCCCCACTCATGTCCCCTATTACCCCCACCCCCTCGCAGTGCAGGGGCAGCTTCCACCAGGCCCCCACTCATGTCTCCCACCACCCCCACCCCCCAGCCACCAGTGGCACCCTCCACCAGGCCCCCACCCATGTCTCCCACCACCCCCACCCCCCAGCAGTGCAGGGGCAGCCTCCACCAGGCCCCCACTCATGTCACCCGGCCCCCCACCCCCCAGCCACCAGGGGCAGCCTCCACCGGGCCCCCACTCATGTCTCCCGCCACCCCCACCCCCCAGCAGTGCAGGGGCAGCCTCCACCAGGCCCCCACTCATGTCACCCGGCCCCCCACCCCCCAGCCACCAGGGGCAGCCTCCACCGGGCCCCCACTCATGTCTCCCGCCACCACCACCCCCCAGCCACCAGGGGCAGCCTCCACCAGGCCCCCACTCATGGCCCCTATTACCCCCACCCCCCTGCAGTGCAGGGGCAGCCTCACCAGGCCCCCACTCATGTCTCCCCCCACCCCCCAGCCACCAGGCGCACCCTCCACCAGGCCCCCACCCATGTCTCCCACCACCCCCTACCCCCCAGCAGTCAGGGGCAGCCTCCACCAGGCCCCCACTCATGTCTCCCACCACCCCCACCCCCCAGCAGTGCAGGGGCAGCCTCAACCAGGCCCCCACTCATGTCACCCACCATCCCCACCCCCCAGCAGTGCAGGGGCACCCTCCACCAGGCCCCCACTCATGTCATCCACCACCCCCACCCCCCAGCCACCAGGGGCAGCCTCCACCAGGCCCCCACTCATGTCTCCCACCACCCCCACCCCCCAGCCACCAGGGGCAGCCTCCACCAGGCCCCCACGCATGTCCCCTATTACCCCCACTCCCCCGCAGTGCAGGGGCAGCCTCCACCAGGCCCCCACTCATGTCTCCCACCACCCCCACCCCCCAGCCACCAGGGGCACCCTCCACCAGGCCCCCACCCATGTCTCCCTCCACCCCCTACCCCCCAGCAGTCAGGGGCAGCCTCCACCAGGCCCCCACTCATGTCTCCCACCACCCCCACCCCCCAGCAGTGCAGGGGCAGCCTCCACCAGGCCCCCACTCATGTCACCCACCACCCCCACCCCCCAGCCACCAGGGGCAGCCTCCACCAGGCCCCCACTCATGTCTCCCACCACCCCCACCCCCCAGCCACTAGGGGCAGCCTCCACCAGGGCCCCACTCATGTCCCCTATTACCCCCACCCCCCGCAGTGCAGGGGCAGCCTCCACCAGGCCCCCACTCATGTCTCCCACCACCCCCACCCCCCAGCCACCAGGGGCACCCTCCACCAGGCCCCCACCAATGTCTCCCACCACCCCTACCCCCCAGCAGTCAGGGGCAGCCTCCACCAGGCCCCCACTCATGTCTCCCACCACCCCCACCCCCCATCAGTGCAGGGGCAGCCTCCACCAGGCCCCCACTCATGTCACCCACCACCCCACCACCCAGCAGTGCAGGGGCAGCCTCCACCAGGCCCCCACTCATGTCACCCACCACCCCCACCCCCCAGCCACCAGGGGCAGCCTCCACCAGGCCCCCACTCATGCCTCCCACCACCCCCACCCCCCAGCCACCAGGGGCAGCCTCCACCAGGCCCCCACTCATGTCCCCTATTACCCCCACCCCCCCCGCAGTGCAGGGGCAGCCTCCACCAGGCCCCCACTCATGTCTCCCACCACCCCCACACCCCAGCCACCAGGGGCACCCTCCACCAGGCCCCCACCCATGTCTCCCACCACCCCCTACCCCCCAGCAGTCAGGGGCAGCCTCCACCAGGCCCCCACTCATGTCTCCCACCACCCCCACCCCCCAGCAGTGCAGGGGCAGCCTCCACCAGGCCCCCACTCATGTCACCCACCGCCCCAACCCCCCAGCAGTGCAGGGGCAGCCTCCACCAGGCCCCCACTCATGTCACCCACCACCCCCACCCCCCAGCCACCAGGGGCAGCCTCCACCAGGCCCCCACTCATGTCTCCCAGCACCCCCACCCCAGCCACCAGGGGCAGCCTCCACCAGGCCCCCACTCATGTCCCCTATTACCCCCACCCACCCCCCCCCACAGTGCAGGGGCAGCCTCCACCAGGCCCCCACTCATGTCTCCCAGCACCCCCACCCCCCAGCAGTGCAGGGGCAGCCTCAACCAGGCCCCCACTCATGTCACCCACCACCCCCACCCCCCAGCAGTGCAGGGGCACCCTCCACTAGGCCCCCACTCATGTCTCCCACCACCCCCACCCCCAGCCACCAGGGGCAGCCTCCACCAGGCCCCCACTCATGTCCCCTATTACCCCCCCCCGCAGTGCAGGGGCAGCCTCCACCAGGCCCCCACTCATGTCTCCCACCACCCCCACCCCCCAGCCACCAGGGGCACCCTCCACCAGGCCCCCACCCATGTCTCCCACCACCCCCTACCCCCCAGCAATCAGGGGCAGCCTCCACCAGGCCCCCACTCATGTCTCCCACCACCCCCACCCCCCAGCAGTGCAGGGGCAGCCTCCACCAGGCCCCCACTCATGTCACCCACCACCCCCACCCCCCAGCAGTGCAGGGGCAGCCTCCACCAGGCCCCCACTCATGTCACCCGCCACCCCCACCCCCCAGCCACCAGGGGCAACCTCCACCAGGCCCCCACTCATGTCTCCCACCACCCCCACCCCCCAGACACCAGGGGCAGCCTCCACCAGGCCCCCACGCATATCCCCTATTACCCCCACCCCCCCGGAGTGCAGGGGCAGCCTCCACCAGGCCCCACTCATGTCTCCCACCACCCCCACCCCCCAGCCACCAGGGGCACCCTCCACCAGGCCCCCACCCATGTCTCCCACCACCCTCTACCCCCCAGCAGTCAGGGGCAGCCTCCACCAGGCCCCCACCCATGTCTCCCACCACCCCCACCCCCCAGCAGTGCAGGGGCAGCCTCCACCAGGCCCCCACTCATGTCACCCACCACCCCCACCCCCCAGCAGTGCAGGGGCAGCCTCCACCAGGGCCCCACTCATGTCACCCACCACCCCACCCCCCAGCCACCAGGGGCAGCCTCCACCAGGCCCCCACTCATGTCTCCCACCACCCCCACCCCCCAGGGGCAGCCTCCACCAGGCCCCCACTCATGTCTCCCACCACCCCCACCCCCCAGCAGTGCAGGGGCAGCCTCCACCAGGCCCCCACTCATGTCTCCCACCACCCCCACCCCCCAGGGGCCGCCTCCGCCAGGCCCCCACTCATGTCCCCTATTACCCCCACCCCCCCGCAGTGCAGGGGCAGCCTCCACCAGGCCCCCACTCATGTCTCCCACCACCCCCACCCCCCAGCCACCAGGGGCACCCTCCACCAGGCCCCCACCCATGTCTCCCACCACCCCCTACCCCCCAGCAGTCAGGGGCAGCCTCCACCAGGCCCCCACTCATGTCTCCCACCATCCCCACCCCCAGCAGTGCAGGGGCAGCCTCCACCAGGCCCCCACTCATGTCTCCCACCACTCCCACCCCCCAGCAGTGCAGGGGCAGCCTCCACCAGGCCCCCACTCATGTCACCCACCACCCCCACCCCCCAGCAGTGCAGGGGCAGCCTCCACCAGGCCCCTACTCATGTCACCCACCACCCTCACCCCCCAGCCACCAGGGGCAGCCTCCACCAGGCCCCCACTGATGTCTCCCACCACCCCCACCCCCCAGCCACCAGGGGCAGCCTCCGCCAGGCCCCCACTCATGTCCCCTATTACCCCCACCCCCCGCAGTGCAGGGGCAGCCTACACCAGGCCCCCACTCATGTCTCCCACCACCCCCACCCCCCAGCCACCAGGGGAACCCTCCACCAGGCCCCCACCCATGTCTCCCACCACCCCCTACCCCCCAGCAGTCAGGGGCAGCCTCCACCAGGCCCCCACTCATGTCTCCCAGCACCCCCACCCCAGCCACCAGGGGCAGCCTCCACCAGGCCCCCACTCATGTCCCCTATTACCCCCACCCCCCCCGCAGTGCAGGGGCAGCCTCCACCAGGCCCCCACTCATGTCTCCCACCACCCCCACCCCCCAGCCACCAGGGGCACCCTCCACCAGGCCCCCACCCATGTCTCCCACCACCCTCTACCCCCCAGCAGTCAGGGGCAGCCTCCACCAGGCCCCCACTCATGTCTCCCACCACCCCCACCCCCCAGCAGTGCAGGGGCAGCCTCCACCAGGCCCCCACTCATGTCACCCACCACCCCCACCCCCCAGCAGTGCAGGGGCAGCCTCCACCAGGGCCCCACTCATGTCACCCACCACCCCCACCCCCCAGGGGCAGCCTCCACCAGGCCCCCACTCATGTCTCCCACCACCCCCACCCCCCAGCAGTGCAGGGGCAGCCTCCACCAGGCCCCCACTCATGTCTCCCACCACCCCCACCCCCCAGGGGCCGCCTCCGCCAGGCCCCCATTCATGTCCCCTATTACCCCCACCCCCCGCAGTGCAGGGGCAGCCTCCACCAGGCCCCCACTCATGTCTCCCACCACCCCCACCCCCCAGCCACCAGGGGCACCCTCCACCAGGCCCCCACCCATGTCTCCCACCACCCCCTACCCCCCAGCAGTCAGGGGCAGCCTCCACCAGGCCCCCACTCATGTCTCCCACCATCCCCACCCCCAGCAGTGCAGGGGCAGCCTCCACCAGGCCCCCACTCATGTCTCCCACCACTCCCACCCCCCAGCAGTGCAGGGGCAGCCTCCACCAGGCCCCCACTCATGTCACCCACCACCCCCACCCCCCAGCAGTGCAGGGGCAGCCTCCACCAGGCCCCCACTCATGTCACCCACCACCCTCACCCCCCAGCCACCAGGGGCAGCCTCCACCAGGCCCCCACTCATGTCACCCACCACCCCCACCCCCCAGCCACCAGGGGCAGCCTCCGCCAGGCCCCCACTCATGTCCCCTATTACCCCCACCCCCCGCAGTGCAGGGGCAGCCTACACCAGGCCCCCACTCATGTCTCCCACCACCCCAACCCCCCAGCCACCAGGGGCACCCTCCACCAGGCCCCCACCCATGTCTCCCACCACCCCCTACCCCCCAGCAGTCAGGGGCAGCCTCCACCAGGCCCCCACTCATGTCACCCGCCACCCCCACCCCCCAGCAGTGCAGGGGCAGCCTCCACCAGGCCCCCACTCATGTCACCCGCCACCCCCACCCCCCAGCCACCAGGGGCAACCTCCACCAGGCCCCCACTCATGTCTCCCACCACCCCCACCCCCCAGACACCAGGGGCCGCCTCCGCCAGGCCCCCACTCATGTCCCCTATTACCCCCACCCACCCCCCGCAGTGCAGGGGCAGCCTCCACCAGGCCCCCACTCATGTCTCCCACCACCCCCACCACCCAGCCACCAGGGGCACCCTCCACCAGGCCCCCACCCATGTCTCCCACCACCCCCTACCCCCCAGCAGTCAGGGGCAGCTTCCACCAGGCCCCCACTCATGTCTCCCACCACCCCCACCCCCCAGCAGTGCAGGGGCAGCCTCCACCAGGCCCCCACTCATGTCTCCCACCAACCCACCCCCCAGCAGTGCAGGGGCAGCCTCCACCAGGCCCCCACTCATGTCAACCACCACCCCCACCCCCCAGCAGTGCAGGGGCAGCCTCCACCAGGCCCCCACTCATGTCACCCACCACCCCCACCCCTCAGCCACCAGGGGCAGCCTCCACCAGGCCCCCACTCATGTCTCCCACCACCCCCACACCCCAGCAGTGCAGGGGCACCCTCCACCAGGCCCCCACTCATGTCTCCCACCACCCCCACCCCCCAGGGGCAGCCTCCACCAGGCCCCCACTCATGTCTCCCACCACCCCCACCCCCAGCCACCAGGGCACCCTCCACCAGGCCCCCACCCATGTTTCCCACCACCCCCTACCCCCCAGCAGTCAGGGGCAGCCTCCACCAGGCCCCCACTCATGTCTCCCACCACCCCCACCCCCCAGCACTGTGGGGCACCTGCCAGCAGGCCCCCACTCATGTCCAACTCATGTCCCCTTGCACCCCCACCGCCCAGCAGTGCAGGGGCAGCCTCCACCAGGCCCCACTCATGTCTCCCACCACCCCCACCCCCCAGCCACCAGGGGCACCCTCCACCAGGCCCCCACCCATGTCACCCACCACCCCCACCCCCCAGCAGTGCAGGGGCAGCCTCCACCAGGGCCCCACTCATGTCTCCCACCACCCCCACCCCCCAGCAGTGCAGGGGCAGCCTCCACCAGGCCCCCACTCATGTCTCCCACCACCCCCACCCCCCAGGGGCTGCCTCCGCCAGGCCCCCACTCATGTCCCCTATTACCCCCACCCCCACCCACCCATGGCTACCACCACCCCCACCCCCCACCCCCCAGCAGTCATGGGCAGCCTCCACCAGGCCCCCACTCATGTCTCCCACCACCCCCACCCCCCAGCAGTGCAGGGGCAGCCTCCACCAGGCCCCCACTCATGTCACCCACCACCCCCACCCCCCAGCAGTGCAGGGGCAGCCTCCACCAGGGCCCCACTCATGTCACCCACCACCCCAACCCCCAGCCACCAGGGGCAGCCTCCACCTGGCCCCCACTCATGTCTCCCACCACCCCCACCCCCCAGGGGCAGCCTCCACCAGGCCCCCACTCATGTCTCCCACCACCCCCACCCCCCAGCAGTGCAGGGGCAGCCTCCACCAGGCCCCCACTCATGTCTCCCACCACCCCCACCCCCCAGGGGCTGCCTCCGCCAGGCCCCCACTCATGTCCCCTATTACCCCCACCACCCCCGCAGTGCAGGGGCAGCCTCCACCAGGCCCCCACTCATGTCTCCCACCACCCCCACCCCCCAGCCACCAGGGGCACCCTCCACCAGGCCCCCACCCATGTCTCCCACCACCCCCTACCCCCCAGCAGTCAGGGGCAGCCTCCACCAGGCCCCCACTCATGTCTCCCACCATCCCCACCCCCCAGCAGTGCAGGGGCAGCCTCCACCAGGCCCCCACTCACGTCTCCCACCACCCCCACCCCCCAGCAGTGCAGGGGCAGCCTCCACCAGGCCCCCACTCAAGTCGCCCACCACCCCCACCCCCCAGCAGTGCAGGGGCAGCCTCCACCAGGCCCCCACTCATGTCACCCACCACCCTCACCCCCCAGCCACCAGGGGCAGCCTCCACCAGGCCCCCACTCATGTCTCCCACCACCCCCACCCCCCAGCCACCAGGGGCAGCCTCCGCCAGGCCCCCACTCATGTCCCCTATTACCCCCACCCCCCGCAGTGCAGGGGCAGCCTACACCAGGCCCCCACTCATGTCTCCCACCACCCCCAGCCACCAGGGGCACCCTCCACCAGGCCCCCACCCATGTCTCCCACCACCCCCTACCCCCCAGCAGTCAGGGGCAGCCTCCACCAGGCCCCCACTCATGTCTCCCACCACCCCCACCCCCCAGCAGTGCACGGGCAGCCTCCACCAGGCCCCCACTCATGTCATCCACCACCCCCACCCCCCAGCAGTGCAGGGGCAGCCTCCACCAGGCCCCCACTCATGTCACCCACCACCCCCACCCCCCAGCCACCAGGGGCAGCCTCCACCAGGCCCCCACTCATGTCTCCCACCACCCCCACCCCCCAGCCACCAGGGGCCGCCTCCGCCAGGCCCCCACTCATGTCCCCTATTACCCCCACCCGACCCCCGCAGTGCAGGGGCAGCCTCCACCAGGCCCCCACTCATGTCTCCCACCACCCCCACCCCCCAGCAGTGCAGGGGCAGCCTCCACCAGGCCCCCACTCATGTCACCCACCACCCCCACCCCTCAGCCACCAGGGGCAGCCTCCACCAGGCCCCCACTCATGTCTCCCACCACCCCCACCCCCCAGCAGTGCAGGGGCACCCTCCACCAGGCCCCCACTCATGTTTCCCACCACCCCCACCCCCCAGCCACCAGGGGCAGCCTCCACCAGGCCCTCACTCATGTCTCCCACCAGCCTCACCCCCAGCCACCAGGGGCACCCTCCACCAGGCCCCCACCCATGTCTCCCACCACCACCTACCCCCCAGCAGTCAGGGGCAGCCTCCACCAGGCCCCCACTCATGTCTCCCACCACCCCCCAGCACTGTGGGGCACCTGCCAGCAGGCCCCCACTCATGTCCAACTCATGTCCCCTTGCACCCCCACCCCCCAGCAGTGCAGGGGCAGCCTCCAAAAGGCCCCCACCCATGGCTACCACCACCCCCACCCCCCAGCCGTGCAATTTGCCTGGGTATGTGTACTTCGTGGTGCGCGTGAACTTCCACACGCGATTTGCCAGGGTACATGTACTACGGGGTGCGCGTGAAGTTCCACACACGATTGTACGTGTACTTCGGGGTGCGCGTGAACTTCCACATGCGATTTGCCTGGGAACGTGTACTTCGGGGTGCGCGTGAAGTTCCACACGCGATTGTACGTGTACTTCGGGGTGCGCGTGAACTTCCACACGCGATTTGCCTGGGTACGTGTACTTCGGGGTGCGTGTGAACTTCCACATGCGATTGGGCCTCTGAGAGTGGGTTACATGTATTCCAGGGGTGGGCGGGAATTATTACCCGCGACTGTGCCTGTGAGAGCGTGCTACGTGTATTCCTGGTGTGGGCGGGAAGATTCACACGTTCGCCTACGACGTGCCGAAAAAGGGTCCAATCCTGACACACGTACGCCAGCATGAAGCAGGCGTACGTCGACCCGCGCAGCATAAAAGTGCGCGCAAACAACAAACAAGCGCATACGCCAGGATGAATATACCATTCCTAGCAGCAGTGGCTGTGGGTTACCAAAGGAGGAGGAGGAGGATAGTGAGGGCCCGAATTTTCACTCCCAGAACCAGCCTTTTTGGGATGCCTGATGACCAGGTGTATGGGAGGTACAGGTTTCCCCCACACATAATACTGGACCTGGTCAGTGAGTGGGAGGATGACCTCACATCACCCACCCTGTGCTCCCAAGCACTCAGCCCCCTGGAGAAGGTCCTCAATGTACTGCACTTCTTGGCCACAGGATCATTTCAGCGGACAAGTGCCATAGTGGGTGGGGTGTCACAGGCCACGCAGTCACGCTGCCTACACCAGGTCTTGAACATCATCACTGCACGCCCATCAGTCCATAGGCACATATACCTGCCCAGGACACCTGCAGAAAGGCAGACTGCCACCCTCGATTTCTACGGTCTGGCACAATTTCCAAAAGTGCTAGGTGCCATTGACTGCACCCATGTGGCACTACGTCCCCCCAGGGCATCTGAGCACATCTATAGGAACCGCAAGCACTGGCATTCCATCAACATGCAGGTAGTATGTAATGCTAAGGGAATCATCACCTCAGTATATGCAAACTATCCAGGGTCCAACCACGACAGCTTCATTTACCGAATGTCTACCCTAAACCGGGACCTAGAAGCTGGCCGGCATGGCGATACATGGCTGCTTGGTGAGTATGAATGCCACTGCACATGCATGCATGTCAGATGCAGAGTTATGTCACTACCCCACTAATGATACCCATCACCTCCTCACCAGGGGACAGTGCCTACCCTCTGAGCACCCACATGATGACGCCAATTCGGAACCCCATCACGCCTCCAGAGGTAAGATACAACACAGCCCATATTGCAACCCGGGGCATAGTGGAGCGCACATTCGGAGTGCTCAAGTCACGCTTTTGCTCCCTTGACCGTTCTGGCGGGCAGCTGTTATATGCGCCCCCAGTAGTGTGCAGGATCATAGTGGCAGCATGTGTCCTGCACAATGTTGCAACACGCCGGGGCCTGGCCGTGGACATGGTGGTGCCCCCACACCCCAACCACATGCACGCCCGCTGAGCATGGGAGGGGAGAGGGCACGGGGTGAGGCAGCCCGTACGCAGATGGTGGCTAATTACTTCACATAGAAATCAAACCCCAGTGGAGTGCACACAGGCCTGGCACATACCATCTGATAAGCAATGATGACTCGACCTGACAATTAAGACGAACAAAGGGACTGTCAACTGTCAGAACCATAGCAGCCTGAGATTGTTCATGTGGAAGTGTCACAATGTGTGCATCCCTACCTACACAAACACCACCAATGCAGTGTCATGAAAAGACACTTCCATGCTGCAGAAATGAATACCCACTTGCAAAATACTACATGAAAACAGTGCCATGTCACCCACCCCCTCCACGGCACGGCCACACAACACACCATGGCATGTCATGCAATGTGAGAGGAAAGAAATGAATCCCCACAACATGCCCCAAGTGTCAGCAGCTACAGTGTCCCTAATGGAAACCTGTCCACACATGAAATGCTCACAGTAATGCAGGACCTACAGCCCACGTTACCAAATACTTACCAAGAATACCAATCACCTACACAACCTCCAACCTACCTTTAAACATGACATTACAGACTTAAAAATTAGCTAGCCTCACCACCTGATGATGACAGCCCTCCGAACACTTGCAAGTATACAGTGTTAACGCCACGCAAGAGTGTAGGTGCACTGCTTACAACAAGGACTCCAGTTCCAAGGTGGACCACATTGTGAAGACATGAGGAATGGACCTGCAAATATGGAGGATGAGATGGATGCAGAGGCACATATCAATACACCACACAGTGTACAATACAACAATATGTACTATGAATGTATGCACAGTATTGACTACAGACTGCCCACACAGCTCATGGGAGTCCAATGTCACCATGTACGTCAATGTCACTTGGGCACACCCTTTGCAAGCCCATGGAAACGGGAAGCCCATGGAAAAACGCAAGCATCTGAACCAAATCCATGACAAGCCTGCATGTGCCCAGCCACAATGCAGCGTATGCCCACGGGAGCCACACAAGGCAACACACTGTCCCAAAAAAAAAATTTTAAAAAAAAATGTAAAATAAAAATCAAAAATGGCCATTAATGGGCCCGGGGGGGTTGGGGAGGCCACCCAGGAGGTCCGAGGACAGGGTGCACACCAAAACCCACCTGTGTGGATCTTGCGGAAAAAAAACACCTCCATGGGCTCATGGCCTACACGGCTACCCTGTTGTGGGAGTATCACTGCTGTCGCTATTCTCACCCTCTGCAGCTGCATCCGGAGGTGGTGGCACTATGGGAGGCAGCCCACGCAAAGCTCTAGTCTGTTCCTCCATTGCTGCAAGCATGCGGGTGTGGTAGGTCTCGTTCTGGAGGATGAGTGTGCGGAGGTACCCATGCAACAACTCACGGGATGCCCGGACCTCCGCCCTAGTTGCCTGCATCTCAGCTGAGAGTGTACGGGTGAGACGCTCCAGCTGCTGTTCTGCCCTTCGGTTTGTTGAAGCCTCAAGCTCAACAAGAGTCGGCCTGAGGTGAAGGAGTTCCAGCCTCAGGGCTTCCCTGTGGCCCTGGGACTCTATGGAGATGGCTTCCTGCAGAGTCGCCAGTGCCGCCCGCCTGTCCCTGTCGGACGCCAACATGTCCTCCCTGTGTGACTGGCAGATGGAGTCGGTTGCCTGCTGTAGTCGCTCCATCAGCCGTTCGGGGGGGGACAATGGAAGTGGCCACCCTATCCATGGCCTGAGCCATCATCTCTGATGGTGCTGCCTGTTGGGTTGCCATACCGTAAATGGATTGCTCCCATGCGGTATTGCCACGTTGGTGGGCACCACACCTGCTGGGGCAAGGCAAACTGCGCCTTGCTGTGCCGGCACTGCCTGAGGCTGCAGGACTGCATTCCCCCTCTGATCTGCTGGCCCAGGAACAGGATCAGATGTCGCGGAGTGTGACCCTGCATCCGTAACCTCCAAAGGCGTACCTGCCAACACTGACATCCCCATTGAGGGTTCTAACCCTGGTGCAGGTGGGTCGGACAGAACAGAATCCCTCCCAGGAACATTCACCTGCGACGGCACGTAGGTCTCATCATCCGAATCAACACCTGAGTACAGCTCGGGGGAGGTGCAGCCAGAGACACCCCTTGAGAGCACGACCTGCAGCAGTTGTGGGTTCTCACCCACCACCACACCACGTCCCTCACTGGTGGTCGGTCGGCCCTCACATCCCCTCCTGGGTCTGCACCATCTCCACAACCCCAGCAGTATCAGGTGCGTCTTCCCCTGCAAAGACATAAAAGAAAACAAATGGAAACAGGCATTAGCACTATGGCACACAATGAGGGCTGAGAGGCTACAGAAACAGTACTTGATTGACACATGTCCCACATGACTAAAACACTCCCATGCATGCACCGTCACTGCGTGTGATGGGGAGGCAGATGCCACACATTGATGACACCAAGATGGAAGATGAACACATTTGCTGCATGCTGCCTAGCAGTGCCATCACACATTGGCCAGTGATTGGCAGGTCAAATACACATGCCAACAGACAGATGGCATGTACCCTAGCCATGAAGTGAAGAGGGAGAGGAGGTCACCAATTGTTCATTCAGTCCAGTTTGTTCATATGATTGATTATTTTCATTGTAATGGTTCTAATGTTTAACATGCAGCTGCCAGTCAAAAATGGTCCTATAGCACAGGGACATGTCCAAACTAATCATGTCCACGAAACTGAGCCAGTCCACTGTACCATAGCCATGTCAGACATGTGACAATAGGACTGAGAAATCCCAGTAAAAGTGGTGGTATGCAACCAATCTGCCTGAATAAACAGAGGTAAATAAGCAGTGTAGTGGCAAGATGACACTCCAAGGGCAACTGACGTGGTGTTGGGCTGGATGTCTAATGTTGGCCGAAGGGATGCTGATATACCCAAATGCTGGTGCCAAGAATGTTTAGGAAGAGGCACATGGGTGAGCCGAACCACTCAGGCACACACACCCTCCCCTGGCACCCAAACAGAAGCCCTCCCACACACAGCATGCACATGGATGACACACACATGCATGTGCACTCACCGGACAATGCCTCGTAATCTGCCACTACTCCCACGCCTTGGATCTGTTCCTCCGTGACGTAGGTCCCAGCAACCTGCTCATGTGGAGTGAGTTCTATGTCGTCTGCTGGAGACCCACCTCCAGTCACTAGAGTTGCGGCATGACTTGAGGCCAGCTTATTCTTTGCCCTGCGCTTCAGGTCATTCCAGCGCTTGTAGCAATTATTAGCTGTGCGCCTCACGATTCCAAGGGCACTTATGATGTCCGCAATGGTCTGCCAGTGTGCCTGACGTTGTGCAGGTGTGGTCTTGGATCCTGCAACAATCACCATTTCGCGGTCATGTGCGGACACATACTCTACAAGTGCATTCAGTTCGGCCTCATTGAAGCTGGGCTTCCTTGACGGGCCGGACTGTGTAGCCGTGTCTGGGGCATCAGCCTCTACTGGACGAGCACTCTTCCTCTTCCGCTTGGAAGGTGGTGGGGATCCGGAGTGTCCTGCGCCGCTCTGGACACTAGGGGCAGGAGCGTGGGATTGCACACTCAGCATTGGAGTTGGTGCAGGCATTATCTCAAGTGTGATGGTGTCAGGGGGAATGTCAGCATGATGGACTTGGACCGACACTGTCCTGGCTGGGTGTGTGAGAGGTGGGGTGGATGGAGCAGCAGCTGCCCCTGCAGCCTCCCCAGCCTGCCTACGCGGGGCAGCAGATGACCTAGCTGCCCCTGATCCACGTGGCCTGATGACACCAACGTTCACCGGCGCACGTGGCCTAGACCTGCTGACCTGGAAGTCAGCCATGGAGTCACCCTGTGCCAGGTCTAGTTCCACAGTGGGCTGGTCCAACAAGGGCTGAGCATGGATGGTGTCAGCCACGGTAACCTCAACCAGGGGTGGGGGGGCATGGGTGTCCCTGACTGCTCCTCCACACATGGGGGGCTAGGGGCACCCTGCAAGTCACGGCCATGTCCCCTACCGGATCCACCACGGCCACCACTTGGGGCTCGGCCACCTTTGCCACCCTTACGGCTTGTTCGCCTCCCAGCCATGGCACTGATGTTATTGTGCGTATGGGAGTTGATGTGAACTATTGTGTGGGCAATTGGGGGTCAAAGGGCTTGGGTACCAGATGGCAATCGTACCCTAGTGCTCTAGCAAGGCTGTATGTCACCCCTGGGGAAAGATGACGGGTCACGCAACACACAGGCACCCCAAAAAAGAGAAGTAAGGTGCACGCAACCCCTCCTAGACCACGTGCGTGGAAAAATAAACCTGCACTACGCTGTGGCACCCAGGAACACAAGAATGAACGTATGCGTGTCACACGCAGCCTAGAATGACCTCTGAAGGGGTACGCGACACACGGGGCAAGCACAGATGTTAGCGTGAAAAATATGCTCGTGTGCGCGTTGGCAACACCCCCGCCAAAAGAAGAATTGTACGCTGTCTGAGGAGACAGGACAACAGTAGTAGGGAAGCTGTTTGAGGAAACAGGCCCAGGAAAAAGAGGAAAAGAGAAAAATCTGTCAAAGGTAACAGGGAGTACGAACTGGAAACGCCGTGAAGTAAATCACGTGTGAACCGACAAGAAGTACAGATTTCACCCACTCGCTCTCCACGAAAAGCACGTACAAGGAAATGGTGTTGTACACGTACCTTTTATACACACGTCACAGACGCGCATACGCAATGAGGCCATTTCCACCAAATACGCGCTTTGACACTCGGACATGTATCTCTTTATTTTTACACGCGCCATTCTCTACGGCCATCCGCGTGACATCACAGCTGCGCATGGTGGCCTTTGGGCCAATGGAATCGCATATGCAAGCACACGTGGTAAAACTGCACGTCCGAGTGTCATCGCGTGTAATCGGCGGGAAGTGAGCGTACACGCGATTGGCCTGGGTACGTGTATTTCTGGGGTGCGCAGGAAGTTCCACACGCGATTGGTGGAAATCCACGTGTGCTCTGTCATCACGTATAATGAGGGAAACACCCGCGCGCCTCACGTCACAGACGCGCTCACGCGCTAAGGGCCTTTGGTCCAATGAAATCGCATATGCGTTCTGACGTGCATACGCGCTAAGGGCCTTTCCTCGATTTACACGCAGACGTGCAGGATTTTCACGTGCCAAATCGCTCCGTATCATGCTGGCCACGCGTAAGCACACGGAAGACCACGCTCCTGCCCAGAAGGCCGAACTACTGCCCCCCAGAGCCCGAGCACGCTCCCACCTGCCATCTGCTGCTGCCTGACTGCCTGCTGCCCACGTGCCCTGCCATTTGCTGCCTGCACATCAGCCAGGGGTGCTGTTGCTGTGACCACCCCTGCTGGAACCGAAGACTCCCGACTGGGATTCCATCGCTCCACAGCCCAGCCCCAGGACCCAGTTGCCCACCCACTCCTGCCTCTGGGGTTGTCATGTCAGGGCAAACACCATCTGAGACCACTGACAACCCCCGCCCAGAGAGGCAGAGGGGCACCAGCTTCAGTGCCAACGAAGTTGGTGTCCTGGTGGAGCAAGTCCTGGGGCAGTATGATGCCCTCTTCGGAAGTTCCCGCGCCGACAAGGAAGGACGGACTCGGATCTGGACTGACATCGTGACTGCCATCAACGCGGAGGGGGTGGCAGTCCGCGACTTACAACATGTCAAGACGCGCTGGGAGGACTTCAGGTCCAGGACCCTGAACAAGGCCCGACGCCTCTTGAAGGCAGCGGATGCCAAGGGGCGCCGGGCCCACTTGTCAGAAGAACAGATGAGGGTCCTGGAACGCACATCCCCAGCACTCCACGTGCAGGTCCTTGAGAGGCAGACCCGTCTGGAGTCGAGCGGTAAATGTACATGCATCCTGATTGTGAGCTGTGCGTGTGTGGATTTTTCAGTAGTGTGCAGGTTGCACATCTGTTTGTATGGGGTCGAGTATGGGTGGGGGTGTACAGGGCCGTGGGGCTAACACATGCAAGGGCTGGAATGTGTGAGACATGGATGGTGCTTGTGTGTGTAGGCTTGCATGCCAAATGCAGTTGTGTGGGCACACATGTTTGGATGAATGTGTATGTAAGTAGACATGTCCGTGATGTGACGCATGTAAGTTGTTTTCAGCTGCATGTATCAGCACCGTGTACATGTGCATGTGTGTGTATTTGACAAGGGTGCAACATTGATGCAACATTGATGCATGTGACAGCGGTATGTGGAAGCCTGATGGGCAGATATGACATGGATGCCCATCTGAGCACTGCGACACTCGGCAGAGGTGTACACATGCATGCAAGTGTGGTGGTGTGTGTACATGTGTGGTGCACTTCCTGTGTTGCATGTGATGTCTGGCTCACCTTTGCCTGCTCATGCTGTTGTATGTGTATGGATGGTGCTGCCAGTTGCGATATGGCTGTGGTATGGCTCATGTGTGCGATTTGAAATGACGTGTGTTGGGGATTGTGATGACATGTCTGAGGTTTGCCACTGCCACTCATGTACAACTGTCATGTGTGTATGTGTCCATTGTACAGTGCCCTGATACCTGTGTTTTATTTCTCCCTGTCTGCAGCGTCAACTGATGAAGAGGGCGGAGAAGGTGCTGTGGAGCACAGCGGCGGGGATCCCACCACCAGCCGGAGACGCAAGGCCCGGCTCCCCTCCCATGTTGTCATCTCGTCGGGGAGTGAGGAGTCCGGTGCCGCGTCCCAGGCCGCAGCTGCCGGGGGGAGGTCCAAGAGGCGTAGGTTGGAGTTGGACTCCTCGGCAGCAGAAGGGGCAGCTGGGACCCCACAGGGCCCAACGGGGGAAGATGGCACGGAGTCATCCAGGTTGGTGGGGGGTTTGGTGGAGGAGGAGGCCGTGCAAGCAACAGAGACGGGGTCTGGAGGTGGGGATCCCACTGGTGCTAGTGGTGCAGTGCAGGACCAGGGACAGGAGGCAGCACAGGCCGCCGCGGAGGTGCCTGTGTGCAATCCTGTCCCTGATCCTGTCCCTGCATCATCTTGCACCATCAGGGATGCCTACGTACAGACCCGTTTTCAGGCAGGGGATGAGCTCACGTCAACTGGCTTTCCTCTGCCTGCGGACGTGGCTATCCGGGTCCGGGTTGAGCCTGTCCTGACTGGTGTGGTGTTGCGTCAACGGGCCATGTGAGGTGACCTGCAGTCTTTTCATGAGGAGACTGCACGTCATCTCGAATGGCTCATTGACCACGTCAGCCTGCTGGGACAGGTCACCCAGGCCAGATTCCTCCATTTGCTGGGGCTTGCTACGACCCCCTACTGAACTGAACCCCCTACGCGCCAGTCGTCCTCCGTGCCATCTTCCCACCCATCAGTCACCTGGGTGCCCTGTGGAGCTGCCTCTGACGGTGCGGACAGGCTGGTGGAGGAGGCATCCCTGCCACAGTCGGGAGTCGGACGTCCAGCAGGGGTGGCCACATCAACGACTGCACCCCAGCCGGCGGAGGATGTGCAGGCAGCAGGAGGCAGTGCACGGGCAGAGGCACAGCAGCAGCAGCAACGTGGTGGGAGCCATGAAGGCTCGGGGCCTTCAGCATCGGAGGGGCAGGCATCGGCCGGAGGGCAGGAGGACCCAGGACAAGAGAGTGTCTTCCGTGTGGCAGCGGTTGGGCCACGCCATAGATGCGGAGCGGCAGCGGGCAGAAGAGGCACGGCTCACAATGGTCAGGGCGGAGAACTCCATGCGGAGGGCCCTGAGGCGGGCCGAGTGCCTCGAGGCAATCCGCAGGGGTTTGGAGGTGGACACGGCGACGGCCCTGCAGACCCTTGGGGCAATGGAGGAGGACCGCCTCCGGGACATTGAGCAGGAGTTCAATGATGCCCTGGCCCGGGACATCCACAAGTGAGCTGTCAAACTAGCCCGCTGACCTTGTACATAATTATGTAGATAGTGTTAGGTTTAATTTTTTGTTTTGATTAATTTTGGACCTTTCGGACATTGGCCACATTTTTGTATATAGTTTATTTTATTAGTTAGTGTAGTTTGATAGGTTTCCTTTCTTTTGTTGGGATAATGGACCCTGGCTTGTTCCCATGTACATAGTTCACTGTTGGATTGTATTTTTCTTTCACATTTTAACCATGGAGCAATGGCTTTCTTTTTTATTTCCCATTGGATTTTGTTTTGTGGACAGTGACTTTGGACACCATTACTTTGGAATTTGATTTTTGGTTTTGCTTTTTTTCACGGACATGCTTCTTTTCATTTTTGTACATTCACATTTCTGTTTCTTTATTTTTGATTCTATTTATGTTTCCTTTAATATATATTTTTTTAGTGAACTTCAATGTGTGGTATCTCATTGGTTTCATGCATTTTATGATATGGGTTTTGAGATTCACTGACACCCATTGGGTGTATGTGAGGGAGATGTGTTTGTTTCGGAACTTGCAATTGGTGTTCTGTGATGTAATTGCCAATTATGAGTGGTTGGATGCAATACTCAGGTGGGTGTTTTGCATTTGGAGGCTGACCATAGAGACCAGGGATCTAGATTGTGATGACATGTTGGCTGGGGAACATGAGTTGGACATGGGTGGGGGCCTGCTGGCAGGTGCCCCACAGTGCTGGGGGGTGGAAGTGCAGGGGGACATGAGTGGGGGCCTGGTGGAGGCTGCCCCTGCACTGCTGGGGGGTGGGGGTGGTGGGAGACATGAGTGGGGGCCTGGTGGAATCTGCCCCTGGTGGCTGGGGGATGGGGGTGGTGGTAGACATGAGGGGGGGCCTGGTGGAGGGTGCCCCTGCACTGCTGGGTGTTGGGGGTGGTGGGAGACATGGATGGGGGCCTGGTGGAGGGTGCCCCTGCACTGCTGGGGGGTGGGGGTGGTGGGAGACATGTGTGGGGGCCTGGTGGAATCTGCCCCTGGTGGCTGGGGGATGGGGGTGGTGGGAGACATGAGTGGGGGCCTGGTGGAGGGTGCCCCTGACTGCTGGGGGGTAGGGGTGGTGGGAGACATGGGTGGGGGCCTGGTGGAGGCTGCCCCTGGTGGCTGGGGGGTGGGGGTGGGGGCCTGGTGGAGGCTGCCCCTGGTGGCTGGGGGTTGGGGGTGGTGGTAGACATGGGTGGGGGCCTGGTGGAGGCTGCCCCTGCACTGCTGGGGGGTGGGGGTGCAGGGGGACATGAGTGGGGGCCTGGTGGAGGCTGCCCCTGCACTGCTGGGGGGTGTGGGTGGTGGGAGACGTGAGTGGGGGCCTGGTGGAATCTGCCCCTGGTGGCTGGGGGATGGGGGTGGTGGGAGACATGAGTGGGGGCCTGGTGGAGGTGCCCCTGACTGCTGGGGGGTAGGGGGTGGTGGGAGACATGGGTGGGGGCCTGGTGGAGGCTGCCCCTGCACTTCTGGGGGGTGGGGGTGCAGGGGGACATGAGTGGGGGCCTGGCGGAGGCTGCCCCTGCACTGCTGGGGGCTGGGGGTGGTGGGAGACATGAGTGGGGGCCTGGTGGAATCTGCCCCTGGTGGCTGGGGGATGGGGGTGGTGGTAGACATGTGTGGGGGCCTGGTGAAGGGTGCCCCTGCACTGCTGGGGGGTGGGGGGGAGACATGGGTGGGGCCCTGATGGAGGGTGCCCCTGCACTGCTGAGGGGTGGGGGAGGTGGGAAACATAAGTGGGGGCCTGGTGGAATCTGCCCCTGGTGGCTGGGGGATGGGGGTGGAGGGAGACATGAGTGGGGGCCTGGTGGAGGGTGCCCCTGACTGCTGGGGGGGTAGGGGGTGGTGGGAGACATGGGTGGGGGCCTGGTGGAGGCTGCCCCTGGTGGCTGGGGGGTGGGGGTGGTGGTAGACATGGGTGGGGGCCTGGTGGAGGCTGCCCCTGCACTGCTGGGGGATGGGGCTGCAGGGGTACATGAGTGGGGGCCTGGTGGAGGCTGCCCCTGCACTGCTGGGGGGTGGGGGTGCAGGGGGACATGAGTGGGGGCCTGGTGGAGGGTGCCCCTGCACTGCTGGGGTGTGGGGGTGGTGGTAGACATGGGTGGGGGCCTGGTGGAGGGTGCTCCTGCACTGCTGGGGGGTGGGGGTGGTGGGAGACATGGGTGGAGGCCTGGTGGAGGGTGCCCCTGACTGCTGGGGGGTGGGGGTGGTGGGAGACATGAGTGGGGGCCTGGTGGAATCTGCCCCTGGTGGCTGGGGGATGGGGGAGGTGGGGGACATGAGTGGGGGCCTGGTGGAGGGTGCCCCTGACTGCTGGGGGGTAGGGGGTGGTGGGAGACATGGGTGGGGGCCTGGTGGAGGCTGCCCCTGGTGGCTGGGGGGGTGGGGGTGGTGGTAGACATGGGTGGGGGCCTGGTGGAGGCTTCCCCTGCACTGCTGGGGGGTAGGGGTGCAGGGGGACATGAGTGGGGGCCTGGTGGAGGCTGCCCCTGCACTGCTGGGGGGTGGGGGTGGTGGGAGACATGAGTGGGGGCCTGGTGGAATCTGCCCCTGGTGGCTGGGGGATGGGGGTGGTGGTAGACATGAGTGGGGCCTGGTGGAGGGTGCCCCTGCACTGCCGGGGGGTGGGGGGTGGGAGACATGGGTGGGGGCCTGGTGGAGGGTGCCCCTGCACTGCTGGGGGGTGGGGGTGGCGGGAGACATGGGTGGGGTCCTGGTGGAATCTGCCCCTGGTGGCTGGGGGATGGGGGTGGTGGGAGACATGAGTGGGGGCCTGGTGGAGGGTGCCCCTGACTGCTGGGGGGAAGGGGGTGGTGGGAGACATGGGTGGGGTCCTGGTGGAGGCTGCCCCTGCTGGCTGGGGGGGGGGGTGGTGGGGAACATGAGTTGGACATGGGTGGGGGCCTGCTGGCAGGTGCCCCACAGTGCTGGGGGGTGGGGGGGTGGGGTGGTGGGTAACATGAGTTGGACATGGGTGGGGGCCTGCTGGCAGGTGCCCCACAGTGCTGGGGGGTGGGGGGTGTGGGGAACATAAGTTGGATATGGGTGGATGCCTGCTGGCAGGTGCCCCACAGTGCTGGGGGGTGGGGGTGGTGGGGAACATGAGTTGGACATGGGTGGGGGGCGGGTAACATGAGTTGGACATGGGTGGGGGCCTGCTGGCAGGTGCCCCACAGTGCTGGGGGTGGGAGACATGGGTGGGGGCCTGCTGGCAGGTGCCCCACAGTGCTGGGGGATGGGGTGTGGGGGACATGAGTTGGACATGGGTGGGGGCCTGCTGGCAGGTGCCCCACAGTGCTGGGGGGTGGGGGTGCAGGGGGACATGAGTGGGGGCCTGGTGGAGGCTGCCCCTGCACTGCTGGGGGGTGGGGGTGCAGGGGGACATGAGTGGGGGCCTGGTGGAGGCTGCCCCTGCACTGCTGGGGGGTGGGGGTGCAGGGGGACATGAGTGGGGGCCTGGTGGAGGCTGCCCCTGCACTGCTGGGGGGTGGGGGTGGTGGGAGACATGAGTGGGGGCCTGGTGGAATCTGCCCCTGGTGGCTGGGGGATGGGGGTGGTGGTAGACATGAGTGGGGCCCTGGTGGAGGGTGCCCCTGACTGCTGGGGGGTAGGGGGTGGTGGGAGACATGGGTGGGGGCCTGGTGGAGAGTGCCCCTGACTGCTGGGGGGTGGGGGTGGTGGGAGACATGCATTGTTGATCAGTAGTGCAAGGTGACATGTGGGTTGGCTGGGGGGCATGCCCATGGTGGATGGGCTGCCTGCGGGATATGAGCAGGGGTGCAGGGTAGTCCCCCGTGGTGTGGGCTGCCTGCAGGGGCCGTGGAGGTTGTAGAGCGAACACCTGGGAGGACCCACACGGCCAATTCACGTGTAGTACTCCCCAGAACCCCTGAAATACACGTACCCTGCTGAAATCGCGTGTGGAACTTCCCGCGCACCTATGGAATACACGTACCCTGCTCGCACTGGGCTAATCGCGTGTGAAACTTCCCGCGCACCCCTGAAATACACGTACCCTGATGGAATCGCATGTGGAACTTCCCGCGCACACCTAAAATACACGTACCCTGCTGAAATCGCGTGTGGAACTTCCCACGCACCCCTGAAATACACGTACCCTGATGGAATCGCGTGTGGAACTTCACGCGCACCCCTGAAATACACGTACCCTGCTGAAATCGCGTGTGGAACTTCCCGCGCACCCCTGGAATACACGTACCCTGCTCGCACGGGGCCAATCGCGTGTGGAACTTCCCGCGCACCCCTGAAATACACGTACCCTGCTGAAATCGCGTGTGGAACTTCCCGCGCACCCCTGATGCACACGTACACAGGACAATCGCGTGTGGAACTTCCCGCGAACCACTGAAATACACGTTCCCCGCTTGGCGTTTGCTGTTTGCCAGCCCTTTGAACTGGTCCAGGGTTAGCGCAGCCCTTTGCGATTATTTGGGGATTTTGAAGGCTTTTCCTTGCGCGAGGGCGTTCTTGGGGGCGTAACTGGCGCTGCTGCAGGGTCGCTGCGCCACGCTGCACCACGGCTGGTTTTGAATGCGAAAATCCATGAATACGCTGTGCGCGGAAATCTATTTTAGCGCACGCGGCTGGCGCAGACAATCGCACGGGCATGCTGTGCGCCAGTCGCATGCGCCACTTTTGTGCAAATTTCTATGAATTACCCTGTTGGTTTCTACCTAGATGCAACACTGTCTTTTAATAAACAACTGAACTCTCTGGCTTCTACCACAGCCTACACATGTAAGCTGATTAGAGCAGGTAGGCCCCTCCTTTCTAATGACAGCTGCATCATACTGGCCAGAGCATTAATTCTCTCAAGGTTAGACTACTGTAACGCTCTCTACAGCAGTGCTAATAAAACCATTATCCAAAAACTCCAAATAATACAAAACAACGCCGTTAGAGCTGCACTAGGCATTAACAAAAGAGTGCACATCTCTGCAATCAGACGCCATCCCAATAGTTATCTACCCACAACAAAATACAACTAAAAATTGCCTCCCTGACACATAAAGCACTACGCAATGTCACAGCTAGCTACCTAATTGACAGAATATCTAGAAGAACTTCCAGTAGACCGTCTAGAACTGTCAATACTAAATGCCTGTTAGTACCCAGATTCAAATCCTCTAAGATCGGCGGCGATAGTGTCCCTGTGAAGGCCGCCTAACTTTGGAACTCCCTGCCACATAAGCTGAGAGCTGACCTTCCCTACTCTTTCTTTAGAAAGAACCTCATTACTCACCTCAACCTGACTGAGAATTAGTCTCCTCTGAAGCATTTGTACTTTAGTACGACCTGCTTCTAGATTGTACATTTTGTTTATCCTTACACAGTACGATGTAAATAATTCTGCCTCTCAGTGCAATTCGATTTGTATATTGTAATATCTTTTGAGTAATGTGACTATTCGTATATTGCGTGTACATTATGTAACCTTTGTAAGCTTTGCATAACCTTGCTGCGCCCTGCTACTCCTGGGTCTGGTGTGCCTTATAAATTAAATAAACAAACAAACAAACCTTCAGAACCCCCTGTATTTTCTCCCTCTTCCTAACAAAGGTTTTCATATCTTCGCCTAACTTATCCTAACTTTGGTTTGTGCGACTTGTATCCTGTTTGTTTTTCTTCAGAGTCGGTTTATCTACAGACAGCTCTCTGGGCTCAAAACTGTATGAGCCTCCCCTTCTATCGCACAACTGCGTACCTTTAAATCCATTATTTGCATTCTTCCCTTTGTCTCCCTTCCTTAAATTTTCTTGTCGTCGAGTGTTTGAGCCCAATCTGACCACCCCTCCTTCATCCTGTATGGGCATTGACCTATCTGTCCTTATCCTTTGTTTTCTTCTATCTCTTTATTTCTCATCAAATGTCTGAGAATACACTTGTCCTATCGCTCTCCTCCTTATTGTGTCTCTCCTTGGCCTTTGGGATCTTGGAAAGTACATATTTTCTTTTCAGGAACTTTGTTTGTTCTCTCATCGCCGCTTTACGCAGGTGACTCATGCACCAGGATACTTATCTCTTGATGCTACCTTAAGCCTTCTCAATGGACACAGCCCTTCATATTTCTTACTATCGTCATCTACGTCAGTTGTGGTGGGTGGTGGGTGGAGCAGAAGGCTCTTCACCCACCTCTTTGCCTACCTTAGGTATCCTATCCATGGGAGGCGGCTCTGCTCTCTCCTCCTCATCCTTTTTCCCAGAACTGTAAACTCGCTAGTTGCTTATCTAACTTTGTCCCGTATATGCAGCATGCAACCATGTCGCCAGCATGATCATTCTCTCTGTGGTCTCTTTACCCCTTCTGCACTACACTATTTAAACTCGAGTGTATGATTGCAGCAATGTATAAATGGAGCAAGGCTCCTCATTCTTGACTCATCATTCTTGACAGTCAGTACTCACCTGTAAACTTTGCAATTTCATAAAAATAATACAGTTTTCAAAAATAACATAATATGAGCTTGCACCAATCGTCACATGCCCCAATCCTTTGTACGTTACATTTTCTCTTTTTACTCTGTTGCCACTAAGCACCATCAATGCTATAGCATAAATAAACAGTTTTAATACACTTTCTTGTGTTCTATTTTCCTTATCAATCAATGTCTCTGTTAATTTTTCACCATTTACATACTCACATAAAACAAACAGGCATACTTGACCGGTCACATATATCAGTCTGTATTTTAAGACTCATCCTCTTCATACCCCTAAAATAAATACTCTGGTTGAGTGTGATCTTCCCTCTTTAAACTGTTCTTCAAAACAAGTTTGTCTCCTATGTCACCCGTAATAGGGCTCTAGGGAACAGATCCTGCTGATCTTTAAAACTCAGGGAAACTGGGTGTATCCCATTGTGATGCTCCTCATCTCACAGGGTTTGTTGCTTGATGCTCATTGTCTCAAATCAACCTTCTCTAAATGACTTGAAGCTCTCATCGTCTCGAGTCAATTATCGCAATTAAACTCGACACTCATCGTCTCAATTTGACCATCCCTTTCCAACCCACTGTTACTCATTTTTTCCCTTATCACTCTCCTTTCCCACTGTCCATTCATACTTTTGTGCCATCTTGCTCAGTTTCTACTCACCATTCATACTTCGGCTTCTGACCCTCAGGATCGTAACACCTCCTTCTGCGGCCTCTCCAACCTTCTGTTTGTTCAGCTTCCTCTAGATACCGGAAGGGGTTATCGTTGAAACCCGGGAACCCGTCACACCCACGCTTGTACAAGCATTAACCTATTCTAACCGCTATCCACAGAGACCATCATGCCCTTTCAGAAGAATGGCAGAGGTTGTTTGATATTGCAGGGGACCCCCAAAGCTTACTTATCTCGATGGAAATCTAACCATCCTCTGCTGCAACGTGAACTGGAGAACATCCAGCACTTTAAGACGGGTCAGCAATACCTTTGAGAGGCATGGGGATGCAGAGGTTACTCAAACATCAACAAACAAACAACTCAGGAAGTTGGCAAAAAGATAACTGTTTTAATATCAATTATCTAAAACAGGGAGTACAACGAACGTCAATGGACGTATCATAGCAGGTCTCTCAACGAACTTCATAAAAAAGCACACCTTAATACAAAAATCTCATCATAGGTAACATACAACCTGCGTATTACTAACGTCATCCTACGTTGCAAACTACAAAATAGTAGTCTAATGGGCGTGAGAAAGGTATTTGGTTTCTTAACATCAGGTGGGGCAACTAAGCCCTTCCCTCAAAACAGGTCACTATGAACGTCACTAAATATGACGTCCCAATGGCTATGAAATTATAGGACCCCTAATCACCAATCCTCTATGATTGGTTGTCTTCCAGCCTCAGTCTGCATCCTTCAGCCTGTTAGGAAGAATTCTCTGTTTAGGCTGAATTTCCTAACCTAGTGAGTCCCCCAGCAGCTTTGCTGGATTTCTGGAGTTTGTTTTTTTCCATCCTGCCAAGAGTGGGACTCTTTTCTCCCACTCTTGGACATGTATGTGTGTAATTCCTTTGAAATGTCAATGTGTTCGATGGTCTATGGGGTCTTTTACTCCATAGGGTCTCGTATGTTTTTCTATGTGTGTTACACCGCACCCTACGTGTCGTAACACCGGGGCGCCCTAGCGGGTCCCCCACCATAGACTCCATACCCGGGGACTGACTACTGTCTCCCCGGGCATGTAAAGTCACCATTGGCTTTACTAGACTTAAATTTACTAACAGAACTAGTACCAACCATCTTATTGTGGACGTACTAGTAGGGGTAATTCGATTACTCCTGGATCTGTTACTCGAGGGGGCACTGTCCCGTCCCCCCTCGTCGAGTTTTGGCTGGTGGCAGTGGAAACTACTTGTTATGTTCGATCCCGAACATAACCCTATGGGATTCGTCCCATTGTTGGAGATTGATACTTTTTCTCATTAATCTCTGACGTACCACCGATCTACTTATCTTAAATAAGTTTATCGAGTGGTATTTTCTGCCAGAACTCGGTTTTAAAATGGCATCTGTGTTCGTCTCTGTGACTCCTAAACCAAAGGTTGAGCCCTTTGTTCCACTTTTGGCGGGCCTCTGTACAGAGACCCTCCAAAGTGGTGCCATTCTGTCTGGGTTACCTCAGGGGTGTGGGAGGGGGTTTAGGCACCCTGGACCGAGTTGCCTTGCCAACTCAGGTCGCACTCTGGAGTGATTGGCCCAGGTGGTGAGCCTTCCTGCTCACCACTTAGCATGTGTTGATTGACAGCTAGGCTGAATGAATGGGGGTCTTCTGCATAAAAGCAGGACTGTTGGGACTGGATCTTCAGAAGTCGCCACAGGACCTAAGAATCTGACGAGGGTAACGCTGAGCCGACCTGCAACGACGACACCTCCGGTGGAGCCCTGCTGAGCCGACTCACCACTTCCCGACGACAGAGGAGATCTCCCTGCCGGGTAGTCTCTTCCCCTGATTGGTGGGAACAACCAGTCCCCTTTGCTTTTTATTCACCTCAGGACGCAGTGGTCGAATTGCCCGTGCAGAGCACCTCGGCAACCGGATAGCCACTACCCCTGTACCGCGACCAAAAGGTGGTGCCTTGTGACGGAGCACTCCGCGGCTGGTCTCTTCCCTGATGGTGCACCGGACTTCACTTTCCTTCGACAACGAGATCATCTCTACTCTTGGCCAAGACCCGACGTGCATCCACCACCAGGAACAACTGCCCCCGCCGGAGCTGCCCTCCACAACAAGGTACCGTGTCCGCCTGGCTTCCCTTTCGTTCGGATCGAGTGAGGTGTCTTAATCCTCTCCGTTCCGCTGGGTCGCCTCCAAGCTTTGCTCATTCTTTGTTCTGAACTGGTTCAATCTACCGATAACAATTCGCTATAAAGACTTGAATGCATCTCCACTAGAGACTTTTTGGGTCATCGCGCCTTGCCTCTCTCCGAGTAGGCCTGGCCTCCGAACTTTATGATCTATTGTGATTCTTGCCTTCCTGCCTTGCATTTTATCCGCGTAGGATTGAACTGGGTTGATTTCACAACCTGCCTATCTTTTTCTCTCCCTTCCTAACTAATATTCGAGTGTCATCTAGGTTGAGGTATACACCTCTGTCTGGAAATAAGTGGTACCGGTAGAACCTAGAGTTGTCGATATTTTGCTAGGGGGATTGATTGTTTTCTACTTCGTAGATTAATTGTGTTTGATTTGTTTGCCGTGATTTGCTTTAGTGTTTTCCATAGATGTTCTGTTATAAATAAATACCTTACTATCTTTACACTAAGCCTCGTTGCGTGTTTGCTTGTCTTGCTGCAAAGAATTGCCCTATGTTGTATACTCCACATACTGTTCAACTTTTCTTGAGAGAAGTCTGACTGCTCAGCAACAGCTACCAAGTGAATCTGTGTGGTACAGACTGCTACCAAGTGGGTTCACCGCCAACGCCTGTAGTCCTAAATCTTTTGCAGTGGTCCCAGAGGGAACTGCACAGGTTTCCGCCTAACACTGGTGTACAGCGGTGGGATTTGTATCGAGTATACAGTTTATAGTGCTTTTCGACACTGTAGGATAACTAACCACAAAGCTTAGCACTAAAAAGCAACTTTCACAAACATGTCTACGATGGAAATTTACAGTCAAGAATCCTTGTCAGGTGAAAATACTGAGAGTTTGCGAGCTCTCTGTAGGCAAGAGAATCTTTCTGTAAGAGGCAAGAAGTTAGAACTAATAGAGAGATTGCTGGCGAACCACAGTCTGGGTACTGGTTCAGAGGAACCAATCTCCCCAGCGAATGTAGACGACAGTAATGGTGTTGATCTGAGTCGTAATTCTGATAATAGCGATGAAGAGGCTGACGAGGACGGAGAGGCTAACGAAACTGTCTACCCCGCTCCTCTACCTGCCTTACCAGCTGTGCCTACGGGGCCCATACCAGGTCCCACAAGTAACCCTGCTTATTTTGAACTTTAAGAAATGAAGCTCGAATTAGAATATAAACGGTTCTTGGCTCAATCTGAACGAAACCAAGAGCTCGAGTTCAGACGGATGAATGCCCAGGCTGAGCAGAAGCAAGCTGAGTTAAGACTCAGAGAAATAGAACTTAATCACGAGTTAGAAATGAAAAAGTTGTCTATGGAAAATGCTTCTCTCTCCTCTGGTTCCTCTAGGAGCTCCAGTCCCAAAAGACCCCGGATACCGAAGGAATTAGTGCGTATGTATGAACCGAGATTGGATGTGTTGGATTGGTTGAAACTGTTTGAATACAATCATGGGCTCCAGGAAATCACCGGGAATGCGTTGCTTCCCTGGTTGTTCTCTAGGCTCCCTCCTGTTGCGACTGATGTGGTAATGGAGTTGGGGGAGGCGGATAAGACGGATTACGAAAGTGTGAAACTAGCTTTGATATCTAGATTCGGGAAGACCCCTTCCCAGTATCTTAAGAGGTTTAGAACCCTCAAAAAGCATGATGGTACCCCTTGGGCTACCTGGGTGAGTGAAGGGTTGAAAAACTTAGAGGGATGGATTAAGGGTTACAAAGTGAACACTTATGAGGGTATGAGAAATCTTTTTTTGTTGGAGTCTATTTGTGATGCCTGTTCTCCTGAGCTCAGACAGCACTTGGCTGATTCGAAGAAATTGGATTCCAGGGCACTAGCTAAGGCTGCTGACTTGTGGGTTGCCAACAGGGCTACTCACAAGGATTCTGGGGCAACTCAGAAAAAGGATGAGGGAAAACAGCCTAAAAAAGACTCAAAAGAGAATTTGAATAACTCACATTCCAAAGAGGGCCCCAAACAAAACTAGAAGGGTAAGCCACCGGGAAAACCACAGCAGAATAGTGTGTCCTCTGGTGCCAAACCGGAAGGAGGTCAGAACAAGCCACCATTCCAGAAAGCATTTGGTAAATGCTTTGTTTGTGGCTCGACTGACCACGTGAAAGGAGATCCCAGATGTAAGGGTAAACCTTCAGGGGTCCAGCTTGTCTCCTTAGCCTTCGCTCCAGAGGAGGAAGTCCAAATGGCAAGTAGAAACTTTCTACTGCTAGCTGGCGAACCCATTGGAGTCTCAGCCAGCGTTTCTTTAGTATCTCTGGGGTTGTGGGAACAACATAATTTAGATGTCTATAATTCTATCCCCGATAATACTAAAGAGTATTATAAGGACAGTGTCCAGGTGAATGGTCAGGAGACTCCTGCCATTAGGGACACTGGGGCCAGCATAACTGTGGTGGATAAATCGTTTTTTCAGGCTGAGGATGTTGCTAAGGCACCCAAACGCCTCACCAAGTTAGCTGGAGGGTCTGTGCAGATGCTTCCCCAATTACCAGTTCTCATCCAGTGTAACGACATGACTGTGAAGATACCTGTCAGCATATAGAGTGAGGTACCAGGACGCGTACTGTTGGGTAACGATTTGAAAACTCTCGTAGTTGTATCGCATACTCCCAGACCTCCTAGTAAACGGTTACAGGAGCTAACCAGACCCACACGAGAGAGGACCATGCGCGGTACTCTTCCGGAGATGATGAAGAAAGAAATCACTCCTGCTCCACTGGAATTGTCGGCCGCTGTCTCCAAGAAATCAGAAGCGAAGGGGAAACCTAAGACTTCTATCCCGAAACCAGCCGCCAGCATTCCAGTGCAGCCGACACGGACTTCCCTGCGGTTGTCCAACGTCACATCCATAACTCCACCTCCAGCCGAGGCTGAGAGGGAGGTACAACCCTGCGTGGTAGAATTAGACTCTGAGGAAGAGCTAATGGAAGGCCAGGAACTCATTGGAGATCTTGATCCTGTTGACCATCCTGAGCTGCAGTCTTTACTGGCAGAAGGTGGACCCAGCAGGGCAGACTTCAGTAAGGGACAGAGAGAATGTCCAACTCTGGAAGGTCTTCGCCATCAGGCAGAAGCTCAGGCTGAAGGGCAAGAGCCTGGGAAATACAGGTTGCACTGGGAAGATGGCCTCCTCTACAGTGAACCGACCGAGTCTGCACCTGGAGACTACAAACGCCTTGTAGTACCCCAAGAGAACAGACCACAGTTCTTGCAGTTAGCCCACGAGATTCCTTTGGCTGGTCACTTGAGTTTCAAGAAGACTAAGGAAAGGCTCTCGCTCTACTTCTATTGGCCAAAGATGGGGGCCGAAGTAGAAAAACACTGCAGGAGCTGCCACACCTGCCAGATCTCTGGTAAGGTTGGATCCAAGAACGTGGCACCGTTAGTGCCTCTCCCGGTTGTGGGAGTCCCATTTGAGAGAGTAGGGATTGACATCGTTGGTCCCCTTGATCCTCCAACCTCCTCAGGCAACAGGTTTATACTTGTTGTAGTAGACCATGCTACTAGGTATCCTGAGGCAATTCCTATGAGGACTGTTACAGCTCCGGCTGTGGCTAAGGCCCTCCTTGGTATTTTTACCAGGGTCGGGTTTCCTAAGGAAGTAATCTCTGACATGGGGTCAAACTTTATGTCCCACTACATGAAAGCCATGTGGAAAACCTGCGGAGTAACTTACAAGTTCTCAACGGCTTACCACCCACAAACCAATGGGTTGGTAGAACGGTTCAACCGAACCATGAAGAGCATGATAGGTGCTCTAGAGGAACCCCTTAAGCGTAAGTGGGACCTTCTATTGCCATGCCTTCTCTTTGCTTATAGAGAAGTCCCTCAGGAGGGAGTAGGTTACACTCCCTTCGAACTACTCTATGGTCATCCCGTCAGAGGTCCATTGGCCCTGATTAAGGAGGGGTTGGAGGGTGCTCCTTCCCCCAAACCAGTCAGAGTGACTGACTACGTGATAGGTCTCCGGAGGAGAATGTCGCACATGATGACGGAAGCAAGCGATAACTTGAAAGCTGGACAAGCCTTGGTCAAGCACTGGCTCGATCAAAAGGCTAACATGGTTGAGTTCGCTCAAGACCAGCTTGTTCTCATTATGATCCCAACAAGGCAGAGGGCCTTGCAAGATAAGTGGATGGGACCCTACTGAGTAGTGGGTAAACTCGGAGAGGTTAACTATCTGGTGGACTTGGGCAATCCCAAGGAGGCTCCGACAGTCTTTCACACCAACCGACTTAAAGCGTATGTCTCACGACCTGATGTAGGAGCATTGCTTCTAGCATCATCCGAGGAAGAAGAAGAGAGTGAAGCTCTTCCGGATCTCCTCAGAGGCTTACCTTTAGATGAAAAAATTGAAGGAGTGAATCTCTCCTCCAATCTGACACCCGAGCAACAAGAAGAGTGCAAATCTGTGTTGAATCAGTTTGCCTCTCTGTTCTCGCTTTCACCAGGCTTGACCCCTTGGGGCCAGCACGACATACTCACTGGTGACTGTCTGCCGGTCAAAAGCAGAGGATACCGCATGTCAGAAAACGTACGAACCCACATCAAAGGTGAGGTCAGCAAGATGCTTGATCTCGGGGTAATAGAGCCCTCTACTAGTCCATGGTCTAGCCCAGTTGTGTTAGTACCAAAGGCCGGATCTAAAGAACTTAGATTCTGCGTGGGTTATCAAGCTCTTAATGCAGTCACCAGGACTGATGCCCACCCTTTGCCAAGAACAGATGAGTTGGTGGATAAACTTGGTGCCGCCAAGTTCCTCCGTACATTTGACTTGACGTCAGGCTATTGGCAAATAGCCCTGACAGACCATGCCAAGGAGAAAACTGCATTTTCTACCCCCGTTGGCTTATACCAGTTTAAGGTAATGCCTTTCGAACTGAAGAATGCACCTGCTACGTTTCAACGGATGGTAAACCAGGTTCTGAATGGGATGGAGGACTTATGCATGGCATACTTGGATGACATCGCAGTGTTCAGCAATTCCTGGGAAGAACATGTAATCCACCTGAGAGATGTTTTGCAGGCTCTTGGACGAGCCAATCTGACCATAAAGGCAAGTAAATGCCAAATTGGACAGAGTAAGGTAGTCTATCTTGGGCATGAGGTAGGCGGTGGAGAAATAAGGCCTTTGCTCAGTAAGATTCAAGCTGTGCAAAATTGGACAACACCGACTACTCAAACCCAGGTGAGAGCCTTTCTAGGCCTCACTGGGTATTACAGGAATTTCATAGAGAACTATGGGACCATAGCTTCTCCACTGAATGTCATCTCCTCGCCCAAATTTCCTAAAAAGGTTAAATGGAACGAGGAGTGCAATCAGGCTTTTGAAAACCTGAAACAGGCTCTTTGCCAAGCCCCAGTACTCAGAGCTCCTGATTACCGCCAACACGTCATTGTGCAGACAGACGCTTCCAATGTAGGGATAGGTGCCGTACTCAGTCAACTGGATGGGAAAGGTAGGGAGCACCCCGTTTGCTTCATCAGCCGCAAGCTGAAGGATCCTGAAACAAGGTGGGCAACAATCGAAAGAGAGTGCTTTGCTATCGTGTGGGCTCTGAAGAAGTTTAGGCCGTACTTGTATGGTTCTACTTTTGTTATTCAGACTGACCACCAACCCTTGAGATGGTTAATGCAAATGAAAGGGGAGAACCCAAACCTATTGAGATGGTCGATCTGCCTGCAAGGGTTTGATTTCACCATTGAGCACAGGTCAGGGTGTCACCACCAAAATGCTGATGGTCTCTCTAGGATGTATGTCATCGACTAGAGGTATGAGATTCATCCAGGAGTGGATTAAATCCTCCTGTCCCTTAGTCTGGGGGGGGCGAGTGTTAGGGAGAATTCTCTGGTTAGGCTGAATTTCCTAACCTAGTGAGACCCCCAGCAGCTTTGCTGGATTTCTGGAGTTTGTTTTTTTCCATCCTGCCAAGAGTGGGACTCTTTTCTCCCACTCTTGGACATGTATGTGTGTAATTCCTTTGAAATGTCAATGTGTTCGATGGGCTATGGGGTCTTTTACTCCATAGGGTCTCATATGTTTTTCTATGTGTGTTACACTGCACCCTACGTGTCGTAACATGGGGGCGCCCTAGCGGGTCCCCCACCATAGACTCCATACCCGGGGACTGACTACTGTCTCCCCGGGCATGTAAAGTCACCATTGGCTTTACTAGACCTAAATTTACTAACAGAACTAGTACCAACCATCTTATTGTGGACGTACTAGTAGGGGTAATTCGATTACTCCTGGATCTGTTACTCGAGGGGGCACTGTCCCGTCCCCCCTCATCGAGTTTTGGCTGGTGGCAGTGGAAACTACTTGTTATGTTCGATCCCGAACATAACCCTATGGGATTCGTCCCATTGTTGGAGATTGATACTTTTTCTCATTAATCTCTGACGTACCACCGATCTACTTATCTTAAATAAGTTTATCGAGTGGTATTTTCTGCCAGAACTGGGTTTAAAATGGCGTCTGTGTTCGTCTCTGTGACTCCTAAACCAAAGGTTGAGCCCTTTGTTCCACTTTTGGCGTGCCTCTGTACAGAGACCCTCCAAAGTGGTGCCATTCTGTCTGGGTTACCTCAGGGGTGTGGGGGGGGTTTAGGCACCCTGGACCGAGTTGCCTTGCCAACTCAGGTCGCACTCTGGAGTGATTGGCCCAGGTGGTGAGCCTTCCCGCTCACCACTTAGCATGTGTTGATTGACAGCTAGGCTGAATGAATGGGGGTCTTCTGCATAAAAGCAGGGCTTTTGGGACTGGATCTTCAGAAGTCGCCACAGGACCTAAGACTCCGATGAGGGTAACGCTGAGCCGACCTGCAACGACGACACCTCCGGTGGAGCCCTGCTGAGCCGACTCACCATTTCCCGACGACAGAGGAGATCTCCCTGCCGGAGAGTCTCTTTCCCTGACTGGTGGGAACAAGCAGTCCCCTTTGCTTTTTATTCGCCTCAGGACGCAGTGGTCGAATTGCCCATGCAGAGCACCTCGGCAACTGGATAGCCACTACCCCTGTACCGAGACCAAAAGGTGGTGCCTTGTGACGGAGCACTCCGCGGCTGGTCTCTTCCCTGGTGGTGCACTGGACTTCACTTTCCTTCGACGACGAGATCATCTCTACTCTTGGCCAAGACCCGACGTGCATCCACCACCAGGAACAACTGCCCCCGCCGGAGCTGCCCTCCACAACAAGGTACCGTGTCGCCTGGCTTCCCTTTCGTTCGGTTCGAGTGAGGTGTCTTAATCCTCTCCGTTCCGCTGGGTCGCCTCCAAGCTTTTCTCATTCTTTGTTCTGAACTGGTTCAATCTGCCGATAACAATTTGCTATAAAGACTTGAATGCATCTCCACTAGAGACTTTTTGGGAAAGCTCGCCTTGCCTCTCTCCGAGTAGGCCTGGCCTCCGAACTTTATGATCTATTGTGATTCTTGCCTTCCTGCCTTGCATTTTATCCGCGTAGGATTGAACTGTGTTGATTTTATAACCTGCCTATCTTTTTCTCTCCCTTCCTAACTAATATTCGAGTGTCATCTAGGTTGAGGTATACACCTCTGTCTGGAAATAAGTGGTACCGGTAGAACCTAGAGTTGTCGATATTTTGCTAGGGGGATTGGTCGTTTTCTTTTTTTTATTTTTTTTTTTTATTACGAGTATATAATCACCGAAGTGATTTTTACAAGAAGATGATGAAGGTAACGTAAGATTTCAGAAGTAAAAGTGAAGGTTAAAGCAAAAATAGTAGTAGAAAAAAGTAAAGGTAGAAGATAAAACTGAAGAACTGATTAACAATGAAAGCCAGAGTGGAAACACAGATGGTAAAAGTGAGGACGAAGGCAAACGGAACCGGATAGAAGAGGTTCACTCCCCACAATCTGTATGTGTTTACCCATTCTGGGTAGGCTGTAGTGGTGCTTGTAGAAAAATCTGGTCCAATATTTTTGTGGCTGCTATGGTCCAGGAAGGTCTCAAGCCTCCTATTAAGCGTTCCCTCCAAATATCTTCTTCCCTCAGGAAGGCATTCTTTAGATGGTGCAATATATATTGGGATCTAAATTTGTCTGTACCAGGACACAATAGCAAAAGATGACGTAATGTTTCTGGTTGGTCGGGGTCGTTACAAAAGCGGCAGGTGTTAGTTGGTGAAAGACCTCTTGAATGTAAAATTTCATTTGTAGGTAATAAATTTAACCTTGCACGAAGAAGTGTATTCCGAGTTTTTCTGCTTGGGTGTTTTATCAAAAAAGGTTGGATTACATTCAGTTTTCTACATGTTGGAGGTAAGTGGGTGGCACGTTTGTACTCAGATGCCTTGTACAATGTATTTATCCAATCCATTTCTTCAATTCGTGCTTTAGTTTTCGTTGGATTACCCATCAGTTCTTCCATCGAGCTGCCGCAATTTTCAAGTTGATGTAGGCACATAAGCTCCCATTTGGAGAGTGGTGTTGAGTTGTGTAGGTTCATCTCAGCCTGAACCATCAGAAAAATTGCTGCGGAAGTAGGATCTTTGATCTTCCTGTACAGCATGACTGACGCCCTTTTGACTATTGAGTCTAGAGAGGAGATGGAGAGTTCGTGTCTTATCAAGGCGATCGGAGTCGATGATGGTAAGTTTAAGACTGAGCGCCAAAAAAGACTCTCCAATCTAGCCCATAGGGACTGGGGTAAAGATGGCATTGCATCGGCTCCATAAATGATAGTTGGAATAACTTTGCCCCGGTAGAATTTAAGTAGGGGCATCAGTGAGAAGCGACCATATTTTTTGTCGAGTAGTTTCGCTTGAGAAACTAGTGTTTTCATTTTTTCCACAAGCTGGTGTTGCATCGCTGTATCTTTCGCTGTGGAGTCTATGAGGACTCCCAGGTATTTAAATTCTGTCACTTGTTCAATTTTGTTTCCTGTCAGGAACCACGAGTTCTTCTTTTTCCTTTGGAGATTTTTTCCCAATACCATGATCTTTGTTTTCTGTTTGTTTATCTCTAAGTCATTGTTTACTGTGTAAGTGTTCAATGCCACCAGCTGGCGTTGTAAGCCAATTGGGGTCTGATCCAATTGTATAAGATCATCCGCGTACAGAAGTCTTGAGATCTTCTCTTTGCCTAATTCTGGAGGAAATGCTCGTAAACCAATTATGGTTTCTTTATAGTCTCCGAAGTATGAGAGGAAGAGGGCTGGTGCTAAAGGGCAGCTCTGTTTAACTCCTCTGTCAGTAGTTATAGCTGACGAAAGCAGGCCTCTAGTGTTCAATCGTACCTGTACCGAAGTGGAAGCATGGAGAGCCTTGATGGGATTTAGAATTTCCTGTGGACAGTTCCATTTGGTAAGTTTCTCCCAGAGTTTCCAGCAATTGACAAGGTCAAAGGCCTGGGAAAGGTCTATAAATGCCAGATAAAGGTTCCTGTTGGATTCACGAGCTTTGGCTTTCAAAAGGCTGAGAATAAAAATGTTTATGCTGGTGCCTACACCCTTTTTAAACCAGATTGAAAAGGATCGTTGCAGGGTGCACTTTTTGCCCATTGGTTGAAATGATCCAGCAAAAGGGAGCCGTAGATCTTCCCTATAACGTCGAGCAGAGCCACTGGGCGAAAGTTCCTGGGATCATCTTTCCTACCTTTTTTAAATATAGGGATAATAATCGCTGAGGTCCAGGTAGGTGGGATTGTACAAAAGGTTGTACATTTGTAGAATATTAAGCTCAGCAAATGTGACCATTCTTATGGTGCAGATTTCACGTTCTCATTTGACAGACCATCAGGGCCTGGGGCCCTTGATTTCTTCAGTTTTGATATTTTTTCCAAGATTTCAGTTCTGTCTGAAAGATCAACCCATGGTGCTCTTATCTGGGGTGTTAAAGGGAGCTCGGCCATATCTGGAGAGCAAAAGAGTTTCGAGTAGAACTCAATCCAAGATGCTTCCGAAATGCTGTTCAGCATCATTGAGGCTATCTCTTTAGCTCGTGGGTTGACCAAACTCCAAAACTCTCTAGAGTTGGATTTTTGGATTTGTTCCAACATGTTTTCGGAGTCTTGTTGATATAATATTGAACGATGCTCCCGTAGCCAGTTTTTATAGGCTCTCGAAGCCTCTTTTGCATACGCCCTATTAGAGGGCGTGTTGTTTCTCAGGGCCGTCCTTTTTGCTTTACGAAGGAGGTTTCGCTGGACCACCACAAGGGCATCAAAATTGTGAGCGTGGATTTGTTTTGAATTTATCCCCTTCAAGCTCTTTGTCGTGGTTCTATGAGGTTCCAAAAGTGGTCTGTAGTCAACCTTCTCTGCTTCCTGCACACTACCATATGAAGAAGTAAATGCTCAAATGTTTGCCTTTGTAACTCTAACCCGGTTGCCTTTTCCTTCCGGTTCTATTCTACCTGAGTAATGGGCTAATGCTGGTTTTGTAAATGCCCATTTAACAACCAGGAGATTGTGGTCACTTTGATTAGTCTGGCGGATGCTGAAATCTGTCAGCCTTGCTAGCAAAAATTCAGAGGCGAAGATATAGTCTATTGTTGAATGGGCCATGCCTCGTTTCCATGATGGTAGAGCAGTGGAGTCTGGAAGAGCAAATGCAGTGTTAAACAGTTGCCTGGCCAACATCAACTTGTGCCAAGCTAGACCTTGTCTGCAAGGAATGGTCTGTGCGGGACTTGAGACGATCGAACTGGGGGTTGGACATTTGATATTTAAGTCTCCGCATACTATGACGTCACAAATCCCGAACTCTAGATATACTGAGTCCAGTGTAGAAGTCACTGTGTCGAATAGTGCAGTCTGTTGCATCGTTTTGTGATTCCAATAAATGGACATCACTAGCAAAAAAGTGCGAGTATACTGGTCCTCGGCGGGCTCTCTTCGCAGGCAGGAAATTAGTACCGTGATGACGTAAGGGGACTTCAATATGATTTTTGTTATTTCTAGTCCCACTCCCACCCGGACTGCAACAATTAGGCCTGAGGAAGGCCTTCCTTTGTTTCCTGGTAATGCTTCTACAAAGGCGAGTTTGAAACCATCCAATGAGGGTTTAGATTGTAGCCAAACTTCCTGAAGACAAAGGATGTCATATTCTCCTAGGTTGATGTCACCGGGAGTTGTTAAGTGTAGAAACCCTCTTGTGTTCCAGGTCGCAAGAGAGAGTGAAAGTTGTGCTTGGACAGTTTTTGAAACAACTGGTGGCTATTTGTGAAGACGAGTAGTCAAAGCTTTGGGTAACCATGCCCATGTGGTGGAGTTAAAGTTCGATCTTGCCTGTGTCGCCCTTTGATTTTCCTCTAGTGGAGTAGTCGCCTTTGTCGTTATTAAGTTGCTGGGGTGGATATCTTGCCCGTTAGGTGACGATTGGGCCTGATACGCCTGGATGGTTGGTAGTAGTTTACTTGACAAATCGACCCTTGAGCTAAGGTGCCGACATTCTTCATTTGTTGGTCTGTGATCAGTGACGCTGACTTTTGGGTTCTCATGACCTACTTTAGGAGGTGTGAGTCGAGTTAGCTTAAACCCTTGTTTGTATAATGACTCCGCTGCAGCTGCCAGCAAAGTGGACACATTTTCTGATGATGTGTTTAACAAGCAGTAGGCCTTATGTCCCTCGTGGGAAGGTTCCACCGTTATAAGGTCTTCTGATTTTAGATTTCTTAAGGAGGAGATACTATGTAGCAGTCTCAGCACTGTGCGTCTGTTTAACACTAGATATTTTGTGTTACCAGACCGTTGCCGTATTTTGCTCGATGGATACGACTTGTGGCTGTTTGCCTCTTGGTAAAACTTCTTCTTCTGATGGGAACTGTAATCCCCACTCTCCTGATGTTTATGGTCGTGGGGTCCTTTCTTCTGATAAGAATGCTTAGATTCCTTAAATTTATCTGCTGGCTGTGTCATCTTTTGTTTGGATGTGGACTCTCGATCTGTATTCCTTATGGGGTCGACGAGAAGGTGTAGCTGAGTCCAGGTTTTGTTCCATTCTCTTTTCAGTGGGGTTACTGGCAGGATCCCCATACTTGGTTCTTAAAGTTTTGAATCGATCATCTAATGAAATGAAGCCTGAAAGATCCCTAGTTACTGTCTGCTGGCTAGGAAACAGCTTAGGCAGATGGGAAGTCACGTCATTCTGTTGGCTATCAGTGGAATCATCGAGGTATTGACTTAAGTCCATTAATTCCTTATGTAGGGGAGAGGCTACTAATGCATTTACTGGCTGAGGCAACGTTTCGGTGGGATTGCCAGTGTCTAAAATGGTTGCTGATGCTGGTATCGTCGCAGCCTGCAGTTGGATCTTCTTTGGTAGAGGTTCCTTCTGACGAGGGTCAGGTTGCTGAGTCACGTGAGTTGGCTTAAACAGAGGTGCCGTTTTTAGACATGGCTGGGCGGTGAGAGTCTGTTGTTTAGTTCTCAAACCTGAGTTCTCCCCAAAAGACGGGCCTAAGCCCAGTGATTTTTGGCTTAGTCCTTGAGTAGGTTTCAATCTTGACTGGTCTTTAAGTGGGGGAGTATCATCCAGACACATCACTTCATTTTCTCCCGACTTGGTGCAACTCAGATTCGGGCCAACTGTTAATAAGCAGTTAAGGCCTTGTGAAGTACTTGCACCCGATTTGGGCCTCGTCCCACAATCCGAATTGGAAGGCTCGCGCCACAAGATGTCACATGACGGAGTTTGAGAACTTCCGTCCTTCCTTGGCCTGCCTTTGTTGTTATTTCTTACCCCTAGTAAAGGTTCTGTAGGCTCCGCTTGGTAGAAAGTGCCAGGTAGGTTGTTTTTTCTTCTCTCCAGAGCATTAATGTAGCCCTCTAGGTAGATGAGCTTTGAGTTCATCATCGCAGAAATAGACGTGTGATCTTTCAAGGAATCATTAATTCCCTCATATAGCTTGCAAAATGGGGCTAATGCGATTGTTACTGCCGACATGATGTACATAAAGTCTGCTTTTTTTGCCGGAGTCTCTTTTGGGATAGTATAGGAAGACTCCTTTGGGGTAGTGTAGGAAGACTCACTTGCTCTTCTGTTAAATGAAGAGCTCACCGGAGTAGGAGGAGGAAATAGCCGCGGTACTTCCTTTGCTTTGTGTTGAGGGGTCGATAACCTCGGCATTTGGCCCCCCGGGGGTCTATCACGATCTCTTTACTTCCATTTCCCTCGTATGCTTCAGTATCCAAAGGGACGGTCAGGGAAGAAGGCTTAGACACCAAGTTCCTTCTCTCAAAGATCTCTTCCAATGGCCCTGGAATGGCAGTTTTCTGGGCCATTCGATCTGTCTGGGGACTAGAGTTTATTCTTCCCTGTAAAGGTTGGATTTGCACGTCATGATCCGTAGACAATAGGGCTTCAGTAAGGGGCTCTGGGATTTCACTGACAAGCACCTGATGAGGTAATGAGGATGGTACTATTGGTGGTTCCTATGAGCAAAGTTCTTGGGGTTCCGGGATGACTGATTGAAACGGTAGGCCCGGGATGGAAGTGTCTTTTGGTTGCTCTTTTTGATGTGATGGAGATTCAAGGGACCCACTGCTAGGGATGTTCTTCTGTGAGCCGGCTGAGGCTATAAGCAAGGGTTCAAGAAGCGCTTCTAGCAAGTCCGCATCCGAGATCTCCCCAAGCCCTGCGTGGTGCAGTTTCTTTTTGGCTTGTCTTTGGAAAAGCGTTTTCAACGAGTTTTCCAGACGGTGACTCGCCGATGAAGCTGTCGAGTTGATGGATTTCGAAGGCTTTTTTGCTGTTGTTGTCTTAGAAGTCATAGGGAGATCGAAAAATGTTTTTCATAACAGCCTAAACGGGATTCCATGTGGTTGTTTAATTGGGACCCCTTGTTTACTGCCTTCTCTCAGATCCCTGGGTTTGGCAGTAACTGGTTCGTTGGTATCAGAATGTAAGGGGGCCGCAGAAAAAGGTGGTAATGAGGGCGAGTTTACAATTGTTTCGACAGGATGGCCCACAGTCTTGAGCTTCTCCTCTAGTGACTGTGGGTTGTTTCTTTCATGATAATCTATTTCGTCACAAACAGGATGTGTTAAGGTCGAGCTATTGTGAATTTGAGCCTTTACAGTTTTTACCGAAGGAATCACTGTCACAATGTCTTTGGCCGCTTGGTGGCGCTGTAGCGCCGCTATGCCAAGAGCAGATGGGGATAAAGGCCTCTCTATCCCAGAGACTCTGGTTTCGTCGCCAGGACCCCGAGGTTCCAGGAATGCAGCGGGGCCTGCGCAGCCCGCTCGCGGCTCTCCCTGGCCTTCGACCCGGGTGGCCCCCCCTCCTTCGAGGGACGGCTCCTCCGTGTCATCAGGCAAACACAGAGGCCGAGCTGCGAGCTGCGCGTCCTCGCTGAGACTTCCTCCGCGGCTGGCCTCAGTCTCCGGATGGCACTGCGGAGAAGCTGCACCGTGGTTCCGCCGTCCCATGGAGCCGCCGCCGGCCCCACTTGCCGCCTCTCCACACATGAGGTCCGGCACCAGCTCCTCCCGGAATCCGTCACGGGAGGCCTCTCTTCCCACGAGGGGAGGTCCTCCCGCGCGGTCCTCCGTCGGAAACTGTGGCCCCAACAACGGGGGCTCTCCGATGCTACAGTCCACCTCCATACCGGAGGTGACTAGTTCCTCCGTGTGCTTCGCCCTGTTGGCAGTGTCCACAGACGAAGAGGATCCGGACGTCTGCTCAAACCATCCTTCTGGTAAAAGTTTTTGTTTATGCTTCTGGGGAAGCTGATTTATTTTTGTAGTGTGCTGATGTTGAATCGTTAGTTTAGGCAATTTTCTTGATGAGGTGTTATGTAATTTACCTCCTGGCCGCTTTACAGAGCCTGCACAAGATAAGGTGTTAAAGTGTAAAGATGGAAGCGTTTCGGTGAGTAGGGATGAAGCCAGCAAGAGGGCCGAAGGGCTGTTGGCACTCCGCAACCTTCGTGGTTCATCTTCACCTCCACAAATATTATGTCTCAGGTCCAGGGCGTCTCCGTCATCCGCCCTAGCCGCCATTAGACTGCCACAGACTGCCCACTCTCACACCACTCCGCTCCGCTTTGCTGCTGCCTTCTGATTTTGAAGGAAGTGTGGCCACTGTAGAAAGACTGAAACTGAGAGGGACTGCCACAGACTGCCCACTCTCACACCACTCCGCTCCGCTTCGCTGCTGCCTTCTGGTTTTGAAGGAAGTGTGGCCACTGTGGAAAGACTGAAACTGAGAGGGACTGCCACAGACTGCCCACTCTCACACCACTCCGTTTTCTACTTCGTAGATTAATTGTGTTTGATTTGTTTGCCGTGATTTGCTTTAGTGTTTTCCATAGATGTTGTGTTATAAATAAATACCTTACTATCTTTACACTAAGCCTTGTTGCGTGTTTGCTTGTCTTGCTGTGAAGAATTGCCCTATGTTGTATACTCCACATACTGCTCAACTTTTCTTGAGAGAAGTCTGACTGCTCAGCCACAGCTACCAAGTGAATCTGTGTGGTACAGACTGCTACCAAGTGGGTTCACCGCCAACGCCTGTAGTCCTAAATCTTTTGCAGTGGTCCCAGAGGGAACTGCACAGGTTTCCGCCTAACATCAATCCCGAACACTTGACCCAGAGGGTTGAAAGCAACAATGGTCAAATGCGACTGAGAGGCATGCTTTTGGTTAAATGTCAAAGAAACTCCCACTGTATAGATAATTACATCGAGTCCTTCTTGTATTCCATAACACAACAGACACCCTTAGAAACATTCCAGGGGTTTGAGCAATGGAAGGGCAGATGAATCCTCTGTGAAATAAAGAGAGTCATTGGCCCAAGATGGGATCCAGGGATAGCAAGATCATAGCAAAATCTCCTGCAAACCCTTTCCCCCGACTATTGAAAATTCTTTGTCCTTTCAGGGCTAGTCGAGAGGGAAGACACAGATGCACACTGTGGGGATTACTGGAATGAGAGGGCCTCCCCACTGAAGATATAAGTTAACCCTTCCTGAAGCTGGATAATGCAACTAGAGTCAGACACCTCCCTTGGCTGTGGAGATGGAAGGAACCCCAGTGCTGAAATCAGGAGCATGCAAGAGGACAACGATGTACAAGAGGGAGACATGGGGGGTCATTACGAGTACGGCGGTAGGGGGTTAACGGCACCGGTAAGGACCGGCAAGTGGGACCCGTTAAGGGACCAGGGAGCTAATAGCGGGCCTGCTATTTGCGGGTCCGTTATTAGCTCCTTCCCCATTCCAATTTAGCCCTATTGGGGCTCGAATGGGAATGAAGAATGGTTTTCGAAATGGGGGCTTACCGGGTCCCCATTCCGATACCACGGACCCGGACACGGGTTTGGAGGCAGCCAGGGTGCAATTAGCACCCTGGCTGCCTCCAAACTCGTAATGACCCGCATGGTATGAAGAAATGCATACCTGCTATCTATGCAGCTTCAACCACAGCCAGTTACACACAGGAGACCTTCGGCATTGACCAGTTAATTACACCTCTCCCTCTGTGAGAGCGACCTTTGACGATTGATCGTTCATTAATATTTACACGCCTCGACAAACTTTCAAACAACAAAACCAAATCGCCCACATTTAGGGTCAGTTCTCAAGGATGAATTTTAGGCGAGCATGTGGTTGGAGCACCTATTCATTCTCGGGCAACTTTCAGCAAGGAAAGAGGTCTGTGCTGTATGCAGGGTATGATGTTTTATGAAGTTTAGGAATATTTAGAAATATAGGAAGAACGGTGGGGAGTAGTAATGAGTAACTGTGAAACCAGTCCAAGAGTGAGAATTAGGGATACCTTTGCGTATGTACCACTGTGTGATTCTTTCACTAAAATGTAGTGAGTGAATAACACAAGTGTCAACTCCAGAGGTTTCGAGGGGTGGGTGACACATCAGTCTGCATCCATCTCTTGCATGGATGAGGCACGTGCCATCAAATAACACCTCGTGAAAAGAATGGGACAATATGGGAGACCCTGAGGGCAGCTTGTGGGAGAGTTTGGCGACACCTAGGAAGAGGATCCGTAGGAGTTTGTGGGAGAGTTCTGCTTGACTGATTTTGCTGGGAAGAAGCAACAGGGATTTGTGTGGACAGCATGTGACATATTAGTCAGTATCCATTTCTTGAAGTGTGTGGATGAGAGACACTCTAATCATTTGACACCTGGGCAAAAGAGTGGGAGGAATTGGAAACACTGTGTTCAGCTTGTGGGAGAATTGTGGGAGACACGGTTGGACATATTTGGAAGACTTCATCAGAACCCAACTCTCAGGAGTCAAACTGAATAGCCCTGCTCTGTATCTTCACTACCCTATCCACTGAGTCAGACAGTAATGACAAAAGTGCCCTCCATTAGAATGTGTGTAGGAAAAGCATTGCTGTTGGATAGCAATGATACTGAAGTGGAAGCGGAGGAGCCCACCACAGATGGAGAATTCGTATGATTTGGTGGCCCCACCTGTTTACTTTATTCATGGTGAAAAACAAGAACAGTTATCAGACTAGCTATTTGGGCAGAACGGTGGCACCATGGTGATTTTGCAAACACGCATGAGACACACGTAAAATATCAGCAATTAATCTTGATTTGCATTAACATTTGTAGATCTATCAACCGTTGGTCTACCACACATTCCAATGCAGTGTTGCTTACTATACATATTTCTATGTGTTGTTTCCCCTGCCCATCTCCCTTTGCTTTCTTTCCTGTCATCCTTCCGTTCTCCTGGTAAACCATGTGTGACACCTTTGCAAACGGTATGGTTTAAAACACGTTTTGCTTTTGCCCTTCCTAATGAATTGGATATGTGCTTTTGATTCTAAACCTGTTTCATTTGTAATCACTTGTTGATGGCGATCCTTTATCAAGCCATGCACTGTGATATGGATGCATTAGTCCATGTTTTGGAATGTATGTATTATATATGTATTTATTTGTTTAGATTTGATTATTATTGAACATATTCTTACGTTTGCATCAGTCCTGAGGAAGAACCAATATGGTCAAAACACATGTAGGCTGATACTGCACAATAAATCACCACACTCTATATTTGTTTAGACGTTGTGTCTATAAACATTTTTGGAGCAGGGATTGACTAACTTGTTGAATGATCATCTTGTTTTTTATTAACACCACATTGAAATGGATTGTGTCTTCTTGATATGACAGGTGGACTTGTCTAAGGGGTGTTTCTGACTGGTCCCTCAACCTTGCTTGGGCTTCTTTGCTTCTAACCCCACTTCCCTAGCAACAAAGGATAGCGTGGATTATATTGCTTAGTGACCCTTTAGTGCCTGGGCTATTGCGTATGCTTCAGGAAGGCCTGTAGGCCAAGACCATACCTAGCTCCCTCCTTCCGGGGCTTCCCAAGGGTATCTTTTACTAGTAGTCCCACAAGAATGGTCTCTGTAATGTTCTGAGTGCTGCCCACACATTCTCAGACAATCTTTCTCCCATCCCTCTAACTCCCTTTCGCTTCTTTCCATGGTCTTAGACCTCCATACTCACTACCATACCCTATCTTCCTTTTCCTAGTACCCTTCTGATCTGCTCTTCCACCTCACACACCACCAACACCTCCTCTCTCATTCTATTCCCTCTGATTGTCTCACTCCCTCCTCTCTTTCCCTCTCTCTCCTTGCACCTCTCTACTCTCCTCTTTTGTACTTCTGTTTTTTTCACACTCCTCTCTTCTATCTCTACCACTTCCCTCCTTCACTGAATACGTCTACCTCCAACCTTTTCCTCTACAGCGCCTTCCTTTCTATTGCCTATCTCTCTCGCTCTCACTCTGACCATCTACTATCTCCTTCAGCCTCTATGCTCTGCCGGCTCGGACTGGACAAAAGGGCAGAAGGCCCATAGCCGAACCAAAAACGTGAAATATTTGTGTGGGCCGTTTTGTTGGGTCAAAGTGGGACACTCTTTTGCCACTTTTTTGGCCAATGTGGGCCACTTTGATGAGTTACTTCACTATGCGGCTAAAGGATTTGACCAGTGTTGCTGAATAAATATTTGTTAAATTGCACAAGTTGCATCACAACATCCCCATGGGTACTGTTCAAACAGTATCACAAAAGGAATGAATAGCCATTTGCAACTGTGGACCACTTTTTCATTGATGCCCGAGATAATTTTATGGCACAGTCCAACCCTGATACTCTCACATTACCCTCCACACCCGTCTCTACAACCACTCTCTTATATAATCTCTCACACTCAGAGCAACATTATTTCAAATTGGGACCACTCTCCCCAACACACAATACCTCACCTGCACCTTCTTTCAACTCCTCTGCAGACTCTTCAGTTCTCTGCTCCACCTTCCATCCTTCACCTGGTCTCATGATCCACCTCAACACCTTATGAACTCACTGAAACACCTTTCACACTGTGTCATTCCTCTGGATCGTTTATGCCCGTGATTCCTTTCTTTTGTCCTCCCACCACCACCACTCCATTGGTTTCATTTCTCGGCTGACAATCTGGGAGGATCTATGCCTGTTCTTTTCCCCGGAATGGTCTGTACATGGGCGTCTTGAAAAATCCCTTTTGTCCCCACCCCCTTCCGCATGCAACATTAAAATAAGTGTCCTTCGCTTGCTCGGTGTTCACTAGATGGGCTGCTTTCTTGCAATAGGTTATATTGAATTGGTATTTGCTAGAGGGCAACCATTGCCAGAGATTCTGCGGTGGTTTCTATGCTCTTGGCTTCATACCACAATCTGCTGGGCTCTTCTGATGATGCATTGCATGCTTGTTATTGTAGTTCGGAAATTAAAGAAGAACTCCGGACAGCATAAAGGGTGAAAAACATTGGGTGACATACAGTGGTACTAATATCAATCGGCAAATTACAGTTAAGGGCTTCAAAGACTGGGGCACTCCCAACCCTCTCACCACACTTCTGAGGTAAGACTGGCTGTGCCATACGCTCTGGCAGGTTGGGAGGTGTCCCCATTTGGGTTGTGAACAGCTGCTTAGCAAGGTGTTTGGCTTAGTTGACAGATTCAGCGATGCAGGCAATAGCGTGTGCGGCTACTGGTGTCATGGCATCAAGGGAAAAAGGAAAGAAAACCGCCAGTGTTGCTGCATTGAAACATTTAAATAAAAGGAAGTTTGGTTTCGCCTCATTTCAGCTTTGTGGGTGCGTTACACACCTAATACCAGGAACTGTTGGGATTCATAGCTGGCATTTAGTTTATGGTCTGCAGCGTATGGCAGCTGCTGTAGTATTGTGTTCGAAGAAGGTTTCATCTCTGGTTGCATCTTGGAGGGCATTTTTTTAAAGTGTTTGACATGAGAAATGGTGGCATTGTTATTCTTTTGGTCAGCTTGGGCAATGTCATTCTGTTGGTGATGTTAGCTCTTGGAACCTGTGTTACCTTAGTGCTAGTTATCATGTCAGGCATATGAACTTCATTTGGGTTCCCTATGTGTTCAGGTCAGTGCAGTTTTGCTGGTGTGGTGTTGGGAGTAACATGTGTTATTTAGTGGTATGTGGCTTGCTTTATTGTGGTGCGATTTGGCTTTGTAATGGGAGTGAGAAGATTATATGACATGGCCTCTGCTTAATTAGCCTATGCCCTACTATTGGATACAACAATGTTAAATCTCATGTGTATGTATTTTTCATTAACATATTATTTACCTCCACAGGACCCTCTATCAAACAGACTTTGCAGCTTAGAGCATGGACTCGGAAGGAGTATGGATCTATCACTTAACATGTTCCAGTAGGCTCATTTGCCAGTTTTTGTGTTTGTGAGGTTTTGTGGCATGTGTTTTGTTTTGTAAACTCAGCATGTGGCCTAGCAAACCACTTGCTGTGTTTGTGTGGCCCAACCTTTGTGTTTTTTTTTAGCAGTGCAGTGTCTGCCAGTGGGCTTTGACCTCACTGTTTCCACTGGTGTGCCTGACCTGGCCTTGTGCCACCCAGGGTACTGGACACCAAATAATTTTGGGGTGTTTTGAACCCATGCCTGTTGAGTTGTGGTGGTGGGGTGCTGGACAGCCAGAGGTTCGTTGGATGTTTTTTTCTTTGGAGGTTATCCTGTCTGTGATTTTGGAGACCCTGGAGTTGGACACCCGGTACCCTTGAGTGGGTGGTCCTCCTCTTCCATTGGTGCTTTGGTGTGGCTACCGGATGCCCTTTGTGTATGGTTTTGGTTAGTGTTTTTGGCAGTGTTATGGCTGAGGGTTGTACTGTCCTTTCACTGCTCCATAGTTGTTGGTGGTATGGCAAGGAAGGATTGTAGCTTGATATTTTGTGGACGTTGTGGGGAGTTGTTGTGTTGGGGCCAGTTCCCCTGGGTTGAGTGTCCCTCTATTGGGCCCAGTGTGTGGACTCTGAGTGGTATTTGGCTGGGCTGGCCTGTTCATGTTGCAGGACGTTTAGGGGATGAGGTTTGTTGGAGATGTCAGACTTCTGGTTGCTCTATCATATGCCCCTCCCTGTGTGCTGTGTTCTATACCCTCTTTTCCTGTATCTGTGTAAGGACAGAGGTGTGTGGCTCCCCTCATCCCAGTTTTGTGTGCATGCTGGCTATATGGAATGCCTGGTGGAATGCTGATGTGTAGAATGTTGCTGTGTGAGGGCGTTGAATGTTCTATGGATGTCAGTTGGTAGCTGAGAGACTGTTAGAGTGGGAGCTGCTGGATGTCTTCCCTTATACTTACCTGATTTTGTTAACTTGTCAACTTGGACTTCAGTAAAAGAGTTTCACTTCCCTACCTGTTGTCTCAGTATCTTCTTCACCAAAACCACATGTTTCAAGTCTCCTTCCACCACATGTTCCCCATCCTCTGGCTCCTACCAAACCGCCAATGGTATATACCACCAGAGTAGCGTGGCGATGCATAAAAAAGGGAGTGAACTATTTTCTAAATCTACATTTTTCTTCTTAATTTGTGTTGTATTTGGAAAGGTACCAGGTCCAGGTCCGATTTATAAAACATAAACACAGAGAGCATCAGACTGTGCCTCTAGTGTGCACCTCTGATAATAAGTGTATTAGTTAACAAACAATTCAGCCTGACCGGCACTTTAAGAAGTTTCATGTAGAAGTGAGCATTGCTACAAGCTTATGAAACATGATCACTGAACGCACCTAAAAATAGCGTTTTTACGGAGTCAGACAGCACATCATTTGCTCTGGTGGACAGCTCTTAGAAAATGCATCACCACGTTTGTGAATTCACCGACCGCGTGCATTTCCAAGACCTGGGAACCTAGCTTACGTGCATTCTATTGGCGTAGGAATAACTGACTAGCACTATTTCTTGTTCTACAGAAATGGCTCACCTTTCTGCTGCAATGACTGTGACGAGGAAGCTGACTGGTGTTAATAAATAGCAGTCTCATCTTGGCCCTCATTACAACCCCGGCGCTAAACCATGGCGCTATTAGCACCATGGTTGGTGCCGGTGTTGTAACGAGTCTGCCATGGTGGAATGGGGAAATACCGCCCCATTCCAAGGTTGGCAGGGCGGTAATTCCCCATTTCACCATGGCCCTTCCCCATTCCCATTTTCGCCCCATAGGGCTCAATGGGACTGGGGAAGGCGCTAAGTACGGTACCGCAAATTGCAGTACCGTAATTAGCACTGAGGTCCCGAGGTAAAACCAGCCGTTAAGGTCGGGTCCCGCAAAGGGACCTCGTAATCAGACGTTAAGGGTTTAACGGCACCAACACCTTTTACGGCGCCGTTAAACCCTTAACGCCAGGGTCGTAATGGTTGTCAGCATGTTGTTTGAACCCCTTCAGCTAAATCCACTTTCCATCCGGAGTCAGGATGGGATGGCCCATCACCAATGCATTTGTTGTTTTTACTGCCATCGAAGGCAGAGGATGAGACATGGAAGCTCCCGTCCATTCATTTTACAGGCCCTGCAGCAGTTTTACAATGCACATGTACACAAACATGTACCTAATTATTCATTGAGGTTTGGGAAAAGAATATAGTCTGTTTGCTGCATTGAATCAAGGTTGAGCAGAAAGGTTTATTCTGTGCTTTTCCATTCTCTAGAATAGGCCAACCTCGTAAGATCCGAGTTTAGTAAATGACAAATATGTTGTTATCACTTATATTAGCAGGCCAATTGAAAATGCTCTTAATTGATTTACGTTTCTTGAATTTACTGCAAGTCTATGACAAGAAAACAAAAAAAATGTAAAACTGCAGAAATAAGTCACTAAATGGCTACTATCAACAAATCACTGCAATGAACATGTCAGTCTGGCTTAATGCCATGAAACCTGTGTTTCCTTGATTTTAATGTTCAAGGGAACTATTTATTAAATGAAAGGACAGAAAAAAAGATGCAATTACTAGCTTTGGCCTAGACACATTATGCAGTCTGGCAAAGTTTCGATCGTTATGGTCGCGCAAGGAAGCAGACACCAGGGTGTTTTTGAATGCAGTCGATGCACAGAAGGATGGCTATTAAGGAACAACTGTTGCAAACAGTTGACACCAATGTCATAGTTCTCTGATTAGTATTAAATCAAAGATGGTGCAAAAGACTCTTGCCAGAATTTCAATCAAGGAAATGCTTGAATTATAATGCAGCTCAAGAAATCCTAAGGAAAAAACAAAAAAGCAACTACCCGTGCATTTTCAGACATTGGCAGTTCACTGGTATGCAGTGGGAAAAGGCCTGTGAAGTATCAGAGAGCTAGCTGACAGTATACAGCGAGGATAGACTGTAGACCTATTTGTGTTTGTACATTTAACCTATGGTTTCACATTAGGTTGACATCAATACTTTAATGCCCCTGTTTTACAGTCCCACCCCACAATTTTGAGTAAGAAAAACAGACTGTGATTTCTCAAAACTCGAAATGTATTTAAAGAATTTAAGTCCACTTCAAACTAAGATGGTCTCCAGCTTTATACCAAGGAAAGCACGACACTGTTATAGGTGCAACAATTTGTAAACACAAACTTTTAACTGTCTATGTGAATCTTATTAATGTCAACTCACACAGGCATTAATTTCTATAATCATTTCTAGATATCTATTATAAAATATGCCATGCATGCTCAATACTCGTGTATTGCTTCTCACCCTTAATTTCACAACAGCATTTCAACATGAGGCGTAATATTGCTGTTTAATTGTATCAAAATACAGTCTTCATTTTTCCCACGACACTCACCATTTACAGATCAAAATGCTTTCTCTACATTAAATGTGGTTCAGGGGGACTCTTACGCGCAGTCTACTCCAAATCTGTGCATTCAGCATTAAATCTACATATGTGTGCACAGCATCCAGTCAATATTTGTGTGTGCAGCTTTTAATCTATTCCTATTCATTTGGCTTTAGATGTCTAAGTTTGGGCTGGAGATGTAATCTTCGCGACCAAACGGTACCATTTTAAAGCACCTTTACCCTTTCATATTACACATAGGTCTACCAGTTTGATTTACCCTTCCTCAGATACCCTACATATCCTTGTAACTTGCTATTATCTGTGACTAACTTGTAGTGCAGTCCTGTTCTTATGTTATATCCATCGTTTAAGTATTCAGTTGTCCCTCATTTTACCCAGAATTTACTATACTACTTAAACGTAGGAATGCTGACACATTGGGCATCCTCTCCGGTGTACTGCATTGAAAATATCACATTGTCTGCCTCTTACCTCATACTGTCTGTTTTTACATTCACATACTTTGCCTCTAAATAATATACTTCTGACTGTGCTTTATTCTACACCTATAGCAGTTAACCTATAGTCCAATAGTAATCTGGACTTGTAGTACCTATTCCTGATTTGCATTTGGGATAACGGCTTGTAGCTCCCTTCACAGAAGTGACCCCCTTTCTTTCTCTGAGCCACTTTCCATACCTTGGGCCTCATTACAATTCAGCCAGTCCGGATTTAACGGTGCTTGTAAACCCGTACCAGCACCGTTCACCGGACCGGCTCATTCTGACCCACGATGCCGGAAACACCATCACCGCAAATCGGCCCCTGCGGTTTCAATGCACCTGGTAGCTCGGTAGACCGAGACAGCGGGACGACTCGCTGACACAGCCACAATCACCGCCAATGCACAATACCGAGCACAATATAAGTAGCACGGACATTGGAACACCACCATGACCATGGCATAAATACCGTGAACACTGTGCCGGTACCGCCTACACTGCAGACATGGCGTTAAAAAGTGGCAGGTGAGTCGAAACAGGCCCCATGTGTGCACAATGAGGCAAGCTGAACATGATAGGCCACTGGGAGCCAACAAAAGGGTCACATCCACACCCACCCAAGCCACCTTCCAACACAACCATGCTGTCAGCAGCTCTAGCAGCATTCAGGATGGGAACACACAAGCAGCAGTGCAGATTGAGGAAGCACTGAGGCAGAGGAGGAGTAGGCATGGGTGCAGGCGCAGGAGGAAAATCAGGAACCCGGTGGCCATCCAAAACATAAATGTGCAGCAGGTACCACCCTGCAGGCAGCTAGCAATACCCTGCATCAGGGCCTCACCCTGGAACCTGACCCCAGGACAAATCCACACATTATACTGGCTTGACAGGGTCTCAATCATATCTATTATCACGCTCATTGAAGAGGACATCAGCAGCCGCATCGCCATCCAGACTACAATCCCCCCCCCTGCTAAAGGTAGTCTCTGTACTGCATTTCCTCACCACCAGAACCTATCAGCACATAGTTGGGAAGCTGCACGGTCTGTCACAACCCTGTTTTTCTAGGATACTGGTCCAGGTACTGGATGCGCTGCTGCGCCATGCATCAGAGTACATTTCCCTAACCCGTACCCCTGCCCAGGTCATTGCCACCAAAGTAGCTTTCCATGCCATTGCCGCATGCCCAATTGCATAGGCGCATTAGATTGCACGCACGTGGAGTTAACTGTCAGACATGCAATTGAGACGGTGTACCGCAATCAGAAGCAATTTTACTCATTGGACGTCCAGGTGGTCTGCGATGCCCAACAAGTGATCAAATATTGCTGTGTATGTTTCCCGGGGTACACACACGACTCGATGGTCTTGTGGAATTTAACATTGCCACACTACAGGGAACGTTATGCAGGACAATGCACATGTGTTGGGTGAGTACAACTACCAATGCATGACCCCTATGAAATGTGGGGGGGATAGTCAAGGCCCACAGTGTCCCAGGCAATTGAGCGAGCACAACTGCCAATGCATGACACCTGTGTATTGGTGTGAGGGGGAATAGTCAAGGCCCACAGTGTCCCAGGCAGTTGAGCGAGCACAACTGCGAATGCATGACCCCTGTGTATTTAGTGGGAGGAATAGTCAAGGCCCAGAGTGTCCCAGGCAGTTGAGCGAGCATAACTGCCAATGCATGACCCCTGTGTATTGGGTGGGGAGGAATAGACAAGTACCAGAATCCACAAAGCTCACTGTGGCTACTTGAAAATCGCCCCATGCCATGTCTTGCAAAAACATGCCCTGTCTATCTCCATGTACACCCTGGCCATGGGGTGGCACTACATGTAATATCAACCTGAGGATGTGAGCCCCTCCCCTGCCCAATGTACATATGGCACTCCCATGCACACAATGCGTGCATCTCGTGCTGTGTGCAGTGGTCACATCTTTGCAGTGATCTGTGTCTGCCTGATGCAGATCTGGCCAACACATCACGATACCGGAATCGCCCACCACATCTGAACACATGTACATTTGGGACATATCCTTGCCTAAAATCACTCCAGAAATCTAAGCATCACATACCCCAGTATGGAAATGTGATCCAAGTGTGCCCAATAGAAGATGCATACATCGGATTACCAGAAGGGGCATCAGTGGACTGCATCTGCTACAGACAGTAATACCACAAACAGTAACATGTGCACTTGCCTTCACTTCCATGCAGGTGATGCCAGATATGCACTCACGCCATGGGTGATGATGCCCGTACGACGGCCATGGAACAGGTGTGAGGAGGCCTACAACCAGGCACACATATGCACACGTGGCATGATAGAGCAGACCTTTGGACTGCTGAAGGCAAGGTTCCACTGCCTGAGCAGATCAGGTGAGCATTGCAGTACAGCTGGGTCAAGACAGGGAACATAGTACTTGCATGTGCTATGCTGCACATTCTGTGCAAATGCAGGAACATTCCACTGCCCCGTACTTCGAGGCAGCCAATTAGGAGGAGGAGGAGGAGGAGGAGGAGGAGGAGGAGGATGAGGAGGAGGATGATGATGATGATGGTGATGGGATGGGTGCACAACCAGGCCGGGGTGCCATTGATGGACAACAAGCACATGCTGCACTCATACTCAATTTCTTCTGATACAATTCCTATGCACATTGTGTACTTATGTGGTACCACTACAGTAAATGGTTTGTATACACACAAAATGAGATTGTCCACTCGTCATTTGAATATTCACACCAGTGTATTACAGAATTAACAGGGGAAACAGGTATTGGAATGCAATGAAGAACACATGTGCCCCCCCCACCTCCCCAGCATACCCACCCACCAACCTGGCCCAAACTGACATACCCCACTAAGGTCCACCCCCACCTCCCCAACGTATCCACCCACCCACTCACCAGGTCCAAATGGACCACCCAGACATCCCCACCGTAACCACCAACCAACCTGGCCCAAACTGACTAACCCCACTAAGGACCACCCCACCTCCCCAAAGTGCCCACCCACCAACCAGGCCCAAACTGACTAACCCCACTAAGGACCACCCCACCTGCCTCATGTACCCGCCCACCAACCCGGACCCCATCACAACTAGTGGGACAACAGTTCTGCTATGCACAGCCTATTTTTAGCCACGCTTGTGCCCATGGTTGTCCTTTCCAGAGCCTCCTGCCAGCCGTGATGACCTCCAACGAGGGCTACAGGTCACTGAACTCGAGGGTGTGCTGCTGGGCGAGGGCAATGCAGGGTTTTTTGGTGGCACATGGCCCAGGAAAACCTGCTAGGCAACCAGCATTGTCGCAGCGATGTTGGACATGATATTGTTTTCCTCCCTGACCCACCGTGATAGCACCATGTTTGTCGTTGCAAACTGCCCGATCGCACGTGAGAGGCGGCGCACAGAGATGGCAGTGCTCTCCAGTTGTAGACAGGCCTCCTCTCATTGCAGCCTTGACTCCTGGACCCGTTGCTCCACAAGCTGCAACAGGCTTGCCTGGCGCTCCTCGATGCGCTGTAGGCGCACACAGAGTTCCAGGATGGAAGGTGTTGGGGGAGTGCAATGGACTGTGAAGTCCCATGGGGCTGAATATGGCCACCTGTTCTGGTGTGGTGTTGCCCCTGTCATCCGCATTCTCAGGTGCATCAGTGCCCTGTTCTCCAGGTGCACTTTCAATGCTGACTGCGTCATTGTCACTGGTTGGTTGAGGGCCACTGGTGGATGGATTGGATGCAGGTCTGTCTTGCGCTGGCACATGCTGGATTGCAGGTGCAGCGGGGATGGTGGTGTCTGTGTTGTCAGGCACCGTCACCCTGGCGGATGCTTGTGTGCCGGAGGTGCTGTCAGTGGCATCCTGGGAATGCCTTGTACGACTGCCTGCAGTCCCCCTTGCCGTTGGCTGTTGTGCCGAGTCACTGTCGGTTGATGTGCCTGTGGGGAATGAAGGGCATGCTGTTAGTCGTGTGACAGGATGTGAAGGGGGCAGTCACATGCAATGCTCTCCTCATACTTGGTCCACTTGCATGTACACAGATTGATGGGTGATGCATTCAGGTGTGTAGATCGGTTCATAGTCATTTTTTCAAATTCAAAAATGTCGAAAGTCATTTTTTCAAAAAAATAATGTCGAAAAAAAAGTAGAATTTTTTTTTAATGTTTTTTATTCGAAATGGGGGGGTTCCCCCCAACCCCTCTTTTTTTTTTTTTGTTTTACCCATTTTTTTTTATTCCCGGACCCCAAAATAAATATATAATTTAAAAACAAAGGAATTCAATTCGACTTTTTTTTTTTACTTTTTTTTTCTCTGAAAATTGTCTTTCGGCATTTTTTTTCTCGAAAAAAATGACTGACCACCGTGTAGATCATGGCTTTCACACAGTTGCACGCCGTCTTCCTGTCCTGGTGGTGTAGTCACATGGGTGTGTTGTGTGTGGTGGGGGTCATTGGTGCTTGTGTTGTGTGCCTCTAGGCCCTGGCTGGGGGGAGTGTCAATGGTGCATGTGTTGTGTGCCACTAGACCCTGGCTGGCGGGGGGGGCAATGGGGCATGTGTTGTGTGCCTCTAGGCCCTGGCTGGTGGGAGGAGGGTCTTCCATCATTCACAGTCATGGTTTTGCACACTGTATACTGTAAGGGACTTCAATCCAGCACTCCAACTAAGTCAATGCCTAGTCTGGGATGCCCAATGGAAGCCCTTATTTATATATTTTTATGTCAAAGTTCTTTAAATCTGGATGATGAACCCTTATATAACGCCCCTCTCTTTGAATCTCCCCGACCTCACTGAGCCAAGAAGTAGGTTTGTTTTGCAAACTAAAAAGGTTTATTTGAAGAATTGAACAATATATATATCACACTTTTATGAATAAAATATATCTGAATAGCACACTTATGAATATAAACAGTAATCAGTAATGGGTAATATCACAATATCAACAATCTCTTTAATCACTTAGGAGTAGGAATACAAAGGATAAGGTAGCAGAGAATACTTGGTATGGGTTCACGGAAATGCAAGGATGGGAAAATGCAACACAGAAATAAACTTGATATGGTTTCAATCAAAAGAAAATCTAATTAATTTTTGCCATATTATTACTCACTCCCCCCACTATGCAATATGAGGATGTGGAAATGAGGGCACACAGGTTTCAGGAATATTAATCAACAATGCAGTTCAATTCCAGTTCCCCCAGCAAGCTTAGAGAAACAGGTATGATTTTAAAACAGGCAAAAATACTTTTGAATGGGATAGCAATGAATGGGAAAAGATGCTAACATGATTTTAATTCACTAAAGGATATTCAGGATAAGTGAGAGTTACTTTGGATTGGTACAGGTCAACACTAGCAATGATTCATGAATGATTATCAGATTGAAAACGAATTTCAGCAGTTGAAAACAAGAAACAGCTATTTTGGCATATGGTGAAATGGAGCTAAATTGCAATTTGCGTAGAAAACTAATGATCTGGAAAGTTTACAATCTTAGCTTCAAAATGACAGTTATATTTCGGTTCTAGGACGTGCGGTTCAAAGGTTACCGAGGTTTTTGTGAAGGTAGATTTTCAGAAATAAAGTCAAGATTTCCAAATGACAGATTGCGTTTTACAGATTTGGAATCAACATGATGGACACAGGATTCTATAATGCAGTTCTGGATAAGTGGAATGGTTGGAATAAGATTACTTTAGACTAAGAGATCACTATGCACAGTTCTCAACTAGATACTCACTCCTAGGCTTGGGAATGGAAGGGACCCCGTCAGGATCTGGTCAAGGGTTTGGCTTCACTCGCCACCGGACCAGATCAGGCACTCTGGTCTGCGCTCAGCACTGCACGGCGGTCTGCACGGCCTCTTGTACTGGATCTGACAGGTTCTGGAGACAGCTCTGCTTTCTGGGTATGGACCTTGGTTCTAGCACAGGGTTCTGGGCTAGAATAGCAAAACAGCACAGCCCGGCTGTTGAATGTGAGAGCCCCTTGGCAGTTTAGGGGTTAGAATCAGGTTGCTAGATTCTGCAGGCCTGCTGAGAAGGGTTCAGCTTTTGTATTAGGCCTCTCTGCTTCAAAGTTCTAGAGTTTGGTTCTAGAGTCCCTGTCTGGATATTGTCTGGATCTGTCTGGATCTTCTTGCAGGGTGCTTCTACAAGAAATCAGTTGAGTAGTGGAAAGTGAGTGTCTTATCTGTTCTCTGCAGTCCCTATTTATGTATTTCCAAAGTGGGTGGGGAGGCTGATTTTCTATGCCCAACCCTCTAAGGATCTGATAGGTTAGAGGATTTCCTATCCCCTGATTGGAGAAAGGATCAGCGTGTCAGAATGAGTCAGAGTGATGCTGTGTTTATGGTCCACAAGAAATCCCTCCCTTTTGCTTTTACCTAGAAAATCTATTTTTCCCAAAAAACATATTTCCCAGATACACAAATTGTTGTGAATACATAATTACATGACATATTGCCTAAGGTGCATTTCTGTTCAAGTCCCATGTTTCTACGAACTTGGGTCTGGAAAAAACATTTTCGTGCTTTGGGAGGGTTTTTCAATATTCATTCTGCACCAAATTTGATACACGCATGCATATCCTCTCTGAGCATATTACTGTAATTTCTTAGGTTCATAGCAAAAATACTGCAGCTACAATATGAATAAATTCTGGGGTTTAGTCTCAGAACATCGCACAGAGTCCAGCTTAGTCTTACATTGTGAGTGAATTTTTCATTTTCACAATCTCAAAGTTTTACATTTTTGTCAGCTCGGTATTATTTGATATAAGCATTTTTATAAAACACACATTTGCTTTCAATTCAATTCACATCTCAGTCTGTCTGCCTCCTATAGCTGGGCTGACTCAGAGGGTCACATGTCTTGTTTCCTGCTAACAGTTTGTTGACAGTTACACCCGAATTTAGCATATTCCTATTCATCCTAAAGAATCCATTGTTTTGACAGAGAGCAACAGGCCAGGGTGCCTCTGCTAGTTTCTGTTCACACCAGCCTGTCAATCTCTTGGCCAAGGGCAGGGGAAGCTTCCTTTGTCCATGGAAAAGGTGTGAAGGGTTCTCAGGGAAGCACGCCTTTTGGAGTTTTAACTGCATCAGGTTACTTTCTGATCAATTGTAACATAGTTCCTTGTGAAAAAATAACATTTATAAACTTAAAATAAGCAACATATCTTTCAATCAAGTCTTTTTCATCATGAAATCACTGTGTGGCACTCTATATAACATTTTGATGGAATTCTCTTCTTTTGGCATAGTTTGAGTTCAATTGTTTAACTTTACAAAAAAATGGTTTTAAAACGCCGGCTTTCTGATGGAGGTGAGCAACGGTATTACACCTATTTTGACAGCTGTCCTTCCATCAAGTATCTTTAAAATAGGATTTTGTTCTGAGAACATATGATTCTTGCTGGCATGGTATTTGTTTTGGATTCTTGCATTAAATGATGTGGAACACCCAACAAAGAGGTTGGATCTTTTAAGTGATTTTTAAGCCATGATTTTAGCAATTTTTGACAATCAAGAAAAAGGATTTTCAAACAGCTCTGTGTTTCTTTTTCAATCAGCATTGCTATTTCCAAGTGGTTTCAGGCTATTTGTGGGTAGCCCAATGGTGGTTTTTGGCAGTGATCTCCTGTGCTCACTAAGATAGGCAAAAGTGGATGGTGGCCTATTTTTCAGGTTTTCACTGCACACTTTCTGGGGATTTCTAGCGAGCAGCATGCTTTCCGGCGGCCATTATGATGTTTCTGCTGCCAGCAATGCACAGTGATGTTGCAGGGCTTGGATGAGTGGGTTGATACATCCCACAATACTTACTGGCCTCGCCAGGTGTGCCAGCTCTGACCTCTGCTTGACCAACTCCCTCAATCCCCTCTAGGTGCATGATACTGCTGCACCTCTCCTCCCAGGTCTGGAGCTTCAGTGGGGAAGGTGGTCGCCCTCCTGTGCCAGTGTTGTGCTGCTTGTGTGCTGCCATCAGGTTACGGACATGCAGCCGCAGATCGTCCCAGCACTTGTGGCAGTCCTTCACTGTGCGCACTGTGACTTCAACTGTTGTGCACTTCTGTGCAGCGGCTGCCCAGATATCCTTGTACTTTTGCTGTGTGCTGCGCCTTTGATCTGCACTGAACAGCAGTGCTGCATTGTCCACAATGTGCTCAACGAGCACTGTCAGTTCCACCTCGTTGAAGCGGGGTTTGCGCTGGCGGATAGCTGGAATCCTTGAGGACATTTCTGTGGTTGTTTGTCAGCAGTCACAGGAGCTGTAGGCCTTGTGGTGACTGAGGATTGCAGTGGACTGAGGTTTAATTAATGGCCACCACTCTCTTTCCAGTTTTTCGTGATCACAGTGTTTCCGGAACCAGTGTTTCCATTTCCGGTATGGACGTGGCGGAAACGGATGTACCGCTACCATTGTACTCGGTGCATCCGTCTTAGTGGGTGTCCCCGTTACGGCGGTGATACCATTTCCGCAATGGTCTGGTGCGCGCGACCGACAAACTGTAATCAATCCTTATTTCCCCATGTGGAAACAATGTCACTGCCTTAACGGAAACACCGGATTCCGGACCATCGGACTTGTAATGAGGGCCCTTGTCTTTTTCTAAACACACCCATCAAAATTACCTTTATTCCTCCCCCAACTTTATCAACTACTTCATCCATCTCTGTCAAAATTAAGTCAAAAAATCAAAATCAAAGGCAGAACTATTGAAACATTGACGATTGAAAATTTGCATTTTTACAAGATGGGCACAATGAATATTGCAAGTCAGGAATATGTCTGTTTGCCTGTACTTTTTTTTATCACTTCACTCTGTGTTATTCATGCTGGCACATGAATTACAACCCTGAATCAGAACAACAACTTGTGCAAATATATCAACATTCTACATAGCAGTGGCCAAATTATGATTCAAACAAAGAAACGCTCTCTAAAATATTCAACAATATCTTACCTTCAATTCTTCAAATTAAAAGGAAAATGGAATAGATCTGATCATGCATAAATGCAATACACCCTCAACATAAACTAGCAACTGTTCAGTGGAAACTTCATTACCAGTAAAATAAACAGACTCAAAAATCATAACTCAGCTACTGTGACAATTCTGGTTTCCATTTACACACTGGCCCTAGTGCCTTTATTTCTCTGCGACCAAACCCCCACAAACATTACCATCCATTACTCCAAAACGGTTCCTCTTGGGTACCACAAGCAGCCAGAAAGATTCTTCAAAATTCAAGTTTAACCAGTGACCTATAACATGCTTAATATGGACTAGAATTTCTCCAATACCGTTTCAATCATAATGAGGAAAACTCAGAAAGATAACTCTTCTCTGAATCTTTCAATGTTGGCTCTCCTAATTCAAGGATAGCAAAAAGAATATTTCAAAACAAATGTATAATTATACAGAAACCAATCCTTTACCTCACACCAACACAGAATCAAGATTAACTCTGAACAATATAACCATGCTTTGTACCGTACTACTGGAAGAAGATTAAAATAGTTACTAAACATTGTACCAATAAAGCATGGGGAAGCATTGCACTTATCTAAGTGCACATTGTCAAATGCACAAAACCAACACAAATGAGAAAGACTTCCAAACACTATGCAAATAAGTGCTTACTAGAAACTAACAATAACATTGACATACCACTTTCCTATGCCTGCAACGAATTATGTATACATTAGTACAATACTCTAATAGGTTGGTAATACATTACCAAAAAACTAAGCTTATGATGATTGGGACAAGACAAAACAATAAAAAAAGTGAACATTTATTTGATCAATGGACAGCCATAGAATTGAGGTCGTACATACCAACGTATATTTGGGCATTTTTATTTCCGAAACCCTGAATATAGTAATGCATTAACAATTTATAAGGCAAAAGATAGAGAAATGTTTTCTGGCTGTAGTAAACTTTGTAAGAACTAAGGGTGGATATTACTTGGAAGGCCTGGTTAAATTATATAAAACCTGTCTAATTCCCTGTTTGAGTTAGTTATGTGCTGGAAATGTTTATTGTTAGAGAAACACGTTGGTTGGAAAAAATAGAGGGTCAGGTTTGGAGAAGAGCTCTGGATGTTCCCACCAATACTCCTGTGACAGGTTTGGATTGCGAGGTAGGACTGCTCTCTTTAAATACGCAAAACAAACTGCCTATGGGTATATGTTATGCCCACATGAAAAGTAAAATTGATGAGCAGAATTGTATATTTTCTAATTTCAACAAGGTGATAACTCAGGGGTATGCTAATCATGCACTTAGAGAAAGGAACAAGGATGTGTTTTTATTTTTTGATGAATTTTTTTTTAACATTGATAACAAAACAAATGCAGCAGTGATGGAAAAAGAAATTAAAAGGAAAGCTAAAATATGTGACCGAGATAACAATATTAGATATCTGACCAAATATTTTTTTTTAAAACACAAATAGTATGTAATGCAAGCGTTTCCAATTGATAGACCCTGTGGATATATTATAAAATGTCAAAATATGAAGATAATAAGATTCATTATTTCAATTTGGTTGGACCTTCTTCCCACTATATCCAGAACCGGCTTATGGAATAAGATATCATCCTCCTAACAATTGTGTAGATTCTACCTAGAAGAGATGAAAACACTGAGACATCTGTTAACAAACTGTGTGGAATTTGAGCTTTACCTAAATGGTTACGTACGATTGTGAAATAAACTGAAACATTTTTATAATGATCAAATGTGGAGTTTGTTATATTCAGGGAACTATACGCTATTGAATTATACAATGTATTTCATTTGGTTGAGGATATTGGATCGCATTAATCCACTGGGTGCCTGAAATAGTGGCTTCCCTTTATAATGTGCTAGTCTTACATTTTGCGATTTTTAATCACCTTTTAGAATGTATTATCTCCTTCAACTTTGCGATTTTAAAAATGTATTCATGATGTTATGATGATGTATTATTGCTAATGATGTATGTAAAGTAATGTCTTTTTGAGATGTAAATGAGCTGTATGTACATATTTTCCTTTTTTCTTTTTATATTGATGTGTATTGTGTTGAAAGGTTTATGTACCCATAACACAAATACAAAAGAAATTAACAAAAACATGTTCCTGTATATTACAACCATGATTTCAGAAATTCCTCCAAGAATGGCCTTAACTAATATATACAATCCAAATCAATTGGACCAATTGGTCATTGTTGTTCAAGCAACCCATGGAAAGACTCCCATATATTGTCATATCCATAGCCTTCATGTGATTCGACAATTTTAAGTGTCTCACTACTTGGTGTCAAGTGTTATTACCACCCCACTCCAGAACCCAAAGCTAAACAATGGCACTTTGGATACCACTATTACATGTTACCACTTAAACTGTCAAAATCGTACTAAACAAACCTTGGTGCTCCATAAAAGTATATGGCCTTAATATTGAGAAAATTCAACCACCTGAAACTTGAACCCTGTCTAAAATGAACAAATCTCAAATTTGCAAAAAACACTTCAGAAATGATTTAGTAAAGACCTTGACTTGTGGTAAAGGGTGGGTAAGCCACCAGGATAGGTCACAAATGGAGAAAACCCAATTTTACAATAGACACAGCTATTGGAAGAAAAAAGGAGTACTAAGGGAATAATATATCCACTGCAATTAATAACTCTAAAGAACTCATCCTATTTAATGTAGAATTGACCAACATTAACGAAAGTGCACAAACTAATCTCCCTTCCCAAAATCTAGCTCCTAAATGAAGTACATTCTTAAAGACAAAATAATGAAATCAAAAATAAATGACAAAGCACCAAACCTAACTAACCGAACGTGAAAATAGAAAGTAATGACCACCCACATAAGCTTACATTTGACACCTTTGATCACTCCACATTCTAGGAAGGGACCGATGAATGAAGATATGATTTGTAGGTCCCAACTTTTCCTATGTAGTCATGCCTCACAATAGAGGAGCTCCAGCTTGCCTGTTACCCATAATGACTTCAATGAATGTAATGCAAATCTCCCCGTGCTTTCCAAGGTATTTACCCATTCTGAATTCCCATACTTGAATAGTAGAGATACTAGGTCTCAGATGTCTCACTGTGCCAGTACATCTTTCAGATCTCAGGTGTGTACAATAGCCTTTGGAAATTCCCATGGGGAGGGAAATCCCTACTATAAAGGACAGCCAGGTAAATTCTGCAGCAGCAGCACTTGTTTGAGTATCCTGTGATAGAGCAGACAAATCTAGAGAGGTAGACTTCATTGCAAGACCTGAGGAGGGCAGCAGAAATCAAGCATCCTCTCTAACCTTGCTAGATGGTGCAAACTCACTGGAGGCCAGGGAGCATTTGTTAGGAGGGGGCCAGAGAGGAAAAAGACCCTATTGAAGAGAAGTGGCAATTCAGCCAAAAACATCCTAGGCAAAAACTCAGACTAGCCAGGCAGGGGTGCCATCCTGGCAAAGCTCTCACACTGTCAACACCTTTGGGACCAATCAACAGATCGAATGACAGAGTGCTCTTCTGCATACCCAATAAATGGTTCAAGAACACAGACAACCTGCAACCTAAAAGACAAGGACCAGGGTTGTTTCAACATTCAGGTCTGGGTGGACAGGCCCCACGACTTGATCTGGATTGAGTGACTTGTAATTGTAATTGGTTATTTATCACACGCTTAATACCCAGAGGTTTCTAAGCACAGACCCGGGGATCGAACATTTGTTGCTCCATGTCGTTTTGTTACCAAGGCGAGCGCGTTGCCGCCAAGCTATCCTCCCAGCCCATTTTACTTTTGATAAAAGGCAACATTTTGCTATTGCCTGTTTGAAATAAATCCTCTTATATCACCCAAACCTACTAGCATGTCAGAAGGTTTGTGCATATCCACCCAGCTTCCTTGTTACACAAGAGAGAAGTAATTCCAAGGTACAGGGGCACGTCACACCCAAGTGTATAAGGAAGGATAACCACCGAAAAACACAAGATAAGGCTGCTACTTCCTTTTGGGCTTACACATTTACATAGGTGGTCTCCCACCATCTGTAGTAATAGTCAAACTGCGTCACAATGTATAACAGTGAGTAAATCAATAGAATGTTTCTTAGAAAGATGAGTAAATCAAAGAGCTGTTAAGAATGCATAACTAAAGAAGAAAGAAAAAGGGTTCTTTATAATACCAAGAAGCTCTAGAAACTTAACTTTGTATATTTTTCTTTAAGATGTAGGAAAACACATTCATCTTTATAAATGTGGACACATAAGAGATATTGTGTGGGTCAATTGTATTCATTGATTCTGCATACATAAATTGATATGAAAGAACATGAAAGTTATACATTCACTAAAAGACCACCTCTAGGAGAAAAGAAAGTACTCATCAGTGTTCACAATACAAAAATAAGTTTACCTTAAAATTGTGTGCAACAGAACATCACATAGACACATGGAACGAACTTGTGCAGATTTTGAACCAAATAAAACACGGTTTACACTTTATGATTTTAAGTGTAATATCTGTAAATTAGACTATGCAGGCAGTGGTTCCGGGCTGGACCACTACTTATCTAGGCTGACTGCTGAATTCAATTGCAATGTGGGCCTACCTCAAACAAAATACATTTGCATAGTTTACATTGGGGAAATTGTGAATTGTATCTCCCAAAGTGACCAAGAGACAATGGCTGCTGGCCTATCTGTCTATTTGGGAAGACGTTTTTACGTAAGGTTGTTAGTGGACCCTTGCCTTCATCAGGACCGTGTGCAATTTCTTAGTGGGACCCTCTGGGGTGGTATGCGCAGGGGAAGTCAGAGTAGTCTTGACATATGTTTTGGACGCAAACTGGCATGCAAAGCTGCAACTGCGCATACCTCTAGTGCAACTTGAAGGATGGAATGGCTGGGTGGGCTGTGCCAGAAGAGGTAGAGAGTCTCAGCGGGAAGGTGGAGTCTGTCGTAAGTGTGAAGTTGTATGAAGGCTGTAGTGTCTGGAGTATGTTGCTCGGCCTGCGCAGGGCTGTGTCTGCTCCAAAGCTGCTCCTTCATTCCCTATAAACATTAGGGAGGACTCCGGCAGATTGGTGTTGAGGTCTGCTGCTACAGTTAGACTGCAGAAAATGGCCTCAGGCGTCTCGGCTGCAGACACGGTTGTGAAGGGTTTACACCATTACCCCACTCACAGAGCAGGTAAACCCTGCAGCCCAAGAATGAAGAGGATTCAGAGTTGAGTGCAGATGGGAAATGAAGGCACCTATCTGGGAAAACCTGGGGATTAACAGTTTGGTAAATAGTTGAAACAGTTTAAAAGGAGAATGCAGTCACTGATGGCGGAAAGAGACAGAATGTGGGTGGTTATCAAACATGTTTGTTCTGCCTGACTTTAATTGCATATGCCGATTTTGAGCACTTGATTCGTGCACATCTAATTCTGGACATCACTGGAGATTACAGACCATGAGAGAACTTGCAATTAATTTTTACCAGTGAGAGGAATAGGGACAGCTTTGAAAGGAAGGTGGAGCTCACGGAGTGCTACCCAATCCCATAACAGAGTTGTGTGGAAAAACCCAGGTATTCCCTTACATTGTTGAGTCATTTGAATCTCATTCCACAGCATAGAAAAGGGAGCATTCTAGAGGTGTGGCAGCTAGGCTGGCATTCCTAACAGTTGGTGTGAGCAGATTGAATGCTAGGAAGGAAGAACCACAGCTGGCTAAGGAAAATAGACCAGACCCTTCAGGAGTTTCTGTAGTTGGGAGAGAGAGGTGCAAAAGGCTTACTCCTGGGTTGTAACCCAGAGTCCAGCAAGCAAAGGAGACTTGAGGAGAAGCGGCTTGATTAGCCTGCCTGATCTATTGGTCAGATCCTGGTGGAGAAACTGAAACCGCCAGAGATCAAAGGCAAAAGAGTGTATCTTTGATACCTTGCAAAGACTGGAGCCCTGACCCTGACCGGTAGCTCTGTTCTTGAGAAACCATAGACAAGCCTGTAGTGGTCTGAACCCCAGGAGTCTGGCCTTTAGCTCAGGAGCAACAACAACTGCAGCATATAAATTGCCATGGCTGGGTGGAGAACATCCTGACAACTTCTTTGAGAATTCTCCACGGCATCAGGATGGAAACATGTGGTCTTGCCATCATATTAGTTGAGAGGTCTGTAGGGAAATTGGGTGGAAGACAGTTATTGGTCTATTGGGAGTGTGCTGGAACTAAAACTATAAAACTGCACAATCCAGGAGGATCATTTCTCTGCGGATACGAGTTGCCACATCCAAGAAAGAAATGTGTTTGGGCACTTTAGACTGTGATTAAACTGAAGGATGCTTTAAGGGGTGAATATACTGAGACTGAGTTGGTTCTATTAGGTAATTGGATGCTTTACGATGGAACCAGGTCCTCTTAGAAGATGAGACTCCTTCAGCACGTTTATTTATACCTCCATCCTGAGAATGTTATTATAGAACCTTCCACATTTGGCATTCCTCATTAATCCAATTTGTGTCCTTCCAACCCTTCCCCATAAATACAATGAAGTTGCTGAACTGTTACTTGTACCTCAAGTTTTCTGTGGAATTCACCCTGTGACAAGTGGTAACAACCCTCTTAATAAAGCCCAGGCATATCCTTATGAATTGCAACGTTCACAATTACAATGGGGGGGGGGGGGCTGAACATTGTGATGCAATTGTTGACACAATGATGCCATGGGAAGTGACATCAAAGAAATGAATCAACAATAATTGGACAACACACTGACACACCCATGTCTTTTGATGACCATTTGCTTTCCAATAAATCCAAAAAGTGATGGATGGGTTTTTAATAATAACCATGGGTGGAAGATTACCTATGGGTCTGAACGACTTAAATTGTGTGGTGAAATCTTCCACACTTTATTGACCCCTATTTGCCCCTTTTGTGTCATTGCAGAATAGGGCCAGCCATGTACAAGTCAGTCTTGGTCCTATCACCATTGGGAGATTTCACTACTTTAATTTTTTTTACTGTGAACAGTTCCACTTTTTGTACAACACTGTTGACCATTCTGGAAGAGTTATTTTTGAATATATAAAACGTGTCTTCATTTTACCACCATACAGCAGTAACAGCTAAACTGAAATGTGTTTCATCATGCATTCACAGAGACTAAATGACATCTCCGCCTCAATGAACTTCATCTGGCTTCATCTTAACTAATGCAAGCTGGAGTAGGTTCTGCTAACACCAAGCAACTATCTCTCGCAACACCCCATCTCCCCCTGATTTTTGTAAAACTTGTCAAGTTATCATCTTGGGTTAAATGCTGAAATGTTACAGTTAATAAAGATCCAGGCCATTTTCATTGGATTTCAACATTACATCGCTACATCGGATTTGCCCCTTAATGCCATGGGGCAAGTGTGCAGGTATAGTACGATCCTTGGTGACTAGTGTCTTGGTCTACTGTAATGTACTCCTGTGGAATGAGTCATGATCACAGACTCATCATCCCTTGAACTCGTTCGGACTAGAAGAGATAAGATCTTCAGTACTGGGATTCAGGCTTTGTAATAAATTGCCAAATTCTGTACATGACAACACACAGTTTTTTAGTGGAAAGCCCCCACAGAAGCAGCTGCAGTTCAGGTAGCAGTTAATTATGGGTTCCCGAAGAGTTTAGATCAGTGAGTAGAGGCAATTTATGTATAAATGTTCCAACTGAGAGAAAGTAATGAAGAATAGTACAGAGGACTTTCACCCACTTGACTGTCAACATGGCCCCTACACGACTCCTTGAAAGTGTTGCGCCTTTCTCCCACCCACTTCATCCCCTGTCAGAGTCACAGCTCCACTACTTATTTTGACACACACACACTTCTACCACTAGTCAAGCCTCATTAGTGAGATGTAGTTTTGTTTCCTTATCACAGTGACCAAGGAATTCAAGCCTTGTCATAACCTGTCTCCCTTAGGTTGACAAACTATAAAAAGAACCGTGATGTGTGGACGGTTATGAATTAATCTGAACGACTGGCATTCCTCTGGGCAGCCTTCAACACTACAGCTATTTAGCGTGTCTTCACCATTGCAGAAAGGGACCAGAGAGGGGCAATCCTTGTGTGCAGATAATAGTTTTTCACCTTTTTGTTATGGCCTGGCAGGCTGAAGAATAATGGCCTGGAGGGTTGCCCACATCTATGTCAGTTCGGATTCATTCAAAACCTTCCAACCTTGCAGTGTCTAGACATCCTTCAAGCCAACACCCCTTTCTGTTGTTTTTGTTGTTGTTGTTGTAGGTCTTATATACATCAAAAAAGCAAGCATTGGTCTGTGCAACCCTGCATAATCAATGCTTGCCCTAGGTTGTATACAATGCAAAATTGCACTTGCATTGTTGCACAGTTTATTTTAATATGGCTATAGGTATCCAATCAACAATAGGCTGGTGTGTCTGTTGCAACACCTATACAATTGACCGCAGAGAAATAAGCGTAGAGGTGCACTAAGATGTTCGAGTAGCTCAGAGAAGGAGTTCAATATTCTGTTTAATGTCCCCCCCCATTAGTTTAATCACATGCACCAGATTAGTTTAATGTGATATGTTATCACACGCACACGTACCAGGTGTTCTTAAGTGGGCTGGGTGCATCGATTTGGTGCAGGACTGCATTTCTGTTTTGTTTTGTTTCCACACTGTTACACACACAGTGTGGCGAATTGACCACTTTTCAGCTTAATCCTCATTTGTTTTGCTTCCATCCCACGTACTGTAGACAGCTAAAATGACACGCAACAATACTAGGTGGAGTCGTTGCAAAATGTAAAGGCCAACATCTCGATCTGGCACTCACTGTAAGGGTTACCTGGGAGACGGTAAATTAATACGGTCTCAGGTGTTAGTTTTTTTTCTCCCCCGCCCCAAAGAAAACACTTTTGACAGCTTCCCCAAAGAAAACATTTTTGACAGCTTTTCTGTAGTGTTGTTATAAAGTGAAACTGTACTGAATGACTGTTATCTGCGCTCTAGTACAGCACATCACTTTTTCAAGAAGCACAGTTGTATTAAAAGATTCACATGTCCAGAGCAGGTTCCCAAAACGGAAAAGATGGGTTTATTTTATATACGATCTATAATCAGTCATGTGCTGAATAGCAAGATAAATGCCTGGTGGTATTTTAAATTAGATGAACAAAATCAAATGCCTGTGGTAACCATGACTCAATAATGAATGATCCATCACTGTCTATGTGAATAATGAACTCCAGATGTAAATGACAAGTTCGTCTCACACCTTCTAGCTGTAATATGAATATAATGAGCGATTCAGACTTTCTAGAGAATATACCTCTGGTTAGTAATAGAATTATAATGATCAGTTAGATGCCTTACTATTGTACAGCTGTGATGTCGGCTCCTGTGTAGATTCACACATATTGATAGTCACCTGACAAAGTATGTTTGCAGGCTCTTCATTGATGCAAGAAAACATAAAGAAGTTTGTAAACATGCATGACTTGTATACCACTATATTCACCACTGAGGGCTGTACTGACCATCATACCCTTCCTACAATGTGTTAGCCTGAGCTACAGGATATGCACTGTAATGATGATAGGGCAATAATGGCTGGTTAAGCTTGAGATGGGTTTGGTAGCCTGAGGTTGGAACATTCTATTCATTTTGGGTAGAATGTTCTGTTTGAATTAGGAGAGAAAAGGGAAGATTATAGGCATGTTGGAAGAGACACGTTATATGAGCCAGTATTGACCTATATCATTGCCTCCTTTCCAGGGCAAATTACAACATTGGAATGTTTTGTGGCTGGGTAAAATTGAGACCAGTGGTCCCTATAAAAGGCACAAGGCCAGCATCCGGGTTAACACATGCTTATTTCGAGAGGGCCATAACAAGTTTCAAATACAAAGTATTTTGTGTCAGAATGGCAATTCCTACAAAGTGGATCTTCAATGCAACCAAAATGTTTCTCAAAACAAAATGTTGTCTAGGCTCTCCCTGGAATTGCTCCTAGTCATATTCTATTAATTTGGAGTTGGCATGCTGTTTAGGTTTTTGTTATTTGAATTTGTGGTCTAAAGTCCTGTTTTTTTCCTTAAATGTAAAGCAGCATGTTCCAAGATGCAAAGTAACCTTAGTGGGCTGGTGGTTGGGATGCAGGTTTCCTGAGCACCTTGCTTATCCAGGGTCCTGATACTGCCAGTGCCCAAACCACCATCTCTTTCCACTTTATAACCTAGATGGAACCTCACGTCTAGCGGGCCTCTTGAAACTTCTTCAAGAACCAACATCTCCACTAACTCAATGACTTCCTTGATGCCTAACCATATGCTTATACACCCTTCTACTACCCTTGAACACTCCTTTTACATGGAGTACATGCATACTGCTCCACTCTAAAAAAAAACAACTCTTCTGCTCTTTCTCCAACTCCTTTGTTCTTACTTTCACTACCTTCTCCTCCGATCTTCGCCTCTCCTCCCCCTGATTTGCAGTTTCTTTCACCAGCCTCCTCTTCTTTCTCCACCTCTCCTGCTACCCCACTATTCAGCCTTCTTCAAATACAAATTATCTCCTTCTCAAACCCCTCACACCATTACCTTCCCTAACCTCCATTATACAGAGCACAATACCCTCTCCATCGGTCAAGCTCCCAGTGAGGATCTGCATGCATGTATATTTTTTTCCTTTTTGTGTGAGTTTTGAATACATGTTTTAACTGGTGTTATTGCATTGCTTGGACCAAAAGTGTTTGTTTGCTAGTCTGTCATATTGCTTTTGGTGGGTTTGTGCATGCTGATTTTGGTAAGATTGGCTCTGTTACCTGCATAGTAAACAGACAAATAATTGACTAAATGAACCCCCTTATATTTGTCCAATTGTTTTGTTTCTCTCCTGTTTTATACTCTTGTTAATGTTTTCTTACTGTCTTCAATTGTTAATTTGATCATATGCAACACCACTTCGTTATCATAAAGCAGTAATACTATCTTGTTTTGGTCAACCTTCAAAAGCAAAATATTCCTGTTTTGAAAGTAGTATGCTTATATAAAATGAAGTGGCTTAGCATAGCTATTTTACCACTTATGTTCTAATGGCTGCAATAGTTAAAGCTATGGTATGCCATTGTGATGTTACACCAATGTATAATGATATTGTTGTGTGGGTTGTCAATTAGCCACAATGAGTTTTCTTTTTGTAGTCAATATGTTGATTCAAGAAAGGCATCAAAAAATAGTACAATGTCACCAAATAACAGATAAAACATATGACAGTTAACACATTGCATAAACCAGTAAGCGCTGCAGCATTCTTGAAATAATGACACATACAGGAACCACCCAAGGAAAGAACACATGAGCACAGACATATCCCAATTGATATTAGATAAGTAGGAAGGGGACAGGAGTAAAAGGGGTGTTGGGGGGGAGTGGGGGGGAAATGGGCGCAAAAGACTAGCACAATCCAGTTCATCGTCACAGTGCACAGCCAGAACAGGTGGCCATTATGGACTGTGCGCAAAATGTAATCCTTTGTCCAGGATACAACATCGATGATAAAGATATGAGAACAAATCTTAATTGAAGAACACAATATACTTGTCAGTCTCGATGTGGAAGCACTGTACATCAGCATTCCACAGATGGCCAATGTTAGGCAGAATGATATGCAATACCCTTTGGGGACACTACACACAATTAGGACTACAAGTGGCAGCACACATTCACCTTTGGTACAAGTCCGTACTACACACTAAAATGGTAGCAATGGCTGAGCAGCCAGACTTATCTCAAGAGGAAGTGAGCAGTATCAAATAGTTACACAAAGGACAGCAGTTACTATGATTCAAACAAACACTGACTGAAGGTTTCCAAGTAAAAGAATATACATTTATTTACTCTTCAGTTGTATAACATTTCACTAATGTGAAGCAGTTCAAAAATTACACTCTTAATACACCACACCACTCCCAATGGGTTCCAGATAAGTTAAGCTCACAAATGAAGTGGGAGCAAAATGGCACTCCAGAAATTTAAAAGGGAGGGAAAGACAAAGTTAGGCAGAAATTGACCCACAACAACAGGTAAGTAAGCAGGGCAATCTAGAAAGAGGAACTACAGTGAGGGAATCAAGTCAAACAGGCTTAAGGCCAAAGTCAATAGGACAAAAGTCTTTTGCTGAAGATCACACAGTTCAGGGTAGTTTGCGGTTAAGTCTTTGCCAAGAGTTCAGAACGAAGTTGGTCGGCAGAAAAGTGAGCTTAAAGAGAAGTGAAGGACAAGCCCTCGGATTGGCGAAAGGTTTCACACCATTGCGCAGCTGGACAAAATGAGCAACCGGATGTTGAACAGTACCTTAAATGGAGAAGAAGCTGTAGCTACGGTGGACGTTCCTGGTAGTTCCAGCAGGCTCACGGTTGCTGAAGCGACTGTTGGACTGACACGAAGTAGGGAGACTGGAGGGTCCTGCACTACCCAGGGAAGAAACCAGCAGCAGAGCAAAGCAACAAATAAAAGGTGTGCTCCTTAAAACCCAAGGAGGGTCTGACCTTCCTGGCTATCTGGCCCACTGTTGCTCTGTTCAGCGAATTCCACCAGAAGGGGGGGTCCTGGCTTGGAGTTTGGGTGAACTCGTTGGTCCCACCAGCTCAAGGGAAGAAGATTCTTGGAAGATCCTCTCTGTGGAGTCTGAAGATTCGGACCTGCAGCAGGGCTTCACCGGGCAGTTCAATCGTTGTAGGGATCCTCTTCTGACAGCTCCTCGTAGGTTCTCTTGTTCCAGTGGTGACTCTGCTCTTCCAGACCCAGAGACCTGCTTTTTATGCATTTTTCTCCCATTCACACAGCCTGGCTGTCAATCACACAGCAGGATGGCTGTCCTGGCGGGGACAGTCATCCAGCCAATCAAACAGGAGATCAACTTGGGTTACCAAGGGAACCCATGGCAGGGGTCCTAAAACTCCTCCCTCACATCCTGCCTACCCAGATTTTCAGGCGCCTAAAGGAAGGCTTCTGTGCAGAAGCCCGTGAAAAGACAGTGAGCAAAGGAACCAAACCTGGTTTGGCGCATAGAGACGAACACAAGAAAGACTTTTCCAAAAAGAGATGGCGACTAAACCCAGCGGGAAAAATATTAAAATCAATATGGTCAAGCAGTTTTAAGTTCGAGGCTACCAAGATAACCTAAAACAGTACCATGGTTATTTAGGATAACCGCTGTAGGAAAAATAGGGTAGTTACCACTGCCACCAGCCAAGTCTTAATGGAAAGGGAGCAAAACAATGCTCCAAGAGAAACAGACAAAAAGGGATAAGTATTAACCCTTTCTCCAGTACTCCATGTAATATGGTGTGTACTGGGTCTGTGGATTCTTAAAGAGACTAGTAAAGTAAATGGCAATTTTACATGTTCTGGGGGACAGTAGTCAGCCCCAGAAAATGGAGTCTGAATTGCGAAGTCTAAAAGACATCCCTGAGTCACTGCACTGTGGGTGCTGTGTAACACACAGTAAAAAGATGATGCCTGTGGAGTAGGTGAGGCCCCACAGTCTATGAACACAAAAGTGTTAAACCCACACAGCAAACCACATGTAAGAGTGGGAAAAAGGGCTCACACTCTTACCAGGTGAAAAAAATAAATCCTAGAAATCCAGCAAAGCTGCTGAGGGACTCACTAGATAAGGGAAATTAGCCATATTTGACAGCTCTCCCTAACAGCCAGTATTGAAGTCATGCGCCAATACTTCAAAATGAGATCAGGCTTGTCAGTGCCATCCAAGTTCATTCTTGAATGCATTCGACTGGTGCTTATGGAAAAATTATTCATGATTGAAGGCACATAATAAACAATGCTATGGCACAAGAATGGGCACCAATTTTGCCCCAGATCTAGCCAACCTTTACATGGACCGCCTTGAACGAAGAACCGTCTTCAATGATAACCCATTCAATACATATGACATGCTGGTATTGTTATATTGATGGCATGTTTATGATATGGAATGGCGGCTGCAACCATCTTAAACTATTCCTAGAGTGGCTAAACAACCCGGATAAGTTCATCAACTTTACTATGTCTTCTTGACCTTGAAACTTACAAAGCCAGTAATAAGTAAGCAGAACAAATCTTTTTAGAAAACCAAGTGAGAAGGACACCCTTTTGGCATATGGTAGTTTCCATCCACAAAGTCTGAAAGAAAATCTTCCTTTCAGACAATTTCTTCGAATTCAGGATAACTGTAGTACTATGACAGATTCCAACACAAATAGTAAAGAGTTGAGCACTAGATTACAACAACGCGGGAATCTACCATTGGTTATCTGAAGAGCTTGAAAAGGGGCACATAATACACACAGGATTGTCTGCCTGACCAGACAAGACAAACAAAAGGCGGACAAAATCACAGGCATAGTTTCCTTCTTCCTGATTAGTCACTAACTTAGAAGAATCATTCTCCAAAATTGGAATATCTTAGGCACTGAAGATTTGAATCTTTAAAAGCCACGGTTTGCCTTCAAACATACCCACAACCTGAAAGATAAACTTGTGAACACTTTTGAGGAACCACAAACAAAGAAATCAGCTCAGGCCACTTTGTGGTCCCTCCCGCTAGTTATCGGCCACATTAGATGTGGCAGATGTTCGGTCTGCCAACTCACTAAGGACATACAGGAAGTAGACTGATATAGTTTAACATGGAAATTGAACTCATTCACCAACTGCCTAACAAAATGGGTGATTTATGGGATCAAATGCCCATGTGGCCTGATATATGTAGGCAAGACAAAGAGAGGGATCCAACAATGGATATGTGAACACTGATTATGCATTAAAAATCAGATAGTGGACAAACCTATGGTGGCCCGTTTCCAGCAAAAAGAACAAAAACATACCGACGTAATGTGGTTCATTATCCAAACAGTGAAATGTCCAACACGAGGTGGGGACAGAGACCTACTACTCAGGCAGTTAGAAAAAAAATGGATATTTAGACTAGACTAGGAGAACACAGTGTTCAGTTTACCGTATTGTTCTGAGAGAAGGCATAATCAGCAGCATCACTGATGAAAGCAAGCATAGATGGCGTTGGAGTCATTTCCCAACTGCCTCCACACTTTTCTGTCTGACATCTTTTTTGACAACTTTATTTACATCATTTTTTTGTCATGTGTCACCCAAAGTTTTCCCACAAAAATGTTTCCGATGCATGATGTTTTTGATATTAGTGCATATGATCACCCTAGACAAAACTTCTTAGGCTCTCTCAGCCCCCCTGGACCAGATTTGACTCTGGCCTTAAACTACCTGTTGTATATCCGATTCTGGGAATTGACCTACATAGACAGAATATCTGATACCAGGTCTAAGAAATTGTATTACAGGGCGAATGGAATGTGTGACATTCATTTGTTAAACATGTTGACCCATAGTGAGGCACTATTATGACGACCACAGTATTCATAACCCCAATCCAAGATGGCAGCATTTTGCTGTATTACACACACCCACGTGTCATCGGATGTAGCATTTTGGATTGTACGTCCGGTTTGCAATCGCGTGAGATCAGCATTCCTGTGAGCGTGGAAGACGCTTAAAAGGTAAGCAACCAGCTAGAGAAATCATGGTACACCTCCCTTTTTTCACATATTTCATGCTTGGGAGGATTATATATCCTCTTGGAAGGCCCAGATAATAGCAGAGCACACGCAAAAATCACGCATATTGAACCTATGATTATTCCAATGGAGAGCAGCCATTTCCCATTGTAAAGCTAAAGACTGTTTCCCCCACTGAATTACTGTGTAAAGAAAAGATGTATTACTTCCTCTTTTCTGGCCCAACTAGATCGTTTAAAGCAGATGACCTGGGTTTGCCCAGTAAGATTATATATATATATATATATATATATATATATATATATATATATATATATATATATATATATATATATATATATATATATATATATATATATATATATATATAGCAGCCACACCTACAGCACTTTACCAGACAGCTCCAATATTAAAAACGTACTACGCAGTTATGGAATGAGCCTGCTCTATGGAATAAATACATATATCCGGTGAACCTTCATGTTTGGGATGACAATCTTCCCTAACAGGTTGAGTATTCCACCTATGCTAGAGGAATTGGATATCCCCGGTCTACGATGGCTGATAGTGATGACAACATTTTTAAGAATAAATCCCTGCAAAATGGAAGGTAATCATCTACAGTTTGGCAAGGTACAAAATGTAATCATTAGAAAAGAGATAGCTAGGTGAAGAGGTGGACAAAATAGTTGCCCTTTTTATGTTTCAGCAACCTTCAATACAACACTTAGAAATGCACAGATGTGTTGATCAATAATCAGTCCTACACATGCAGAAGAGATATTAGGTGGGTAACCTGTCTTTGGTTTACAAGGTCCACAGACACAAGACTTTTTAGTGGTCAGTATTTAAAACTTTTATTATTAATTTTTTGTTCACAGTACTCGTCAGGAGATGATCTCCACAACGAGAAAATCTGTTTGTACATAACAATTTGAATCAGTCTGTTCTGATGACGGCTTGGAGGGTTTAACAATCTAAAGATCGGATGTTAGACACAGTTCTCCCTGCCTAGCGAGAAACACATCAAGTGTTGACACCAAAGTGAATTGCAATTCGATATCTATAATGAATCGCCATTCACACTGTTACTAACACCACTATTAATTTACTTTACAACATTTATCACTCTATAAACATTCTAGCTTTGTTTTTTTTGTTTGATTTATGATATGTTTGTTTGAATAAAATGTTTTTTAAGATGTCCTGACCACTTCTCCTGTGGAGCTATGTCCTGAAGTTTTCTGACCGAACTACTTGGGTGACCTACCTATGTGTGTAAAAGTGGGGTATCCTTTGTTGACCTTCCGTGTTTGTGCACAATATAACTGAGTATGACACCACAAATAAGGAATGTCTTGCTGCCTGCTTAAGAAGCTTTTCCAAAGACTGCAGCGCATCACAAGGGTTACCAACACCCTTTATCCAATTGGACCCAATTATGGGTTTAGGGATTATGTGTCCACCATTGTCCAGAGTCCCTCATGATAAATCCTTGATAACGTCTAAGACAGGGGGAAAACAAACCCATCTTCCAAAACCTTCTTTCTCTCGAGTAACCTGAAGCTTGACCTTGAATCCCTGCTAGACGAGAAGAATTGCTGTTGCTCTCCTTCCCAATCTGAAAGTTGCTGTCTCTCCAAGGACTGAGCCAGAGAGGATCTGGTAAGGCGCCCTCTTCCTGAGCTACGAGGGACCATCGTGCACCAGCTGATCTTTGACAAAGCTCCCTGGAAGACAGACCTACGACAGGCTGCCGACCAGGGACGGGGACCGCCGCGGAATCCCAAAGAGAAGTGCCCGGACTGTTGTCCAACACTGTCGATGACAGCCGTCGCCGACCGGAGCCGCTGTGCTCCCGTTTGCCTAAGAACTCTTGATTCAAGGATGGTATCGTCCGCATCATCGCCCGCTTGATCCCGCTGGAGAAGGCCAGACTGTCGATGTGCCGAGGAGTATCCACCGGTGGGTTTCCCGCCACCCAAAGACCACAGAGACGCCGATGTCTTGACGCCCTTGCTGGGCCACAGTTCTTCATACTCTTTGCGGTCCAGAACTATCGTCATCGAGGTGCCCCAGATGCCTCTTCCTTGCAGGACGTTTACGCTTCCCCGTCGACGAGCACCGCTAGGATAGAAGCTGCCACTTCACCGCCGTAGTTCACCCTGTTCTCCGTCGGATGTTCGACGACCCGTGACGCCTGCCTTAAAGGGAGGGCACTCAAGAAGGGCCGTCGATTCCCTGACGACGAACGCTACAATTCCAGGTGCATTGGGGCTGTAGAACTATTGTAGAGGGAAATAAGACTTGTAGAACAATATATGGACTGGGCTTGTGATACATCTTTGCTTTACAGGTTGTCCAGGTGGGGGGATCACCACACAGAACTGTGCTTAATGGTAGAGGCCAGTATTCTGCCTATTGTTTCAATCATCATGCTTTCCTTCCTATTTCTAGTGCCGGTGTCCCTGTTATTGATCTGTGTGACATTTTGACAGTATAGGTGATGCACTTTAATGAAATCTGATAATTGTGGTACCACTTTAGAACTGTATATATGTACCATTATTGATTTTCGGAGCTCAAAGTGAGTTATTGTGGTAGTGTACATAACCTTTAATATTAATTATATAAATACTATGTTTTAACTAATACAATGTGTGGACATTCCTTTGTGGGGGCTTGGGGACTACACTGTACTTAAGAACCAGCCTGCATCACCTCCTGAGAAGCTAGGCCTAGATTGCTCGTCCATTGCTACCACAATAGAGAATCTTGGCTGGGGTCCTCTGTGCCTCTCCTCTACCTTATAGAGAGCGGAAGTACAGACCCCCCTCCAGTCTTTTCATTGGTGGCAGCAGTGGGATGCTTATGGTTTTAAGAATCAGTGTATAACCGTGCCACTTACGAAGGATATCTGCACTTTGTTAAATTAAGGTTTAGTTGTGTACAAGGTAACTGCATTACAAGCAATGGAATCTATTGCGAAAGGTAAATTGACTCGGATGAGCTTAGAGGCTCTCCAGAGTGCTTGTTAAGCCAGGGAGTTAGATTTTGTGGATAAGTCTAGGGCTGAGCTGATAGCTGCCCTGGATGGACTACCAGATTGATTGTGAAACTCTTGAAGGGGGGATGCAACCAATGAGGACTCTACCCCGAGGGTTGTCGCCAAATCTGATTCTGGGAATGCCACCATTCCTGCTGCCTCTGTTCCAAACACCAGCACTTCCTTGTAGCTGGAATTATTAAGGAAGGATGAAATTGGCCTTTGAATATCGCAAGTTGGAAATAGATGCTGAGCTTAAGAAAAAGGAGCTGGCACAGCAAGTGGAACTCAAGAATAGGGATCTCGAACTCAAAGACAAGGACACTGAATGTCAGCGTATCCAGTTAGAGAAAGCTCGAGTGGAGACTTCAGCTAAACCAGTTGAGAATGTCAGTTCCCCAGCAACCAAGTTTATGAAAGATTTGGATGGTGTGTATGCAAAGGGTTCTGATATCCTCCAATGGATTGAAGCATTTGAAATGGCTTGTGCAATTCACAATTTTGATATGAGCGATTCGGCTAAATGTTTGTTAAGCAGAGTGCCTCAAACTGGATATGACTGTATTCTGAAACAAAGTGTGGAAGAAAGGGGTCAGTATGAGTGCATGAAGTCTGCTTTAATTGCCAAGTTGTGTCTTGGATTGACTGGTTGAGTGCTGCGCACATGGACATGATGGGGTGGATTGATGGTTACAAAGTGAACACGTTTGTTGAATTGTCCCACCTTTTGTTTTTTTAGCATTTTTCCGAAGCCTGTTCACCAGAGCTGCGTCAGTATGTTGCTGACCAGAATATTTTGGACCCCTTTAACCTGGCTAGGTTGGCTGAGAATGGGGTCTCTCACCGGGTGTCCCCTAAGGACTCCAGTGGGAAGGACAAGGACAAAGAAAAGGGGGCTACTCAGAAAGCTGAGGAGTCCTAAAAGCAGTCAGTGTCGGGTAAACCAAAACCTTCCTCTCCGAAGACCCAAAAACCTAGTGGGGATAAGTCCGTTTTGGGTGGGAGTAAGAGCAGTGGTCTGCCTGCTGCAAAGCAGGGTCCCAGTGGTTCCAGTACTGTACCCCGCACTCCCGGCACATGTTGGGATTGTGGGGCTCTGGATCACTGAAGGGGGGACCCCAAGTGTAAGGGTAAGGCACTTGGAGTTCCTGCTGTCAGCCTGACCTATCCCGACTCCGTACCTGAGGTGGAGGCCACTGTCCTCCCCTCCTCTACTGGGATCACCTTTGGTGCTCCTGTAGAGATTTCCTTAGTGCCCCTTGGGGCCTGGGACCAGTACGCAGAAGTACTGGTGACTATCTCACAGAACACTCGTAGGTTTTTGAGAAGTGTCCTCTTGAATGGCCAGCCTTCTACTGGTTTGAGAGACAATGGGGCAAGCATGACAGTGGTGGACGGGACCCTGCTCAAGCCAGAGGACTATGTAGGTGCTCCTCTGGGAACCACCAAGTTAGCTGGTGGGCTTCCCAAATTATCGCCTGTAGCCTTAGTCAACAATACGATTGGAGACAAGACAGCGAAGCTTCTGGTCCTGGTTCAGGACAACGTGCCTGCGAACATTTTGCTAGGAAACGATTTGGTGGAGTTGGGGATGATCACGGATGGTCTACCCATGGCTGCTGTGGCGGTCACCCGATTGCAGGTCACACAGGGTCCGGCTGCGAGCCCGGTATCCTTGGCGATGGGGAAACCCAAGGCACGAAGGAAACAGAAGAGTAAGAAAGTGTCCTCTGTGGAGGGAATCCCTGCTCTTCCTGCTGTTCCGACAGCACCTATTGGGATCCATGCTCCGGACGGGCTGGGTCCAGTGGTGAATCCCGTCTCAACTCCTGTGGGAGAAGAGCCAGAAGACTTTCCTGTGGGAGAGGCTCTCGACCCAGAGAATCATCCCAACCTTCAATGCTTGTTAGCTGAAGGGGGACACTGCCGGGCAGACTTCTTTAAGGGACAGAGAGAGTACCACTCTCTCGAGGGTCTGAGGAAACAGGCCCTGTCCCAGGCACAAGGAGAAGTGCCTAGTACATTCTGGATTTATTGGGAGGGTGAGCTCCTTGTTAGTGAGCCCACTAAGCCTGAACCTTGTGCCCTCAAGAGGTTGCTGGTACCCCAGGTTTACAGGCCCTTCCTACTGAGGTTGGCGTATGAGGTGCCCTTAGCTGGTCATCTTGGTACCAAGAAGACTAAGCTGAGGCTTTTTGCCCATTTCTACTGGCCTCGGATGGGAGTAGAAATGGAGTCCCACTGCATGACCTGCCCAACTTGTCAGTTGTCTGGCAAGACTGGAGGCAGTGTCATTGCCGCACTGCAGCCGTTGCCAGTGGTTGGCACACCATTTGAGAGGACGGGCATTGACCTCGTCGGTCCCCTTGACCCTTCCACCTCAGGTGGACATCGGTTCATCCTGGTCTTGGTCGATCAAGCCACCAGGTACCCTGAGGCTGTACCCCTTCGGACTATTACTGCCAAGGTGGTTGCCTGGGCTCTCCTGGGCATTTTCACCCATGTTGGATTCCCTAAGGAGGTTGTCTCTGACCGAGGATCCAACTTCATGTCGAGTTAAATGAAAACCATGTGGAAAGAGTGTGGGGTAACCTATAAGTTCTCCACCTCTTACCACCCCCAGACCAACCGTCTGGTTGAGAGATTTAACAAAACTCCCAAGGGCATGCTAGGTGCATTGGACGAGCACCTAAGGAAGAAGTGGGATCTTCTCATGCCATACCTGTTGTTTGCTTACCAAGAGGTGCCTCAAGAGGGTGTTGGTTTCAGCCCCTTTGAGTTACTCTTTGTACATCCCATGAGTGGGCCCCTTGCCTTGATCCAAGAAGGTTTGGAGGCCACCGCTCCAGGTCCCTCCAAGCAAGTGGGGACTATGTGTTAGGCCTCAGAGAGGGAGGATGACACAGATGATGGGTCAGGCAACAGAAAATCTCAAGGCCAGCCAACAATTGAATATGTACTGGCATGGCCTTAAAGCATCGCAAGTGGATTGGACTCCGGGACAGGAGGTCCTTGTAATGGAGCCTACCATGCCTCGGGCTTTGGCGGATAAAAGGACTGGACCCTTCAGGATAATCTCCAAGATGGGCGAGGTCAATTATCTGGTTGACAATGGAGCCTCTGGGGTAGCCCCTCAGGTATTCCATGTTAACAGCCTCAAGCCTTTCCACAGGCGAGCCGAAGTCTCATGTCTCTTGCTAGCTTCAGAGCAAGAAGAGGATGAGAGTTAGCCCCTTCCTGATTTCCTGCATAGCAACCCTCAGGATGGCTCCGTGGAGGGAGTCAATCTCTGTCCCAATCTGACGACAGAGCAGCAGAGGGCCTGCAGGGCTTTGTTCCAGCAGTATGCCTCTCTGTTTTCACTGACACCAGACCTTACACCGTGGTGTAGGCACAAGATTGACACTGCTGACAGTGTGCCTGTCAAAAGCAGGTGTTACCATATGTCAGATACAGTTAAGAACCACATCCAGGCTGAGGTCACCAAGATGTTGGATCTGGGTGTTATTGAACCCTCAACCAGTCCCTGGTCCAGTCCCATGGTCCTTGTCCCCAAGGCAAGTTCCCAGGCAGGTACCAAGGATTGGAGGTTCTGTGTGGTCTACCGAGAAGTCAATGCCATCACCAAAACTGACACGCACCCATTGCCCCGGGCTGTTGAGTTTGTGGACACCATAGGTGCTGCCAAATTCGTGAGCACCTTTGACCTTACCTCAGGCTATTGGCAAATAGCTCTGACGGACCATGCCAAGGAAAAGACGGCGTTCTCAACACCTGAAGGACTCAACCAGTTTAGGGTCATGCCTTTTGAGTTGAAGAATGCCCCTGCCACCTTCCAGAGATTGGTCAACCATGCGCTCAGTGGGCTGAAAGCCTTTTGTGTGGCCTACTTAGACGACATTGCTGTCTACAGTTCCACTTGGGAAGAGCATTTGACACATCTGGATAAGGTGTTGCAGGCCTTAAAAAGGGCTGCCCTCACTATCAAGGCCACCAAGTGCCAGATAGTTCAAGGGAAAGTCACGTATCTTGGTCATGAGGTAGGAAGGGGTCGAATCCAACCTCTCCCCAGTAAAGTACAGGATGTACATGACTGGGACACTCCCACTATTCAAACCCAGGTGAGAGCCTTTTTGGGCCTCACTGGGTATTATCACAATTTCATGGCACACTATGGAACCATAGCTGCACCCCTGACAGCTCTGACTTCACCCAAACAGCCTAGGATGGTTAATTGGACTGGAGACTGTAAGAGGACCTTCGATGGCTTGAAAGAAAGTCTGTGTAGGGCGCCTGTGTTGTGTGTGCCCGATTACAGCAAGCCCTTTATCGTTCAAACTGACGCCTGCGACACCGGAATTGGAGCTGTCTTGTCCCAGTTAGATGACAAAAGAAGCGAACATCCGATCATATTCATCAGTAGACAATTTAAGGGTAGGGAACTTAGGTGGGCTACTGTTGAAAAGGAATGTTTTAGTATAGTTTGGAGCCTTAGGCGTTTTAGACCCTACCTTACCGGGTCTACCTTAAAGGTCCAAACCGATCATAAGCCCCTGAGTGGCTTATGCAAATGAAGGGTGAGAACCCAAAACTGCTCAGGTGGTCCATTAGCCTGCAAGGGCTAGACTTCACCATTGAGCATAAACCAGGGAAGAGTCACGATAACGCAGATGGCCTTTCCAGAAGGTATTTTGACAGTCTGGATGAGGGTGTCTATCTCGTGGGAGAACAGGCACCCTAAACTCAGTCTGGGGGTCGCAACTGTAATGCTGGAAATGCATCGGAGGGACAAGGCCTCTGTATCCTTGTTCTTTACTGCTTTTTATCGTGTGTTCTGTCGTGTTTTCTGCACAGGAGTTCATGTGGGACTCCTGGAGGTGCAGCTCTCTCTTTTGGATTTGGTGAACAGATCCATGGGATACCCTTATGGCACCCATGGGCAGGGGTGCAACCCTGTGCCCCTAGTGTATGTTCTTGGGTGGCCCACAGAGCAGGGTACGGGATGTTGGCAGCCCCGTGCTGAATTTACTGGTGCCCTGAGCGTCCTCCATTTTGGGATGCCCAGGCCCTGTCATTGGAATCAGTAGATTCCTGATGGAGACAAGATGACCCTGTGGCCTCTTGCCTTCCATCGCCTGTTACCTTGATCTTCCACACGTCCCGGAAAGCCCTGACTCTGTCCCTTCCCCTTGACTGGCTAGCTGTTGGGTGGAAGTTCCATATATGGTAGTGTGGGGAAGTGCTGACCAGACTGGCTGGAGCCTTCCCAGTGACCGTATGTTGTGGGTACGTCTGTGGGTGGGACCTGAGTGAATGGAGTGTGTGACGAATACGCATTCTATGTTGTGGGTGTCTAGTATCTGGTGTTTGACACAATGACTGAGACAGCCCTGCCCGAAACTGGTATGAATGCAGTGTGGAGTGTTGAATGGCTGGGTGTAATGCTCACCTGGTATCCACGGGGACGTCACTCAGCCTGTTCTGACCACTTACAACCTCAAACACTTCCCTGGAGTCTACTCGACTGGAGACTGGGCCTGAAAAACAGGATTGGTAGAGTTTAACTCCCTATTGTCTCTGTGTGCTTGAACCCCTTCTTCCCCGGGGTCCAACCCCTCCCTTTGATCCACAGTTCACCTTGTTTTCTTGGAAAGTGTGCTATCCATCCTGCTTTCAGCGCAGGGGCGCGTTGATTGATGCAGGCTCGTTGCTGCCTAGTTACTTCACTGGCAAGAGTCTGACAGGTAAGTATAATGAGTCTTTTGAACAGTTCTCTAACTTCGTTCCTTTCCTTCCTTAGATGATGGCCGGCGTCCGGGGATGGCCACGTGCTGCTGAGATGAGTAGCGCAGAAGGTGAGTGAGAGCGTGATGCGACCCTCTCGTATGTGTATTGAACTGAGTTCTTTTTCTGTGTCTTTTAGGTGCCGCAACGTTTTCAGCGTGGATGCCAGTTATGAAGAAGAAATGTGGTGAGTAAGCGCAGTATGCGGCGCCTCTAGATGTTTCCACGCTAACCTGGAGTGTCTTTTTCCTCTTGCAGATGGATGAGAAGTTCCGGAGACAGAGTTCCCCCAGAGCGGCTGGGAGTCAGGTAAGCGTTTGAAGCTCGTACAGTCTTTAAAAAATAAGCAAAGATTTGCTGAATGCTTACTAATGCCTTTTTTCTGTTCTTTTCCCTTTTCCATAGGAAGCGGCGTGCTAGGATGGGAATGACACCATCGAAGGTGCCCGCAGAACAGAAGGAGCGATGAATGATGGCAGAAGCGGCGCAAGGTAAGGCTGTTCCTAACGGTGTTCGTGTTCTTGCAGGAGCTGAGCGCAGAAGAAAGATGCAGGCCTACTGGAGACCGATCCGAACACGGTGAGTGTCACCCTGCAGGTGCAGAAAACACAAAACATGTTTCTCAGCCTGGGCATGGCTTAAATAGTCTCTGGGTATCCCATGCGTCTCTAGACTGCACATGCAGTTCTGGGAACCGAAATATGTGGGGGCATCCATCTTGTCCCCATCAATGCACTACAAGTCCAATCCCCAATGTTACCCTATGGGAGTGAGTGAGTCTGGTGCCACAAGCGCCAAGTCTGACTCCAAGTGGGTCTTTGGAGGGATGGAGAGGCCATTGAGGGCCATGTAGGTGATTGTGGCCTGGCTCCAGCCTGACATCTTGGAGGGCTGGGGACATAAGGGGCAGGAATCATGACAGCGGGTACTTGTCCCAATACACATAACTTGGTGTGAGTGTCTTTAGAGAAGTGAATGGCCTGAATGCACTGTGTGCCTGATTGGCTGCCTGCCTGCATGAATGCCCGTAGTCGTGATTGGATGCTTGAGTATAACCCAGCAGAATGATTGGGAGATCAACAGTATATCTGGGGACCTCTCACTGCTAGGAATCGTGTTCAGAAGCTGAAGTCCACTACGACGTGTAACTGGAGTAACCTGAAGCTTGACCTTGAAGCCCTGCTGGACGAGAAGAATTGCTGTTGCTCTCCTTCCCAATCTGAAAGCTGCTGTGTCTCCAAGGACTGAGCCAGAGAGGACCTGGTAAGGCACCCTCTTCCCGAGCTACGAGGGACCAGCGTGCACCAGCTGATCTTTGCCAAAGCTCCCTGGTAGACAGACTTATGACAGGCTGCCATCCGGAGACGGGGACTGCCGTGGAATCCCAAAGAGAAGTGCCCGGACTGTTGTCCACCACTGTCGATGACCTCTGTCTCCGACCGGAGCCGCTGTGCTCCCGTTTGCCTAAGAAATCTTGATTCAAGGACGCTCTTGTCCGCATCGTCACACGCTTGATCCCACTGGAGAAGGCTAGACCAGCGACGTGCCAAGGAGTATCCGCCCGTGGGTTTCCCGCCACCCAAAGGCCACAGAGACGCAGACGACTTGACACCCTTGCTGGGCCACAGTTCTTCATACCCTTTGCGGTCCAGAACTATCGTCATTGAGGTGCCCCGCACGCCTCTTCTTGCAGGACGTTTATGCTTCCCCATCGACGAGCACCGCTAGGATAGAAGCTGCCACTTCACCGCCGTAGTTCACCCTGTTCCCCGTCGGACGTTCGACGACCCGTGACTCCTGCCTTAAAGAGAGTGCACTCAAGAAGTGCCGTAGATTCCCCAACGACAAACGCTACAATTCCAGGTACATTGGGGCTGTAGAACTACTGTAGCGGGAAATAAGACTCGTAGAACAATATATGGACTGGGCTTGTGTTACATCTTTGCTTTACAGGTTGCCCAGGTTGGGGGGGATCTCCACACAGAACTGTGCTTAACGGTAGAGGCCAGTATTCTGCCTATTGTTTCAACCATCTTGCTTTCCTTCCTATTTCTAGTGTTGCTTTCCTTGTTATTGATCTGTGTGACATTTTGACAGTATAGTTGATGCACTTCAATGAGATCTGATACTAATTGTGGTACCACTTTAGAACTGTATATATGTACCATTATTGATTTTCTGAGCACAAAGTGAGTTATTGTGATAGTGTACATAACCTTGAATATTAATTATATAAAGACTGTGTTTTAACTAATATAGTGTGTGGACATTCCTTTGTGGGGGCTTGGGAAGTACACTGTACTTAAGAACCAGCCTGCATCACCTCCTGAGAAGCTAGGCCTGGATTGCTCATCCATTGCTACCACAATAGAGAATCTTGGCTGGGGTCCTCTGTGCCTTTCCTGTACCATATAGAGAGCGGAAGTACAGACCCCCCTCCAGTCTTTACACCCCCGCCCCCACTTTGTCTTTTTGTAAAGAGGTTAATGGAGAGCTTGAAAAGCCATAAAGAACTTTTTGCAGAAAGCACATCTTTAGTGTATTCATTTTTGTCTGAGTGCCTGATGAAGCCTTTCTACATCTCACAACATTCCACTTAATCCTGTTCAAGACCACAGTGAGATTGGCAGAAATTAGCTTGCTCACTAATGATGTATTATTTACTGTGATGTCTTGAAAGCCATATACTTATGTCTGGATGCAGATCAGTGTAATACAGCACCTAAAGTAAAATGGATCGCATTGTGTGCATAGAAACTTTGCCATGCTCAACAGCAAGGCATGTTGCACTGGCCAGCTAACTGCTCTGAGGGTACAGAAATAAGACTCTGCCATGGAGGGGCCATAGTGCTTGTTACAGGCTTTTAGTCAAGTGAAATAATTAAAATACAACCCTATCTTCATCTTACCCTACCTCTAAGAGGGGTTTGTCTGTCTCAACTAAAATAATAATCTTTCATTCAGGATGTCAAATCAAGAGTCCACAGTCCTATGTCAGAAGTGCATCTGTGTCTCTCACACTGTCTCTCACACTTTACACTAAACTAACCCAGAAAAAGGATATCTTCCAGGTCCAGAGGAATGACTACCTTCCCCTGGAAAAAGGCAGTTCTTAGTTTGAAAGTTCTCAAGGTTCATGTTCAACTTTTTGGGGAATGTCTCCCTTCCCCAGCCTTCCTCAGGCTTATGACACAGTTCAACAATTGATGTGGGAATGTCTCCCTTTCCTAACCGGCCCTTCTCAGGCTTCACCCAACGATGGTGAGACCTATATCCTGGTTGGCCAAACTGGTTCTCTTGTTTCTGAGGTCTTTTGGGCTCAAACAAAGTCTTGGTTTAGTTGCCTGCCAAGTACTGTGCTCATAAGTATTACTCTCACAGTTCTTGCCACAGTTTCTTAGTCCCGTACAAAGACCTGTTTTACTGCCAAGTACTGGTTTCATAGGTATTATTCTTGGTCTTCTTCACAGTCTCTTAATTTCACATACAGACTTGGTTCCCTCTCCTGCAAGTACTGTCTTCATGTATCCCATTCTCACAGTTCTTGTTGCCTTCTCTTTTCCTATTTAACAGCTCTGAGTCAACTTTTCTCCAAGTACTGACATAAGGAAGATTATGTGTTCCTACTTCATGGTAAGTGTTTCAGACGCGATTATTTTCTTTATACCATCTTGACAAGGTTTCTCTTTAGTTCTCTTTTCTCCACTTATTATGAAATGGAGGCTTTAAGGTTGCTGGTACCCTATGGGGGTCCCCAACCATAGACTCAGCCACCCAAGTATCTTTAAGGTCCTGGATGCAATCCTGCAGAAGTTCAAAGGCTTACCTCTGTCTCTCTCTGGTTTGTCGGCTCTCTGGGACTCCTCTTGTTTGCCGCAGTGACTTTATGGCTCCTGGCTCTGCTCAGTGTGTCTCTCAGAGCCGGACCGCATGGTCCTGCAGTACCTCGTTTCCAGTGCCCTTACCAGCCAGCATTCTGCTTTTCTCACCGGGTTTGTGGGACAGTGCCCTTCCTGCCCTTTGGTGCCCTAGTCTTCTTCTGCGGGTCTCTGCATCAAGTGTAAACAACCCTTTCCATTCCTCAGACAGGATCTGGCATTCTGGTATGTACTTTATCTGTTTTTATGTTAGTATTCAACATGGTCTGTAGTTGTAGACAAGACCACTCCTGTAGGTTCCTCTGAGTGATCCTTGCAGATCTGCGCTTCTTCCTCATCTCTGATCCTCATGGAAGTTACCTCCACTCTTCCTCATCTCAGTATTTTCTACCTTCTGGGTTTTGTGATGCTGGAAATGCATCTGAGGGACAGGGCCTCTGTAACCTTGTCCTTTATTGCTTTATCATATATATTCTGTCTTGTTTTCCACGCAGGAGTTCATGTGGGACTCCTGGCAGTGTGGCTCTTCTTCTTTTTGGTTTGGTGAACAGACACTTGGGTTACCCTTATGGCATCCATGGGATGGGAGTATGACCCTGTACTTCTAGTATATGTTTTTGGGCACCTGTGTGTGGCCCACAGAGCAGAGTATGGGCTGGTGGCAGTTCCATGCTCAATTTTACAGGTGCTCTATGCATCCTCCATTTCGGGATGCCGAGCCCCTGTCATTGGAATCAGTAGATTCCTTATAGGAAAAAAAGATGGCTCCTGTGGCCTCTTGCTTTCTGTTGCCTTTTACCTTACTTTTCCCAAAGTCCTGGGAAGCCCTGACTCCCTCCCCCTAATTGACTGTTGGTTCGAAGTTCCATATATGGTGTTGTGGGGACAGACCGATTGGAGCCTTCCCCATGACTGTATGTTGTGGGTATGCCCGTGGGGTGGGACCTGGGTGAATAGAGTACATGACAAATACACATTTCGTGTTATGGCTGTCTATTATCTGTTGTTTGACAAAATAACTGAGACAGCCCAGCCCGAAACTGGTATGAATGCAATGTGGAGTGCTGAATGGCAGAGGGCTTGTCCGAATCCACATTCCGTGTTGTGAGTGTCTGGATGGAGAGCAATGGCCAGAATGAACTGTGAGCATCATTGGCTGCCTGACCGCCTGAATGCCCTTCTGAATTATTGGTTGCCTGTGTTTGAACCAGCAGAGTGAATGAGAGACAGAACAGTATATCTGGGCACCTCCCACTGCTAGGAATCGTTCAGAAGCTGAAGTTGATACTTGATGCTTCACCTTGAAGCCCACTGGAAGAAGAAGAACTGCTGCTGCTGTCCTTCGCTAATCTGAAAGCTGCTGTGCCTTCAAGGAACTGATTCAAGAGAGGACCTGGCTAGGAGACATCTTGCCGAGCTACGTGGGACCATCTTGCACCAGCTGATCTTTGCCAAAGCTCCCTGGACGTCAGACCATCGAAAGACTGCCGACCGGATAAGGGGACCGCTGCAGAATCATGACGCGAAGCTCCAGGACAATGAAGTCAATCACAGTCAACGACCGATGTCTCTGACCGGAGCCATAGTGCTCGTTTGACTTAGACATTTGATCCAAGGACCCCCTTACTCATCACCGTCGACCGCTTTCATCCTGCCAGAGAATGTCAAGACTGCTGACGACCGAGGAGAATCTACTGGTGGGTTTCCCACCACCCGAAGACCACAGAGACGATGACGACCCAACGCCCTTGCTGGGCCAAAGTTCTTCATCGACTCTTTGCGGCAACGAACACTCATCATTGAGGTGCACCGCACGCCTAAATTTGCAGGACATTTTCGACCTATCATCAATGAGCACCGCAAGAACCAAAGCTGCTGCCGCAACGACACTGTTCACCCTTTTTCTTCACCGACACTAGACAACCCGTGGCTCCTGCCTTAAAGGGAGTGCACTCAAAAAGGGCCCATCGACGACTCATCAAAAAACTCTACGAAACCAGGTACTTTGGGGTTATGAAACATTTTAGGAGTCAAGACTATATCGAGCATAATTGGACTGGGCTTGTCAAATATGCTTTATTTGCAGGTTGTCCAGGTTGTCCAGGTTGTCCAGGTGGGGGATCCTCAAACAGAACTGTCTCTAGGTAGATGAGGGACTGTTCTGCCATTGCTTGATTTAAAATTGCTTTCTTTCCATGTCTATCATTGATTCATCTTACAGTCTGATTCGTATGCTATTTGGGGCTGTTAGCTGTGGTAGCATTTCAAAGGGATCGATAGCTAAGAGTGGTACCTCATAGACCGTTATATATTTGCCATTATAGTATTGCCAGAGTACAAATTGTGGTTATTGTTATTGTGTATATAACGTGAACCCTATTTATGTAAAGACTGTGTTTTCACTACCATAGTGTGTGGACATTCCTTTGTGGGTGCTTGGGGACTACACTGTACAAGAACCAGCCCACATCACCTCCTGAGTGCTTAAGCCTTAATTGCTCGACCTTAGCTACCACATAGAGAATCTTGGCTGGGGTACTCTGTGCTTCGACTCTGCCATATAGAGAGCAGGAGTGCAGAGAACCCCCCACCAGTCTTTACAAGTTCTACTGAAGTATACTAGATAAGAGGGTAGGGGTGTAGGGTGTGGGGGTATAGGAGAGGTGTAGGTGTGAGGCTTGTACCACTTTCTACCACAATGATCAACACTGGTCCCACTGGGGGATTCCCCTTGCATGAGATCCACCTTCTGAGTACCACCCCCAGGGGGACAATCAGGTAGTCATCTCATCTCCCTGGCTTCGTGGGAAGGGGCTTCCCCTATGGAAGCAGTGACGACATCCAGCGATTTGTCACACTGCCAAGATAAAAAGTGCGTCCTGATGTTGAGGGAGCTGTATGCTTAGCACAGCAACTTTATACTTTGTGATAGGTAGGACACCCTGAGAAACAAGTCCCCACACTATTTGGAAGCAATGCCACATGACTAGGAAAGGGTTGGGAAAGATTCGGCTGATATTGGGTGGTGGCAGCACAATGGGTATGTACATTTCCATTTGTTGGGGAGATGCAAGAGAATTTGAGTGTTTCTGGAGCTCTGGTATGAATTCTATTCTTTTTTTAAAGGGGGAAGGACACACAAGAAAGCTTTGGAAGGTGGTTAGAAGACAGGTATTCCTTTTCTTGGCAGCATGAAAGTTTCACAGAAGAACATCAGTGGGATGGGGACCACTCAAATGGAAGTTTTATTCGGCCAGTGTGGTGCATGCTTCCTTAATTACTCCCATGTTCACACCCTGATTTCCGGGATACTGGGAACTGGCCAGTCCAAGGGGTTAACATGGTCGCTAGCCCAAAGCAAAATGCTTGAGTGATGCAATGACCTACACCAAGGATTCAGAGCTATTGCAGTCTGGGTCAGCCCTCAACAGGCCACCATTAATGCAATTAGCATCCAAGAAGCAGTAATGCTTAGGACTGTGTTGCTTTGACCAAAGAAATTGTGCAAGCAGAGAGTGGGAGATGTTTCTCTTGGCAATAACAAAATAACCTCCCAAAAACATCTACTGAGTCTTTTCTGCATTTTCAAATTGAGGCCAATGGAAAAGGAGAGATGTAGCAGGGACAGCTATTGCTTAGGTAATGACAATGTGTAGCAAGAAACAGGAGCGTTGTTGGGTAAGTGTAATGCTAGTGGTTGGGTTGGTGCACAGCTGGAGTCATGGAGCTGGGTGATATGGGCTTTGGTGGGGGGGTTAATAACCAGTGGGAGTATAGATAATCTGTGCTTAGCTTGCTTATATCACAAACCATTATTGCTAGACAAGGGTCAAGTTCTAAAAAAAAAAGTGGACTCATCAACAAACGCAATGAGATGTGGTGTTGCCAGAAATTAGCTTATCTAGGTGAACTGTGCACATTGCACTCAATTGGCTTTGCATAACCACCCAAATTGCACAGGACAAATTGCATTTGCTTTCATAAAATCAACACACACACACAAAACCAAGAGAGGATATTTTCTTCAAATGGTGTTTTTGAAAACGTTAAAAGGTGTGCATGTTTTAAACTCCAAGAACCAATTGCAATGTTTTCCCTGGAACTTGCAGTATTGAAATGGGACATTTCACCTTTAGTTGTTTGTTAATTTTCATCAGGTTATATAGTGCAGTGGTGAAGTGTCCAGCCTGCTGGGGTGTTGCTAGGTCTGGAAAAGATCAAGCGCTAAGCTAATGTCGGGACTGGTAGGATGTAAAGCTAGCTATAGCCTTTTGGTTGTAGTCCCTGAGCTTCTATCCGGGCTACAACCCAAAGACCCGGGGCTATAGCCCCCTCTGCCCCCCCCCCCCATAGCAACACCTCTGCCGGCCTTTAAACCTGACAACTGTGGTTCAATTCTGTGGTTGGCTTTAATTCAAAGAAGACCTCCAATGTTAATCATTTTAGCTAGGGGGGACTGAGTCCCCCCTCTGAAAAAAGTGGGTGGACTAGCATGTACCCTCGACTTGAGCCCTGTTGCTAGATTCGGCCCATAATCTGAGTGAGCTAAATGGCTGCAACCTGCACACCCAGTGCTAATTGTTGAAGGCTGATGTGGTATTGACAGCTTCTACATTCTATTGCTTTGTTCACTCATGAGAACGCATCCCATTTACAACTAAATATTTTCCAGTAAGTTGCATTAAGCCTTTTACAGCAAAGGCTTGTATGACATCTGCTGGTCTTGCAGATCACACTGCATACAGAGCACCATATCATCATCATCATCATCATCATCATAGGTTTACCAGACACCTCTTTCACTCTGTTTTAACAACCTTAAAATCCCAAACCAAGTGGGTGATTGTGACAAATTGAATTTTGCCCTACAGCAGTACATGGATGAGTAGAGGCAAAGTGCCTGCACAACCCTCACACTTCTACAAACAAGAGCCAACGCAATCCTAAAGGTAAAACATTCACTGGTAAGAGACATACCTCCATCGGCTTTTGTGGTAACATGATCCTAGCGAAGCCTATAATCTCAAAAGGGGTGTGACGCTGGTTCCGCAGTGACCCAAATAGCAAAGTATAATAGTCCAAAATAAAAGAATATCCAATCAGGTTCTAAAAAAATATATGCTTTAATTAAACACATCATGTACATTACTAACTAAACTGAAAACACTCTAAAATCCCATCCCTGTAGAAATAACACAGAATATGCAAAATAGCAAGATACAGCACGCTGGGTAAAGACAGGGAGTGAAAAGGCAATAGAAAGCACCATGGTCAATGAATATGTTCTTGAGGTGCAAAAAGGGATTCCTGTGACCTTAACATTCTCTAGGACCAAAATAAACTATTGGGGGCAGATATCAGTCAATAATACATTTTCAGTGTCTCAGTGGTTTGAAAACAGTGAGCCAGACTTCTCAGTGCTGTTTGAAATGCAGCAGTCATGGGGATGGGGTCCAACAGAAAGCCAATTTTAAAGCAGAGTTGAACAGAGAAGGCTACAATTTGAAATGTTAATCAAGTGATGCAGATTGTGGGATCATCTGGTTTGGTAGTCGAGGATCGATAGCGGACTGCGATGATGAGATGTGCAGGAGTTTGAAAGTGAACTGACAGGATTGCTAGCTGTCGTGACTGTAAGGAGATGTGCATCCCACTCTAGATTCTCAGGGATAAGATACATCCTTTTCTACGACTCCCAACCTCCCGAGCCTCACAGGGAGGGTCTCCCCCTTGGGAAGGATTGATGAGTTCCCTCAGTTTGTCACAAGGGCTAATCCTTGTTAATGGAGTGAGTGGACTTTGTCTTCTGACATCACATTTAAAGTACTTTGTGTTGCAGGAAGTGTAGGGGCCGGAAGGAAAGGTGGAGGCAGAGAGAAACGGCGGAACCTTCCTACAGCTGTGGAGGGCTCCTTCTGTCTGCGCTAACCCTGCCCATACCCTTCTCAATAGAATGAAAGGCCTTTTGATATGCAACACCCTGTTGTGAGGCTACTCCCTTTGAGGATGGGTGGGCTAGTTTGAGTGTCCTGTGGAGTGACCTACCCAAGGAGCAGTGTTAATTAACAACAATGCACTATGAATTTTAACCATTTTAGGCCTCAGTATGCTGGTACAAGTAAATAGATGTGGTATTTTAAATAGACCATTTAAAAAATAAAAATAATGCATGGGTTACTTATGACATGGGGCAAATGTTTTATTTACCCACATTTTTGTACCACATGTACTAAATACCCTTTGCAACCCCAACTCACAATGAGGTGAACAATTCAAAACGAGGGATAATTCAGATAAAACATCTTTTTAACTTTCTACTTTTAATGAGTCCTTTCCTGTTCTTGATGGACTCCAGCACAAACAGGTCTTAGCAGTGCCAGTTTTTGCACCAGATGACTACTACTGTAGTTGTCAAACTTCGCAGTCAAGACTGTTATCAAACAGATGAGCACAGGAGGTCAAATGCAAACGGGAGGCTGTAGAATGTGTGCATGATTAGCGGCTCACATATTCTGTCACCACAAACCCTTTCTGCTCGGGAGGTGGACGACAATGAGTAAATTAATACTCAATATATTATTTCAAACCAGTTACATTTTATTAGAATGCACACGGTTTGGTGCTATTCACCAAAGAGGTTTTAGCTGTTGCTTGTAGTGTATGGTTGAGATGCTGTCCATCAATTCTTTACTACTGAAAATGGGCAAAGCTTATCTGTCCCAAACATGAAAGGGAACCTTCATGCTAAAACCCCAAACCATAATTTGACAGCCCAAAATAAAACTGTTAATCACATCTGGAGGCAACTGGGCCATGACGGTTCAGGGAGAGTATTGGATTGTTTTGAACTAAAAAGGCAAATTGCAAACGCCTCATTAAACAGCTTTGCATAATTAAACGACACATGTTCAGAATGCATAATTGCCACGTTTAAATTGAACACATTGTATTTTCAAGTGTTTATTGGGCCAAACCGAATAACATATGGCCCACGCTCGAAAAGATCAAGCATTCAATTGGCCATACTTGTGTCCAGCCTACAAACTGTAAATGGGATATATGAACAGGTGCTGTATGAATTGGGCCATGCTGTAACTTTGTGCTACTGCTGGACACGTCTTATCTGTTTTGATAGTAAAATATTGTATTCTAGAATTTGCATTTCATGTATCTTGTATGCATTTAATAAACCTTCTTTGATATGTTGTTTGTGGACATGGTTGTAGAGAATACACTAAACACGTTATTTTATTCTGAAAGAGCATCCTTTACGCTTCTGAAAAGCTTGGTTCTAAACTTAAAAATGGAGAATGATCTTTCATCTCAATTGTATCAATTGTACCCGTGAGTGGCTAAAAGCATAATAAAAAAGAGCACATATAGTGCATACTACTGCAAGGTGACTTGGTGACCTCTTTTACTTTAGTGTTCTTAGAAATATGACCAAATAATAGCTTGTTTTTTGTGTGTTAAATAGTACTTGCACATGCATTCTTTGCCTTTTTTGTAGTGATATAAGTAAATAAAAATGTGATAGATTTACCTACTATAATGTTAATAATAATAGTAATACTTATCATTGGCTGCAGCTTGCATATCATTAACTAATCTAGCTCTCACTCGTTCTTGTGCATTCTCTGTCTCCAGTTCAAGACAATACAGTTTCACACAATCCTCTGGATTCCCTTCCCCAAGTTCCAAGCTTCCAAGCTACACAGTTAAAGAAGAAAACAGGTTTTGATGGTTTGTCCTAAAGATGGCACTTACAGCTCCTCAAGTCTCAGGGCTCCATTCCCCAAGACTTTAATGTAACAAGTAAAAGTTCAACACAACTTTTGGTCAACCTGACCCTCCTTCTGAATGGCATTACCGGTCTGCTTATAGCGCTTCTCCTTGGTTGTATTTCACAATATCTTTGGCTTGTACAATTTAGGGCGCACTAGTCTAGGTGCAGTTGTCATACCTCATAGTCGGCCGACCCCAGGTTGCGCAACCAGGATCGCTAGACTCGTCAGCTTGCATAGGTTCTTCTGTTATGTTATATTATGTTATTTTGCATTTGTATAGCGCCTTATGCATCATTGGTATGATCTCAAAGCGCTGGTAGGTTGAACGCCCTCAGGAACCATAGTTCAAGTCAATTGAGAGAGAGACAGTTGTAAAGTGCGCGGGTGCACCAGGTATGTGTGCAGCTGGTGTGGTTGTTGCATGATAGCTGCTTCTTAGCAGTAGGTGTGGTGCTGAGGAGATCAGTTGAATGAGTTCATTCTGGAGGGTGGACATCCAGACTAAGTTCTGGCTGTGTTAGGCCTGAGGAGGTGCCTAAGCTAGCCAATGTGTGCTAGCCAGCTGTTTTTTATCAGGATGATGGGTAGTTTGATGAGTCATGTTAGTATGAGAACAGCTTTACCGAATGTGTCATCGTACTGCTGTCTTCTAGTTGAATGGTAGTGTATAGGAGAGAGTAAGCGTAGTAGTGTGATATTGTGGTAATTAGTAAAGTGTATGCGACCAGGCACACTCAATGATGTTGGGACTACCTTCTAAATTCAACTTTTAAGACAGTGACGTTATTAGGGTGCATTTAATGATGTTGGGAATACCATCTTAATTCAACTCTGATAAAGTGGCGCTATCAGGGCATATTTCTAAGTTCAACTTTAACACAGTGACGCTATTGGGGCATGCTCAATGATGTTGGGAATATAGCACAGCGATGCATTAGGGCAAGCTTTCTAAGTTGAGCTTTAACACAGTGACACTATTTAGGGCACATTTTCTAAGTTGAACTTTAACACAGTGATGTTATAAGGGAACACTTTCTGAGTTCAACTTTAACATAGTGACGCCATTCGGGCACACTTTCTAAGTTCAACTTTAAACAGTGACGCTATTAGGGCACATTTTCTAAGATCACCTTTAACCTAGTTATGCCAATGGGGCACACTTTGTAGATCCAACATTAACACTGTGACGCTATTAGGGCACATTTTCTAAGTTCAACTCTAACACAGTGACGCTATTTGCCACACTTTCTAGATTCAACTTTAACACACTGACACTATTAAAGGACACTTTCTAGATTCAACTTTATCACAGTGACACTATTAGGCAAACTTTCTAAGTTCACCTTTAACACCTTTGTTTACTTCATTCCGGTTCCATTCATTTCATTCTTGCGTTCCAACCACTTCTTCCATTCCATCCATTTCTTCCATTCCATCCACTTCTTCCATTCCATTCCATTTCTTCCATTCCATCCACATTCTTCTGTTCCATCCACATTCTTCTGTTCCATCCACATTCTTCCGTTCCATCCGCGTCTCCCGTCCCATCCGCTTCATCCATCCCATGCGCTTCAACCATTCCATCGACTTTCTCCATCCCATCCACTTCATCCGTCCCATCCACTTCATCCGTCCCATCCACTTCATCCGTCCCATCCACTTCATCCGTCCCATCTACTTCATCGGCTCCATCTACTTCATCGGCTCCATCTACTTCATCGGCTCCATCTACTTCATCCGCTCCATCTACTTCATCCGCTCCATATACTTCATCCTCTCCATATATTTCATCCGCTCCATATACTTCATCCGCTCCATTCACTTCTGTTCTATATACTTTAATTGCTCCATCTATTTCGTCCGCTCCATCCACTTTATCCACTCCATCCACTTTATCCACTCCATCCACTTCATCTTCTCCATCCACTTCATCTTCTCCATCCACTTAATCCACTCATTCTCTTTGTCCACTCCATCCACTTCATTCGTTCCATGCACTTCATCCGCTCCATCCACTTCCGTTCTATAGACTTCAATTGCTCCATCTATTTCATCCGCTCCATCTGCTTCATCCACTTCATCCACTTCATGCACTCCATCCACTTCATGCGTTCCATCCTCTTCATGCATTCCCGTTCCATCCTCTTCATGCGATCCATCCGCTTCTGTTCCTGTTCTGTGCACAGATTTACATTCACTTGTTTTTTTTTTTTAGATCTCTTGGCTTCATTGTCGTTTTTGCACTTTCCTGGCTTCTCCTGGTTTGCCTCTTGGCCTTGCCATACCATGTCACTCACCTCTTGCCAGACTTTGGCCTTGCTGTACCCATTCATCAATTTATGGTGGTCCGATTCAAACCCTACTTTTATGTTCCACTCTTTCACACTTGCGCTCTTTTCCATAGGCTATTTTACTTGGACACTTTCCTGTTTTAGCTTTCATCAGTTACTTGCATTGCCCATAAGGTTTTATTTCCATTTAGTGTTCAGAATGTTTAATTTCAAGGTTTCATTTAATTTGATATTCAATATGTGTAATCCTGCTAATTTGCTCATTTTCATTCACTTCGGTACGCAATATATATAATTCAACTTACTTTCAAGTTTGTATTCGGTTCAGTATTTAATATTCATAGTTCAGCTTAATTTTAAGTTTGTATTCCGTTCAATATAATTTGCGGTCCGCTAGGAGAGCTCTGGCTTGTGAGTGTCTTCCACTGACACCCACAGGTCCTCGCTGTTCCTTCCTGGTGGCTCCCGCTGCTTGCTGCTTCTCCGTGAGCCCTGCTCGCATGCCGGGTGATGTTTTTTTCATGCCGGCAATTCCAAGGCTCTTGTTCGGACGCGGACAGCATCCTATCTCTTCTTACTTGCTCGCAGCTCCGCCTTCTCATTTTCCAAATCCATATTTTGTGTTAATCTTATTTCTTTGTAAGTCTTGTGTTCGGTTTTTTTTAACTTCCCCCTGTACAGTGAGCCCAGCTCTTGGCTGTGTCCACAGTATATTTTAAAACACTACCTGGCCACAAGCCATGGCCTTCTGCAGTGTCGACTTTTCAACTCCTACCTCGCTGTAAATGTACAAATACATTTTTAGTATTAATAATATTTTTAATACTTTTAAAACATTTTTTTTGCATAACTGATGCTATCTTGGCAATGCACTAGAAATACCTGTGGTTATCTGTAGGCGCCTGCAAATAACCACGGTTATCCATAAAAACAGTGAAAAAAAAAATCTTCTCTGCCCTGCCAAGCCCTCACCAAGTGACCCATCCCTATTTACTAACCTTATCAAAGTTAGTAATGTGAAATGTTCTAACCAGATATCTAATTTGATAAGCCATCAGCTCCCCAACTATCTGATTCAGGACATTTTTGGAGAAGCCAGAAACACATTTTTGATTATAACTTAAGTCCCAAAAATCAAATGTAGGTATACTTGACATCAGCATGACTGGCTCAGAAGAAGCTTTAAAATGACACTGGGATGAACTTGGTGAGACCTATCTGTGTAGTGTAATTAAATGCCCCAGACTGAAAGGCCATGTGAAAAAGGCCTACCTGTCATTACCAAAGGAAAAGCAGCATTTTAAATTCGCAAAAGGCAGAATAAATTCAAAGGTCCCTTACACATAAATAAAACAGGATTTGTGAACACTGACACCAAATCTGCTTTGCAAGGGTGTCTTTCTGCAAGGAAAATCCAGAGAAGGCTAAAACAAAAATGTAATCCAAGTGCACATTGGAAAAGCACATCACATTACTGGCTGAGAAATAAATGCAGCATTTTCACTGAAACTGAGACCCATCAAAAGGTGTTACACTCTGACAATTCAGACTCACTTTTCATCAGAAAAACAAACCGCAGATAATTAAAAGTGTATTTTATTAATGGCTGAAAGAAACAGACCTGTATTTTCAACACAAAAGCAAAGTGGAATCTGAAAACACACCGCATTCCAAGGAATCAAGGATGATGTTAGAAAATGCAAGATGTGGGTTCCTTTCAGCCAAGAACAAATGGTGGGCCTCTGGGCAAATTTCTGAAAGGCTTCCCCCACTGCCCACCTGGTTTGTGCATCCAAACTGTTGCAATAAAGTGTGGCTGTTAATAATGTTAAAAAACCAAGTGTCCCCCAGACTTGCTATCTCGGAAAGTCCAGCTTGGGGAAGGCCAAATGACTCTAGCTGGTTCATCCCAGGTATTTATGATCTGCAAACAACCATCTTCAAACAACAAAGAGACAAATGGCCTGGAGGAAGCAGAGCTCCCATGTGCCCAAAATGAAGATGTAATATTAATCTAAAAAGACTATTAAAATGTAGGCCTTTTTCTGAGCAACCAAAAGTCATACTTTCTTGATTGTTGTGTCATTTGTTTTAGCTAATTTCCAGACGGTTTTGGTGATATAAAGTTCATCCACCTACAACCCAGGGAACTATAATTTCCATCTAAAATGGGTTTCTGGCTGATCTGAAAATGTTCTCAATTTGAGAGTTGGCAGACTGTGGGGGGTGAAAAGGAAATGTGTTATGTGGGGTATAAATGTGCATGTTCCTAACAATTATGTTTTTTGTAAAAACAGCAGAAAATTGCCCAATGGCGTGCAACATGGTGCAGACCCAGCTGTTCTTTTAGTAAATTCTCCTGATTAGTTGAATTGGACAATATATATATAATATGGCAGTTACTATTAAAATTATGACATTTTGCCACATAACTGGTTTTTGCCAAAAAATTGACATGAGAACAAATGGGGATTGCAAATGTAAGCTGCCATATGTCTGCACCACACTCCTAAGCCAAAACTTAGAGAGAGGCTAGATACTTAGAGAGACAAGGGTAACTGTATAATCTTATTTGTGAGAACTCTAGCAGGATACTCCCCAAGACTATAAACTTGACAGTGTCATCAATGCATCATAAAGTGGATGCACTATGAGAGAAAGCGGGAGCACATGAAATCTTCATTGGGAAGAGAGTTGCTGTAAATTGCCATCTGACAGCTGCTAGGAAACACCAAAAGGAGATTTTGCAGAGCTTGCTGCTGGGTGGAGCTGTCTATTTCTGGGAAGGCCTAAAAGCTGACTGGATCCTACGGTCGAGAGCTGCAGGTCATCCTTGAGAGTGGAGAGACCAGATCCCTGCCCTGTACTCTCGGAGTGTCGTGACATGCAGCTTGCTTTACTGAACTTTAAACAGAGGTTTTCAATGTAAGTAGAATTGAACACTTTGTAACCAAAAGGTGGAGGAATCTGCTGGCCTTAAGTACTTTCCCTTTACAGTGGGCATGGGGGTGCAAAACAGTGTAGATCCTTAGCCTAATCAACTAAAAATATTCATTGAGTTCCCCTTGGTAGACGAAGCTTATTCCCGGTCTGAGCTGAAAACTATAGACAGTGATATAATCAGTGATCCTACTTGTCATGTTGACCCCAACTTCTTTAGGAAAAGGAGCTTCTTTGTCACTAAACTAAAGACAATCACATTTTGCAGTTCAGCTTCCCCAACGCAGGCCTTTAAGTGGACGGGGATCTGAAATCCCAGATTCTTAAATCATCCCAATGTTTCTGTCCAAATTCCACAACACAGACCAAAGTAGGGGGTGGGGGGAAAATCACCCTGTGTTATTTTAAAGAAAAAGGTGTAGGTGAAATCAAAATTGCCATATGCATTGTATCAATTGGTAAACAAAACTGCTTGTCCTTTGAGGCATGCAGGAACAAAGAAATTGCACAGCATTGCATACATAATTGTTTCTGTTTATTAATCAGTTTAATTATGTCTTGAAGTGAAATTTGTAGAAAGTAAAGAATTGTGATTTGTGTTATTTTCAACCCAGTTGTGTGATTTATTTATGTTGAGAGAAGTTTTTGTTGTGCCACGGATAAAGTGTTTGATATTTTAGTGCAATTTTCTTCACATTAAATTCAAATAAATATGAATATATTTCCTGCACAACGGCCTGGTTCTTGGCACATTGATAGCTCAGGGGGAGGGATCCAAGAAGTATTAGATGAATTTGACATAGGGCTGAATAAAAAAAAAACTGACATTAACCATTTATTGTGTGACACTTAATTTGCGGAGGGAAAGAACTCCCTGTGTTGGTGGCCTCTCAATAAACCGGTATATATCATTGCTGAGAATATCCTGAATCTATGATTCTGCAAACACTCATATTGGCCTCTCCTAATTATATGCATATTTTTCAGTTCCTTTGTCCTTGGATTTCATTTCTCTTGAAACATATGACCAACCTCTCTGCTGTCTTAATGTTGACTTTGCCTAAAATAAAATGATCATTCACTCTAGTTGAGTCAAAAGCTGAGCTCATGGATACTGCAGAGATTGTATCTGTATGGCCAAATGATCCCTGATGTCATGTGACTATCTTAAAGGCAGCCCCCCCCCAGTCAGTTCAGGGGTAGTCCAAAGGAATCTTTGAATTTGGGGTATTTACAAAGTTCAGCTTCACTTAATATAAGCCTCTGTTTATACAGCCCACCATAAATTCCTGTCAAGCGAGAGCCAACCCTTTCTGCTTGATCTTTAAAGCAATAGTCTTTCAGAGGGACAGCAGAGCATGACATTGGGGGTAGGTGGCATTGAATCTATGTGTTCAAGTCAGCCCCACTGTCCAAAATGATGTACTTTGCATGTTGCAATATCTTTTTTAGGAACTTGGGGTTTCACCCTAAATTACCCAGGGTAATAAAGACGTTGACCCTTTGCTCACTGTGCTTAGAGAGGCACAGCTTCACCTCACTGATGAGGCCCAACTAGGCCAAAACATGTGTCCGGGGTTGCTGTTGGTACTCTTGTTCAGAGGAGAATTGCCTAGCATTTCGGTGCTGGACTGGGTGGGACAAAGACTCATATGCAAACATATCTGTGAAAGGTACAGTGAGCTAAAATGTCGTCGTAGACCCTCCTGAGTGGGCACCTTCTGATAGAACAGGTTATTTGTCTGTGGGTTTACTTAGTAGTGTGGCTCCCAGCCCTTTTGTGAACATTTTTTTAGGCATGAAGCCATCCTATCATTTTTAACATGTTTGTACATCACTGTTAATTATATCATCATAAAATATTAATTCTTAGCAACATTTTTCCTTTTTGAAAAATGCACACAATTCTGGACATTGCAGTTTTAATGGTAGAAAACCCTTGCTTTTCATGTAGAATTGTTTTCTGTACTTTTTCTTGGCCTTATGAATTACATGCAAGGCCCTTTTGAATCTATGTCTTCCCCTTGCTTTGCACCTCCAGTATTTCTAATATGACAGCTGATACTGACAGACTGCCTTTCCTTTTCTCATTTAACAATGTCTATTTGAACTAGAGGCCCAGCTTGGACTTTCCTTTTGTCTTGCTGGAGGTGTCATTAAACTCCACAGATGCACAATGTAGAGAATGTAACCAGCAGCCTCAATAATTTTCTAGATGCAATTGTCCAGCGGGCGACTGTCTGTGTTTCCTGACCCAGGCGTGAGTTTTGATGGGCATGCTGGGTAGAAGACTTAGTGGAGATGGACACACAGTTCACTTAGTCTAAAACATACCAACCTTTAGAAGGTTTGCACATGCTATGACTGACACTACCCCATTCATTCATGCTTCTCTTAGGTTCTTTAGGGATCCACTAGCCATGGCATTGGCACAGAGATCCATTACCCCATGCCTAGGAGATGTGATCACTGCAGGTTTAAATGTAGGTATTTTTTCACTCTTCCCATTCCTGCGGGATTCCCCCCATATTCCGTCGATAATGAAAAAAAGCTACACATACAGTTGGATTGCACTACCCACGGATTTCCCTGGTATTCCCTTGATAATCCTTGAAAATTCCAAACTCTTCCCTGTCCTCATAGGCTTTAACCAAATGCCCCCCTGCTCTTTCTATGGCCCCTCCAGTCACCGTGATTGCTTTTTTCTTCTCTGGCCCTCTCCTGACCATTACCCCCTATCACTGTACAGTTAGCATGATGCATTTTTGTGCTCCGATGTGGACTTGTTTGAAATGCGAGTGTTGAATTTCAGGAGTTTTTTTGCATTAAATCTGATCACCTTACCTCTCTCTTGACAAATGTTTGTTTGTACTGAATGTCAAGGGTTTTGCTATACCTTAGTTTCCACGTTTGAACATGTTGCATAGTTTCTTGAGGTCTCACTAGCTATGGCTGTCCGCCGTGGCCTTTGTCCATGTTGCACCACTATCTTTCTTTTGGGCCCACTAACCAAGGTTGCTGGCCATGTCAAACCATTGCTTTGTTATCAAACACCCATTGCCCAGCAGATGTAGGCACTGCACATGTTAAACAGTTTTATTTTTTCAAACTTCTTATTCCTGCGATAATTTCACAGTATTCATTTACAATACCAGATATACCTGTAGTAGAGTAGTGGTTCGCTGATATCCCGTGCTAACGGGAAGAATTGCTCAAAATTAAAAAGAATTCCATGTCCTCACAGGCATTCAACATGTGTCACCCTTCTTTTTCCCAGATCCCCTCACTCCACTCAATTGCTTTTTCCCTCCCTCCAATTACCCCATCACTCATCGCTTTGTGTGACACATATTTCTTTCTGATCAAGTTTCTGTAGCATTGCCGCTGTAATATCGTGAGATTCCAACGGTCTTCCCCTGATAAACCAAAAATATTCTACCTGCAACTGGCTCCCCAACCCACCACCACAATTCCTAGCATCACATGTCTTCTTTTCCTATGCCAACCTATAGCCTGATATCATTGTTTTTGCTGTTGGCATTTATGCAGCCCCTACAGCCAAGCCATAGAAGCTCTGCAGTTCAAAGTAATCATAGGAGTGACTTCATAAACAGAAGAGTTCTGAGTCTCTTTCTGAAGTCTAGAAATGTATTAGACTCTGTAAGGTCATTGGGGAGTTCATTCCCAAGTTTGCTGGAATCCTTTTTCCTCCTCCAAATAGCATTTTGATTTTTCATTTGGGTTTCTCCCGGTGAAATCACGGATATCGAGCAAAAATAATTTATTTCTGAAAATCCTCTGAGCCTCTGTGTTGTAAAGCACCAAGGCCGATATATGTATGAAGGTTTTAAGGAATAAGGTTGCACCGCCATGCCTGTTGAATATTTTAAAATCTACCAGATGGATTTACCCCAAACCAATCAAGGAAATAAAGTCAATGTTTTCTGCCCAAATTGTTTCTTATTTGGCCCAAGTCTGCAGCGTGTTTTTCACACTACGGCTGTTCAAAACCTACATTTTTTCACTACGAGAAAATTAAGTCTTTATTGTCTATACCAGCTACAACCCACTGTGCATGGAGTGTGTTAGTTCCATACTCTAACACTCATTCTGTGATTTTCTGTATGCAAATTAATTGATTTATTTTAATGAACGGTGCTAAGGATACACACTTTAACCCCCTTCTCCACAATTTAATGGGAAGGATTAAGGCAGGCAGTTCCGCACACAATTCAATTTCGACTGAGGGTGTGGGTTTCTATGTGGAAATACTTTCAGTGACATTTAATAAAAGGTGCAAAGGATCTACCCATTTTCAATCCCCCACCTATTAATGGAAAGGGGTAAAGGCAGGTATTCCCCACAAAATCAATGGCTTTTGGACTATCTACATACATGGGATGCCTTTGTTATGGTGCATCCAGGGAAAAACAGCAGTGCTCCTTATAATGACAGCACAGATCTGGTCAAGGGCTTCAGTCAACAATTTTCTACTGCATCCAGACTTCCTCTGGCTCCTCTGATGGGTGTCCCAGCTATCTTCTAGATTTCCCTGTCACTGTCTCCAATGCCAGGATTGAGGTCTCTCTGCTAGTTGTTCCTCACAAGAGTCCAGCAGTAGACTACCTCCAGGAATAAAGTGGAAAATACCCTGTTCTGATACAAATTTGACCTCTTATAGGGCTGATGACACCCCTACATTATCATAACACCCACAATACAGATTGGCAAGCTTTCTGCCTTCACCTCCCACCAAGATACCCACTGGCTGCCGATAGGACCAGGAGTTGGGAGGTGTCTATGGTGTAGGCTGAGGGATGAAAAAGAATAATAATTTCAAAATGAGAGGTGGGTTTTACCTTTTTGCGTAGAAAAATTTCACAACGTGGCAGCTACCCTAATTATTCAGATAACGGCATGAACCTATATATTTTTGGATTCTATACTTTATGGCGAGTCGGACAATATTAATTTTATGTCGGCACACCCTTCCTGGGCAGAGCCACCATTTTTTGCGGTTTGCTGCTGTGACGAAATAGCTGAAAATGGGACACTTCACAATGCAAACATTCATTTTACCATCTACCTCTTCACCCATTTTTCAGTTCCTCAGTCTTATGAAAAAGCCAGAATCATAATTTTGATCATAACTTAAGCTATGTACATCACACACAAATAATTTTACCGAGCTCCAACAGGGGTTTTATCCCTTTTAATATAAACCTGGGATGGGCTTGGTGGGACACACAAGGCATTTTTTATTCGAGAAAATGTATTCAATGTTAATCAATGGCCATGCATTACAAGGACCTCCAGTTTCACATTCAGATCAAACGCAAGCAGTTTAATTTCCTCCAAAATCACATGACTGGGACATCTGACATTTCAGCCCATGTGATTCTGCCCTCCCCTTTTGAGCTTCAAAGGTCTTTGCTTGAAGCTAATGCACAATTTATTGAGAGATTTGACCTTAAGGGTCATTTGTGTTTGTCATGTTACCTGTATCACTGCAGTTCACATCTCTCTCTCATCATTCTTTGTATTTTTAATTGAACCAGGCCTGCTTTTCCTGGTGGGCCCAGCCCCAAAGGTTGGGGTCACAGTTCTAGATACCCAGCAGTTCAATGAAGAAAAACAACAGCAGCCAGTTACATGCATAATTCTTAAAGAATAACCTTTTACATTGGCATACTGTGTTTAAAATATTGCATTTGGGAACACTTAGGCCTTTTGTTCATGCACACAGATAGGCAACAGATAACATAGAGAACAAGTGTTCATTCATGTAAAAACGAAATAGGCCTACTTAATTCCAGAATGCCCAGAATCTTCTGGCCTTCGAGTTCTTGAGGTTGCTCGGCCTTATGGCATCCTGCCTTTTCTTTGTGCCAGAGGACCAATTGAGGATGAGATCCCTTCAATGGGATATCTGATTGCAATGGTCCCAGTTCTCAGGACTGATGTCGAACTGCCTCCAGAAACCATCCAGAGTCTCAAAAGACCTGCTGTGGCGGGCCTGCGAGGAAAATGTTCTTAAAGGTGAACACTTGGCAACCATGGCCAGAAATCACTGTATTGATAGACGCCTCATTCATTGCGTGGGGAGCTCACACCAACGACTTGACTGTCAGCGGTCATTGGTCTCCATCGGAGTCCAGACTACACATCAATCTTTTGGAGCTGAGAGTGATCAGACTTGCACAGAAGGCTTTTCTGCCACTGGGAAACAATGACCTGATAATGATGGACAATACAGTGGTCATGCACTACCTCAACAAAAGGGGAGGTGTAGGGTCACTACCACTGTGCAGAAAGGCAATGCAGCTCTGGTATTGGGCTAGTCTAGTCAAGAAGGAATCTCCCTATCAGCGGTTCAACTAGCTGGGTAGGAGAACACTGCGGTTGATGCTGTGAGAAGGCATCACTCCCTTGAGTGGTAGCTAGCTCAGGAAGCCCTTCAAGAGATCGTTGCCCTTTGGGGAACCTCTCAAGTTGATCTGTTCATGACCGGTGTCAACTGGAAGTGCGAGCTGTACTGTTCAAGGGAATTGCCTCCGAGAGGAGCTCTAGGAGACGCGTTTGTGGTGGACTGGTGATTCCCACTGCTGTACACATTTCCTCCAGTCCCCGTCAGGAGGTTCAGAAACCACATGATCCTCATTGCCCCAGATTGGGCAAGGAGAACGTGGTACCCGAACCTTCTGGATATGTCCATCTGTCCTCCGATACGTCTTCCGCTAAGGGAGAATCTTCTCTCGCAAGAGGAGGGTTGAGTTCTCCATCCAGAGGTCAATACTTTCAACCTTCACGCTTGGTTTCTGAAAAGTTGAGGTACAAGGATTTTGACCTTCTGGATGATGTGATGGAGGTGTTGCTTTCGGCTAGGAGCCAGCAACAAAGTCTCTGTATCATTGCCGTTTAATCAAGTTTTGTGACTGGTGCAGAGACCCGAATGTTGATCCTTTTCAAGGTGCAACTCTGGATGTTCTATCCTTTTTGCTTTCCTTGTCACATAAAGGTTTGCAGGTTGGTACCATTAAGGGTTAGCGGGCAGAGGAGTACCCCTATCGTAAAATCCCTTTCGTCGCTCTGTTTCTGAAAGGACTCAAGAATATGTTCCCAACTTCTACATCCCAGGTTCCGTTATGGCACCTCAACTTGGTTTTAAATTTCCTGATGTGTGCTCCTTTTGAACTTTTGCACTCATGCCTTTTAAGGTTGTTGACCTTTAAGACCATCCTGTTGTTTCCTCTTACATCTGCAAGAAGAGTGAGCGAGTTGAAAGCACTTTCTTCCAAGATACCCTTTACTATATTCCACAAGGACAGGGTTGAATTGAGGGTGAAGACTTCAATTTTGCCTAAGGGTTGTTTCGGGGTTTCACCCACGGCAGAAAATTGTGCTATCAGCATTCTATCCTCCTCTGCATCCTGGTAAGGATGAGGAGCGGCTACATCGGTTGGACCCTAGGAGGGCATTAAGCTTTTATATTTCCAGGATGTCCAAATGGAGAGTGGACAACCAACTCTTTGTAGGGTATACAGGACACAGGCTAGGCCAGACTGTTTCCAAACAGCCCTTGCCTAGGTGGATCATCCTGGCTATTTCTGAATGCTACAGGCTGGCTGGCAAGGACCCTCCTGAGGGTTTACATGCTCATTCCACCAGAGGCATGGCCACTTTATTAGCCTTGCAGAGAGGTGTCTCTATTAAGAACATACGTGATGCTGCAACATGGTCATCCATACACACGTTTACCAAGCATTACTCTTTGGATACTTCCCAAGCTTAGGATGTCACTTTTGGCAAGGCAGTCCTTTATTCTGCCCTTTGGAAATTCTGCAGTCTACATTTTCACCCTCCTACTATCATGGATACTGCTTTGGCCATCTGTCAAAGGTGAGGAGTACTTTGGAGGACACAATTAATTCAAAGAACAAGTTACTTACCCCTGGTAATGTTATTGCGACTGGATGTTCCTCTAATGTATTCCTCATCGCCCTCCCAACCTACACCTCTTTTGAATTTCCCATGCTATTACAGCTTTCATTCCCACAAGGCTGCGTATTGTGCTGCCCGTGTTTCTGGTCATTTCGCACACACAAAGAGGGGGAACAACAGAACTGACACCAACGGGCGCTGTGTGTGCTACTTGTAACATCTGACGACATCGCCCTCGACGGAGGTCTTCGACAGACATAGACTCGACGCAGGACGCCCTCTGCCGACATTTTTTTTCGAAGCAGCCAAAGCTGGCCATTACATGACAAAGATAAGGAAAACATTGGAGGAACATCCAATTCAAAGAATGTTACCAGGGGTAAGTAACTTGTTCTATTGGAATGCAGGTTGGACCACTGCTTGTACTTTCTTGTGCAATACTGATGGGTGTGTTTGGTTTGAGATCACTTTGATAGTTTCTGTACTGGTGTTCTAAAGGCAGCAATGTCTTTGAACGTTGATGGGAAAATCCTCTGTTGGAAGAACAAATCATCAATTGACCTGTTCTTGGGAAGGTACCCACTCGAGAATCCCCAGCCATACTGTGGTGTAGGTTTGCTTTAATAAAACTGTATGCCTTGAACGTGTGCTGGATACAGTTTTTGTAATTCCAAACTATTGCAGAACACAACAATAATACTGAACACTTTCTGTACATGAAACTAAATCAAACACTACAAGTAATCGACATGCTAGCAAAAAATGCATTAGGCAATCTCTATCTTGAACAGCACATTACTTTCCAGTTCAAATTCATTAAGATATGCACATTTCTAGTATTATAAAGTACAAAAGCCTTGGGTGAATTATAGTGACAGAACAACGTTTAGAAAGTGCAAGGGCTATCCATGCCCTCATAAACCTCATAACAAAATACATAGCAGGATAAAATGTAAATGCAATTGGTGCGAACGTACACCTTTATGTCGCAGGACCAAGTGGGAGCATGGGAGGACTATCGGTCAGACATACGAGCAATTACATGTGCCCAACACAGCAGGTGAACGGAACGTGCAGAAAATAGCTACCAAGTCTACGGTGAACACAGAAAGCTTTATCGGTTCAAATGATAGAAGAATGCACTTGTAAACAACATCCATGCAGCACGTTTAGAGCATCAACAGCACACCCTGAAACATCCCGTAAGGTTTTATAAAACATGGGCATCGATTTTTTTGAAATAGGCAGACAGTCCCCTCTTTTTTTTTTTACACTCCCATAGAGAAGTCACTGGTCTCGGTAACTGCCTAACCTGACTTAGGCATTACACTCTACTTTAGAAGTGGTAAATATGACGTGCTGGACCCTGTTGCCGAGTTTTAACAAAGCTTTGTTGCGACGCCTAGCGCGTATCCAGACTTGCACCACACCGATGCCCTGTTCATTTGTAAAGCTAATGCTACCTTGTGCACTTTTGTTGGTATGTGCCAAAGTGAGCAATACTATTGCTAACGGGTATGCAGTCAAGTGTAGCCATTTCTGAGAGGAAAGACTGCTATAGTCTTGCAAGGATTTGGTACTCTTGTGATCTGACATCTGAACACGGATCTCTGCGCACAAGTTAATAGTGCACTAAGCTATCTTCTTAACCATCGTGGCATCAAACCTATTAATATGTATTTTATTTTATTATTGATTCAACTGAACATAATCAGCTTTACAATATTTACACAGTAAAATATTAACATCTTAAAAAAAGGAAGAAAAACACCAATTACAATCATCGTAAAACATTAAAATCTATAAAATTGGAAAAAAACAATCAGTTTGTTATTCGCCGAAGTAAGGTGAGTTCATCTCAATTTCATACTTCATGTAACTTTAAATCATTTAGGAAAGAAATAGCAGCAATTGTTTCCGCTATCAAGTTTACAAAGTCTTGAAATATCTTTAAAAAATGCTGTTCATGTTTACATCTTAATGTCACTGTAGTAATCAAGACCCGGACCAGGTTTGGGTTGCTGAAATAATACTTTATTTCTTGTGATTTTAAACTAAAGAAAGTATAGTCCACGAACTCCTTGAGAGTTACTTCACTCTTAGGCAGCCTTCCAGGGACGTGACTTAAACCCTCCTAAGTCTCCTTGGTGTCCGGATAGGCCCACCAGTTGTTCCTTCTCTCCTCGTCCTCTTCGTATGACTAGGAAAATCAACAACAAACGCTGGATTAGTTCCCGGGCTTTTATGTGATGTGAGTGACTTGCTTCCCCCCAATGGAAACCTCCCCTGTCAATCTGGCTTCCCATTGGCTGGTATTGCCATGTCCTGCCTCCTTTAAAGGCTGCCGTTGCTTCCCAAAGTGCCTGATTCCGCTGCCTGCCAGGAGAGACCCGCTCCCAGGCAACTCCATCCCGTGAGTCCCTCCCCCCTTTGGAAGTCTCTCCCTCCCGCCATGTGGGCTCGTGCACGCGGCCGCTCCAGAGCAGACCGCCCTGCCGAGCAAGCCGTCTCTCCCTCCTCTCCCTTCCTGGCGGTGAGAGACTCTCGGCGGGCCGTGTGGGCCGGCTCTCTGCGACAACCCATGCTCCCCGCAGGCTCGCCACCATCAACCCGGATCCCGGGCTGCAAGCCCCTTTGTCACCCCTGGCGGGTTCAGGTAAGGCTGAGTGGGAGGGGGTCGCGCTTCCCGTCTCGCGGCCTGTTACCGCGATCCTGTAGAGTCCCGGGAAGGACGGGTGGGATGGGGCTGCGCTTTCCGCATCGTGGTCGGCTGCTGCCGTGACCCTGTGGAGTCCCGCTACCCCTCCCGGCACCCCCTCCACTCCGGGTCCCACCTCACATCTCCCCATCACAAACCCTGGCCGATTGGGCAAGGGAGCATTCTGGGACAGATAGTCAGCCACCAGCTGGAAACCCGCAGGTCTGTGTAAGGTAAGGAAATCGAACGGTTGTAGAGATAGGAACCATCTAAGCACCCGCTGGTGTGTATCTCAATAGTGGAATAGGCCTCCTCGTGAGGTACGAGCTTTCTGCTCACGAAACAGACGGGATGAAGTTCGCCCTCTTGTTCCTGCGAAAGTACTGCACCCAGTCCCTGATTCGACGCGTCCGTCTGAAGGAAAAATTGGCTATGGAAGTCGGGGCACCGAAGTACTGGATTTGAGGTGATCCTCTGCTTTAGGACATCAATGGCTTCCAAAGCAGCGGTGTTCTTGGTCAAATCAGGAGACCCTTTGTTCCTCAAAGCGTCAGTTAGTGGAGCTGCCACCGAGGAGAAATCTGGGATAAATCTACGGTAGTAGCCTATGAAACCCAAAAAGGCACGGATCTGTTTCTTCGTGGATGGAGTAGGAATCTCGTGAATGGCCTTGATTTTCGAGAATTGTGGTCGTATCGTGCCTCCGCCTACCAAGTGTCCCAGATATTTTGTCTCGTGTGCCCCTATCACTGTTTTCTTTGGATTAATGTGTAGGCCTGCCTTAAACAACTCAGACGCCACCTGTTCCAAGTGATGTACATGGTCTGTCCAGGTCGTGCTATACACGACGATGTCCTCTAAGTAAGCTGCAGCATAATTCTCATGGGGACGTAGTATGACATCCATCAGTCTCTGGAAGGTGGCTGGTGCACCGGGTAGCCCGAATGGCAAAACCTTGAATTGATATAGACCTTGGGGAGTTGTAAAGGCAGTCTTTTCCCAGTCCGTGGATTTCAAGGGGATCTGCCAGTAACCCTTAGTTAGGTCAAGCGTACTTAGGAAGGTGGCGGATCCTAGCCTTTCCAACAGCTCGTCCATTCGTGGCATAGGATATGCTTCGTAATTGGAAATCGTATTTAATTGTCGGTAATCCATACAAAACCTAATTGTACCATCGGGTTTTGGTACCAACACTATCAGGGATGACCATGGGCTGGTTGATGGTTCGATTATATCCATGCGGAGCATCTCTTCTACTTCGTTTCGGATAACCAGCCTTCGTGCTTCTGGAATACGATAGGGTCTTAGCCTAACAATCTGCCCGGGATCGGTTTTGATCTCATGTTCGATTAAATCGGTCCTCCCTGGTAAGGCCGAGAACGCTTCTCCAAAGGGTGACAGTCTGGTCAAAACTTCTGACTTCATGGAAGGAGTCAAGATGGTTCCCCATTTCACGTCTTATAGCTTGCCCTGTTCATGATTCACATTTTGTTCTGAGGTATCCTCACCGGTATCCATTGTGGCTACCAATACAGGCGCGGTCCATGCCTTTAGCAGGTTCACATGGTATACCTTGTCTGGTGTGGCTCGATCGGGTTGGTGGATCCGATACGTCACAGGGCTGAGTACCTCCTTAACTTCATAAGGACCGCTCCATCTGGCCAATAGCTTGTTAGTACTGGTGGGTAGTAGGATTAGTACTTGGTCTCCTATTCGGAAGGTTCTCATCCGACTTCCTTTGTTATAGTTTTTCTCCTGGTTTGTCTGTGCGTGTCCCAGATTTGTCTCGGCCATCGAGCGGAGTGCTGTCAGATGTTCCTTCAACTCTTCGGTGTACTCTGTTAAAGAGATCTCATCCGAAGTCTCCCATTCTTCTTTTACAAGATCCAAGATGGTTCAGGGTTGTCTTCCGAAAAGGAGCTCAAATGGAGAAAAAACGGTAGACGACTGTGGGGTGTCGCGTAATACCATCAAGACCAAGGGCAATATGCGGTCCCAGTTCTTCCCATCTGACCCGGTCACTCTCCGTATCATTTTCTTGATCTTCTTGTTGTACCTTTCGACAAGGCCATCAGTCTGAGGATGGTATACCGAGGTGCGTAACTGATGTATCTGCAGTCTTTCGCATACCTGCCGAAGTAAGGTGGACATAAAATTTGTCCCTTGGTCGGTGATAATTTCCGAGGGTAACCCCACTCTTGCGAAGAAGGGAATGAGCTGATTGCACAGTTGTCGGGCTGATGTTCCCTTCAAGGGAAATGCCTCTGGATACCGCGTAGCATAGTCAACAATGACTAGTAGATACTTGTATCCACGGGATGCAGGTTCTTTTGGTCCAACGATGTCCATGCCTATCCGCTGGAAAGGAACGTTAATAAGGGGCATCTTCTGCAAAGGGGCTTTTGCTGGTAAGACGCCACTTGTTAGCTGGCAAGTGGGGCACGCTTTACAGAACTGGGCTACTTCACCGTATATGCCTGGCCAGTAGAACCGTCTCAGGATGTTTTGCTGCGTTTTCAGGGAGGCCATATGTCCGCCACAGGGGTGGTTGTGTGCCAGTTGCATTATGACCATTCTATGGGGTTTTGGTAATACCAATTGTTCCTTTACAGTCCCATCGTCCGCCTTATATTTTCAGTACAATAGTCTGTGACGGAACAGAAAGCCAGGACCTTTTGTTACGTCTGGATCTTTCTCATTGGCCGCTCTCTCACAGGCTTCCCGACGGGTGGGATCAGTTAGGGTTTCCCCCCTCAGGGAGTCCTCATGATCCTCGGGTTGCCAGTTAATGGGTCGGGTCATGTAACTGGCTTGGCACCACTCTAGTCTATTCCGCCATTTATGTCCGGGAGGGTTTCTAGAGTCACCTATGTTCGTGGTTCTGTTACTCTTCGCTCTTTCTTCATCTAGTGCTTTACCAAAGTGGGGCAGGTCTGTTCCCAGGACCACTGGGGTGGGTAGGGTAGGAAGGACGGCAGCCTTTAATTGAGTGGTTTCATGATTCACCTCTATCTGTACCTCTCTCATCGGGTATGTTTTAATGTCCCCATGTATACACTTTATCGGTATAGAAATGTTAGGTGAATTAGGGTTATTACTCACGGTGGGAGATATGGCTGTTTGTCGACTTCCGCTATCCAGCAGCACCCGGGTCGGTCATCCATCCACCCTTATATCCACGATGTATGGACCAGGGCTACGTACTTCCGGATGTGGCTTCATATAGCCAATTTCCATCGGCTCTGTGGTCTTCCTTCTGGGGCAAAATCGGGCAATGTGACCCCATTCACCACACTCAAAGCACTGGGGTTGTCGAACTCCCGGGATTATGGGTGACTGTTTCTCCTCGTATCCAGTCTTACTTTCTTCTGGTTTCCTGAAAACCTCCTCTGGTTGCCTCCCTCTGGTGTGCGCCATTTTTGGGCCTTTTTGTACCTGATGTTCAATGCTTGGCAATGCCATCCTTCCTGGTATACTTGTTGAGGGGAAGCGACTATACCCGGCCTTTTGGTAAGCCGACGCAATGTCCACAGCTTCTGCCAACGTAGGCCTGTGTTGTTGCCTAACCCATCTCTGCATTGGGCCCGGCAAGGCTTCTATGAACTGTTCCAGGATTATCTTATCCAGGAGGGGTTGGTTGGCTGGTGTGGGGGACTGCATCCACTTCTCCGTCAGATCTTTAATGCGCTAATATAAATGCCTGGGACTCTCTCCATTTCTTAACTTGGTGTCTCTTAGCTGAAGGCGATAGGCCTCCTCATCCAGGCCTAGACGGTCCAGTACGGCTGCTTTAATTTCCCCATATGGAGTGTTACCATTGGGGTTCACAGCCTGATATGCACCCTGCATTACCCCAGATAACAAGGGAGCAACATACTGTCCCCAGCGCTCAGGCGGCCATTGCGCATCTCTTGCAATCCTCTCAAAACTTGTGAAGAAAAAGGCTGGATCCTCTCCCTCCTTGTACTTCTGGAGCAGGGTGGATGGCACCATGGGTTGGTTCCTCGTGCTGGCCACTGCATCTGTGAGCCTGATAATGTTCTCATGTTTGTCCTGGGCCGTGGTCTGTAGGGTGCCCTGTAATTGGATGGCTTGCTGGAACGCCTGGCGGTCAGCCACTGCCTGTTGCGTTCAGCCACTGCCTGTTGCGTTTGCAGCTGTATTAATTGCTGCAACTGCTGTTGGCCATCCGTCAGGGTTTTAATTAGGGTCTCCATCGCGTTGTCGCAAATCCCACCTTCGTCGCCAATGTAGAAATCAAGACCCGGACCGGGTTTGGGTTGCTGAAATAATACGTTATTTCTTGTGATTTTAAACTAAAGAAAGTATAGTCCACGAACTCCTTGAGAGTTACTTCACTCTTAGGCAGCCTTCCAGGGACGTGACTTAAACCCTCCTAAGTCTCCTTGGTGTCCGGATAGGCCCACCAGTTGTTCCTTCTCTCCTCGTCCTCTTCGTATGACTAGGAAAATCAACAACAAACGCTGGATTAGTTCCCAGGCTTTTATGTGATCTGAGTGACTTGCTTCCCCCCCAATGGAAACCTCCCCTGTCAATCTGGCTTCCCATTGGCTGGTATTGCCATGTCCCGCCTCCTTTAAAGGCTGCCGTTGCTTCCCAAAGTGCCTGATTCCGCTGCCTGCCAGGAGAGACCCGCTCCCAGGCAACTCCATCCCGTGAGTCCCTCCCCCCTTTGGAAGTCTCTCCCTCCCGCCATGTGGGCTCGTGCACGCGGCCCGTCCAGAGCGGACCGCCTCGCCGAGCAAGCCGTCTCTCCCTCCTCTCCCTTCCTGGCGGTGAGAGACGCTTGGCGGGCCGTGTGGGCCGGCTCTCTGCGACCACCCGTGCTCCCCGCGGGCTCGCCGCCATCAACCCGGATCCCGGGCTGCAAGCCCCTTTGTTACCCCTGGCGGGTTCAGGTAAGGCTGGGTGGGAGGGGGTCGCGCTTCCCGTCTCGCGGCCTGTTGCCGCGATCCTGTAGAGTCCCGGGGAGGACGGGTGGGATGGGGCTGCGCTTTCCGCATCTTGGTCGGCTGCTGCCGTGACCCCGTGGAGTCCCGCTACCCCTCCCGGCACCCCCTCCACTCCGGGTCCCACCTCACAGTCACACATTCTGATATCAAGTGGCGTATAGTGTCTGGTTCCTTTACCTCTTTACAAAACCGACAAAAGTTGTTTCCATGTGGTATCATTCCATGTTTGGCTAAGAGATCCCTGGTTGGCCAGAGATTAAATCTTAGTCTCATAAACTCTGATCTGTGTATGGGTGAAGGTGACTTCTGGAGATATAGTTCCAACTGGCTGGCTTTTTTGTGTAAAAACACATTTTTTGGAAAGTCTCGATATGAGATACATGTATCTTGTGTATTCTGCCAATCAAGTTGGAATAATTTAGTTTTAACCCTGACTGGGTTTGTTAAAAGGTCATCCAGAGATACACCAGCTTCAGCAAGGGAAATGATAAACAAATCTCGCCACTTACATATTAAATAATCATGTGTTCCAAAGACGAAATCAGCCAAAGCATTTATCAGCTTCAGTGAATTTAAGGCAAGTATACATTTCCGGAAAAGGGCATTGACCTGCCATAAGTATCTTGCATGTAATTATAGCAGCCCCAGTTCCGTTCTAATCCACGCAATGGGCGTGGTCATTGGCAGGCTCAGAATTTGCTTCCAATACCTGCCTTCCACCCAATTCCACATATTACCAGCAATAACCGGTTTGGTTTCAGAACCATATAGTAGGACCGTCGTAACCTTTTGTGAGAAATAGGTCAGTACTGGTTTAATGGAAAATTTCCCATATTTAACTTGGATTATTAATGCTTGGAATATCATTGCTTTTAGTTTGTTATTCAGGGCCATTATATAATTAGAATTATCTGCACCTGAAATAACCACTCCATGGTACGTATTATGTATTTCTACTATGACTATTGTAACTGATAATTTACTCTCCAAATACATATCATAGCGTGTTATTTATGTTTGGGAAAATCTGTGCAGAGACTTTTTTTGTATAAGCGAACAGTTAGGGTTCCTGGTCATGTTCCCCATGTGCTCACCCCTTAATAACACCTTACCAAGATTTTAGGCCGTTCGAAGACGCAAAAACCATTAGTGTCTTGTATGCATTCTAGAAATATTTGTCTACAGGCATCATTCCATACAGTTTAGGAGGACAGATATCCTGCATAATGCGATTTGACCGCAGGACTCAACACTTATGTGAAAACCTCTTAAACAAGTGTTGAGATTTTGTCGTTTGGGCAATAGTCAACTCAGCACATCACCTCGTCCTTGTTAATAAACGCCTCACGTGATCAAATGGGCATCTCGGACACCCACTATAGCCTCATGTCATGTACCTGATGAACACAATGCAATATAAAAGAATGCAGGGTTTACCCTTAAAGGTGTGTTCTAGTGTTCCAGGGACATCAGTTAGGGGTTGCCAGGGGTCGCACCTGCAAACTCTGAGGTCTCCCTTGCTACCCCCCTTTTTTAAATTGAGGCCCCTGGGCTGTGTCCAGCTGCATGTGGCTCTTTGTTTCTGGAGTGGCTTGTTTTCTGATAGCTATAGCCAGTAAAATGGCTCAGTGGGTTCAGCGCCCGCTGCTGCAATGTGTGTGTGTGATCTGCAGGGTGCAGGTTCAACTCTCGGCAAGGTCAACTCAGCCTTTCATCCTGCTGATGTTGATAAATGAGTATCAACACAGGTTGGGTGATATTGTATGCATATTTGTTCTATATGAAGCGCTTAAACTTAAGTGCTATTTAACAACACATTATTATCGTTTGGCTTTGGACGTCTGCTTGCATTCACTGTAATTTGGTAATATGGGCCTATATGCACTCATATTAACAATACATATGGTGATCCATTCTTGTATGAAATGTACATCACTTTACAGTGATATCGTACCCATATTTTGTATAGTTTACTTAGAAACAATCCTATGTGATGCCATTTCCTGTTTTGTCAAGGGGTGAAAGGTTGTCTTCCATCGCATCCCGTGATGTCACTTGAAGGTGGGGGTCAAATGACATCACTTCCTGCGATGTCATCAAAGATCAAGGGTCGTTTGATGTCATTTTTGCTACTTGGAATTGTGGTGAAATGACGTCCCTATAGTGTTCACCAAGAGCAGAGCTTCAGAAGCCAATAAGCCTAATGCACACATTAGTTATCTTGTGCAATGAAAGAATCTTTGTTGTACGGCATTTCCCACAGGTGTATGTCCCAATTAAGGAACACAGTGTGTGAGCATGCACAGATGTAGAATTGATTTCAATCTGGAGTAAGGGTGATACTCTGCATACAAACAGGAAGGCATTTGCTTATTTTAAGATCATGTTGCCGGTTTATGACTAGCAAGCCCTTTTTGGGATTTTGGTACTCGGTGTGAAAATGCAACTTTTTCCCCCCATTTTTGTACATATCTTTTTTGGCATGCATGCATGATACTTTTCTATATTATGTGGCTTTACAGCAAAACATGGCAACAATGGCATGACAGAAACTTGCAGAAGCGAAATCAAGCCACTCTCTACACTTTCTGCATGTGTCGAACATGGTTACAATGGTACACTGCTAACATTCGTTTGTTTGTTTATTTTTGTTATGCACATGTTAAAACATCATTATGTTGGAAAAACGACGCCATTTGCGTAAAATAATAATCCTCTCTTTTGGCTTTTGTATGATTAGGAAGACATGAATTTGAGTGAAGAGCGCAAGGCTCCGCTGAGGCAAAAGGACTTGGCCACGAAACGTGAAATGGTCGTTCAGTACATTTCTGCCACTGCCAAATCTGTAAGTAACTACGAGCAGCTTTCTAAATCCTAAGTGGATAAGCTTTCATGTTCTGCTTCCTGCTACTTAGAGTGGGAGCCCTGGCAGCGCGCGCCTCTGACGCAATGTATCCCCTTCAGTCTGCATCAAGCATTCCTCCCATCATGGACTTGGACGGACCGTCAGTTGTGCATAGATTCTCCATCAGAAAAGAGTACGCGTCTCACAACAGTTCAGTAATCCGAAGCATGACACTTGCCCTCTGTAAAATGCCAAGACTTTAGTAGACACTGGTCCTCATTACGACCCCGGCAGTAGCCGTGCTGGTAAAAACAGTACGGCTGCCGGCGGAGTCATGTTTTTTACAGCGAAAAAGTAACTCCCCATTCCGGTTTGAATCCCATAGGACGCAATGGGAATGGGGAGGACGGTAGATCCGGCACCATTCATAACGGCACTGGTGCTACCGTAAAAGTCTGCGAGCTGGTGCCTTTCCGTCGGCCAGGTCAGACCTGGAGGGTGGAAAGGCACCCGGCCCGCAAACTTTTACTCTGCCAATGGTACACCTACCGGCACCGTTGTTACCAGACCGGCAGGGTTGTAATGAGGCCCATTTCCTCACTTGGCTAATCCTTCGAATTGGGTGCGTCTTTTCTCTGTGGCTTATTGGAATCACGTGAGAAGCTGACTGTACCTTAGGAAATCAACGTGAAAATATCACACATGAATTAAGATACCTTTGGCATAATCTCATGTGTGGTTGAGGTTGCCCATGTCAAAATGGGCATTTTAACCATTTTACAGCTGGCTAACACACACACTATCTGAATATAAATCTGGTCTGAAGTGTATATGGAATATTGCAATGTTTTATTAAGAATTAGGCCTATTATAGAACATTTGCATCTGTGCTAATTCAATAATGACTCAGGCAAAAAGTACCATAAATTCAAAAAAACAATTCTCTCCTTGCATGTTTGCACCAGATCAAGGATTACCTGTGTCATATTTTTTTAGGTTTACCTCTGTGCAAAAATACATTGAAAGAACCTATGTTTGTGCTAGAGTAGTGTTTGCCCTTCTCATAACTGCACTAGAAACCCAATAGTTTTAATAGTTATTTACACTAGGGAACGTTTTCCCTGGTGCTGCTATGTTTTCGCACTAGAGCACAACTAGAGCACATATTGCCCTAGTACAAAAGTGCATATTTATAGAAACTTTGCATGGTACAAGTTGATGTTTTTTAATATTGGAGGATAACATGCCGCAGTTCAAAAGGGGTTTCTTTCAGTGTTAGGTTGGCGCAAGGGCAGTGTCTGCTCCCGTGCTAATACATATGGCAGTAGCACTAGGCCCTAACCTTGCCTTGATGTAAACATGCATTGAACAAATGTTTTCTTCATTAGGGCAATTTTTGCTGGCGTGTGCTTACCGTGCAAAATTGCACAAGTTCCACATTTCTGCAATGAGGACCCTGATGCTCAGACCATTCACTGATACTTCTTGGCAAGACCATTTAATTACGTCATATGGTCCTGTAAAATGCAGTTCAGAGAAACGCATATCTTCAAAACGTATGAATCCTAAGCACTGAACCGGCTGATTCATAGTCTCAGCATCTTTTCACTGTATGTCCTGTATACATTCAAACAGATGATGTTATTAAGAGTACTGCAAGTATAACCAAATGTTACAGGCACTAGGGACTTCAGCGTTAAATCATTTATTGGCATATATTTATGAAAAATGTTGTTTCAATTATAGAAATACTTCAGTGAAAACGCTGCTGATGTTGGCTCAAACTCAAGAATGTTCTCCTTGAGATCAATTGGCACTCTCAGGCATGTTTGCCTGTGATTCCTTGTGTAAACTGGGCTCGGGGCTGTTGCCAAAACTGACGATATGTGCATTCTTCAACTTTTGATTAAACGACTCTGTTTGGAATAGTTACCAAGTGGGTTGACGAGCACTCCGTGCCATGCCATGCCATGCCACAAGTGAAGTCAAACGGTGCCTGCAGCTCTCCATCCATCTTTAAGAGTTGGAGAAATTGCTGCATGTGAGTAATAGTAATTGATAATTATCCACAGCACTGCCGTGGACACCTTTTTATAGCAGAAAGGTGGTCTGCGGGGTACACCGAGCCAGCCAATTATCTATCCAGAACAGCAACCAATGGCTGACAGGCCCCTGGTATAAGTGAGGGTCATTGCTATAGCGCAAATCGACCAAACACTGACAAACACAATAGCTTTTACTTTATTACTTGCACTGGCAGTTTCATATCCCAGCTGCAGCCATCTTGTTCCCAGTGACAGAGGAACATGCGCGAGTGATGTCATCACATACTAAATAGTCTCCTTTTAGGGCCACAAAGGTCCGGAAAGATCGAGTGAACGAGACAAAGAGAAGGGTTGTGGGAGCCTGGGATACCCAAATAGGATACCGTCAGAAGGGTCAAGAAGAGAAGGGTTACCGATAGCCCAGAGTGCCAAGTGAGTGATTGGGAGGAGCCAGAGGGGCCCAATAAACCAAGCGAAGCACCCAATACCTGAACCAAATGGGGCGATACTCACACAAATGATTGAGAGGGATTAGGGAAATCTTGCTCCATCTAATGACTTTTTGGCATTTGGTTTTTACTGGTGCTTAAGACTTTTTGTTTTTGTTTTTGAGCTTTGGAAATTTGAGATGTGAAATAAGAACCACCGTTGAATTGCTGAATCCAGAACTAGGAGAAATTCCTGAGACACCCGAGAAATATTGCAGTCACCAACACTGAGCGCAGGGCAATCGAACATATTTTCTTTTACTCTTTTCTAAGTGGTAGGGCCAGTTTAGTGGATAGGTTTGGATGGAGGATTATTTTTATTTTGACTATTTATGGGCACCCTGGTTTAGTGAACTCCCCTTTGGAAATAGATTGAATGAAGTTACTTGAAACCTATGTCTAATGGTCTGAGTCCTCCTTCTGGCTTTCCACAGGTTGCTCGTGTTTCCGTGGAAAGGGGACAGGGCCTGGTCGTTTGGGCTGGGCTGCTCTCATTGGTGGAAGCACCCGACTTATTTGCATATGGCTGAACCCCTTTCCACTGGCACTTTTTGGGTGATAGTTTGCCACCTCACTGTATGAGAGAGGATATGCCCAGATGTGGGTCCCTTGCTCGATGTGCCATACAACCAAGCTGCCCCTCACTGATGAGGCCCAACAAGGCCACATCATGTAGTGGAAAGGTTGTGTTTCTGTGCAGAGGGCACCTGGCCTAGCAGTTCGGGCTGGGCGCACTACCTGACTGATTTGCATGTGGCTGGACCCCTTTTGCAAAGACACAGGCAAGCAAAAAATGGTGGTGTGGAAGATTGCCCAGAGCAATGTCAGTGGTTCAGATTAATTTAAAACTGTCCACACATTACTTTTGTGGATATACACTATGGAATGGGAACACATACTATCTAGGATCTGGCTGGCTAGTGTTGATTGCCTAAAGGTGAACACCACATCTTTTTTACACCTTCTAGGTTGAACTTATCTTGGGGTCCCACAAGAATAATCGTATGAGGAATTGCAGCTTCCACCCACACACATCTCACTTAATCATTACCTCTGAGTCTTACACTCCTTGCCCTGATGTCCATTCTTTCCTTTACCTTCCTTCTACTATCCTCCCTTCTCTTCCTCCCACTCTCCTTTTTCTTTCCCTTTCTCTTCTCTCTCCTTCTGATGTTCTTGCATGTCATGTCCACTCCTAATTACACTCTATTCTACACTTCACTACTCTCCTCTTCCCTCTTTCCACTCTACACCCCTCCTTCTCTTTCATCTCGTTTCACTCTTTCAATCACCTCTCTAATTCAGCTTCATTTACTCCCTACACTCCAATTTAGCCTCACTCGCCTCACCTACTATTAAAAATCTAAAACCCAAGTACCAGTTTCTCTCACCAATCATTACCATACCATGCACGCACTCTTCTGAAGTTTCTACCATGCTTCACTCCTCCATCTTTCTTCGACCTGGTCTCCGGTCCAACTTCTCAGCTGAACAAACCACACTCCCATGATCTTCCCATGCCTTTTTATTCCTTCCATCCCATTGGCATGCATTCTATGCTGGTTCACTGGACCAACCACTGCCTTGCTTTCCTCCATGGGCTTGGTTATAAATATGTAAAACAATAAAGCACCATTTAAGCCCCATCCCTCTTTGAACGCTGATCTGCTGATGTCCTGAATTGACAGCCTGCTCCTGCAAAAGTAAATTTCTGACATTTGGTGTCAGATAAGAATCTGGATTTCTGGCCTGCACTGACCAACTTTCTGCCACCTTGATATTCACTGCCACATCTCTTGCTGGTGGGCTGTATGTGCCAACCACTCTACAGGGAATTTTGGTCTTGGTGGTACTGAAAGGGAAGGGAGAAAATATTGACAGCATGTTATGCAGCAGGCCTGGGATGATCAATAGTGGTACTCTGCAGTTGAAGCCAGGCAAATGTGTGTTGGGGGGGCAGAAGGTGCACCGCATCCAACATCCTCATCCCACAGCAAGGTCTGGAGTGGTTCTGTCAAACACCCTGGTAGGCCTCTTGTCCCAAGATGAGAGGGGTTCCCATCCCCTCCTTTGACAGGATCAGACTCCTGACCAGGTTTTCCAGGCCCTACTGTATAGCAATCTAATTCTAAGAAAAGATGCAGAGCAAGGTGCCATGTTAAAAACAAACATGTAAACTGTGGCCTGTGCACAGAATTTAGACATGTGCAAGCAAAATGTGCAATATTTTCAAGACCCCTAAAATCAACATATAGTGACCAGTGAAGAGTCAATCTTTTCCACGGACAAAGAAAGCACTGTGCACGTTTTATGAAACCGTAGACTTGCTCATTCCAATGTGACCATTACTGCATTATAAAGTGACAGAGGAAAATGAATTTGCATTTGATGCTGCTGTTGGTTCTATTATCCTTCACAGAAGTGAAGAGTTAGGATTAGGATACCTACAGATGTTGAAAATGTGAACCTTCGATAGGAATTTGTTTGAGAATCCAATACAATCGATTAACTGCCATCTTCGTGGAAAATGTTAAGACAAGGGGAGCAGGAACATGTATATTTAAAAGCTGCAATTGTGAAACACACTACATTAAATAAAACCAACCAAGACTGACGTCTGACATCTGATATGATATGATATGGCATTTGTGACGTACCTATACACAAGTGTTTCAAGGCGCGACGAGGCAGGGGGAGGGACAGGGAGAGACAGACAACGATCCTACTAGGCCAGGTGTCATTCAGATCGCGCAAGTGCAAGGGTAGAGGGGAAAGGGAAAAGTCCAAGGGGAAGGGGAGAGGGGAAAATGCAGTACATGGTTAGTAGAATACAAGATAAATAATAGGGCCAGCTGGTGGCAAGTGCAAGGTAAGTGCCGGGAGGAGGGGCTGTAGGATACAGAGACAGTCCCGTAGTGCAGGGAAGAGTGGCTGGGCCAAGGACCGAGATCGTTGAGTGGCCCAGTTGCAGATTCAGTGCAGGTTTGCTGATTTTAGCAGGGGAGAGAGTGAGAGAAAGCGGAGGCAAAGAGGAAGGTTTTGAGGTGCTTCCGGAACCGGAGATGGTTCTCCTCAAGTTTCCGGGAGGCAGGAAGGCTGTTCCAGAGGGAGGCCCCTGCTGCGGAGAGAGATCTACCCCCAACCCTTTGCTTGGAGAAGCGGCTGACTCTGAGGGAGTTGGAGGTGGATGAAGAGCTTGAGAAGGAAGATATTTAGGAAGAGAGAGTTGAAGGTATTTTGGCCCAAGGCCCCAGAAGGCCTTGTGGACAATGCAGAGGGTTTTGAACTTAATCCTCGCAGCCACTGGGAGCCAGTGTAGTGATTTCAGTCCTGGAGAGATACGGTCCCTGGGCTTGAGGCCAAGGACAAGTCTTGCAGTCCTGTTCTGGATGAGTTGCAAAGGGCGGAGAGTAGAGATAGGAAGATTTAGATAGAGGATGTTACAGTAGTCCAGCTTCGAGAGAACCAGGGCTCTAGAGACAGTGAGCTTCTGGGGGAAGGAGAGGAAAGGAAGGATACCTCTGAGGAGGTGTAGCTGGTAGTGTGACTTCTTAGAGACGTCAGATATGTGAGGAGAGAAAGAGAGTGTGGAGTCGAAGATGACCCCGAGGTTTTTTGCCTTGCAGGTAGTTACAGCAGGGAGAGGGCAAAGGGAGGCCGGCCAGAGAGCTGCAGGGAAGGAGGGAGTGGGTGTGCCGATGAGTAGAATCTCAGTCTTACTGGCATTAAGGCAGAGGTCGTTGGCGGCACACCATTCATGGATAGCAGAAAGACAGTCAGAGATGAGGGAAGGGAAAGAGGAGCTGGGTATCATCCGCGTAGCACTGAAAGTTGGGACAGAGAGTGGCGATGTGGTGAGCAAGGAGTGCCAGATACTGGCTGAACAGCCAGTGGGAGAGGTTAGATCCCTGGGGGACACCACAGGTAGAGAAAAAGATGTCAGAGAGGAAGGACCCCAGTTGGACCTGGGAGGGTCGATTGGAGAGGAAGGAGGTCAGCCACGCCAGAGCCTGACCAGTGATACCCAGGTTATCACAGAGACGGTTGAGCAGGATGGTGTGGTTGACAGAAGGCAGAAGAGAGATCGAGCAAAATGAGAACACAAGGGGTGTTAGAGTCAAGGTTTGAGAACAGGCCTCACGGATGTTCAGGAGAGCAGTTTCCGTGCTTCTTGCAGCTCTGAAGCCGGACTGATGGTCATGAAGACTACCAACAGATTCAGCATGGAGATTAAGCTGGGAGATGGCTAGTTTCTCCAGGAGCTTTCCCAGGAAGGGAGTGATAGAGATTGGGCGATAGTTAGCTGGGCAGGAGGGGTTGGAAGAGGGTTTCTTAAGAAGGGGGTGCACAAGGGAGTGCTTCAGGCGGGATGGGAAGAATCCAGAGGCAAAGGAGTGATTGCAGAAGTCAGCCAGGGCAGGAGCCAAGGAGTCGATGTGGTCCTTGATAGTTTTGGAGGTACAGGGGTGGACCTGTTTTGATGAGACCTTCATAGATCGGACTTGTCTCGAAACCTCATCAGCAGAAAAAAGGTGAAAGGCAGAGAAGGAGGGAGGAGGGCTGGCTGCAGAAGGGCCAGAGGAAGAGCAGGGAATAGAGGGGGGGATAGGAGGAGAGTGAGGACAGGACGTCCTGAGTTTTTGAAATGAAGTGAGAGGCCAGTGCCGTGCAGAGGGCCTGGGAGGGGACAGGAGAGGTAGCGACTGCAGTAGGATTGGCCAGCTCCTTGCAGATTTTAAAGAGTTCGGCCGAATTGTTAGATGCCGCAGAGATACAGGCTTGGATAAGGGCTCTCTTCTTGGTGAGAACGGAGAGCCGGTATTGCCTTTGGAGCAGGCGGCAGGCCAGTTTGTCAGAGGATGAACATGAAGCACGCCATTTCCTCTCTGCCACCCTGCACTTGCGTTTAAGGGTGACGAGATCCGAGTCATACCAGGAGTTACATTTGTTTTAGGCTTCAGGCGGCTTCTCATGACATGGGCAAGGATATCAAGAGTATCAGATATAGCAGAGTGGAGAGTGGAGAGGGCTGTGTCAGGGTGGGAGTCAGCCGAAGAGGGAACGGGGGGGCAAGAAGGTGGTAGCGAAAGCCTCAACTGACACGCTCTTCATGGGTCGGATGACCGCGAAGGTGGGTGGCAGTGATGACGGTGGCTTTGCCTGTGGGGTAGGGAAGGTGAAGTGGGAGGATAGGAGAAAGTGATCACTCCAGGAGAGAGGGACAGAGAGGGGAAGGTCAGAAGAGATCAGAGCATCAAGAGTGTTCCCTGCAGAATGGGTCAGCCCAGACGGGAGAATAGAGAGTGAGAGAGAGTCGCAGAGGTCGCGAAAGAGTCCAGTGGGAGGACAGGAGGCATCAAGGTGGATGTTGAAGTCTCCAAGAAAGAGGAGTTGAGTGGTTGAGGACAGGAGTGAGGAGGAGAGGTCAGCCCACTCAGAGAGGAAGGAGGAAATTTGACCAGGTGGCTGATAGATAGTAGCCACAGTAAGGGAATGGCTAGGAGAGAGAGAGAGTTGACAGACAAGGCTTTCAAAGGAGGAGTAAGTCTGCGTAGGAGTGACAGTGGCAGGAATCCACTTAGGGAAGATAAGGGCCACACTCCCCCAGCACGGTTGGGCCTAGGCAAGGAGAGGATCTTGTAACCGTCAAGTAGGAGTGTGTCAAAGCTGGTGACAGAGCTGGCCGTGAACCATGTCTCAGTGAGACCGAGGATGTCAAGGTCCAGTTCCTCAAGAAGGCGACAGATATCAGAGGAATGTTTGACGGCAGAGCGAGAGTTGAGAGTGGCAATGTGGAGAAGGTTGCCATCCTTGAAGGACTTCCGGGGAGGGGTACAGATCAGAGGCACGCCCTGTGGAGGTGAAGGAGCCCGAGAGAGGGCAGGGTGAGAGGGTGGAGGCAAGGTAGCCGAGGACAGAGAAGAGGGGACAGCAGGAGAGGAAAGGAAGTTGATGAAGCGCGGGAAGCATCTATCAAAGAGGTGGAGGTTGGCCTGAGGGCCTTGGACCAAGACAGTCCCATTAGCGTAGACATTAATGGTGGCCTTAGAGGAGCGGAAGGGGGCCAAGAGGACATCCCAACAGGTGCCACCATTAATGGGAGAAGAGGAGAAGGGAGAGAGCACAGAGACCATAAGAAGGGTCCATAGGTCAGGGGAAGGCACGAAAAAGTGGATGTCAGTAAGTTTCCTTGGAGGAGGCACTAGTGTAGGCATCAGCGATAGGGAGGCCTGGGTTGGAGACCAGGATATCCTTTTTAAACTTTTTCTTACCAGATTTAGTGAGGAGAGCAGGATAGTCAATGGAGAAGTAGTTAGAGAAGATAGGCGAGATAGAGAGCACCATGGAATAAGGAGGGAGTGGGGGGGGAGACAGACGAGAGCAAGCAGACAGGAATGAGCGGCAAGCCCTAGTTTACCACAATTTCAGAGCAACAGTAACACAGTAAATGCGTATTAGGTACCCAGTGTAGAGGCCACCTAAATTTGAGAGTCCTGCGAGGGGAGTAAAAAGTCCTAGATTACCACAATTTCGGAGCAACAGTAACACAGTAAATGCGTATTAGGTACCCAGTGTAGAGGCCACCTAAGTTTGAGAGTCCTGCGAGGGGAGAAAACCCCAAGTAAAATAACATAACTGATATGCCTTGCACTATCAAGGAGTTGGAATTCAGCAATAAAGCCAATGGGCCTCATTATAACTCAGGTGGTGTCTGTGCCCGAAAAAAGGTCAGGCTCCCGCCAGAGGTATTTATTTTTACCGGTGCCTGGCAGTGAAGAATCACCAGGGCATTACAACACCAGTGGTTCCTGAAGGCAGGCGCCAGAAAATGTAACTCCCCATTCCCATTTGAGTCCCATAGGACTCAATGGGAATGGGGAGGACAGATGCACCGGCACTGTGTGCAACAGTGCTGGTGCATCCGTCGAAGTCTGCGGGCGGTTGTCGTTCTGCTTGCCAGGTCAGACCTGGTGGGTGGGAGGGCATCACAGCCGCAAACTTGTACTTTGCCGGTCCGGTAACAACGCTGCTGGTTAGCCTACTGGCACCATTGTTACCGGACCGGCAATGTTATAATGAGGCCCAATGGCCCTCATTACGAGTATTCCGGTAACCCGCTGGAGCTAGCGGCGGGTTACCGGCAGACTCGCCTTACCATTTCCACCACCTGATAGCCAAAAATACTGGGATATTATGGGTGTCGGAAAACCGGTATGTTCCCATTCCCATCGGAATGGGAACCCTGAAGCACTGACATAGTAATGGTGCTTCAGTGACAAATCTACCGGTAGGGCCCAGAACTACTGGCAGGTCAGGCTTGCGGGTAGTTCACAGCCCTTCCGGCAGACTTGCTACTGTAACCATTGTTACTGCCACTTTTTTCCTGTCAGGCAAACTTCTAATCAGGGCGAATGACTGTCTCTGAGACTAGGTCGCAGAGAGGCCAAATTTGTAATGAATTCTAAGGCGGCTTATTTATGGCATGGATCTGTTTTATCCAACCTGGTATTTCAATCGCTTAGGCTTTCACTGAAGGATGGAAAAGATACCTGGAAAAACCAAGTGTTTATCAAAAGTCTTCCAGATCCAGGAACAGTGGAAGGAATTACTGTCATGAACCTGCCCAAAAATAAACTACAAGGGACAAGACCTCTGCCAGGCCTCTGGGTCATAAATACTATACTTTCAGCTATGGATCAACAGCAAAAATAACTCCATATAATATGTGTAAACCGAGAACAATAAATGCCTTTTAAATGATTTTGCTTATAATTCTTAAGCGGAATGTCGTACAATGTACATTTTTTTTTTGAAAAGTTCTTCTTGAAATACTCTATTTGGTGGTATAAAAATGGAATTTGTCATTTTTATTATGCAAATTAGGAGAATTTTGTTGTGCTGAGACTGCGAATGCCAGGTATACATATGTCCTAGCATCCGTAGTAACAAGCCTGTTGCTTTGTCATGGAAAACATAATTTGTGCAGAAAAGTATAAATAAGTTATAAGACAACATCTGTAAGTCATTAAACACTGCACCTATCATGATGAAAAATGTCATTTGGTTCCTGTCAGAGAGAGAAATCCGGTCAACCAATCCGTAAAATGGTCATACGTGTATAATTCACTATTTCAGTATGTTGCAATTTTTTTAATGCTAGAGATCGCTGCAATGGAAGGGAAACTGTATTAAGAAGTGACTCCCATCGGACTGCCCTCTTCATTAATATGCCCAACGACTGCAGAGGCATATGTCTTTAGTGATGTCACTTTTGGAATGCTGTCCAATCACATACATTGACCATTTAGATTGGGGAAATTATACACACTTCAAAAAAGGTTGGGTGTGTGTTCTATGAAAGGTTCAACACATACTCACTAGGGGACAGACTCCCTCACTTGCTCACTCACTGACTGAGGAGATGAAGGAGAAAAATTGCTAACAGGAAGGAGAACGAATAGATTGCTTTCCTTTTGTACCCATGTAGAATTTTCATCAGAGATCTGTGAGTGAGGCATAACAGCAGTTCAAGTTCCAGACCTTCTTCAGAGAAAGAGACAGTAGGCCTCATTACAACCTGCCAGGGCCGGATCGCAGTAAATCTGTGACGGCGGTAAAAACATTTCCGTGTCCGCAAGGTTGCGGAAAGACCGTCCGATTACATGTTGTCGGTCGCGCACACCACACGGACGCGGAAACGTTGTTACCGCCATCACGGAAAAAGTCACAGAAATGGACATAGCGCTGCCACAAGTAACGCAAAACCTGTGTCCGCCTCCGTCGCCACAGACACGGAACCGGAAATACCATGATTGCCAAAACAGGAAACAGAGAGGCGGCCATCATATAAAAGCAGCAGGCTACCCTCACCCAGCTGGTGGAGAGGCAGCTTGAGGAATCTAGGCTGCAGAGGGAGAGCTATAGCACCTCAGTGAGTCGCCTATCAAGGTCTATTGGACGCATTGCAAGCACAATAGTCACCCTTGCACGCCATGTGCAGGAGGGTAACGACAACACCTCCAGGCTCATAGAGGCCATGTTGATTGGGCAACAGGCAAATCTGGCACGGATGCCACCAATACCAGAACCCCATCCAGCTCCACTACTGCCAGTCCAAGGAGGCGCTCGAGTAGACTAACGGGGCCCTCGGGCAAGGTTGCACAGGCACAGAAGCGCACACGGAAGTGATGGCAAGTGTGTGGGGCAGTGCAGGACACACGTGGACTTGAAGGGTGTGAGAGGGGTGGGCACATTTGGGTGGTGGGGGAGGTAGTTTTGGGGGTTTGAACAATGGGGCCTGGGTGGAGGTGGGTACGTTTGGGTGGTGGGGGAGGTAGTTTTGGGGGTTTGAACAATGGGGCCTGGGTGGGGGTGGGTACGTTTGGGTGGTGGGTGGACTCGGGTGTACAGCTTCCCTAACCAATGCACCTCCTTCCCTGTTGTGTTTACATCAATATATCACCATTTGCAATTAAGACATACATGTGTGGACATTGTTCATTTCATTGAAAGTGCGACTAATCATTTATTGTCGTCACCATGTTCGTGCATTGCTGTGAATGTGCTGTGTCTCAAAAGTAAATGCGAATCAGGCCATCCCGTGCTCTCTGGCCATCAAGTTGGACCCCCAGGGGGAGGTGGTGCCATCCCATCCCCATCCCCATCCCCATCTCCATCCCCATCCCCATCTCCATCCCCATCCCCATCTTCATCTTCCTCATCTGCGTCTGGTGGCATTGGGATGTTCCTGCGCAGGCATATATTGTGCAGCATGGCTCATACGAGCATGATTTTACCCGTCTTCACTGGTCTGTACAGCAGTGATCCGCCAGATCTGCTCAGACAGTGGAAACGTGCCTTCAGCAGTCCGAATGTCCTCTCAATCATTCCACATGTGCGGACATGTGCCCTATTGTATGCCTCTTCATGCCTGTTCCTTGGTCTCCGTTCAGGTGTCATCATCCATGGCGTGAGTGCATATCCGGCATCACCTACATGGGATGTAGATGGGGGAACATGTCAGTGTCTGTGGCATCATGTACTCATCTGATGCTGTGCAATCTTGTATCATTGTTCATTCATGCATATGTGCCATGCAGTGTTTGGAGGTGTATATTGGGCATCAGAATGTATGTCGGAAACTGGATATGGGCCAACACATTAACGTGCATGTCTACTGTGCCCTGCGGGTGACATTTGATTGTGAGCATGTTACAGTGCACTGCTGTCAACACATGGCAGAGTGACTCCACTGTACTGAAGTAGTAAATGCACAACGTCTCATTTACAGGCATCTCGTGCATTTTGAGGGCAGTGTTTCATTTGAGGGTGGGTGTCTGCAGTACAAGGTTCATGTGACAGTGACGGGATGGGCTGTATCAGGGTGTGCACGGGCACATTGTGGTGACCTGTCATGTCTTCCTTTGTGATGTTTGGTATCCGCTGTGTATTTGGCAAATGGAAGGGGGGTGATGCATGTGCGGTCACAGCGGCACACTCACAATGCTCATTGGCCTGGACAAACACACCCCACTTCGACAGGGTTGGTGCATTGTCAGCTGTACTCACCCAATAGCCATGTGCTTTGTCCGGCATAGCGTTGCATGTACCGTAGCAACGTGGAATTCCGCAGTACCATTGAGTCATGGGTTGAGCCTGGGAAACATGTGCAGCAGTGTGTGATCAGTTGCATGGCATCACATACCATCTGTACATTCAACAAGTGATACTGTTTCCTATTGCGAGCTCAATTGCACATGGTACTGTCAGCTCAACGTGGGTGCAGTCAACTGCGCCTATGCAATTTGGCATGCCTGCTATGGCATGGAAGGCCAACTTGGTGGCAATGACCTCGGGGAGGGTGCGGCACATGGTGCAACAGGGCATCCAGTACCTGTACCAGGATTTTTGAAAAACAGGGTTGTGATATGCCGTGCAGCTCACCAACCGTGTGTTGATAGGTTCCAGTGCCAAGGAAATGCAGTACTGCCACAACCTTCAGGAGGGAGGGGGGTGGCGGTGGAGGTGTCAATTTGGCTGCTGATGTCCTCAATCATGGTGGTGATGTGCAGTATTGTTGCACGGTCCAGCAGGTATAGTGTGTGGATCTGTCCTGGGGTGAGGTTCCAGGGTGAGGCCCTGATGCGTGGTATTGCTGGCTGCCTGCGGGGTAGGGCCGACTGGACAATGTGGTTTGCCATAGGTGCAGGGTTGGCTGGTTGCCGCCTGCGCCTCCTCCGCCTCCTCCTCCTCCTCTGCGCCATTACTGCCATCATGTGCAGTGCTGCCTGTTGGTTGAGTAGGCCCAGTCCCAGTGCTACTAGAGCTGCTGCCTGCATGGTTCTGTGTTGTGTTGGGCTGGGTGTGGCCCTTTTTGTAGGCTCCCAGTGGGCTGCTAGGTCCAGCTGGGCTGATTTGGTGCGCCTGTGCTCTGATTCAGTTCAGCAGGCAGTGTTTAACGTCAGGTTCGCGGTGGCGGCGGTACCGCCACCGTGATCACGGTTTTAACGCAATTTTTCTGGCAGTGTTTTCGTGTCCGCGCTATTTGTGATGCTCGCGGTGTTTCGTGTTGCCGGTAACAGAGGGGTTTCCGTGCAGACAGACTTAACGGAACACTTATTTCCGTGGTGGTGGATGGGGTTGGTGCTATTTCCGGGGCCGAGGGTCATGATTGGGCGGACGTGGAAACAGTGCGGGTATGGTTTTACCGGCAGTGTTAATTCCGGACCGGAGTACTTGTAATGAGGCCCAGTATCATTAATTAACTTTTGGGGCACCCCTGGTCCAGGGATGAATATCAGTTTCTAAACCATTAATCAGCTCCACACCTCTTGTACACCATAGGGGATCCAAACAGATTGGAAAACAAGTACATTATAAACCTCCTTGTCCAATTTTGTTAACATGGATGGAACGGCAGGTATATTTCCGCAAGGTCATGGATCGTTGGTTAGTTGCAACACATTGAAAATACAGTTACCCAATCATAAAAGTGACTGTACAGTCAAGGTGGTATAAAATATCTACTTTGTTATCATTACAACATCCAGTTCTAGCACACTACAAAGTCCAACCCACCCTGTAAAGGAGCAGAGGATGGACAGTTTCACGAAGAAATGGGATACACTCTGGATATTGACCGGAGGGTAGTCAGTAAAGCAATCCATCTTAACTGTTCAAGGTTATTTGGTTTCAGCACCAAGGGAGCAAGTGGTCGTAAATGTCACTAGGGGCCTTCGGGGAAGGACCAGGGGGGCAGACCCACAATTTACCTGGTGCTTCAGATGATTTTGATGCTTGACAGTGTCAAGTCAGTTCCAGCATGCTTTGCAGCGCCTCCAACAGAGTAAAAATGGGAGACAGGCACATGTATCAGGGAGCAGGCAGTTCGGCAAGCAAGGCTGGACGGATGGCTGCAGGCCGGCCTACACAGTGGCTTGGGGTCAGGAATCTTTGCCTCTGTGCTGGTTGGTGGATATGGAATGCTGGTCGAGGCGTCTCGGACGGCTTTAGTGACTGCAGTGTGAGAGCAATCAGTGGTGCAGCTGGTCACAGTTCGAGGGCTCGACTGCCTCGGAAATGTCCTAAATAGATGGACGCTGGTTAATGCTTGTTGTGGCACTCCTCCTATCTTCTTCACAGGGCTGGTGTCATCCTTTAAAGCAGCCACCCAAAGCTGAGGAGAGTGTTTGCTGGCAACAGCCTTGTCCTCTCTTCAGAGACACTGCCACTTCCCACCTAGGAAGCTTGCTAGCAGAACCTAGCTGAGCATGCTGAATGCTGGCTGGGTACTGTTTCTGGAGTTGCTGGATGGGTCTTCTGATTCCAGTATCTCCATCTGTTCCCTGGGATATATTTAGGGGAGGAATCTTGCTTCCCTCCTGGAAATCCTGGCCTTCTTTCACTGGCAGAAGCTGTATGGCAGATTGTTCCTTCATCTAGGCTCCAAATGAGCCCTTCTTCTTACTCCTTTCAAAGTTGTTGGATGATCTGCTATGTGTGGGGCTCAGCCCTCTTCTAAAGCCAAATTGACTCCAGTGATTGGTGCAGGCTAAGTCTGCCTCTAGGAACCAATGCTGGGTCCCCACCAAAAATCTTCTGTCATGCGTGTAGTCTGGACCAGAGTGCTTTGTGACAGGAAAGGTAAAGGGTGACAACATGTACCCCTAAGTCCCACTCATCTTGCTGTCTGTTGTAGATCAAAGTGACTTTCTGGTTAACTGAGCCCTGTGTATCTCTTGATGAAAGTGCAGTTCTCCATTGAAGTTTTTGATGAAAGCAGACTTTGCTGTCTCCCTTAAATTACACAATTCTTCCCGCTGAAAGGGGTCCTCTCTGCAGGGGTTGTCTACAGTAAATAGTGGACCCAGACATGCCATTCACAGCCTTTCATACAGAGGGGTGGGGCTAGCTTCAAGATGACACATTGCATATCCAAGCAGTGTTAGTCCAGCCTCCCTTTTGTCTGTTCTGCTTGAGTTAACTCTCATCAGTATGCACTGCCACCAGCAGATTTAGACAATAGAGAGGCAGCTCCATGGAGCCTTTCATATTTTAATTAGGCTGGCATTGGCCGGAGGCAGGTGTCGCCTTCCCCCTCTGAGTCTCATGGCCCTCATATTCCAGCTGAACATGACGGGCGAGAACGGCACCTGTAAGCTGTGTCCTCCCACAGTACAATCGACTATGAGTTTGTTGTGTGGTGAGCAGGGAAAATGTGTGCTGAATGGCCTTAAACTTTTTCGGAACTTGCTCTCCCATCATTCAATTTCATTTCCAAAATAAAAAAAAGCCCAGGTGAGTGCACACTCCCTGTGCAGATGGTCTAATTCCTCACATACTGCAAACAGGGTGTGGATGAAAGCTGATCCCATCTTGCTCACTGATGCCAACCTGTTCCTAGAGGAGTCCAGAAGTGGGTGCCCACTTGTTCGAGACAGCTGAAATAAATTCATATGCAATTATAAAATAAAGGGAAAATAATCCTGAGGGGTGTGATATTGTAACGGAAATTAGATTATATCCTGGTCCATGTTATATGCCATTACTGCGGTGTGGGAATGTATACATTAATTGTGCATCCAGAGTATTTAGGGAACATTTCAGAAGTGTATGTGCTTCTGGAAAAATATATATTTGACAGGATAGGTCCAATAGTGTGTCTATAGTTATTGTTTTACCTACAAGCTTTGTATTGGTGGTTACATTAACTAACCTTATCCGCTGTTTCTTCGTGTGCGATTTGAAGCAGAGAGGTTTTCTCTTCACGCACGTGGTTTCACCCGTTCGGAACTACATTTCCCTGTGTGTTTGTAGTTCTTTGTTTATATTTCCATACATACACTTCACAAATGCACAGGCGCAGACGGCAGTCTGTGGCAGTCTGTGGCAGTCTGTGGAAGTCCATGGATGGACATGGAGGTGCGGTAAGAGTCCTACAACCTCTATCCGTTTAAGTGTTAGAAGCTATTGCTAAGGCTAGAGGTGAGTCGCATGCTCGGACCGTCACATTAGTCACGGTTCAGGAGACCGTTCAGGATGTGAAAATCACTATTGTAAATAATCAAGGGGAAATCTGGTCAATAGGCATGACTAAGGGCTCCAATGGGGTTTGCAACACTAGCAGTTCTCAAAAAACGACTGTAACAAATGGGGAAAGCAGGTTGCTTATTTCCCCCCTTCGATCGATATTAGAGCAAGCAGTGGCTAAAGCGGACGTTAATATTTTAGTAAATGGTGCTCCCAACCAGACACACCAGAAAACCTTAATAATCTGCCTTTTGAATATTCACTCTTTAAGTAAGCATGCTTTAAGCATACACAATCTGATTTGAAGGTAAAACTCAATATATTGTGTCTCACAGAGACTTGGCTCAAAGATCCGGTGGTACCGGTATGCGACAAAGCAGTCACAGAGGGATATTTACTATATAATAAGAACAGAGACAGCCGGGTGGGGAGGGGGAGTTGCAGTTATAGTTAGAGACTCTATCAAGTAAGTTGTTTAAGGCCAATTTACCATGTGAATCACTCCATCTTAAAGTCACGCCCACACCTAACAATTGTATTCATCTTATTATCTATAGACCGCCTTCCCTTACGTGGGACTTTTGTAATGAATTAACGCATCAGTTAAATCATTTGAAATCCACCAACACAGATACACTATTAGGTGGGGATTTTAACAGGTGGAGAGGGAATCCTCTGGATAAGGAAGCTATCCTGTTAGAAAAAAACTATGAATAATTTAGATTTCACTGTGATAAATAATAAGCCAATGACTGCCAATGGAAACCAGTTAGATTGGCTTATAACGCAGAACATGAATACTCAGAAAGTGGTAACCCAGCCTTGCATTTGGTCAGACCATTTCTCGATTTACCTTTGAGGTTCATTTGAATAACCATCTAAACCAAATTAATAATCCTTATGAAAAGGTTCTAAACCGTAATTTAAAATATTTCGGGCAGGACTAACTAGAACCTTGCCTAAAAAAGCTTATAGACAATTAATTTCCAGGACGATGATTCCTGTGAAAACAAGCTCCAGAAATTCACATCGCATATTCGAGAATTGATGGAACAGTTCACACCACTCAAACCTAAATTAGTCAGGAAGACCGATAACCATCACAAATGGTTTCATGGTGAGCTTAGTAAATTGAAGTTAGAAAAAAGGTGCATGGAAAGCAAGTGGTTAAAGAACCGCTCATTAGCTAATAAGGATCTCTGGAAATGCAGAAAGAGCATTAGAGAACTCCAACTACTATAACGAATTGATAGCAGCTGCGCCGAACGCCACAAGTAAACTTTTCAATATTCTTAAAAATATAGAAAAACCTAAGGCACTTACCACCCCCCCCCTCCGCACTCCCTATGTTCCAAAATAAGAGGACTGCGAAGTAGTGCAAAGGGCCTTTGCCGCTAAAATACAGAAAGCTAAAGATATCATTATCTCGATCAGAGAATCCTCAAACTTGGATACATTACCACCTGCTGTCAGACATAGAGAAGTGGCAAGTTTTAACTTTCGCCCCATCTCAGTGGATGAGATGGCTAAAGTGCTGGCAAACATGAAATTTACTTCATGTTCAGAAAACATATTGCCACCCAAAGTCATACTGGAAAACAAAGAATTGTTTTCCCCAGTATTGACAAGAATTGTAAATGCTTCATTCCAAGAGGTATAGTACCTAAGATTACGAAGGAGGTTACCATAACCCCCCTGGTTAAGAAGCCTTGTCTGGATCCTAAGGACCCAGTCAATCTGTGTCTGATCACTATTTCCAATTTTATCTTAAAGATCCTGGATCCAACTTCTAAAACTCATTGAAGCCCATGACATCCTACACGAGCAGCAATCAGGCTTCTGTGCAGTACACAGCATGGAGACTGCCGTGCTAGACTTGCAGACATGCATGCTGGACATTCTTGACAGGGGCAAGGCACGGCTTTTAATACTCTTAGACTTAAGTGCTGCTTTTGATTTGGTCGATCAGGAACTATTGCAAAAGGCCCTGGACAAAATGGCGGGATGTTCAGTGACAGCTTTGGCATGGCTGGCATAATTTTTAGCCGATTGTAAAGCAAAGGTACACTGGGGGGGGAAATTCTCTAAGGCTGGTCACATCAACTTTGGGTCCCACAGGGAGCAAGTTTGTCTACTCTACTATTTAACTTATATATGAGATGCCTGTGTGATCTTCTGGAGGGCGGCTGCGTATTTTTCACTAATTACGCCGACAACAACCCGGTTGGTGCTTGAGCTGGACAGAGACTATTATACAGAGAGTGCTAAAATTACAGCAGTTTATAGCATTATAGACAAATGAATGGAACACAATTGGATGTGCTTGAATAGTAGAAAAACCGAGCTGATGATATTTGGCACGCAACAAGCTAGAGCAAAGTTAGGCGCAGAATACAAAGTCTTTGACATGGGGGTTGAAGCACAGGTTTATTTTTTACACAAAAATAATGCCCATTACCTACGCCTACTGAGAGCCATTCGACAATTTCTAAATGAGGAGAATACGGCTACCATTGCCAGGCCTATCATCCTGTCCCGCCTGGATTATGGCAACGTGTTATTGCTCAGGGCGACTGAGAAGGGGATTGAGAGATGCCAGGTTACAGAAAAGAACACTGTCCGTATCATCAAAGGGATTAAGAATAGAGAGCCTTTATCCGAAGGAAGGAAAGCACTGCACTGGCTGAGGATAGAAGACAGGATTGTATTAAAATCCCTGACCTTAGTGTAGGTACCTGTATGGCTCTGCCCCAACATATCTTAAACAGTTTTCAAGATATATTCTGACCCGGTCACTGAGATCTGAAATTCAAGGCAGGGTAAAAGTGCCCCTGTTTATTCGAGTAACAGGATCGGGCAGAGCATTTCCAGTGCAGGCAGCACAACATTGGAATAAGCTACCCCTTTCTCTTCGCCTTGAAAACAAATACCTGACTTTCAGGAAACACCTAAAAACGTATTTGTTCAAATGAGTCCACCCTGAGCCCAGTAAAATTCTCCATAAATTCTTGCTGCCACTGTCTGTCTTACTGTCTGTATGTTCTATGTTGATGCGCCCTGATGCCTGCAGGCTTTCGGCACTCTACAAGCATATACAATAAATAAATAAATAAAATAGTGAGATCCCCTCACCTTCTTGGGGTGAAGATGTCTACCACGGAAGAAATATTCGGGAGTTACATGGACATCTCACTGTGTCCATAACTAGAAAAAAAATATATTTCAATTAATTCCTTGGTATACCATCAAGCAGAATATTCTGCATCATAGGTTCTGGCATGGGTTCACATGCTCATGCAAATAGCCTGTCGTCAGGCTGGGAATACTTGGTAAAAAAAAAAAACTGTTTCACTTTCACTTAAAAACTATATTTCTTCTCTAAACCAATCACTATCTGCTGGGTCGTTCTGCCCCCAGCCAATGACAGTCATCTCCCTAAGGTCCAGCCCTGGTGGCCATCTACAGATTTTTACCACACACTTCATCATTGAGAGTCATTTGGGTGCTCTCTGAGACTTTTCCATATATAAGTTTTTCGACCAATTTTTAACCCTCTTTCGACCGTCGGTCGATGACCAGCAGCAGGGTCCTGTTGTCGGTGAAGATCAAGGTTCATCGAAGATTTTCTTCATAAGGCCCAGGCTTGGGCCAATTTCATGCCTTTTTCAACATGAGCGAAGAAAAGAGATGCCTCTTCAAACTCTGTGCAAAATGTGGACTCAGATATGTTTTTGTGGAGGATCGACACCACACATGTCTTTACTGCCTGCATCTGGACCATGATGAGGAGGGATGCAAGGTCTGCTGTGGTTTTTTGAAGAAAACCAAGAAGGACCGTTATAGCAGGTTGGCGACATGGCTGAAGTCGGTTAAGGCCCCTGACTCGATCTCTGGGCATGAACAGGCTCCCTCCAGGGCTGGCCGTCCCCACGATCAAACTCCCACAGATGGGAGATTGAGGTCCTTTGAGGACGCCCCACCTGTGGAGATCCAAAAGAAGGCAAGGCTGCAGTCCACGGATCCCACTGGGTTCACCGCTCTCATGTGTCCAAGGTCAGGAAGGGTGAGATCACCATCATGGACAACATTAACAGTGAGCCTGCCCACAAGAGTTGCACACTCTAAGAGGAAGTCTGTGACCCCTTCGAAACTACACGTATCATCGATGGAGAAGATGTAAAGGAAAATCCCAAGGTGGGCCCTTCTCTACCTCCACTGGCACCTCATTCAGCCAAACCACAACTGTATCATGAATGGCCACCTCAATGACGACGACGGCTGTTATCCCATCAATGGCCCTCTCGACAGGCTTGTCGACGACCACTACTTCGTCGAAGGGAGACCGGACTGCAAAGATGGTGCCCACAGTCACAGCGGCAGCTGCTCCATGGGTGTCATTACCAGCATGGCTGGAGATTACATTTCCGGGTACCGCAAAGCCACCCAGAAAAGGGGCAGAAGCCTCTCCCCCTCTGAAGACTCAGGGAAGGAGAAGGAGCAGAACCGTGACTTCCCCCTAGACAGGCTGCAGAAGAAAAAGCGGAACCAACTTTGCCGGGGCACATTTATACTAGCTCAGGTGAAGATGAAGACCTGCCCAAGGGCTACTATTCAGACCATGAAGGCAGTCAGGGAGGTGATTCACCTCAGAATTAACCCTACTGACTGGTTCAGAAGAGGCCACGGACACCGACAAGGCTGACAAGTTCATACTGGTGGATGGGGAACCAGCAGGCGTGGGCGACCCGCACAGGGCCTCTCCTCGGGACAAGGTTAGCTCTTTCCATTCGATGATACCCAGGGCCTATGAGCTTTCGCAGCTAGTGCCTGATGAGACGAGAAAGCAGGGTTCCCTTTTTCAAAGGTGAGAGTTCAAGAGAATGACCTTCCTTTCTGTCCCTTTGCTGGACGATAACTGGGAGGAAGGCCTAGCAATGTTCAAGAACCCAAGCACCACAACGCCCAAGTGGAACGAGCTCAAGGAAAAATGCATAGTACCAAACATGGCCTCGTAGCGCCTGAGGTCCCAACCTTCACCTGACTCTGTGGTCACAGCCGCAGCCAGGAAACGCTCTGCAAATCCATCATCCTTTTATGTGGTACTCCTGGCAAAGGAAGGAAAGAAGCTGGATGCTATGGGGAAGAGAATTGCCTACACAGCCACCAGCACCATTAAAGCTGCAAATTCACTGGCCATCTGGTCACGCTATGAATGGGAGGTTTGGTACAATCTGGGCCCAATTCTTGACTTCTTACCTGACAAGATGGCAGAAGTTCTTGAGCTGTTCCAGGAGGGGGAGGTGGCCTCAGACCACCTCATCACCGTGGCGTTGGACATAGCTGACACTGCATTCTGTCAGATGGGAAACAGAGTGTCTCTTAGTTGGCAAGGAAGGCTGAAAACTACCAATTTCAGGCCGGACGTTCAGTTGAAGGTGCCATTCAGCTGGGAGAACCTGCCTGGCAAGGCGGTTGACGAGTCTCTTCAACTCATCAAGTTGGACACAGAGACCCCGTGTTCGCTTTGTACCCTGCAGCAACGTGGGTTGTCGTCCTTTTTTTCCTAAAGGAGAAAACCTGGTAGGTCCTCCAAAGGCTAAACTGCCCCTTATTGGCAGCCTTCCCATTCCACAATGCAGGAGGCATACAGAGGCCACTCGCATGCATGCATGCATGCAGCAGCGTACGAAAGTGCTGGTGCTGCCTGCAGGGCAGTACCCAGGTGACAAGTAGGCCTGAACCAGCCGGTGACTGAGGCCCCCACTTGTGCACCCCAGTGGGAGGTCAGCTGACGAGGTTCATCAGTGTCTGGAAGATCATCACCACCAACAGATGGGTGCCATACCCTCTTGGACAGGGGCACACCCTGGAGTTTCAGCGCAGGTGTCTCCCTATTCCCTATGTGTGTGCCGAGAACAGCACATGGCGCAGCTTCTGCAGGAGGTCCAAGCCATGCTAAAATAGTGGCTGATAGAACCCATCCCCCAGCACCGTCAGGGCTCTGGGGTGTATTCCAGATGATTTGTGGTTTGAAAAAAGACAGGAGGGTGGAGGCCGATCCTGGACCTACGACGCCTCAACAAATACCTGAAGGTCCAGAAGTTCAGGATGGTTACATTGCATCACATGCTCGGCCAGCTGGAGGAATGTGACTTCCTTGTGTCTCTGAACTTGGAGAACGCAATCTTCAACATTCCCATCCATGTGAAGCACCACAAGTCCCTGTGGTTTTTTGGTCCAGGGACAGAACTATCAGTTCAAGGCACTTCCCTTTGGCCTGAAATTGTCCCAAGGGACTTCACAAAGTGCATGGCTCCCGTGGCAGCACATCTCCATCTTGATGACATCCATGTCTACCCTTACCTGGACGATTAGCTGATCTGATCCCGCTCCCATGCTCTGGTGAGCTAGCACACAGCAAGAACCGTCAGTCTGCTAACGGATCTGGGATTCTCCATAAATTATCCAAAGTCGTGCTTGGAGCCATCGCAGAACGTGCTGTATCTAGGGACACGGCCAAACACAGTGGCTTACCTGGTGTCTTTCCATTAGAAAAATAAATATATCTCCCACATTTAATGGTTTTGAACAACTTTGGAGACCTAAAACCATAATAGATACTTTTCATCACTGCATATCCCACAATTTCCTGTGCTGGTCTAATTGAATGCCTGGACAAGGAACATGCACTTCCTAGTGTATCATTACTCCAAGTAACTATGCTGCTCTTTTGGGGGACTTGAAACAGGAACATGGGATCGTGAAGCTACTAGTGACAAGGTTGCTGTATACAGCATAGCAACATTGATATCTCCCACAATGGACAGTCCTAATCCACTGAACGTCGTAGACCTGAAATTGAGATTTTCGGTCTTCTTCTAAATAGATTTGGGTATGGAATGTTATGGGGGTCCACAATGTTGGGTTTGGTGGAGTTCACATGTGCCTCATTATTGTGGGATCTTCTATAGCTATCTTGGATTAACAGTTCTTTGATTTTCTTCTGCATTCAATTGATTAATTGTGGCTATTGAACCTGTGTCACAATGGCGCTAAATTTGTTGGTAGTTTACATTTGATTAAAGTGTTCTATGATGTAGAAAAAGGTTCAAATGCTCGACATTTGTGATGTTGTAGGAAACCGTGATAAGTAAACGTGCTCAATTTTATAGTATATATTGTTGATTTTTTATTGCACAGTTCAGCCGACACATTTTTCAACCCAACATGGGGCTTTTTCAAGGCATAGGTGTGGGTGCAGGTAAGGTAGGCTTTAAATAATAATGCTCTCTATTCAAGCCTCCCAATGGGATAGCCTTTAAGGCCCAAGGGGCCTCTGCAAATAGTTGAGCAGTCTTGGCAAAGTGGATCCCAAAGTGGGACAGAGCCTAATTTGCATATGGTGTTTCTCCTTTTGTAATGACTTGGCAGATGAAGGAAGATGGTCTGCAGGGTTGCCCGGAGTAATGACAGAGGTTAAGACTAATTCTAAACCTACCAGCCATCACCACTTTTATTTTGCTGTGGTCACCCTGAGTGGGAAAGCTATGCCCAGGCCTGGGTCCCCCACCTGCTGCACCTGGGGACCCAGGCCAATCCTTACTGATGAGGCCCAATGAGGCCAAAGCATTTCTGGGGATGATTATGGTCTGGTGCAGAAGGAATGTGACCAAGCAGTTAGGGCAGTAAAGCCCATTTTGGGATGGCAGCAAGCCTGATTTGCATATGGTCTTTCCCCTGTTGTAATGGCTTGCAGGCAAAGCACTATGGTCAGGAAAGTTTCTCAGAGGACTGTCAGAGGTTAAGACTAATTCTAATCCTTCCAGCCATCACCTCTTTTGTTTTACCAATGTATAGTGACCACCTTGGCATTCAGGGAAGTCTGAGCAAGGGTGGAGGGTTCCCCAGGAAAGACCAGAGAGAGGCAGATAGCCCTTAGTTGGTCCCTGCTAAAATCCTTAATAGAAAACCCCTCACTCATCTTTGACAGTTGATGTGATTTGAAGACATCTTGACTGTATGCATGTTACCTTCTGTATGGAACGTGTGTAGTCAAACATACAGCTTCAGAGATAAAATACTAACCCTATGTAAGAACCCACCCTTACTTTTAAACTGGGATCTTGAGAGGATTAGTCTTATGTCTATTTGTATATAAACAAAGTTATGTGGAGGTGGCATTTAAAAAAAAACAATAGGAAAGCAAGTTGTATGTGTTTATCTACTGATCTGTGGAGAATAATGTTCTGCTGGAGACTTTTAGAAATGTTTAAGGCTGACATGATTTCTTCACACCAGGTGCTGCTTGTCCATGGCAAGTGGGAGAGAGGCAGATCCATGTTTTGCTTTGCTTTTTCCTGACTGAATTAGGAACACTTCCTCCAGAAGAGGGCTAATCTGAGGTCACACCAGAAGCACAGCCTTGCATTCCGCTGAGAGACCCTTGGCCTCTCTTGTGCAACTTTCCTCACACTGTTAGCTGTGATTTATGTGGATGGTGGCAGGTATTACCTTCAGTCTAACATGTGGACACTCCTGGGATAGAAATGCAGTAGAAGGCTCACAGCTAGAACATTGTCAGTTCAACGAGATACGGGCATGTCTTGGTCTGCCTCATTAGATATGGCCAGACATTTGAATGTTTTAGATTTCTAAGCAGAATTAATTCACAGTCCAGGAAAATGTGAACATAGTGGCACCAATAACTGGGTGATTGACAAATGTATGAATTGATGCCTCCCACTGATTGGAAGTTGGGTTAGAACAAATCCGGGAGGTCTGCCCCATTAATTTAATTTCTGTACAAGTCCAGACGCATGAGAAGAATGCCAAACTGAAGAAGATCATGTTGCTGCCTTGCAGCTGTAACATGCCAAGGCCAATCTGATAGGGAATCTCTGACAGTGTCTGTGGACAATGGACACCTCAAGAAATCAGAGCAAATTGGAAAATCTTAACCTGACTCCAAAAGGCTAGCTCTCGCCAAATGTCACACTTTGCTGCCAATTTACTGTTAGGGCCTTATTTTAAATGGAATAGCAAGAATGCCAGGATGCATTGTGTGTTCTTAGAGTTGTAGGCTGTAATCACTTCCATGCACATGTCATACATAAAATGTGTGTTTGTTCTTATGCTTCCAATGCGCTCTTTGGTGTTATGCAAAGTAGCACATAGCCCTCATTGATGCTGTATGTCCTCCTCCCCTTTCTCGGCTGTTCTCATGGGCCATTTCAGGGTTGGTTGTAGATGCATGGGAGCACCGGGTGGCAAGCGCTTCCACGGGGGAAGCTGTTTGGTGCACAGAGCATAGTGGAGATGATCCATAAAGCAAAATGCAATGGGGGGCTTTATCTGGCTTATCATTGAGGGTGCATAACATGGTCCCCCATCTTGAACTTCATTCTTCCCCAAACGTGCTCCCTGCCCCACACCAAAGAGCTGAAAGAAGGGTAAAGAATTTCAAGAATGCGTTAACACATTGAGGTCTGTCTTTGGCCAGACAAAAAAAAACACATTTAAAGGTGCACAGCCTTTAGTTGGAGAAGAATGGTGCCTCAATAGAGAATATGTGCATACTTTTAGCCCTTTCTTGAAGGGGGCATTGGGTACAGATGGACACTGAAAAGGCAGATTGGAAGGGAACTGAAACCCCCAAATGAGCCCTTAAAAAAACCATTAAACAAACTGGACCTAGATCCTGCATTAACAGGATTGAGGTTAGTTACTCACTGGTTGCATTGCTTATAATCCAAGTGAGATTGTAGATGGATGTCTATTTAGAAGGGGAACCATAGGGAGTTGTATTTACAGTATTGCAGCAAGACCTCCTAAAATCGTGCTGAGTGACCAACAATACATGTTTGCAGTGCCTTGTGATGTAGTGTTTGTTTTTAGGTGGTATGCCTTGTCTAAGCCACCTGCCCCTCTTTAGTTTAGGGCTCAGCATAATCTGGCCCTGCCCCCTTTCCAGATCTCCCCCTTGATTGATTTATAATCCGATTTAAGGCACTGATTGGGCCAATGTTCAAAATTGAGTGGGGTACACAGCAGCATTAGTATTGCACCCTGATCAACCATAGAGTGGCTTTGTCCTTGGTTGCAGATTTTTTTTGTTGGTACATGGTAGGTGAATCTGCATTAAAAACCTGAAATACTCTTTCTCTTACACTTCATTTAAATGTACCTGCAAAATAAACGGTTACTGTCAGACAAATACACCTTATTTCCACAGTGCCTGTGTGCGGATTATCTATTATTCTCTAGTCTGTGTGTAATAGACTGTGTCTAAACTGACCTATGGCCGTCCTAAGAGGTTTTCTTTGCTGATCCGCCATGTCTTTTATATTACGTAATCCAGGGAAATATTGATGGGAAATCCTGTTGCCTCGCTCTAAGTCAAACTCGCTCATCCCACAAACCGAGGGAAGGGAGTAACAATTGTATCAACATTCTTCACCCCCAACTGGCATTTAGCAATCATGCTAAGGTGACTTCAGTTATAGAATCCTTAGTTAATTCCAAGGCATCTATCTGCCACTATCAATGAATGTGCCAACTGAGACATATGGATTAGAAGAGCAGACAAGCAACATTAGATGCATTGAGCACCATCATTAACTTTGCTGTTATGGATGTGGACAATTTCGTGAGGGGTACACACTACAAATAATGACTTCTTTCATATGGCAGAATAGATTAGCTTAGTCTCAATGAGTCCTATGTGTGGGAATAATGACCTGCCACATAGTTCCATAACTAAGGTTCTTGACAATGCCATGTTGATGGTATAGTGTCTGGCTTGTAATTAACTTGCTAGCTTGGGGCTTTGGAGCCAGTTTGCTTATTGGCAGAACACATACTCAATCTGAGTGACACATCACTTCTTGACAATCTCCTACCAGCAAGAATGTCTGTTCCCTTGCTTGGAGTTTGTTTCAGACCTAGTCTTACCCTCCAACCGTGGGTCACCTTCATGAGCTACTTGAATGACATTGATCATATTTCTACCCGGAAATATTCTTCCCATCCTGATTGTTAAATGTTTTGACTGACTGTGATAGGGTCACCCTTCTGGTCTAACATCTCTTGCTAAGTGCTTGAGGCTCTTAACAAGTTATCCAGTTCAATAACTGCCTGGTCTTGTGAAGGATTCCAATCGGGCGTCACACATCGGATCAGGACCTTCGCACTCAGCCTTAGATGTATTGCGCAATTAGAATGCTTTTTCTTTAATTTCAACGAATTCAAATTGAGCCAATACCCGACCCGTCTCACACCCCCTTTCAAAAATACCCCGGGTCACAATGGATCATGAACCAGGCCGGTGGGTGGTAACACAATATTTATTTATTTTAATTTCAAAGAAAACCACAATTTTTATATGGGGCAGCAATCACCAATGGGAGGATAATTAAAATGAAAACCACTGAAATATACTTGGGTAACCTTCTACAAGAACATGTCCAAAGCACAAATGAATAGGAGCACTTTTTTAGTTAGGATAGATAGCACCCAAGTTAAGGCCTCCCCCTGTAAAGTTCCCTCAACCCACAATGACTCGACTCAAATTTGGAGTGGATAGAAAGAAGCAACAGGTAGTCAGGGATATGAGGCAGCAAACAGAATCAAAATCCGACCTTCACTCACAAAATAAGACAATGGCCTAAAATGGCACTTGGATTTTAACAAATAATTAATTATACGTGTAATTAAATAATGATGTACATATGTTTTATCACTGTCTCAGGGCTAACATATCACTTGTAACTATAAGGTAAGGTACCACAAAAGGCATACAGTTCACAAAGCAGGTTGAAATTGAAAACACAGTGCAGTCAAATCAGACATGGAAAAGTTGCTTTTTTTTTTTAGTTTGCCGTTTAAAATGTCAAAACTGTTTGGGGAAAAGCTGGTGAAATACTCTGAATTGGAATGCGGTTCTTGGGCTGGGGGATATATGCACATCACAGGGACAATATAGAAGTGAAAGGAGGGCTATAGCTGAAGAACTGGATGAGAGTTTCAAGATAAAAGTAGGGTCGGTTTTGGTAAAATAAAGCCGTTAAAGGGAGGAAATCGGTTTGGAAAGAAACAGGACAGGTTTTACTTAAACTAGATTATTCACACTAAATTGTTATAGAAAGACACGGTACAATCCCGGGTTAATTTGCAATTTAACCCTTTCACCCCATGTTCACATCTATGTGGGAATTAATTAAAATTATTCCAAATATTGCTAAGGAGTTACACGATGAGGTGAATGAGAGAATTATGCTAACACTAGAAAAACAAGGAGGGGGTGCACAGAGAATTAGAACAGTTTAGTCAAGTTATCAGGGTATGGATAGGATTACTTAGAAAATAGGGCAAAGACAAAGGGGTCAAGATGGGTTATGTTATGTGTTGCAATGGGATGGGATGGGAAAATACTCAATCAGCACTTGAGTTTGGAATTTAGGACAGCCAACCAGGTTCTGGGCTCAAAAGGTTATGGTCACCGGTTAGCGGGCTCTGCTGGCAAAAGACAGCTGGGCAGAGGTCTGGTCACGGCACAACGATGCCTCAGCTGGATGGAGCGGGTAAGCAGGGCAAGCAGGCGGCACTGGAGAATCACAAAGCGGGCTCAGCCACCTTTCCCCTTTCTCCCTGAAGTTAGCGGGATTTTGTTATGGGGTTTTAGTGCTGAAGGGTAGTTCTCCCTGGATAGGAAGGCCTTGGTCAACTATCTCTTTTCTGGCAGTGGGTCTGGAATCTTGCAGAGTGAAGGTGGAATATCGGGATACACATGCTCTGGAAAATTCAGAAGAGAGTCTCCTAGAGTTCTGTCAGCCACCCTTATTTATAAGGCATGGTGACATAATAGAATTATATGGTGGGGCCGGCTTAGGCCGGCCATGCATCTAACAACTGGATTGGCCAGGGGTGATTGTTACCGCCTTGCTGTCAGCTGGTTGGACTTTTAGAGATATGACATCAGCTTTATGATGTGGCTTTACAATGCCTAGGATCATCCGACAGTCACTTTAGCTAAAATCCAGTTTGGATATAAATGGCACATTTGTACAATTGTGGTATTTTAACAAATTACATAGGCAGATTACATATTTTATGCAGAGCATGGCAGTCCCACCCTCAGGTCTGTAGGACTTTGTTTCACCCGTCTAATAGTTTTTCACACTTTTCAGTGCTAAATATTCAACCTAAAATTCTATAACTTTATACATGGGTAGAGATTATCATAAGGCATGTAAATATTGAATTTCACAGTGGCATCATGTACACTTTCCTCAAACTTTCAATTCTCTGTCATTTCTGTTCCCAATATGGCAATAAAGGCTACCACATCTTAAATTAAAACCCATAAAATTACATTTAAACTGTTAACTTTTTACATTACTGCGAAGTCCTGTTGCAAAGATAGGTCTTAAAAGTTTATTAACCTTTAGAGCCAAAATGGTCAGCATTGTTCACCATATAAGGGCATAGTGCCAAAGCTGCTCTTGAGTTGGTTTTGAATCTCCCAGTAGAAGTCGCGGGGATGTGTGATTTCCTATTTCATAATCTCCATTGTAAGAGGCCGCAGCCCAGACAAAAGTCTGATGCCTAGGCTGTTAAGTGCTTTTGGGTCCATTCAAAGTTTTCCAAGGTAGCAGTTAGCACTCATGTGTCATAGAATCTATGGTGGCTCCCTCTGTTGCTAGCAACTCCACAAACAGAAACCAATTTTGCTAGTTTTCTGGAGGCATCCCATGTCTTTATTTCTTATTTTATTTTGTTTCAAATCAAAAACAAGCCTGTTGAATAAAACATCCCATATATGTTTCCCAGCAAAAACCACCTTTACATTGCTAGGCCAATACAGGGCCTTCTTTCAACATTACACTTTTAAAAAGGCATTGTTCTTTATTTACAAAAGCACATTTTAACACATGGTGAAGTCTCCTGGGCTGACCATTTCAAAAGCTTTCTCTCTGAATTCCCTGCATTGTTTTGCAGCCCTAGTTAGTTTCACTTATAGAACGATCTATTTAAGACACATGTCCATTGAAATTAATATAGGCCCAGAGAGGCAGAGTCTCGTTTGCAGCATTGATATTTGACATTTTGTAACTCAAAAGTCAAGCGTTTTCCTGCACGACTGAAAATAAAGCTTCTTTTGATTTCTCAGATTTGACTGACACAGCCTGTCATGTAAGGATAATGTTCTATTTTGCTGGAGCACAATCTGGATAAGGGTGGGCATGGCAGGGCCTCATTGATGAAAACAGTGTGATGTTGAACAGATGGAAATAGCGTCAGGGCACCATCATTATAAAGGCCAAATATTTCCTTTTTCAAGGGGAATGTGGATCAAGCAGCAAAGCAGTGTTGCTTCTCAATTTTCTTCTTGGTGCATGTAAGAAACACACTGGCAGGCTTGCTCAGTGTGCCCCCTTGTTCCATCCTGCCCAATGGTGCTTGGCAAAACAGTGCAGCCATCCTTTTGTATCTGCAAAACACAGTTTTGAGGCAAGGCCCTGGTGCTCAAAGGAGCCAGCGCAGCCACTTTGCTGGTTCTGCTGAAGTACAGCTGGATGATGTGAGGAAGTACTGCTGAGTGGGTAAATTATATCCCAGTCTCTTCTTGTCTCCCAGATATAACCCTCAGCGCTTCTCCCAGATCTCCATCTCTTTTCCTCCCTTGCTATCTCCTCACCTCTCAAAATCTTTGAGTTTCTCACTCTGGTCGGCCTTCAATCTTAGTTTAGCTTTATTATTCAACACAAGCTCACATAGGTTTCTCCCCCACATGGTTGAAGAAAGTGATTGGTTATTCGAACTTGCTACCTGTTGTACTTCATGTGCTTTCTCTTCACTAGTAATAGATTTTTACAGTAGCCTATTATCTCTTTGATCTTGGTAAAATCTTCTACTTAGGAGTAGTGATGTGATGACTGATGGCTTAAGAGTCCCATGTGTCATTTTGAATTCAGGCAGACGTTCTCCTATGGCCGCACAAATACAGAGCACTGTGCAGTAAGTACAGAACGTCCTCTCTCTCTGTGTATCAGTGGTAAAGGGTAAATACAGACTGGCAGGAAGGAAAGAGTTTTGCTCACACAAGGAGGAAATGGACCTTTTGCTGGTGTTGTTGCACTCTGCATTTTTCTCATTGGGGAAAGGTGCTGCATGTAAACTTTGTGTTGAGGCAATCCCATTGTAATAATGCAACCTACATTTGCTGACACTCTGGGACTGGGCAGCCATTACCATGGATTTCTCTCTGGATATTTCTTCACATAGTGTTTGGACGTCCATGGCCCCAAAGCCACGATGCGGTGTAAAACAGGGGTGACTCATAAGACGTTGTCAGATAACATTTGTTGGAAAGTTGAATTTTTTTGAAACAACTGCAAATTGTTTCTGGCACCCTACAACCTTCATTGCAACTTGTGTCTGAAGCCACAGTAGATTAACACCATATGGTGTTTCCGCTGGTGGGTGTGGTGCTGCCCTTTTAAGGGCACATGCACGCAGTGGAGTGATGGAGTATAAATGGGGTACCCGGCTGCCGCAGAGCAACCAGTGAGCCCCAACCAAGCACATTTGTGTGTCTGTGGGCTGTGTTTTTGGGAGGGGACTCACCATCACAGTGGCGACGAGGCGGGACATCAATAACCCGGGCACAGCGGTGAGGGGCGGTGATATATTTTTGTAATTTCACCATTCATGGATGCCGCTGAGAGGCTGATGTCTACGTTGTTTGGCTGCCATTTTGCCCATATGTTGGGGAGGGTTGCGGCTCTATTTTAGTGTGCCTGTGCGCCCATCGAAGCACAGTTTTTGGATTCCCTAGCAGGGGAACAGCTGATGCTGTGTATTCTGTGCATTTGAAGTGTTTACAAACACTTTTCACATCGAGTTTGAGGTGAGGAGCTGTGGGAGGCCTACAATCTTTGTCTGATCCCCTGGGTCCACCCAACTCAATTTCTGGAGCCACTGGAGTGGCAAGGAAATCCCTTTTCTGCAATTTCTACCAGACCTGAACATCGTGGGACTAGGGTGTCCTGGGTGCATGCCGGGTGCCCTATTTTTCAAAATTTGGATATTTCCAAAAGGGTCCTATGAGGACATTTTGGGCTGTTTGCATGCTGGTGGAGGAAGTCATCAGATTCAAGGAGCAGTGCATGACCCTCATCTTTACACTCATCAGCTGAGTGCAAGTTAGTGATTTGCGGCCCCATTTGTTGTGGGTGGGGTGCCTGTGCACTCACTGCCATTCAGGATGGTGGCCAGGGTGTGGGAGCACCTCCTGTTCCCCAAGCACCACTCGTGATGAGACAGCAAGGGGCACTCACGCCAATGTCCAAATTCGATATCTCGGGTTCCCCGTCCAGACTAGGTCCGAGATGGAGGATGTGGATAGACAGGCTGGACGTACTTCAGGGCCACAGTTGAAACCAACGACACAGCAAGTTGGCGACGCTCTTGTATTCCACAGGGCCTACAGTCCATGAGGTGTTTCAGTCTCTGCAGCCTGCCAATGCCACCTATGATGCAGCCAAGACCGCACTAAGGGAGTACTTCATGCCGCTTGCAAATGCTGACTATCAACGTATCGTGATGTGCTCTGCCTGCCAGAAGGATAACAAATCATTGGACAACTTTTACGGGAGGGTGCGCCGACTGTCTCTGCCATGTGTCTGAGACAATGCGGACATGATGATTTGCAACCAGCTGATTCAAGGGTGCTCATCTGGCAAGCTGCGCAGGCAGGTGCTGCATGAACCGGGGATCACGCTACCTGGTATCTTGGAACTTGGGTGCTGCCAAGAGGTGTCCGAGGTGAGGTGTCCAAGGTGAGGGCATCCAGAATGGAGGCAGTGGTGTGCCCAGGGAAGACAGATCAGGTGTCCGCAGTAAGCTATGGCCAAGGGGGCAGAGGTGCAAGATGTCCAAATGGCAACCAACATGATCGCGGAACAAGAGCAGTGGACTCCTGCATGAAGTCTGGGGTATGATCTCCCTCACCTCGCTGAATGCCCAGCATAAGGGAAATCATGTGGCCGGTGCGGGGCGTCAGATCAATATGCCCGGATGTGCAGAGCTCCAATGCCGGGGGTAGTCCCGTTGGGACTATTTAGAGCAGGGTTTTTCAGACAACAGCGCCCGCCTAATGTTGGCTCAGGTTGATCAAGGGGATCAGGGTGCCCCTCAGGACGATGACGAGGAAGAGAACATCTTCTTCATGTCCAGTGTCAGTGCTCTGCGGGCCAAGAACAGGAGACAGCCACTGTGTCTAGTACAGATGAATGAGTCCACAGTCCCAGTGCTGGTCGACACACAGGCATCTGTTCATGTCATGGTGCTGGGAAATTATGATGCCATGAAACCTACACCAAAGCTACATACACCTAAAGCACAGATATTTACATTTGGAGGTGAACGACCTATCACACTGGATGGGGCGTTTGTGGGCAATGTAGGACACGGAGTGTCGTCCATCAGGGCCAGTTTTTATGTCATGACGGTCAACAGCATTACCTTGCTGAGCTGTGTGGCTGCAGAGGCACTGGGCATTGTGAGTTTTGCCTACTCTGTGTGGAGGACGTGCAGGAGCTCCTAGCTAAGTACAGCTGGCTGTTTGAGGGCATCGGCCGTATGGCAGGTGATCCGGAGAGGCTCCACATTGATGGGTCCATCCAACCAATTGCCTTGAAGCATTGCCGGGTTCTGTTCTATTTGCAGGACTTGGTTGATAAAGAACTGGACAGTGTAAGGATATTTGGCGTGTTACAGCACAGAGTACAGCACTACTGCACAGGTAGCAAATTTTTTTTATGCAGCACCACATGGGTGCGGTGCATTGCTATATGTGTTGCCAGGATAACATGGACATATAAGTAAAGTCAGGCTATTCAGTCAAAAACGATTTTTACATATAAGATGCAAATCTATTTTCACGTGCACATTCAAAAATGCACAATACTTTTCACCTGAAATGCCTATGGTGCAAGAGACACATTTGAAAATTAATAACTAACATTATTAATAAACAACCTGACTAATAAAAATTCATTTAACATAACCCACTAATAAAAATGTGTCTCCACTGCAGAATTAGGCCTATTCTGAAAGTGAACTTTTAAACGCACATTCATTTTTTTTTTTTTTTTTTTTTTGCGCAGATGTAAAACGTCTTTATTTCAATCTGACTTTAACTCCGAAAAGAGGAGTCATGTAAAAATATTTGCGGACTTCATAAAAATAATGTTTGGTTAATTTCATAAACAGTAGCCACACATTGGCCATTTAACAAAACACAGCGTTATTATGTGGTTGGCGTAAACAGTGACACTTTGTCCAAGAAAACCATTGTAACGTGTAATCAAACACTTTCAGTGATGAAGAGGACGACTTTGCATCATCCACGACAAGTAACACTTTAATAGGCAAGGGGGCAGCACCCAGAGGGCAGCATTCTATGCTTTCTCATAATGGCGGGCAGCAATCACGTCACCAAAAGTTAATGTCATTGTCATTTTGCCATCTTTAATTTCTCTAACAAAGGAGGTCTCCTTGCCGTCCCATTTCTAAATAGAGGGTTATGGGGTAGCCGATGAACTGGGAGTGTTTCTTCACCACCTCCTTGACACGCTTTTCCTCCAAGTATTCGGACTGGTCCTCCTTGAGGTGGAGTATCACACGGGTGCCTCGGCCGATTGGTTCACCTGTGTCTACCTTGACAGTGAAAGAGCCACCGGCAGAAGACTCCCAGCAATACTGCTCATCATCGTTGTGTTTGGAGATGACGCACACCCTCTCAGCGACCAAATAGGCAGAGTAGAAACCCACCCCAAACTGCCCAATCTTGGAGATGTCTGCACCAGCCTGAAGCGCTTCCATGAAAGCCTTGGTTCCAGACTTGGCAATGGTGCCCAAGTTGTTGATCAGATCAGCCTTAGTCATGCCAATGCCAGTGTCCACGAGAGTGAGGGTGCGCTCCTGAGGGTTGGGGATGATGTCAATTTTCAGCTCTTTCCCACTGTACAGCTTGGTTGGGTCTGTAAGACTCTCATATCTTATTTTATCGAGCGCATCTGAAGCATTGGAAATAAGTTCTCGCATGAAGATCTCCTTGTTGGAATAGAAGGTGTTGATAATCAAGGACATAAGTTGAGCAATTTCAGCCTGGAAGGCAAAGGTTTCCACCTCCTCTTCCCCATGTTGCACTTCTTCAGGCATCTTGGCGGTCCCTGGTATCCGGACGGCGGTGAAAAAGGGGTGGATAGCACAGCGATGTTATTTGGTTCATTCGAGTACACTTTCATCTTGGCAATCTTAGATCCATAGGAGTCATCTTTTTTAGCATTCTGGTTATCTTGTCTTCACCTCCACCTGGAGGCAGGCATCTTTTGGTCTTCATCCAGGGGACTCCAAGTATATATATACATATTTATGGTGCGTTGGTGGTATAGTGGTGAGCATAGCTGCCTTCCAAGCAGTTGACCCGGGTTCGGTTCCCGGCCAACGCACCATAAATATGTAGGGTATTTTGTGGAGATTTGGGGCTTGATGGTATTCTCTTACCGCCGAAAAATAACTTAGCAACAATCACTCCTTGTATTCAGATTGGGCCATGTACAACAATAATACAGTGGACATGCATTATTTCAGCACCCAGACATGCATATTTGGTATGCATGGTTGGTATGCGTGGTTGGTGGTATTTTGGTGAGCATAATTCCCTTGTTTTATTTGTGGCCCCAATGTCCAGAATCCCTTATCTTTGCTTAGATTTTTCGTGTAATCACTAGAGAGACCTCAGGCCTACATTTCAGGAATACCACATTTTCAATGTTAGTGTTAGTGTGCCACCATGGGCGATCTCACTGACTTATTTACGACAGAGAGCTATATGTGGTAATTTTGTGGTAATTTCCACTACCTTATATACGGTAGGGAACTATGTCCAGAGAGTCTCTCTTCCCGTTGGCTCATGTACCTCCAACGAGCTATGCTACAAACGGTCACTCACAACTGTCCATACTGAATATGATCATGCACACATCTGTCTTAAAATGACAATTGCACTGTTTAAAAATCTCCCCACATCATCAGCACTGTATTGGTAAATATAAAACACACCACCCGTCTGCTTTCAAATATTTTTCTGTATTATAAAAGTTGCATTTAAACACGATCTCACTCTTTACAGAAATAAATAAAATAGCACAGTAACAGCATTGTCTGTGATACACTGAAAAGAGAGTGGCGGAGAAAAGAACTCAATTTGCAACATTAACATGTGATTAAGCACAGGAATCTCCTTTCCTACACTGACTGAATATTCTCGTACACACTCAGCCCCCACACTTCTGTAATTACCTTATCTGTTCAGCATGAATTTTCTCCAGCTGTTCTCTTTCTGAATTTGGCTCCCTTGAAGATTAACCCCAGTGAAAACGAACGCCTTTCGTTCTCAAACCGGGGTTATTATCTGGAATTCTCAGCTTTTGCAGATAGGAATGCTTCAGCCAGGAAACAGGTCCTTCTCCCAGCTCTGCCAAATCTCGACTGTTCTCTCTCCCTCTTCAAACTCCCCCCAGCAAAACCCTCATCACTGCCTCTAGCATGATACTTGCTATGACGCTGCTCCAATCAGAAATTAATCATGCCATCTCCTCCCTCTCTACACAATGGCTCATTTTTATAGTAATACTTTGTAACCAACTGATTTCCTGTTCTTTCGAGCCCTTTTGCTTCCTGTAGTTATGTGGACAGATCAGCAGAGAAAACGAAAAAAAAAAAATGAATGTGCGTTTAAAAGTTCACTTTCAGAATAGGCCTAATTCTGCAGTGGAGACACATTTTTATTAGTGGGTTATGTTAAATGAATTTTTATTAGTCAGGTTGTTTATTAATAATGTTAGTTATTAATTTTCAAATGTGTCTCTTGCACCATAGGCATTTCAGGTGAAAAGTATTGTGCATTTTTGAATGTTCACGTGAAAATAGATTTGCATCTTATATGTAAAAATCGTTTTTGACTGAATAGCCTGACTTTACTTATATGTCCATGTTATCCTGGCAACACATATAGCAATGCACCACACCCATGTGGTGCTGCATAAAAAAAAAATGCTACCTGTGCAGTAGTGCTGTACTCTGTGCTGTAACACGCCAAATATCCTTACAACAGCTTGTCGAGTTGGACATCATTGAAAAGGTGGAGGACCCAACACCCTGTATATCTCCTATCGTCATCGCCATGAAGCCCAAACAGCCGGATTCTGTGTGCATATGTGTTGATATGCGGCACCCAAACAAGGCCATCAAAAGGGAGCGCCATATTACCCTCACCATAGACAATATCATTGCTGAGCTACAAGGAGCCCAGTTCTCCTCTAAACTGGACTGGAGGGCCGGATACCATCAGGTGGTGCTGCATCCTGCGTCGTGGTTCATAACAACATTTACCACCCACCGTGGCCCATACCGATACAAGCGCCTGAGCTTTGGGGGTGTCACCTGCGGCTGAGGTTTTCATGAACATTATCCGCTGTGCCCTTGCTCACTTGGAGGGAGTGTTAAGCATAACCAATGACATCCTGGTATTTGCACGGTCTGAGGCAGAGCACCTGGGCAGGCTGGCTAAGGCACTCGAGCAACTCCAGTCACTGGGGCTGACACTGCAGAGGGACAAATGTGAATTCCTGAAGACTAAGATCGAGTTCTTTGAGTTTGCGTACAAGGAAGGAGGTGTGTCACTGGATCCTCTGAAGGTAAAGGACATTGTGGAGGCGCAACCCCCTGAAAATGTGTCAGAAGTCCAGAGCTTTTTAGGAATGGTCAATATTGTGGCCGGTTCATCAAGAACCTCACGTCCCGGTCGGAGCCACTGCGGCCGCTGACTAAAAAAGATGTTGCCTGGCAGTGGTGGCCCCTGGAGCAAGCCGCTTTTGAAGACATCAAGGGTCGTTGACAGCAGAGGACACCATGGCCTTCTTTGACTGGTCCCTTCAATTGGAAATCATGGTCGATGCCAGCCCGTTTGGCCTGGGTGCAGTGCTCACGCAGACGGATGCTAACTCAGAGGTCCAGCCAGTCGCTTATGCCAGCAAGGCTTTGTCCAAGACGGATGAAAGGTACTCTGGAATTGAGAGGGAGGCCCTGGCGGTCCTGTGGGGATGTCGCCACTTCCGTCTTTATGTCCTGGGAAGACTAGTGATGGTGGTCACGGATCACAAGCCCCTGCTGCCCATACTGGTGGGGTTGTCATCTAAGCCGCCAGCAAGTATTGAGAGATGGATGCTGGCCCTGCTGGGGTATGGGGTCTCCCTGGTATATCGACCTTGCAACAACAATGAACAATGTGGCCAATTATCTGTCCAGACACCTGCGGGGGGAGCATGAGCAGCAGAAGAACATCAGTGCAGAGGAGGCCGATGAGCATTTCAGGCTGGTGCTGCAGGCAGCAACTCCTAACTCCGTGCCAATTCATGAGCTGGAACAGTGGCAGCGGAGGACGAGTGCTTTATCATCTTAAAGGCGGCACTTCAATAGGGCTCCTGAAAGTCTGTAGTGGAGACATTGGCTCTGAGGACCCAAGAAGCGAAGTCGGCACTTGAACAGTTATGGTGGGTTAAGGATGAGCTGGCGTTCTCTGAGTCAGAACTGTTGCTCAGCGGTGACCGAATTGTGATCCCGCTGGCCAAGGTCACGCAAGTGATTGAATCTGCGCACCAAGAGCAACAAGCAACCGCCAAGACCAAGGCCCACCTGAGACAGAAAGTGTGATTTCCAGACCTGGAAAGGCAGGTCGAGGAGTTTGTGGTGGCCTGTGTGTGGTGCCAGGCAGCATCCCTGGCTCAGAGGGAACCCATCATCAAGACCATGCCGAGAGGTATCAAGCCCTGGGAGATCATCCATGCTGACTTCGGGTCCACATTCACCCACTCAGAAGAATTCCCCTTCATCACCAAACTGCACTTCAGCAGTTACCAGCAGAATGGCTGTGCTGGCACTGATGAGCACTATTGCCTTGCCTTAAAAACTGTGTTTTGCAGTCACCAAAATAATGGATGTGCTGTCTTTGCCAAGCACCTATGGGGCAAGATGAAACGGGGAACACACTGAGAAAGGCTGCCAGTGTGTTTCCGTATGTGCACCAAAGAAGAGAATTGAAAAGTAGCGCTGCTTTGCTGCTAGCTCAGAATTTCCCATTGAAAAGGGAAATATTTTACATTTAAAATGATGCCGCCCTGATGCTCTTTTCATCTGTTCAACAATATACAGTTCTGATCCCGTAAGACCCAACTATGCCCAGCCATATTCAAGTTGTGCTTTAGCAAAAGAAAGCATTATCACTGAATGACAGGCTGTGTCAGGCGCAATCTGGGAAATCACCAGAAACTTTACTCTCAGCCGTGCAGAAAAACGCTTGGGGTTTATGCTACAAAATGTCAAAAATAGATGCTTCAAACAAAACCATAGCTCACTGTGCATATGTCAATTTCAGTGAGCCTGTGCCTTGAACAGATTGCTGTGCAAGAGAAACTGACTAAGGCTACAAACAATGTTTGAAATCCAGATGGAAGAGAAAACCGAATTTGAAAGGGACATACCAGGAGAATTCACCACGTGTCAAAATGTGCTTTTGCAAACAAGAAAAAGATCTGTTCTAAAAGTATAATGTTGAATAAGGCCCTGTCCTTGTCTAGAAATGTAAGGGGGGGTTGGTTAAAATCTAATATAATATTTTATTCCGACAGCCTTGCCTTTTGGGCTCAGGAAAAATAAATAAATAAATTAATAAATACAGGCATTGGCTATACTGGAAGCCACAGAAGAGGTTTCTCCTGCCCTGCCTTCAAAGGACATTGCACCCCGCCTCCTAACAAGACCAGCATCTGGATGCTCTGAATGGACCAAGGGGGAGAATGTAACACACCCATCGGGACTTTGTGGCTGGGTGCTCCAGCTTGGCACAATAAATTCTGGGACATCTACTTGTTACTTTTGGAAGTAACACCTCCCATCCACTCAAACTAAGGAGCTCCAAAGACAAACTCCATGGAAACCCTGGGCTAAACTGACATTTGGTGGTAGCCTGGGCAGCAATGACCATATTTGGAGGGCAAAGGCCAGCCCATCCTGTTCAAAAGACATTTTAATGAATAAACTCTAAGACTGTTATTTCTAAAACCGGACAACGCAGCAATGTAAAGTTTTACAGTTTAAATGTACATTTTGTGGCTTTAAAACAAGATATTGTGGCTGTCTATAGCATGAATGGGACGCAAATGCCAGGAAAATGTGAATCATGGGAAAAGTACATATGGTGGAACGTTAATAATTAATGGAAATATGTCCTAAGATAATATGTACACATATCTAAAATTGTGGAATTTTGGGTGAAGCGGTTCCTACTAAAAATCACGAAAAATTATTAGAAGGATGAAACAATGTCATACAAACCTGGGAGTTGGAATTTCCTTACTCTTAATGCAGATAAAACCAATGTCCTATTCTTCCCTGCCAACACACTTGCTCCTCCCTCCCCTCCTTCTTTCATTCTCTTTCCCCATCCCAACTCCCCTTTTCTCCTCACGCCTGCAACCTTGGTCTGCACACTGACCCCCATCTCTCTCTTTCTCACCACATTTCTTTTACTTCCAGATCTTGCCGCTTTCACCTTTACAGCATCTGTAAAATTTGACCCTTCCTAACATATAATGCTACTAAACTCCTAATCACCTCCCTCATCTTCTCCAGACTCTTCTACTGCCCTACTCTTTTCTTTTGACACCCTTCCACTCACCTCTCCCCCCTCAAATCTGTCAACCACTCTGCCATCCGCTCCTTCTGCCTTCTCTCACCTCATGACTCCATCTCCTCTTCTTCTCATATCTCACTAGGTTGGCTCTCATTTCACTCACAGATCAAATTTAAGTTCCCCTGTCCTGTGTTTTGCTTGTAACTCTTGTAAAGCGCTTTGGCGTAAAGCGCTATATACATTTTAATGAATACAAATACAAATGTTCTCTATGAAATATGTCACTGCCTATGTATTTTGCAAAAGTGCCACAATTGTAAGAAGGATCGATTTATGTCAAAATTGATTTTTGGCAAAAATTACAGTGGATGGCTCTGTAGCTCTTAAAACACAACCCCGTAAACTGAGTCCCCTCCTGGAGGAGGCGACCAACATAGGCTGACCTATCCGGTTCTTAGGGGTAGGCCTAGCTTAGCTCTGCCCAACAATAAATCCTGTGATGTCACCCACCCTATATAAAGGGGGGAAGCTCACAGAGACAGGACACTCTCTTCTGAATTTTCCAGTGCCTGCGTATCCAGATAATCCACCTTCACTCTGCAAGATTCCAGATTCTGCTGCCAGGTGAGAGCATAGCTGACCCTATCCAGGCAGGACCATTGATCCAGAAACCCCATTACATATCCCACTAACTAGGGGGAAAAGCTGTGGTACCCTTTTGGGAGTATCATGTGACCAGACCAGCTTTTTGCCCCACTACCTGCATGCCAGCTGTACCCTTGCCATCCATTGACCAGACAGGCCCAGCTGTTTTCTCTTAGGAGAGATCGCCGTGCTGTGACCAGAGCCCTTGAGTCCAGAAAAACGGTTGGCTGTCCCAAATCCCAAACTCAAGTGTGGATTGTGAGTATTTCCTCATCCCCTATCAACACATAGCCTACCCCATCTTGATACTTTGTCTAAGTTGCACTTTCTAAGTAATCCTATCCATACCCTGGAAACTTGTTTAAAACTGTCAGTTCTCTGTGCCTTCTATCCTTGATCTCCAAGCATTAGCACAATTCTTTTATTCATTTCTGTCCTGCATAGATCCTTAGTCACATTTTGAATATTCTAATTAATTCCCACATAGAGCTGGGTATCCAGAGGTGGAGTCCATCGAGTCGGTGTCCTTCGAAGACGTGGCCGCAGCGATGGAGAAACTCTTTCCCAATCACGACCTGGCCCAGGTGCTATGCTCGGACAATGGTCCGCCTTTCCAAGGGGAGAGCTTCGCCCAGTTGGAGGAGTATGGGGTCCATCATTACAAAATCACACCTCTGTGGCCTCTGGCGAATGGTGAGGCAGAGCGGTTTATGAGAACACTAAACAAGGTTTTCTGCATCGCTCATGGCCAGGGGCACAGCCTGCAGAGGGCCCTATACCAGTTCTCATGGGAGTACCGGGCCACCCCACACACATCCACAGGTGTGGCTCTGGCAGAGGCAATGTTCAAGCTGTATCCCAGGAGCCTTATCCCGGAAGTAGGGGAGAAATATCTGGTGGTCATCAACAACAAACAGGTGGAAAGGGAGAGGAGAATCAGGACAGGGCAGGAAAATGTCTGATGAGGACTCCGTCCCCAGCCTTTCGTCCCCAGCGATGATGTACTCGTAAAGAATCTACATCCTCAAGGAAAGTTATCATTTGACATACAAACCTGGTGCGCTGGACGTGGTGACGTTGCACGGCTCCATGGTAACAGCGTCAGATGGGACTGCCTCGATCACCCACAATGCCAGTTCCTTCAAGAAAGTTGGAGAAACCAGTTTGGATGTGTTGCAGAGAAGGGATGTGAACGATGTACTGGATGAGGGCCGTGGCCTGGCCAATCCGCCAAGCCCCCGTCTCAGGGGAGCTCAGGTGAGGAGGGCCTGATACGGGAGGAGGGCAGGAGGTATCCCCAGAGGGCTGGGAGGGGGAGGCCTGCCCACCTGAGTGATTATGTTCTGTACCCGTGAACTGGTGGTACCAGCCCGTGGACTGGAAGTGACTGATGGGACTGGGGTGGTTGTGATTAAAGGGGTCTGTTTTTGGTGGTCAGTGTGTTCTTATATTGTGTGTCTAGTTAACCTTGTTTATTTGTTTGTTATGAAAAAGGAGGAGTGTGGTGCTGCCCCTTTGAGGGCACACACACGTGGCGGAGTGACGTTGCACTCCGCCGCGTGCAGTATAAATAAAAGGGGCATCCACAGCTGCTGCATAGCGATCGGGGAGCCCGAACCGAGCACAAGTGTGTGTGTGTGTGTGAGTTTTGTGTGCGGGAGGGGGCTCACAGACACTCCGGATGCAACCAGAGGACCATAACAGTCTGGTCGAGGGTTGAGAAGGTGAGAGAGTTGTGCTCCAGCGCCACAATGGCGTCCGGTTTTTGATTGTATTCTACGAACATGAAATCAAGTCTCCTTTCATTAAAAAACTTTCTCACAATACAGTTAGAGCACACTCGGTTAAAGCCTCGGAAAGCTCCAAACAGAGTCCACAGAAGAGACTGGAGGCATTGAAAAATTATGCAAAATTGGAATTGTAGGTTATTAACAACCACACACCCCGTACGAGAAGCTTCTCAGGAGTGTAGCTGTGAACCAGACTCATGCATTCTTAGCTCCAATGCAAGCGGGAGCAGAATGACAAACAATGTAAACCTAACGCATTGCAGTGGTGTCCTAGCAGAATCGCAGCCTGTTTTCTCAATTTGCTGTTGGTATCCAAGGGCAGAAACATGTTTCAAGTGATAAGTGAAAATTGCCGGAAGCATTTCCAGTCATCGCGCTGAATGGAATTAGGCTATGCATAGGGTTTTACTTTGAGTAACTGATGAATCTGTTAACATTTTTTGCTCTCCAGTTATTGCTCGTACACAAACGCCCTGGGAAAGACCCGCTGTACTTTTCTGAATAATTTCACAAAAACCCAACGGCAAAAACAAATAATTGAAAGAACTAAATCTGAGTGCAAAATACAGATAGCCCCACAAACAAGCACGTGTCTTGTATTAAAATGAGGTAAATAAATTGATGTTGGCGTATGCCTACTGATTACAAATGTCTGATTCTTGGAGCTGAAAGCATCTTTGATCATACGACGTTAAGCTGTATTTATCACTGTCAGTATGTACATGCTATTGCTATATGCTCAGAAACCTTGTGTATGCACTAGGCAGTACTTTGCAAATAAATTATCATACTATTTGTTCTGTGAGTTATTTGCACTGCCCTAGTTCTCTCTGGCAAAATGCAGTTGTGCTACTTGGTGGCAACATTCCGTGAGAACACAAGCTTTTTTGTACATCTGAACTCGAGCTTGCTTCCATACATCTACAAACATGTTTACGTTTCCCAACTCATTTGGAACTATTTAATAATTACTAATTAACATCTCTAATAGCTACTAATTATCCTCCAAAGAACTCTGTTGTTGAAGAGTGAATTTTCCAGTCGAGTAGCCAAAGAATTACAATTTTTTAAATCTCACCGAGAGATGTTTTACAATAAACGTTGTCTACTTAACAAGCACAACTCCGGCCCATTTAAGTGAGTTACTACTTCTGTAAACCTTCTAAAACAGAAATTCTCTTCTGTCCTTCTGTTTCTCCCTCCCCATCGTCCCCTCCTACCGTCCTCCTGTTCCCCCTCTGTCCTCCGCTTCAGCTCGTAACCTTGGCGCTATCTTTGGTGCCTCCCTTTATATCCCGAACACTGCCCCACTTGGTGATTATATCTATATGATCTTGCCATGCTCGCATGTTTCTCTCTCTTCATGCCAGCACACTTTTTATATCCTCCCTTGTCATTTCTCACCTTGACTACTGAGCTCTTCTCTACAAGTCTGTCTTTCCCTGTCTCACCGTACCCCCCTTTGCTCTGTCGGCAACGCTGTTGTTTCTCCTTTTCTTGCTACCACACCGCTCTCATCTCCTCTTCCCATCTCGCTGTCTCATTCCTCCTGTTTTCCCCCGATCTTTCTTTACACTTTCTCTGCATTGTCTATAAATGCCTCTATGGCCTTGCCCCATTCTCCCTCTTCTCCTTGCTCACATTTCACTTCCCTTAACCCCCCCTCTCAATAACTTTCTTCTTTCTGTCCCTAAACCCTCTGTGTCTCTTCCCATTTCTGTCCCTCATCACTCCTCACACCTAAATTCTGGAACGTTCTTCCCGCTCTTGCTATATCTTTCAAACTCACTTAAAATCCCTTCTTCTTTCATTCCTTTCCTTCCTTTCCTTCTTTTCATGTTTTTCATGATTGTGTTTTCATCTTCTCCAAATTTTGTGCCAAATATTTGTTATCAAGCATTCAGTGTTTCAGCGAAAGCGCATTATAAATCTCAATAAAATACAAAAAAGTACACATAATACGTTGGTGTACGTATTAATATGTTATGATGTACCTCCACAGCAAAAGCAAAAGATGATGGCTGGAAAGGTTAGAATTCATCTTACCCACAGGCACACCACTGGGCAACCCTCCAGACCATCGTGGTTCAGCCTGCCAAGCCACTGGAGAAGGGGAAAAACCATATGCAATGTTGGAGGTTAAGATTAATACTGAAACTTCAAGCCATTACCTATTTGTTTCGGTATCGTCATTCTGCTGGGGACGGGTATGCCCAGACGTGGGTCGTGTGCATTCTGTGCCTAGCGAACCAAGATACTCCTCACTGATGGTGCCTAACGAAGCAGAAACATGTCTGGGGAAGCTTCTGGTCACGTGCAGATGGGATTTGACCAAGCAGTTTGGGCTGGACTGCCCCTTTTTTTGGTGGGACCAAGCCTGATTTTAAATGATTGTGTAATGGCTTGGCAGGCTGAAGAACGATGGCCTGGAAGTTGCCACGAACAATGCCAAAGGTTTTCTTCCAGACATGACCTTGTTTTGTTCTAAGGTACCTCCAACTGCACTTAACTTTTCTTTTAGAGTGCCTTATTTGCCACCTAGCACCGTTATGACTACTGACAAATGCTTTTCAGGTTGTGCCTTGAGACTGCCTGGGCTCCTGATTCCTGAACCACGCGTTCTTCGATCTGGTGCCCATCCTCAGCCGGGGCAGATTACAGATCCGTGGGCGGTTTGGAGAGAGTACAGAGACCACAGTGTGGCAATGGCATCGCATTTCTCATATGACCACTGCATGTGTCTAACCCTCTAGGGCTGCCTGCAAAATGCACATCCCATAATTACGGGAGTCAAGAGGAGACATGAACACGTGTTCAGCAACCACAGGCATGCAACTGACGGGATAGACCTGACCCAGAGGACAATGCAAAGGTTGAGCTTTAAGATCAGCAGTGTTTGCCCTCTTTTGAAATCAGCATGGTAAGGTACTGAGGTTTAACGCCGCGAGGACAATCGTATCCAGGGAACAACTTTTTTTTCCATAATGGAAATTCTGTTAACAGAAGAAAAGCACTTAAGAAATTCGACTGCTTTCTCCCCATTTCAAATTTTGCATCCATACATTTTGGACTTAATTTAGGTCCAGGGAAACAGCACACAGAATGTGTTTATAGTCTCCTGTTGAACCTATATAATATAGGAGGGAAAACACATGTTGAGGAATTATTTACATTTAAGAGTTATTATCTAAACTCATGAAGACTTCATAATAAATATTCAAATTGGCGCAAACTACAGATTCCATTCTTTTCATTATCTATTATGGGGACGGGTATCATTCCCGCATCACGAACCGCAACCATGTTACATAGCAGTGGTTTTCCACATGTTTTTTATTGTTAGAGAATTAGTAGGGTAGTACAGAAATGGGTGCAGCTTGATGATGCCCAGTGTGGTAGAAACATGTGTATGCAGGGGCTGATGGCTCTGAGGGGGATATGGCTGGCATTTCAGGATGGGCTGCTGTTAAGGGAGTCTGGCATGACACGTTGGGCCTCCATACAAGTGTGCAAGTCCGGTAACAACGGTGCCAGCGTTGTTACTGGACCGGCACACTACGAGCCTGCGGGCAGGTGCCTTTCCGCCGGACAGGGTCAGACTTGGCAGGCGGAACGGCATCCACCCACCGACTTTCAGGGAAGCACCGGCACCATTATTAATGGTACCAGTGCTTCCGTGCTCCCCATTCCCACTGAGTCCTATGGGACACAAATGGGAATGGGGATTAACATTTTCTGGCGCCTGACTTCACGGACCGCCGGGGCTCGTCAAGTCAGGCACCGGAATAATGTACTAGTCCGGCGGCAACCTGCCTGTTTTACCGTCACGGTTACCGCCAGACTTGTAATGAGGCCCATTGAGCTAAAATGCATTTGAAGTCCTACTGAGTTGGGATAAAGCCAATAAAAAGTTTGCTTTTGGTCATTCTTAGTAGAGCTCTTTAATTGGTTGCTTGGTTTCAATTATTTTTGGAGCAAGTTTGGCAGAGCCAGGAGGTGGCATGTCTGATGGTATGGATACTGTTCTGGTATAAGCACTGGCACTGACTTGTTTTCTTTTGTGGTCATTAAAACAAAGATTAATGGTGATTTGATGATATGGCATACATGGCTGTTATACAGTCTTATTGTCAACTGCAATTCTCTTTTAGACAATGTGGACCAGCTGCCACCTTTCCTACGTAGGGTCATTTCATAGCTGCTGAGTGGGTCCATGTTATGCGTGGCACCCCGAGCCAGTCCTGATGCTTAATTTTTCAATTTGGAACGTGTAGTCCCAAACTTAGAATGGGAAAATGAAACTACAATTCCCAGAATGCAATTGAACAAAAAAGGTACTGGCTAATGGTATCATGCATGTCATGGGGCTAATTAGCAGCTACGTAGAACATGTCTGTATACTCGCAGTAATGTGAGCTTGATTCACTTAGCAATGGGCAGCCATTGCAGGGATGCCTGTGATGGAGGAATGGAAGTATATACCTCCCTCAGTAGAAGCAGCCACCTCCCTGCCACACTCTAAGAAGTCTCTTGTTAGATTTATTTTTTTATAGTTTGACCTCAAACAATAAATGGATCAGAGCAGTAAACACTTCAATCTAGTGGGAAAGGACGATAATGGAGACACATGTTCAGTAGGTGTTTGAACGAGTGCAACAAAGATGTACTCATCTGGAGTGCCAAATAAAGTTGACCCCCACTAGAATTGAACAGCATCCCGGTTGACATGTATTCAGGGGTGTGGGGCTCCTTGAGCAAGGCCAACGTCCAATAGGCAACCCAGCAGCTTATTGTTGAGGGGTGCCTCGCAAATGACAGTCATGCATCTGATTGAACTAGGTGCCAATAACCCAGTCGCCCCATTGAACGGTCACTGCACAGGGAGGAAAGTTGTTATCAAACAAACATCGATTTGGTGTCACGGGTTGGTCGAAAACGTGCACGATTCAAGGAATTAGAATAGTATACATTTATGAATCTTGTCAGCGATAGAATGTGTATGCAATTGGGAAAATGCCGGCACATGTCTTATTCTCAAATGTGCAGATATGATTTGAAAGATACTGTTGTGCGGGGACCCGGATGAAAAAGGCAGCATTGCAGGTTTTGTGAGAGAATCAAGTATCGAATAAGTACAGGATTATTAACACATTGCTGCCCTCGCAGTATTTTCTCTCTCTCTCTCTCTCTCTCTCTCTCTCTCTCTCTCTCTCTCTCTCTCTCTCTCTCTCTCTCTCTCTCTCTCTCTCTCTCTCTCTCTCTCTCTCTCTCTCTCTCTCTCCCTCTCTCTCTCCCCCTCTCTCTCTCTCTCTCTCTCTCCCTCTCTCCCTCTCCCCGCCTGAGTTGTAATTAGGCCCATTGTCTCCTTCTCTGCCACCAAAATGCATCATTGAATGTGCCTTTCTCCAGGAATGACTTGAGCATATGTCACTTCTTGATGAGTTTGTATGCTCAATAACTAGAACATACCTAGATCCTCCCATTAAGTGACTTGATCTTGACATTTGTAACTTCCCCTCTGCTGTGCTCTGCCTGCTCAACATTCCCTCCTCTGGTTTCTTTTCTACTTCTCTATTACTTTTGTTACCTGCTTTTCTTCCTCGGGATTCTTTTTCTGTTATGTCCGTATTAAATTTGGTATGGACTTCTCCATCAACTGTCACTCTTGCTTTGTTTTCACTGATACCTTTGTGTGATTTCGAGTGATCATAACTTTCTAACCATGCTTTGCGTAGCTCAAATCTTTGTGAGTTTTGTTTCCATCCTTCTGCTCTGTTTGTTTGTCTAAATAGGTCATTTGTTCCAGCCTGATTCTCAGGCCAGTTTGAAATGTGTAATAATGCTCTGGCAGCTTTGGAGGTCCCATTTATCCTGATATCGCATAAGCAGCTTCTCGCTCACACACAATTGAGAAGCTGCTCCACTGACATGCTTCTTTGCTGACAGACTGGGGGGCAAAATTCAGAAGTCCCATTGAGGTTAGTGTTAGGCTTTTGGTGCACTTGTGAAATGTCAGTGATCTCTGCTATGGGTTGCAGTGATGGTAATATTTATTCTGATCATTTCCCTATTATTTTCTCTTCTGCTGCCATCTGCCTTTGATTTGTCTTCTTCACTTTTAACTAGTCCAGGAAGCATTGTAACTCTAAGTTGCAGACCCTGCTGACCACGGCAGGGAGAGAGGCAGAATGCAAAAAAAGAGGCTCACCGAGAGGATAGGGAAAGGGACCCCACCCCTTGCTTGCTCCTGGTAGCCTATACCACTGGTCCACGGGCCACAGTTGCCCTACTTATCTGGTCCCCTAAATTCTCCTAAAGAGGCGTCAGGATGCAGGCTTTGTCATACTTCACTCAAGGGGCACCGAGTATGCTGGTGCACGAGCACCCTCATGTCCCCCCAGGAAAGGCCATCTGTGTAAGAGTCCCTGTACTTTCAATGGGACATCATTTTAACTTTTTTTTTTTGTGCACCAGCACCCGCTGGGAAAGCCAGAAGTGGGTGCTACTGCTTCACTCCAGTACTTGCTGGTCACAGGTAAGGTCTGAGTAAGCTCCACAGCCTTCGAGCTGGTGAAAAGTTGGGGGAAAAACGTCTGATTGAAAAAGATGCTCTTTGAAGAAAAATGATAGACTGAAAGTCCCATCGCATCAGTTTTGAGAGTTGTTCCTTTCACTTCTCTTACACATCTGTCTAGAGCAAGGTTAACTCCAGTGGAGGCAGATTGCAGGCAGTGGCTTAAAATAGCCTAAATCAGTGCTGATATCGGAAACCTTTCAAGATGTTGTGATTAATCTTAGCAGGGGATAGCAATACCACAGGCAAAAGCAGGACATGCATCTACCCCATCAATGAGAAGAATGTCAGCTTTCATGTGTGCTGAGCGACCTTCAGAGATAGATGTCTGTGGCAGGTTTCAGATTTTGATCCTAACCCCACATATGATGTATTGCGGTTGCTCTTACTGAGGCAAGACGACGGGCTATTCCCACCCAAGCTAATGCCCCCGGGGCCCATAGTTACAGGCCCGTGGGCAGTAATGGCCCGCTGTTGAGGGGCTTATTGCCATTAGCACCCCAGCCCATTAGACCGGGGTACTAATGTTTTTTTTTTCCCTGGCTGCGAGACGCATTGCATTTCGCAGTCGGGAAAAAAAAAGTTTAAAAAAGTTACAAGAAAATGGCCACCATGGACAAAAAATGCAGTCTGTTTTCTGTTTCCGTGGCAGCCATTGTAAACAAAGAAAATGAGCACCATGGAAGGGGAGAAGGGAGAACATGTAGTCCCTTCTCCCTTTTCATGGGGGCCATTCACTTACATTGAACAAAAAAATATACATACAAAACTGCCACCTTGGAAAAGGGAGAAGGGACTATGTGTGGTATAAGAGTGTACCCGGCACGTGATGCACACAAGTATGTCCAGGGGATTACACTGTGCTATGGCTAGGAAACGAGCCAATCTGCATGAAGTGTATCCCATGGATTTGCCACGCTGGGTACTCTCTCAACACCCTTGCCAAGAGCAGCGATTACTCACTTGCCCAATTCCCACCTCCTGGACTGAAGAAGGGCTCTCTGCTCCTACGTTTTCTGTCCGCTGCGGGCATTTTTTAAAACCTTTTTAAAAACCTTTTTTTTCCCAGCTGCGAAACGCAAAGCGTCTTGCAGCTGGGAAAAACTGATTAGTACCCTGGTCTAATGGGCCGGGGTACTAATGGCAATAAACCTCTCGACGGTGTGTCATTACAACCCACAGTAATGCCCCCGGGGGCATTACGTTGGGTGCTAATGGCCTGCCTTCTCGGGGCTTATTGCCTGAATAAGTTTGCTTCAGAAATGGAAATCATTAAATCACATTGGTGAGTTTTCAAGGCACAGATTTAAAGTAACCACACATTTTAATAAAATTCCCTCCCTTGGAAAATTGGCAAATGCTACAACTTCTTGACAGATGTTGCCCTGGTGTTTGCCCTTCCTATCGCGTTTCACTGCCTGACACTCTAAACCACAAAAGTGTATCCAGTCTTTATTCTGGTGCTCAGATAGAGATCCATATGGATAGGGCTTTGTGCCTGGCAACATAAGGGAGTAGGCTGTTCTCTGGGAGTACATACTGGTAATCCCAGTTGTTTGCTTGCTATTGTAAAATTTACCAAGACAAATGGAGACCTGGTTAGATCAGATTAAACATTGACAACAAGATCTAATCGTATTCAAATTCTGTTATCCTGCAAAACTTTACATTCAGAGTTTGCGAAATCATGTATCTGTTTTTTTCTGCCCACCTTGGTTTGTACGACCGTGAACAGGTATTTAAACAATACTCTTAAACCTGCAACCTAAAGATAGACTTGTTTTACATACCTCTTTAAGACACAGGTAAATAAGGTGTTTGGAGTAGAGCTATAACAGAGAGGTACCTGAAGCTTAAAATGTTTAACAGAACTGAAGTGTTCGTTTACACTAAGGGACGTTTTACATTCGCATGTTGTACCTGAAATTTAGCACAGGAATTGTAGTAGCTTCTCTAACAACAAATTGACTAATAGGAAACTCTAACAAATGCTGTTTCTGTCACAGTGGATAGACTCAGAACCCCATTTTCATCTCCTCAGCCCTCTTGTGTGCTTTTCCGACAACAGCTTCAACATTTTCTATTTCATTTATCATTGAAAAAGTCAACACCAGACACAGGTGGGCACCTTCTCCCTGGTCTCCTCCACCTTAGCACCATTCCATTGGAATTACAGTCAAAGAGCCACAATTGGGAACACAGGCATGAATCCTTGCAATATTCCTGTACCACATAGAGTATATGAGAGACAATATGCATTCAGGCAACCATTTAGAGTGTACCCACAAGCTGAAATAGTTGAGGAATGCTTCCAAGAAGGATGCTCCTTGCTGAGCTGTCACAATGCAGCCATAAACAGAATGGATGTACGTTAAAACAAAGTTATATGACAGAAAACAAATGTTATAAAGAAGATAAAAGAACCTATGCTGAAACGATATGAAAATGAGGATGACGATGTAACTGGAGCACTAAGAGAAACATGTACCCAATGATACAGTACTCATGAACACAAAGAAGAATAAAGTGACTTACTGGTCAATAACTATAAATGCACTGTAACGCAAGGTAGAACAAATATATAGAAGCCTGCTTATAGAGGTATATATTCAATGTTTAGGATGACCATTAGAAGAAAATGGATGATGGTTTGTGTCAATCAACCCAGCTACCTCAAAATACGAGCCCAGGATGATGACGTAAAACGATAATAGAAAGGCTGTTTTTCCTTTGCATAATAAAGGAGTACATTGGCCTGGGACCAAGGCTGCTATTTCGGGAGATAAGGCAAAGTACAAAGGGAGTCCAACGAGCAGATCATATGCGTAGGACATATTTCTAAAGATTAGGAGGAACACGAACATTTACAGATGCCACGTATTGGAAGATTAAAAGAGTGTACATTTTATATGGGATCTAGTGAGCAAGTCTCTAAAGGTCAAGAAGAGCAACTGCACCCAGTACAATTGAATTAAAATACTGTTAAATACACTGTCATAATGGATAAATGCATGGTCTCTTAAATCGTGATGAAGAGCTAGCAAACAAGGGCTATTCATTAGGCTTGAAACTAAGATACCGGTGTGTCTACACTCCCCTGAATGTTCCTGAGACAGTGCAGACTGGCAAGGTCAATCTTCTAAAAGAGGACACTGGCATGAGGCCTACTGATGAGAGAGGGTAGACTAATTGGGAAAACAAGGTAAGAGCTGAAGAATCCCAAAGCACATGGGTTTTGTTTCTATGTACATGCTGCTAGTGAGTCGAAAGTCCAAGGTTGGATTTGGATTGCCAACCAATTAGAAAAGCAAGCCTGCCATGCACCTTTAGATACAATGTTGCAAACTACTATTCCACTGCCATATTCTCTGCTGTAAGCATTTTACTATGCATGTAGAAGTAGCTCAGGGTGTGTCCTACAGACAGGGGGCCACCAATGAGAGACTAACACTCATGTATTCTAGATGTAGACATGTTCCCCTAATCCAGTCCCACCCCTCGATAGGTTATTGTAATATGTCATGTAGGATGATGTCATAGATGACACATCTAACACTATATAAATTAAGTATAATCAAAAAGATGTTGTGATCCTGCATGCATCGGTTTGATGAATGATGATTAACCCTGATTTCCTTCATTGAGATAAAAGCAGCACTTGACCATCTTTGAATCGGTCCAGTTATTTGGTCTGAGACATTTTATTGGTAATTTCATATAGCACAACAACACTTCAAGGAGCTAGAGCACACAACTGAATATCAGTGTCTGATTTATGTTGCTATCAAGTTAGGGATTGGACACACCAGGCCTCTCTAACAAAAATGTGAATTGTGGTTAAAAAAATAAAATAAAAAAAAGCACAGAATTGGAATTCCTGAAAAATTGCACACATTTTATCTAAACCTACATTGAAGGGAACATTTGTAAACATGTGTGTAACCAATGCTTTTCACATTTTATTTTGCAATCCACCTCACCCTTAACCAAGCATTAAGGACGTTAGATCATTTTGGCACAATAAGGTATGTGACAAAGTCATTATTGCCACATGAGCAAAGGGAGACTGGAGAACTGTGGGGGCTGAAGGTGCCCAGGAAGTGTTCATTTGGGGATTCCCCCAGAGTGCCTCAGTCCTCCAAAGTCTGTCAAAGCATGTCTAGAATGTGCGTGTGTCCTGCAGATAAAAGGCTCCAAATATGTAGCTGGTTTAGAAAGTTCATGCAGTCCGAAAGAGGACAGCCAATTTTCCATGAACTTCCCAGGCTCACCACTTGGCCAGATGGTGGCCAGGAAACTCCTGCGTAAACCTAACATGATGACCTCACAAATTACAACAGCAGAAATTTCCCCTAACTTGGATTTAAAGAGTGTGATCGTTTGCACACGTGTCAGGTAGGTACAAGTGACCAGAGCCAATCAGGTCTGGAATAAACTAAGAAGTGATGGGCCAGCCAAGGAGAGCCTTATTGCTCCAGTCATACTACTACCCACAGTTACAAAGTCAGCCACCTTCCACTAGCTCTGTGCATGTGAGGGCCGTGATCCTGAGTTTGTTTTACTGAGGCACAAAGGATCTGGAGAGAGATTGGGCAGGCAGTAGGCAAGAGTAAAGAGAATAGAAATTGGGAGCTTGATTTAAGAGAAAGGACCGGTATGGTATGGTAATGTATATTCATAAAGCGCCTATACACAGGCAGTGTTTCAAAGCGCACAAGGAAGGTGGGAACATGGGAAAAATACAACAGTTGCTCAGAGCCCTTGAAATTTTGAGACGATAAAGGTCTGCACAGGCAGAGTAAGTGAAAAGGATACATATAACAGTTGAGATACAGCTAATAGGCCTGGCAGCCATTCTGCGTTTTTTTTCAAGTGCACATTAAGGGGTGAAGACAAGGGAGAACTGACATACGATCTTCAGGCAGAGATGCAATCAGATCGTGCAAGTGCAAGACGGTCAAGGGAGGGGGGGTTCTAAGTGAACCCAGAAGGTATAGACTGCGATAAGTGCAGAGAGAGAAACTCTCTTGGATTTATTCAGAAGTGCAGTGAGGGGGATGGGGTGTAGGGCCCCAAGGCAAGTGCAAAGAGGATTGGCGGGGATTCCAGGGATCTGTGAGACTCTGAGGTACACCAGGCGGGCAGTCAGCAAAGCTGTATGGAAGAGGAGGGAGAGATGTAAAGAGCAGAGAGCTAGGTTAGCAGGGTAGGGGGGAGCGTAGGAGGAGGAGACGAGGAAGGTCTTGAGGAGTTTCTGGAACCTAAGAAGATCAGGCTCAAGACAGAGGGTGGCAGGGAGGCTATTCCAGAGGGAGGCGCCTGCTGAGGATAAGGATCTCTCTCCAAATCACTGCTTGGAGATCCTGCTCACTCACAGAAGGTTGTAGGTAGATGAGCGGAGGGCTTGAGATGGACAGTATTTAGGTAGGTAACGTTGAAGGTAAGTAGGTCCCAGGCCACGGAAAGTCTTGTGGACAATGCAGAGGGTCTTGAATGTGATCCTTGCAGCCACAAGGAGCCAGTGAAGGGATATAAGCATCGGAGAGCTGCGGTCCCTAGGCTTGAGGCCTCAGATATCTCTCGCGGTTCTGTTCTGGATGAGTTCCAGAGGTCGCTGGGCAGACGAGGAAGAGGCTGTTGCAGTAGTCCAGTCTAGAGAGAACCAGGGTCTGGAGACAGTGAGACGCTGGGGGAAAGGTTCAAAAGGTAGAGAGCCTCTGAGGAGGTGTAGTGAATAGTTAGGAGATGTCAGAAATGTAAGAGGAGTAGGAGAGAGAGCAGTCAAAGATGACCCCAAGGTTTGTGGCCTCGCAGGTGGGGGTGGGCACAGGATCAAGTGAGGCTGGCCAGAGTGAAAGAGGGAAAGCGTAAGCAGGGGTGCCAATGTGAAGGAGCTCAGCAAGATGAGTAGGAGTGGGCAAGAGAGCAGGAGGAAGCAGATGATTAATAACTGAAACTTGGGTTGATAGTGGAGTCAGACTGAGATGGAGAAAGCAATCTGAAAATAGAGCAAGAGAAGAAGATGGGTTCAGATCAAGGGTACCACACAGATCCACTACCATGGTGTGGAAAGTAAATGAAATGGCAAGAGGTGTGGTGATGGTCAATGGGACTATATCCCCTTCATAAGTGATACCAGAAAACAGGGTGGTGATCAGGGAAGTTTGGCAGTGCACAGGTAATCAGCTTTAACCGTTACCCCATGTAGGAAGTAATGCATACTTGCATTTTCCAGGCAGGAATTTTGACTCAATAAGAACTGTGATGAATCCCAGGGCATCGTCGCTGCTTCCATGGGGGAGTCCCGTCACATGAAGTGCTGGGGGTGGGGTGACAAATAAGGGGAGGGGGTCTGCATGAGTCGGTCCTGTTACATTCTGGTTTCACCATCACCGTCTTGTGGACAATGTTGGATTTGACTTCATAAACTTCATTGATTCACAGTGCTTCACCCTTTCTCAACTCTCAAGCTGGACTTCCTTTGCATCTTATACACATGGTGGCCCTGAATCATGCTCTTCCCATCTTCATCTTGTATCCTGGCTTGCAACATTATGTGTTATTACTGACTTCTGCAATTGTATTCCCTCTCCCCTCTTGCTTCTCCACTCCTTTTGACTGCTTACTCTCTGTTCTCCCTTCCTCTCCCTTTTCCTATCTCCTCCCCTCCTCCCTTTACTTCTTCTATGCACTTACTCTATCAGAATTGTCCCTCAACCTAGTATGATAGCAAGCTCATCTGTTTCCTTGCTCCTCTTACTTCTCCCCCCCCTCAGCACTATCTGAAATGTCATCAGGCCTAGTACGATAGTCGCTAGTTTTGTTCCTCCCCTCCCTTTCTGCACCCCTCTCCCTCAAATTTTGTTTTTCTCCAGCTCTATCAGAAATGTTGTCAGGCCTAGTATGGTAGTCAACTGTCAGTTTCCATTTCCTTCCCGCTCTCCCTTCCTTAGCTATGTCTTATCTCTTGCACTATCTGAAATATCGTCAGGCCGAGTGCGATATTTAATTTCACATCCTTACTGTTCATGGCATGTAAGAATGTCATTGTATTTTCCCTAGTTCCCTCCCTTGCCTTGAAGCACATTGTGTATAGGCGCTATATAAATAGACATATATCATATCATGAGTCCAGGGAGCCGCTACCCGATAGTCCCCCTGTGGGTGGATCTTATGGGAGGGAAAAACCCCTGTGGGAGCAGTGACACATTTGGGAGAATGCAGTATCCCTATAATATCCCCACCTCTCCTTTAAAATCCTCCTTGCTACCCCTAACCTCTACTCACATGTATTTCTGCAGTCCCAGAGAAACAGGAACAATTGAGATGAAGAAGATTCATAAGGAGTTATGTCATCTTAACCTCCTAACTGCTGGGACGAGGAAGAGGCCATGAGAATGATGATCATTTGCAAAAACCAACACAATGCTCTAGTGTCCCAGATGGTCCTATAGGCCAGCTGTCATTTAAATGCCAAGGAGGAAAGTGAATGTCGGTGTCTTCAACTTCGGTCCTACACAGACCGAGAACACAGCGTGACCCAAGCAGAATGGCAGACAGTGTCCTGAAGGGAAAACCGCACGCGGGAGAACCGCAACACTGAAAGCAGACTGAAGGTGAGGTACCCATGGGCAAACAAACCTGCTGGAATGACAGAAACCTGCATAAAAGGGTCATGGAAGATCAGAGAAGCCAGGAATGCTGCTGAAGCTCCAGGGAGAAACACAAACAGCCGAAAGGTGACATCTGAGACGCTACGGATACCAGGATGGATAATTGTAAGGCTGGGGAGACCCAGAGAGTACAAGGGGAGAGAAGTGAAGCAGAAAGGCAATATGCAGTGGGGCAGAATAATAAAGTGAAGGGGGCATGGGACCCACATGAGGAAGGCATACCCCTACCAGTCACAAAAGGGAAATAAACTTTACAAATATCAAGTGTCAGATATAGACCTTGGCAGCAGAGTTAACCAAGGCTTTGGAATGAGGATAAAGTAGATAAAGAGAACATTGTGAACAATCACATAATGGTGTCTGAGACCCAGGTTGGGGAAGTACACCGCAAGTTGTGAGCAAGAGGAATACGGATTTTATGCGTACAAGGGACACCCAATGACCATGGCAAGAGAGAATACAAAGGCTCTGGGTGGAAGTGAATTAGGAGAAAGAGAACTGTGAATCCAGGAACATTGGGTAACCTACTTGGCGAAGAGTGTGTCAAAAGGATGGGTACTGTGAATAGGGTCTGAGACCCTCAAACCGGCTTGGCAAGGATATCCAGTACCTTCTTCCTTGTTGCAGGATCTGGGAGCCAGGTCAATAAAATAAAGATCAAGATTTGCCTCAATTGTCAATGACAACGATACAAAGATGGATAACGATAGTCTATGGGGAAATGGAAACAACCCCTTGAGTCTTGTGGATCCTTTGGTTCACTTTGCTACACCTTTAATAACTTTTGTTTTGAACTACAGTGTGGGTTGCAGGTCCACAGCCACGAGACATGTTCCCTTTTCACTTTACATTGAGTTTAGCATGTGAGGGACAGATTAAGATTTGGAAACAGGATGGCAAACTTTACTTTGGACATTCTGACATCGACAGTTTCATTAGCTAGGGCTAGTTAGGATGGCCATTAACCTTCCATTTTTGTAATTAATTAAAGTCTTTGCCAATCAACATGTCACCTTTGTGTCCATCTCTTACTCCTGGACCCTCATAGAGCCAGCCTTTAGGGCGTGAGTGAGCACTAAACACCTGTTGTCCCATGTGGGACTAGAAAGCAAAGAAGCTGACCGGATAGGAGGCAGAAATATGAACCTGACAAGTTGAGACACAGGAAGACTCCTCGGACAGTGCAAGGCTAGTGGGATGCCATCTACCATCTCAGGAGATGCTGCAGCTGGGCACAGAAGATATGACCAGTGTATTGGTGGTCTAAATACCACCATGATGAAGGAATTGCTCAGGGGTACTTTAGCCCCCTGAGACTGCAAGCAACTTTATTCGCCAAAATCCTGAGTTGGACCCTCATGAACTGGGCTATGTGGGGTGTAATCAAAGTCCCCAAATTGAAGGTCCGTGCGAAATAGGTCTTCCTGTCATTACCAAAGAAAAAGTTGCATTTTAATCCACAAAGGAAGAAGGAATTCAAGGGTCCCTTTTGCATGACAAACAGGATTTTTAAACACGGACACAAAAACCGCTTTGAATGTCTGTTTACAAGTTAAAGCCGATACAATGAAACAAATGTACACCTGCTAACATATAAAGGTTGGGGAAAACAATTTTTGGGGCTTGTAAACAAAAAGTAATGTTTATAATGTTTTGCCTGCAAAATACCAGCAGACATTTGAAAAGAAAAGCCCCCTTTCTTTCCCTGAAATGTTTCTGTGGGCCCGAGGCAAACCATTTGCTTGCTGTGGGACAAATATCACAAAGAACTCTCCCATAGAAAGACTGGTTTACATCCCCCTGGCCATTTTACAACTGCAATAAAATGTGGCTCGCTTGAAAGGTGTGGAAAACCAAGTGTCCTTTAGACTTGCTGTCCCTGCAAGACAATTTCCCTTAGCTGGTGCATGACCAGAATGTAAACATGAGGTATGAAGGGGAAGGCTACAATTATGGGAGGCTGAAACTCAAACTTCGAAGAACAAACTCCAAACACAAAGAAAATAATAAAAACGCTGGTTACTGACTGGCACAGTGGCAAATGGTGGAGAAATGGAAGTTTATATCTGCATAAATGAAGATGCACTTTGTTTAAAAGGACTGTTGTAATTTAGGGAACTTTTCTCAACAACCATAAGTCATATTTTCTTTATTCATGTTTCAGTGTTTAGGTAATTTCCAGGTGATTTTGGTGATATAAAAATCATCCACCTATGACTCAGGGAACAGCAGTTACACTCTGATATGGGTTTCTGGTTTATCTGAACATTTTCAAAATAAAAATCATCAACCTATGCTTCAGGGCAAATTTTCAAAATGTGGCCGTTGGTGAACGGGTGGAGGGTGAAATTTAGAACATGGAGAATAAGTTGCATGTTCCTAACGGTTATACTTTTTGTGAAAATAGCCGAAAATTACCACACAGATGTGCAAAATGGTGCAGACCTGGCTGTCGTCTTATTTAATTCCCATGATTAGCTGAATCAGAAAATAGGTATATTATGGCAGTTATTAGTACAATTATGAAGTTATGCCACATAACTACATTTTTGCCAAAATTTGGCATGAGAGCAAATGGGGATTGCAAATTATGCTGCCATATGTCTGCTCCATACTCTTAAACCAATCCGTTGAGATAGTCTGAAGTGGGGAGGAGAGAAAAGGGAAAGGGTTCATCCCCAGTTGTGAGAACTTTTGCACTGTACTTGCCCAAGATTATAAACCTGATACTGTAATTGCTGCTATATAAGGGGTAAGTCACTGTGAGGCAGGGAAAGACTGCTGATATTTACCATTGGAGAGAGCTGCTGAAACCTACCATCTGAAGGCTGCAAGGAAACTCCAAAGGAGATTGCTGAGAGTGCATCTGGGTGGAGCTATTTCTAGAAAGTCCCAAAAGCTGGCTGGATCCTATGGTGGAGAGCGGGCGGCCATCCTTGAGAGTGGAGTGACCAGAACCCTATTTATCTTTCCAGAGGGTCCTGACATGCAGCTGGCTGTCCTGAACTTTAAACATAGGTTTTTAATCTAAGTAGACTTGAGTCCTTTGTAACCAAAAGGTGGGGGAATCTGGCCTTAAATCTTTTCCCTTTATAGTAGGTGAGTGGGAGGGGGGCAAAACGGTGTGGATCCTTAGCCTATTCAACTAAAAATATTAATTTAATTAATTCCCTTTGGCAGAACACTATAGGGTGATTTTTGTTGAAAATATTAATTAAAAAGCTCACTAACCAATGTGTGCTGAAAAACTATAGCCTATTATTCAATTGGGTAATTAGTTTTGTCCTGTTGGACCTGACTTCCTTAAGGAAAAGGGGTGTCTTTGTTCTGAAATTAGTCAAATCTTTTTTGTCAAACTTACCCCTACACAGGCTTTTCAGTGGAGGGGGGTCTTACATCCAAAATTATTCAACCATCCACATTTTTCTGTCAGACTTCCCCAATCCAGACCAAAGTAGGGGTGAGGGATCCGAAAGGAAACCGCTAAATCACCCTGTGTTTATTTTAAACCAAAAGTGTGGGTGAAATCATAATTGCCATATGCATTTGTCCAAATCTGAAAAACCAAACTGCTCGTCTTTTAAGTGCACAGGAAAATTGAAATTGTACAGCACTACATTTATAAATTGTGCTCACTGACAAGAACAAAATATTTCTTGAAGTGAAATTTGTAGAAAGTAAATAATTGTGGTTTGTCTTCTTTTTAACTCACTTGTGTAATTGTATTTATGTTGAGAGAACTTTATTGTGTTGTGCCATGGATAAATTGGTGTTTTGTAATTTCAGTATGTGTTCTGTAACATCTAATTCAAATAGGGTATTAGATGTAATGGAGATAGGGCTGAATAAATCAATTAAACTGTTTGTTGCATGACACCCTGCACGGGGAGTTAAGGAACTCCCCTCCCTGTGTTGCGGTTGCCCTCTCAATAAACCGTTACAGCTTTATAAAGCAGAGCCCAGACCCTTGGACTCAAAAACAGTTTTCCATCAAGAGCAGAGGATACTTCATATTGATTTAGCCATCATGACACTGTTAATTACCTTTACCTCTCCCTCCTATTCTTCTACCTTCCATGAGAGGCCTTCCTCCAATACCCATAACTTTAAAACATTGAACCGTACAGTGCATGTGTGTGCGTTCTGTGGAATCCTTTATAACAGGTAACCATTTGAATGCTTTAATCCACACTTCTATGATTAGATATTTTATTGTATCTACATTTTAAAATGTGTAATTGGGATAATTTAAGATATGCATTTTGAATTGATGTAATGCTTTTGATATGATTATATGCTCAACGTATAGTTCAATTCAAACTGAAACTATTTACATTAACTTCCCAACGTAAATGTGCAGAGCAGAATCCTCACGAGGGACAATGTGCCTGAGAAAAGGCAAAATCCATATGCAATTTTGAGATCCCAACACTATCTCAAATTATTTCACCCAATATTGTCAGTTGTTTGTCATTGCAATAAAATGTGGGCCGGCCTTACATGCTGTTTTTCATACGATTGCGATTCATCTTCAGTTTCAATTACTAGTCATGATCTCTATTCCCTCACTCTTCGGTCTTAGTGCAGAATAAATCTATATATCTGTCTAGCTAACTATGCATCAATCATTCTGTGTATTCATCTATGATATAATCAAACAGTTAATGAGGATTTTGTACAGTCAAAGGCATTGGCTTTGTGTGGTTGATGTGGCCTTGCATGATTATTAAATTGAACATTCTCTGGGGGTTAAGTTGTCCCTCTAATGCTACCACTGAAATGTTTGTCCCCCCCCCCCACCGCCTTTAGTTTTAGGATCTCTGTCCTCTTTCAGTGGTTTTTGGAACTTCTAACAAATTATCACTGCCACTGTAAAAGAAAATTACTATGTGTTCCTATATTTGAGCACATGGCTCCTTGCACAAAGTGCACACTACTTTAGCTATAGGGTGATCAACATACATTGGTTTTGAGAGTAGGCTGGTGTCAGTTGTAATTTAGTTTTGGTTTCACCAGGGTTGAAATGCCATGTATGGCATAAGTAGCCCAGTGTACATTTTTCGTAGCCACTGGGTTACTAATATTAGTCCTGATATTTTGCATTTTGTTTTTGGGACATATATTTGTTTGGAGAAAAGATGAGGTATGCCTAAAATGGCTGTGCACATGAGCTCAGACTGAGTGGAGGCTTGCACCCTCTATAGTGGTTTGGGATGGGTTAGACCAGTCCCTAGCCCTAGACAGGCTACTACACATTGAGTGAGTGAACCTTGGTGTTAAATAATTTTGTTCGCCCAGCCTGAATGGTTGTCCACCAAAACAGTTGAATGTATCTGTGTGCGATTGTAGCACAGGCTTAGGCCTGGCAGTGCATGTTTGGGTATATCTAGGGAGGACTGCCTCAATTCTGCTGTGATTCTGCAGGTGTACGTAATTGCTGGAGGATTTTTACCTGAACCTGCACCAATTTTTCAACTAGGTCTGACCATGTTTGCTGGGACCTCTGTCATCTCTGTTTTCTGTCTTTGGCTGCTGGACATACATCCCAGGCTATCCTCCTCCTCACGCTCAACCTTCCCACTGGAGTAAGATCTTCATGCTAAAACCATGTGTGTGCCGATTTACTGCTGCCCTGCTGCAGTACTGCCCATGTCATGCATTTTGGGGTAGGGAACAACTATTAAGAAGATTTCTAAGGCAAAAATAGCCCAATGCATATGTTCACCTAGGCTGTCCGGGGTCCCCCTCATGATATTTCCCATCTTGGGACAGTTTTCTGCTGGCTGGCTCCCCCTATTTTGCTGTTTGTACTTGCTGGTGCTTCCCCCTCCTAGCAAGATAGATTCTTCTTATTTTTGTCATTTGGATTGAAATTGCACCAGGGCTCAAGTCCATGTGTGGTTGGAATCTGTAAACCACCATGTAGGAGAAGATGTTTACTCACTGGGATGTTTCATCAAACTGGGCAATAATTCTATGACCTACCACTGTGAGTAGCTGCCTCTGGGCCGCCCAAGTGGTGTTTATTCAAAGATACTTGCCTTCAGTGGTCCCTGTGGCCCAAGGCCAAAGGTTTCTGAAGGCCCATTTAAATCAAATTCTGTCATTCACTTTTGTTGTCCCATATCTGGCGGTGCTTTTTTCTCTCCAAGGGTTCTTGGTTTCTGAACCTATGACTGAAACTCTCCCCGAGGGTCTACTATGGCACCCCTGGGGCTATGTGTCTTTCTCATATGCACCAGAATGTGAAAACAGTTTTACCTGCCTTTTCCCCATAACAATGACTGTGCCAACAGAATGTCCCATTAATTATTTTGGGGACTTCTTGAATTTACCTGTAAAACTTTAATAATGATTCAAAGGTATTTAACAGCACTAGGGCATTTTCTTGGGTCTTCATTAAGTCTGTAGGTTTGAAAGAGTTGTTAGGCCGATGTCTAGAATTCCAACAGACACCACTGACTTTCAAATCTTTTTTAATTTTTATAGAACACCCCTGTGAATGTAGTTGTCTTGCTACTATGCAACGTTTGTGGTCACTTTTGTATCTTTGTATTTCTAGGAGAATAATGTGGCTTTGTGGTTGTCACTACCAGCATCATTGTATGCTGACATTTGCTAGCCTTAGGGCTTTTGTTATACAGTGTGTCAGGGATGGCTCACAAACACGCCAAGTCTCAAAGATGGTCAAAGAGTTTCTATTGGAAAGTTTGTGAAGCGCTCTCAAAAGGCTGTTTCCCTTGTGCTAATTTCCTGTGGTGTTTGGCGTCCCTAGCTAAGGCTTTCCTAAACCCTAATATGGTTACTAGAGATCGGTAACCCCTACCACCTAAGAGATGGTGGCTACGGGTAAGGGCTGTTAGGAACTCATGGTGGCAACAGTAAAGACAGACACAAGTGATCACAGTGCAAGGGTGTTTATTAAACTGTAAATGCATGGTGGAATAACTATTAAGCTAAACCTAAATCTAAGATGGGAGCAAGTGTCGACCATCAAATGAAAAATAAGGCAGTCCTTGTGGCATTGAGTCAAATAGCAGGGCCTTTACTAAGAAAAACCTGTTGCCAATTGCATACAACTAATTTCAAAAAGAGTGTGGGATAAAGGTTCAATAAAGAAAGAAGTTTTCACAAATAATAAGTCAGACTTTGATTGCCAGGGGTCTCCCTTTCCCATATTTTCAGCATGGGACAAGGTGGCACCTCGGAGCACTGCACACGCTCGAGCATTCTCAGCACAAGATAACAGTTTCGTTCCAGCTATCAGGTTGTTTCAATGGATGAATCTCTTTTCAATAAAATGTTTCTTGCCTTCGAAGGCATGATGTAGTAAAAAAAAAAAAGGAAAAATAAAGTTCCTTTCTCAATGGACTTTGGGTGAGGACTTTTCACCCATGGATCTCCCTTGACCGGGCTCAGAACAAGTTGACTCGGGGGGCCATTCACTTCCTCTGGTCTTCCATTACTTCTTACTTTCACGAGTCTTAATGTCTTCTTAAACAATTCTTCAGGCTTCTCCAACTTTTCAACAAGCAGTTCACTATGGGACGCTAGATTCACCCCTCCTCGTTAGCATCCCTCCGCCAGGTTCACTCTTGCCAACTTTTAGCAAACAGTTCATGTACTAGTTTTCACCATGCAGTATTCTTTTCCCTTTCTTTCACAATCATCGGTCGGTCCAAGACTTTTGATGGTACAGTGGATTTAACAAGACCCCTGTATGACCACTTTGACCTCTGTTCACCTCTTCCGAAGGCCTTCTGGTTACGGCAGTCTCTTATCAGCGGGTAATCACCCAGAGTTTCTTGCATGAGCACCCACGTGGTGCATGTTACCTTTGTTACAGGTTTCCTCCCTCTTTTCTCAATAGTTCCTTTCAAAGTTCAAATCAGGTCTTACTACTTTTCATTCTATGCAGTTTGGTTTCTTATTGACTCTCCCCTCAACTGTCAAGGTTGGTACAACCAAGACAAGCGTCTCGCTCCGACTTGGTTATCAGCGGAGGCAGGTCTTGTGTACCTTAGACATCTGCTGCAAAACAAGCTGCCCTTTGTTTGTGGTCTTATGTTTCTGATTCCAGAGGTTTCACAGGCCTGAATCGGAAAGGGCAAGGTTACGTCTCTCCTAGTCACCCTCTTGGTATTCGGCGTCTTTCGCCTCCTCTTGAACTGCCATGCTGAGTTAGCCCTCACGTTGTGCAGTCTGCCGTGCTTGTTCTGTGCTCTCGTGCTCCACCTTTTATCCGTGTGGGGAAGGGAAAGGGCCATCAGGTGTGTTTGGTTCTGGTCAATTGCCTGACCCTTGTATTGGGATATGTCAGGTAAACAGCTCTGGTGTTAGTCTGGTGTCTTTCATGTTGTGTGAAAGTGTTTGTGTCGGAAACGGGGGCAATATTTTGGAATATCCTACATGGTAGGATGGGGAAAAGATGTTGAAAGTAGGTGGATACCACAGCTCACCCATCAGTGTACCACTCCCACTCCCCAACGTCTCCCCATCAAGGTGATCCTCCCTCACTGGTCCACTCCCAGGAACTGAATCCAATACTGTTGGCTGTGTTCTGGCCACCTGGGTGACAGATCACCAGGGACTAGCTAAGGAGACACCTTCAGGTTTCTCACAGGGCCTACATACAATCGCCTTATCTCTCTTCCTCCCACCCAATATTAAAAATCCTAAATTTTCTGTCACCCGATGCTTACAGATAATATTCATTAGGGTTTGTGATGAATTAGATGATTCCCCCAGGAAACCTGGCCTGGCACCCTTCTCATGTGGCCATGGAAAGGCAGACGCACTCTGATCGCAACCCTGGGTGTGGTGTTCTGCGGGAGGATCACATGAGAGGGGAAGCAGGTCAGGAGTGATGAGAATCTCCCTTGTTCAACTTCCCCTAAGACCCCAAACTTCTAATGGCATATTATAAAGTAGAAAAAGCTATACAAACTGATTTTTGCATTATGCACTTCAAGTCCCATAATTCCCGAAATAATGGGACAATGAAATGGGCTGAAGAGGAACACAGCTGCAAAGTGAAGCTTGTTAATGGGAATGACCCAAACCTGATGTAGATTGGGAGGCTTAAAATGCCCCCACATGCCATTAGTGAGATGAAGGAGCAGTGTAGAAGTCATAGGTGGAGCAGTTGTAAAGTCTTCACGTTGCAGCAGAAGCATATACTGGAGGAGGAAGACAACGCCCGGACAACAATAATTGTTAGTGTTTGGTTAATAAAGAAGTGGGGAAACAACATTGTCAAGAAGGATGCCTTCTGGTAAAGGCTGTTTAGAAGGAGAGGAACATAACTTATAAAGGTTTCAGATATCACAAATGTGAATCTTGCCATCCCTGAAGACATTGCTTAAAGCTTGATGTTGTACAGTAAGAAGCACTACAAAGTTATTGTAAGCTGATCTTAACCACAGAGGCACTTGTTGTAAAATACTGTTCTGGCCGGGGAGTATACCCGAACAACAAACTTTGATGTAGTAGAACTGGCAAGAGAGTAAACCACGTGTGATTGAAGTAGTAGGCCTGACATGGAAGGAACCAAGGTGGAAGTTGATGAAGTGCTATGAAGCAGTGTCAACCAATTATACTAGCAAACCTTCAATGTGGTAACAGGTGGTTGTTGAAGAAGCAGTAGAAGAACCTTTGAGGTATTTTGAAATGTTAACAAATTATCCTGGCAAACATTGTATTGCTGAAGCCACAACTATACAAGATTGCTGAAGAAATGCTCTATATCTTTAAAGCTAAAACTGTTCCAGAAGCATCCTGACAAAGAACTATGTTTCAACTTTTTGTTATCAAGTTGGAGTCACAAAGAACTGTCTTGAAACCTTTGGTTACAAAGCAGGATTCCCTTATAGGGTCCTGTTTGAATCTGGGGAAGGGAAATTCACACATATGTTTAAGGAGATGCTACTATCATATTGAGCACTTAACTGTTATATTCGTGTTGCCTTTGAACTGCCATGCATTACTGTATTGAGTTACTGTATATAGAAGTGCGGGGGACAGAGACCTTTTGTTATAGTGTTTGCTTTAGTTTTAGGCAGGGCAATCCTTGTCAGGTTAGGGAGGCATTATCCAACCTTTTCAGTTAATAAAATGGCATACTTTGAAAAACCTTCACAAAGTTATCGTCCTCACATTTCTGACCCCTCGCCGGGAACTGTGAGACCCCTTTGTAATCCAAATGTCCACATGTACTGTGATGAAGCATACATTTTCATCTGGTTCTAATTTGGAGTCAATTTTGTTTTTTGAATTTCATTTTCAATCAATCCATATAATATATTTTGGTAATATCATATTAAATTAGGAACTGTTAGTATCCCAAAAATGACGCATGCCACTAGAATGAGAGTTGGATTTAGCAGAAACAAACACGTGTTTGAGGTTTGTAGATGTCTTCTTTCAATCTGATGAATGCAGTTGTATTTACTATTTCCAGCACAATTATTTTTATTTGCAGCAAACATATGTATTCTTCATTTGGTTAGGGTAGATACAAACCCCGCTCTTCATTGTTTATCCTTCTCATAAAATGGTCATTGTTAAATCCAAGTAACCATTAGAGGTACTATGTCATTGTTCTGTGCCTGACAGGGGGTGTGTGGGGAGAGGTTACAGTGGTGGACAGGTAGCACCCAATTCTTTGTTTTGTGATCGCCTATGGTGGTATGGGACAGATCCCTTTGTCACAACACCCAAACCAGGGTCTGAACACATTTGCCACACCAGACATCCTGCCCTTTGTGAAATGCCCTGATTTTGCAGATAAACACTGTTAATGGTGTCAGCAATGTGAGTATTTTTTATTTATTTTATTTATTTCCTTGATTTAATCAAATTAATGATTTTTACAAAACATAGTTGAAGAAGAACAGTAGAATGAAGTTCATAAAGACAAAATAGCCTTTAGAGTTTGAGTGGTCGCAATTGTCCAGGTATTTCTTTCTCCGCTCATTAAGCGATTCCACCAGAATTCTTCTTCCCTGGTGTAAGATGCCAAAAGATGTTGCTGCAGATATTTTTCGCCAATTTCTTGTGTACCTGGACAATTTAGAAGCAGGTGGCGTATAGTTTCAACTTTTGTGGAGTCCTTACAGAAACGACATATATCTGAGTCACTCAGTCCTCTTCGTTTCAGGATCTCGTTGGTCTGCAGTAAGTTTAAGCGTGCTTTCAGGAACAGGTTTCTGGCTGCTTTGCTAGGAAACTTGCTCAATAGTTGGGAACAATGTTGAGTCTACTTTGGTAGGGTGGAAGATGATTGACTGATTTCGCTTTTTCTGCATAATCCAAAGTCTTTATCCAGTCATACTCGGCTATTTTCCTTTTTATTTTTAGAGGGTTCCGGATAAGCTCTTGTTCCGAGGAATGAATTTCCACTAATGTAACTTTTCGTGCTCTTTCCCAGGATTTTAGCACCGGACAGCGTGCTGCTTGGACTTCGGTGCGAATCGTGGCAAGCACGTAAGGACAATCAGGAAGTAGCATTTTTCTATAGAGCATCATGAATTTGTTCTCCACAGTCCCTTGCAGTGAGAGTAGACCCAATTCCCTTCTGATTAGAGGCGCCGATGTTGATTTTGGCAGACCCAGAACCGTGCGCCAAAAGTACCCCTCTAGCTTCAGCCACAGCTGAGGGGGCGTGTGAGGAAGAGCATCCGCTGCATTAGGTGAGTGATGGAACCACCTTTGTACGATAGAATTTGATCGCTGGCAGCAAGGAAAAGTGTCCATACTTCTTGTCCAGTGCACAAGCCTGTGCAGCTAATTTTTTTACTTTGTTGACCAAGCAAGTCTGAAAGGTTGCATTTACACTGGAGCTGTCCAAAGTTACTCCAAGGTATTTAATACTTGATACTTTATCAAGCGCCACACCTTCCAGATACGAGGAGAATTTCTCTTGTGCCCGTTTGGGTTTTTCCATCGTCAAAATTTTGGTCTTCGAGACGTTGATGGTTAAGTTGTTTCCACGAACGTAAACAGCCAGATTTTCAAGCTGACGCTGAAGGCCAATTGGGGTCATATCCATTAGGATTAAGTCATCTGCATAAAGTAACCTTGTGGTTTTGCAGTTTCCCAAAGATGGCGGAAAGGAGCGAATAGATTGTTCGGAGTCCTTGAAGTCACTGAGGTAGGTGATAAAAAGTGCAGGAGCTAGCGGACATCCCTGCTTTACTCCTCTGCTGACTGACATTTCTGACGATAGCAAACCTGCTTGGTTTAACCTCACGCGGAGCTTAGTGTCCGTATGCCTGGATTGGTTGAAGTAGTTCTGCTGGACAGTTCCACAGGGACAGTTTCCTCCACAAATTAGCTCTATTAACTTAGTCAAAGGCTTGCGCCAAGTCAATGAAGGCCAGGAACACTCTCGGGCCTCCTGCTAGCACCTTGCTTTTTAACACACTGAGAAACATGATGTTTATGGATGTACCGTTGTTCTTGGTGAAACCCGTTTGAAACGGGTCAGCACGATATGTATCTTTGAACCATCGGTGGAATTGCTGGAGTAATAGGGAACCGAACACCTTTCCAACCGTGTCCAGAAGGGCTATAGGACGATAGTTCATGGGATCTTCTTTACGTCCTTTTTTGAAAATAGGCACCACTATTGATGTTGTCCATGAAAGCGGAATTTGTCTGGCCTGTTTGCATCGTTTGAAGATCTCACTAATCAGTGCAGACCATTCCTTCGGGAATTGTTTTAGATCAAGATTTGTGATGCCATCTGGTCCAGGGGCTCTCGATGGTTTAAGCCTGAGAAGCATTTTAGTGATCTCTGTTTCGTTGCTAAGATCAGCCCACGGTTCCAATTTTGTACTTGGCAGCGATGTCCCCGAGTGTGTAGGCGTCTGAAAAAGATTGGAATAAAATGTTATCCAGTCAGCTTCACAAATCGGGTTTGTTAGCGATTCGCCGGGAGGATTGAGCTTAGATCTGATCAATGACCACAACTCTCTGGGGTGATGACCACAAACCAGTTTCAACATTGCTTCTGCGTCTTGTTGGTAAAGGTTGCTCCGATGTTGTCTAATCCATGTTTTATAGGTTCTCTGCACCTGTGTGAAGGTCGCCTGGTTTTCTAACGTCGGAAATGCTCTCAGCTTTCTCTTTGCTTGTCTCAATTGACGCCTTTTTAGGACCAGTTCTTCATTGTACTCGTGTGAGGCGGTTTTGTTGTGCCGTCCTGGGCCATTGGGCTTTGATCTGAAAGGTAACAGAAGAGGTTGATAATCTGGTAATTGCAGGACCTTCTGTTGGTTTTGTTCTTTACCTGTACTTGCGTACTGCGACTTTATCGTAGAAATGGCAGCTGCTGACAGTTTTAAACGGGTTTGTTGATTGTTCGCCTCAACAGGAGCAGGCATAATTAGGTTATGCGTTGAACTCGTCTTCCATTTCAACACCAGCAAGTTATGATCACTCGCCACTGACTTTAATACTTCAAACGATGTAGTGAAGGTGGCCAGATGTGAGTATTTTCATTCAAGCTCTATAGTTTGGAATTCTTTATTCTGCACCAAGGAGGTGTAATCCATTTGTAATCCAGGTGTAATTTGTGTTTGTGTTACCTGCTAGTACTTAGGTACTGAGAAAGCTACCCCTGGAATCTCCTGCCTGTGCAAAGTTGAACTTGTTTGAACGATGCAAGGCCTCAATACTTCTGCATGTGCATGAGGCTCAGGAGAAATCCAAAAGAGAGCACCAGCTTTCTGATGACACATTGCTCCTGAGGATGAAGGAAGCAGTGTAATGAAATGTATATTTCATAGCAGCCAATCTTGCACCAGTAAAGAAAATTACCCTTATTGGCATGCCATACCAGAAAGCTTGACTCGAGGAGAGTGGATTGAGGCAAAAATAATGAGGCCACAATACAACCGAGTTTGGAGGAAGGAAAAGAGCAAGTTTAGCAGGGGGTTGGAGAAAGTGATGGTGGTGCGTCACGAGAGGCTGGAGGTGATGGGAGAAGAGCTGCAGGTGTTAGTGAGAAGAGGAGGAGCAGAAAAGCGTGAAGAAGGTTTATGTACTAGGAAGGAGGGTGTGAAAAGAGAAGCCAGATAATGGTGAAACATCTGAGTACGGAGGAGGTGGTGATTACATGTGTGTAGATGCTAGAGGAAGGAGTAGGAACTGAGGAGGGAGTGGGAGGAAGAAGAAAGAGCTTGGAAATTGAGTTGGAAATGAGACTAAGACTTAAGGAGAAGGAAGTGAAAGAGAAAACGGGAGAATTAAAATGAGATTGGTGTGATAACAGAGGGGGAGACATGTACCCGAAAAGGGTTGTGGAGGTACAAGCACGTGGCTGAGCATTGTGCAAAACGGCATGAAACATTTTGTGGCATAACAAATGCAAGTTTTGCAGCACAAAATTGCATTTATTGTGGACTTTTTGCTGATTAAGAGGCCCGGCAGAAATGCTGCAATACATGCAATTTTGTGCTGCAAATCCTGCATTTCTTATGCAGAAAAATGTCATGACTCAATATCCTAGAGGGTCTGATTGTGTAGGCCAACAAGGAGCTAGACTGCCAATATAATGAAAGGATTGTACCACTAGTGAATCCCTTATGCATGAGCATAAACTGAGGCAATGAACAGGAGAGTGAGAGTGGGCTGGTAGGTCACAGAGCCAGGACTACTCGGCAGACAGTGGTCCAAGTGGCAAATAAGCGGGAAAATCATCTAAGCTTGCAGCTGCTCTGGATGAAGCCATGCACTGTTTCACCTTACAGGCTTGTATGTCCGCTGTACAACCGAGCTGTAACCTTCATCATGCCGGACTCCGAACGGCAGAAGGAGAACTTTATCAATCAGTAGTGGACAAGAGACCAAGAGCTTAGTGACACCTGGGAGTGAACAAGATAGCTTCGATCCCCAGTTATGCGCTTAGAAACCTCTGGGTATTAAGCGAGTTATAAATAACCTATCATATCATATCAATCTCTGGCGTTTCTAGCCTTCGACACACCTTCCTGCCCCTCCTTTGCTGTCTGAGGCTGTTCCTTGCAGAGCTGCCCCCACCCGTGCACCCCCCACCCCATCTCCCTCTTCCTGCTTTCTGGTGTACATGCAGCTATCCTCTTCATCGCTGCCCTCCTCTTTGGTGCCTCTTTGCACAATGTCCCGGAACCGTTCTGCGCCACTTGCTATGCACCACAAATATAGTCCTCTTGCAGAGCTCAGTGGAGAGCAAAAGGAGGCTCTCGTTTTTCAGCCCGACCTCCCCTTCTCTCAATGACAGCCGCTTTCCGCTCCTTTTCCTTTTCTTTGTGAAAGCAGGGAGTGCTAGCAAGGTCATATATCATTTTGAACGTTCTCCTTTTTCTTTTTGGGTAAAGCCGCCCCTGGGCGTCTTGCACGTGTGTTAATCGCCATATAGCCCGACAGGGCAGGCTATACCAGCAATTAAAAGCTTTATTTGGAGGTGTAACTTGGTCTCTAAGCAGATGACAGCAGCTTTACTTCGTTGAGCTTTTGTCTAAATTACTGTATACACTAGAGCAGGACAAACTGTCTGGAGTGTTTATAATGTGTTGCACGTGTTTAATAATAAAATAATAATAATAATTTAATAATAATTTATTTATTTTATTTATTGAACATTTGTTTCCAGGCGCCAGTAGGCAAGGGGAGAGGCGAACAGAGGTGCATAGACAACAATACACTGTCCTACTAGGCCTTGTGACATTCAGATCGTGCAAGTTTAGTAAGAAGAAGTGCAGGGGGGTTTGGAGAGGGTGAAGGCGAAGGGCGGGCGGGGAGACTTAGGAGAGAGGGGGCAAAAGAGTGATTGCAGAACTGTGGGAGCAAGGGTGGCAATATTGTTCTTGATAGTTATAGAGGAACAGGGGAACACCGTGGAGGAGATTTTCATAGAGCAAACAGTCTTGGTAATCACGTCTGGTACTATGGGTGTGAAGGAGGAGGGTAGGAGGGGATGGAGAGAGAGAGGGGCCAAGGGAGGCCTAGCTGCAGGCGAAGGAGGGAGGGGAGTAGCTGGGAGTGAGGATAGGATGTCCTGAGTTTTGGTTGTGAAGTGGGGTGCCGGAGCAATGTAGATGGCCTGAGAAGGATGAGGAGAAGTGGAGACTGCAGTAGGATTGTCAAGTTCTTTACAGATTTTGAAACGTTCAGCCATGTTGTTGGAAGCTCCAGAGATGTGGGTTTGAATATGGACCTGTTTCTTGGACCGGTTAATAATAATAATAATAACTAGTTTGGACGGTGAGTCATTAATGCCTTTGGAACAGGTTACATGGCAATTTGGCAGAAGATGTGCGAGAAGTTAGACACTTCCGTTCAGCAACTCTACACTTACTTTTGAGAGAGGTTAGGGTGCAATTATACCAACTGTTGCACTTGGAGGAAGTCTTCATGCAGATCCTCATGGCAGGGGCAAGGATGTCAAGGGTGTTGGAGATTGGGAGGTGAAGGTTAGCAAGGGCTGAGTCAGTGTGAGAGTCAATAGCAGGGGTGGAGGAGGGATAAAAGTGGCAGCAAAAGCAGCTACTGACTCTCCCTTCATCTGTCGGATGATGATTGAGGAAGAGTTTGCAGTGCAGGCAGATGCTTAGTCGGGAAGGCCAGGAGCTCCAGACGAGATGAGAGGAGAGGAGATAGTGATCAGACCAAGAGAGAGGTCTACTAAGAGGGTTCGAGAGAGAGGTCAGCTGAAATGAGCGCATCCAGAGTCTGACCGGCTGAGTGCGTTGTGCAAAAAGGAAGAATGGGGAGAGAGAAATAATCACAGAGGTAGCGTAAGGGCAGGCCCGCACCAGTAGAGTGGAGATGAATATTGAAGGTTGTGAGGAGAAGCTTAGAAGCAGAGGTCAGTAGAGAAGAGGTGAGGTCGGCCCCACTCCGATAGGAAGAGGGAGACTGGCTCAAGGGTCCTGTAGATGGTAGTGAGAGAGATCTACAGGGTAGGAGAGAAGCAACATTTGCAGACTAGGCATTCAAAGGAGGAGTAGGGTTGAATGGGTATGATGGAGACAGGCATCCATTCTGGAAATACAAGGGGCCATTCTGCATCCAACTTCATGTTCTGCTGAAATGCCCTGCAATACATGTGCATTTTGATGTTAATTGCTTGGTAGTAGGTTTCACTATTTGCCCTATTGAGAGTTGATTATGGACAGATTTTCCCACTAAATAGGACAACATTCACGTATTTATAATATATACAGCCCTTTGGTATACCTTGTTCATACTTCCTCCATAATTGCCAATATGAATAAGCTAGTTGTCTCCTTCATAAACGTATTATAAATATGTTATCTGTAGCGTATTTGGCCATGTTTATGAAACAGGAAAATTGACATACTTCCTCTTCAACTATGAACTCCAAGCCCATATGCAGGTAAACAGTGTGCATGGTACCTGCTGTGTTAGTTCTAAGATTTGAACAATATTATTTCCTCTAAAGTGATTCGCTTTTAGAACATCATACATATTAAACTTGTTGTGTGTTTGTAGGTATTCTTCACAAAGTAATGTTTAGTTGTGCAAATAACTACTAGTATTACACTGAATGTAGCGCTGTTTGACCTCTTATGTCTTATTGGCAATGATCATTACACTGAGCCCAGCAATCCCTTGTCAAATTCCTAATGTGTTAACTTTAACTCACCCATGCAGAAGAGTGAGACACCTCTCTGTAGCTTTTCTTACTGAAATACATTTTTCTAAAACTCCTCCCACATAAGAGAGTACACATTGGAACCACATACTGGACTACAACTGCATGTGAATTCTGGGAAACGATATACATCATTTGCCTGTAACTAGATAGTACTAGCGCTTCAATCACCAATAGTGGGACAGTATATACCAGGGGTCTGCAACCTTTGGCTCCCAGATGTGTTTGGACTACCATTGCCATCCGGCCTGTACAGCATAGTCAATGTCAGGATACGCTTCTAAATAATCGAACACTGCCCACTTGAGCTCACTTCCTTGTCACGGATCAAATGTATTTAGAATGAATAAAACAGTACCCAAAAAAAATAAAATGGAATGGGAATAACCAAATGAAACCCACTGTATACAGCAACCACACTATTTTTGTTAACACAGACTGCGTGATAAGGAGCTTAACAGTGACATGAGGACAGAATACGTCATTACAGTAAATGAAGACCACACGATCTAATTATAAAATGGGGTGCAAATGAATTTAAGGAAGGCCATGCATTTGCTGTTCAAATAGGAACATTTTCTATGCTCCAAACCTGAAGTTGCCATACCCGTGGTGGAAGTTCCCTGATCTGTAACATTCACTGTGAGTCACGTGCTAGGATAGTAGGTTAATGAACCCATCTGCTTATGCTAGGCCTAGGACTTTGCTACCCCTCATAGAAAAACAAATGAAACAGACGATCAAAGATATTCCCATTCTTTCAATATCCCAAAAAACACTTTGGCAGAACTATGTGCATGTGAAATAAAACTATGCAACATTCTGGGAACCATATAGAAACGAAAAAATGACTCCTTCCGAAGAAGGAAACAGATATTGTTTGCAGCATCCCACAGCTGCCAAGTACCACTGCCTCTTAGGCAAAGTAATTTCCACTAACAGCAGGATATTTAAAGACCACAGAGAGCAACTAGACGTATGCTAAAAGTTAAGACTGCAGTATTTCTAAGTGAAGTGACAGATCCTATGTTGGAAAAGGAAACGTGTGTCATGATAACATTCAAGAAAAGGTGAAATTCAAGAGGCAGAGCTAATACTGCCTTCTGGGACAATGCAATGCTCCAATTGCAGTCAGCTGTACTCTCAAGGAGACTGCCAATCAATCAGCAACCCAAACCTAACCTTACTTCCTGGTACCCTCTCTGCCATTTCCCATCGCATTTAGTCTCTCAGAAACACTCAGCACTAAAGTAATGTTTTGAGGCGATGCTGCTTGAAAGTGAACAAAGAACACCTTAATGTATTCCCTAACTGGCAGTTGCGCATAACCCAACAATATACGTTTCAAAATGGCGCCACCAAAACAACACTGAAGGTCTCTGTGCTAATTGTACGTAGTAGCTGGGATAAAGGTGAACAGAAAAGCATAATTTCTGTAAGCAAAGGATCCAAACAATCACAGCAGGTCTCTTAACAGATTTCCACAAACAATGCTGAAGGCAGGTAAAATCCTGAGGGAACAGGGATTTCTGGCCTAGTCTGCCTCTCTGAATATCTTCCAGACCTTACATAAGGAAAGACATTATTTCACGTGGCTTCTGTGAACATATTGTCCCTATCTGAACCTTCAGGAAACTGCTAAATATTTCTGAACAGGCTAGGTAGTTTATTCTACTTTGAAGTTCGACAAGCCTGAATTGAAAATACTTACCTTAAGTCAGTCGCCAATGTCAATCCGATCCTCACCTTTAAAACTGGCGAGGAGAGCAATTGATTCTGGCGACTCCAAGCTGTTTCCCTGGGTAAAACCTGAAGAGCAAAATTCTCTGCAGAGATGTTGCCAGGGAGGAAATCATTGGAATCAAGCAGTCAAAATATTAAAGGGATTTTGGGTTCCAGTAACAAGTACATGCTGGCCCAAGGAACTCAAAAGAATTCCAACACAGGAGGGATGTGACCAGGTCTCTGTGCACATGATGTCAACAGTGGGATCTGGCGGATCATACCAACAACAACTGAGCCAGAGGGTCCTGCTGCTTATGACATTGTTATGCAGTAGGCAAGTCTATTTTCACTGTGGAATCAAACAGTGCCCCTATAAACATTTTATTAGTTGGTGCTAAGTACAGCTTCTTCCAGGTTCGAACGAAACCGTTGCTGTGAAGACGTGTGCACAGGATATAGATATCCTGATGATTCTCAAAAAAATAAGGAGGCACATATTTGCCAATAATCCAGGTACTACACATGCACATTGACATGTCTCCCATGCACAACGCCCAACGGAGCAGCCAAAGCCTTCATCCACACATGAAAGATGTAAGGATGAAGCAGAGAAATGCGAACTATGAATGATGCTCTATGTCCCTGCAAAACATAAGTCTTTGATCAATTGGGGCGATCAATAGATATAAATCCATAGGCTGAAGAAGGGGCTTAATTGACGCACTGTCTCCATCTTGAAAGAAATGAACGTTTACCAATGTTTGCACGTGCTTCAGGTTCATAATTGGATCGTTTCCGCTGAGCCTTTCAAGGCAAAGAAAATTACCAGGTACAATCCTGACCCTCCCCTAAGTGGAAGAGGACGAAGGGCATATTTTGTCAGAAGGTCTGACATATGCAGCTGAATACTGGCTCTGATTACAGAGTGTCTAGAAGTACTCTCTAGTACAGTGGCCACAGTCCTTATTTAAACAGAGTATGCTCAGGCTCTGAAAGGTTTCATCTGTGTCCTGACTGGACATGGGCCCCCCGTAACTGATGGAGCGGTCTACTATTGCTACTGCTTTGGTAAAGATCGAGGACATGGCCAACCAATTCTCTATACCACTCAACAAATCCCTAGATGCTCAAACAATTGCTTGTGAAGAAGGAACCCCTTAAGATGCACCAACCGTAGAAGATACTTTACCCTTCGCCAGTATGGGACCAACAAGCCTTATCAACTTCTTTATTTCTTTCTTCGGTTCAACATCTATATATTTTCTGCACCAAAGGATTGAAATGTAACATTTGGTCACTTCAACCTTCCATTGTTTAGACAGAAATGATGCTATTCTCCCACTTTAGATGCATAGAGAAAATAATATGACCGTAGAACATGAAAAGAAATCTCAAGAATATATTAAATTCAATAGTGCGGTGCATCCATCGTGCACCACCACTGCTGCTGATGGGATTGGGAATCCATTAGTAAAGATTGGGAAGTGTAGGCAGTATACTGTTCCCCACAATTAAGGGAAAGCTACTCCACCACAGGAACTTTTGAGGGGATATATTAACGTCTGGGGAACTGTACTTTCTAGGCCAACGGTTTTTAGGGCCACCGCTGTTCTGCCCGATAAACTCGACAACAAAGAGACGATCTTGCAAGAGTACATCTCCCTCTCCAAGAGTTATTGTGTTTTTTTTTCTTTTCTGAAAAGAAATTATCATTGATTTTCTTGACCTTCTTGCAAGAAATCATCATTATTCGCCTTGTTGCATATTCAAAGAAGACTGGTTAATATGATCAGCCTACCCATGAAGACTGATATAACATGTCTTCAGATTGCTTACTGGAACATCTTGCATGATGGCGATGATGATGAACACAATATAACTTGATTTGCCACTTCATGGCAGATTCCTACCAATTCAGAGGGATGCAATGCACAGCTTTACTATCACTCAATTCATTACCTTCAGAAGGCTACATTCTTGGCTGGACCCTTCTAGAATTCAGACCTGTGTTTTCCACACTCATAGATGTCTGAAGCAAGCACAAAGCAATTTTTGCTGCCTTATCTCAGCAGAAAATGTACACTGGACGTTTGAAGGCCATCTGCAGGTACAGCATGTTCTGCATTTAAATGCAATTGCGAGCTCTTGGCTATTTCGGATGGCCAGGTGTTTCCGAGATCCAACAGTCATTGCTTTCCATATGACATGAACAGCAGAGCCCAGAAGATAAGATGCAAGATGCTCATTCTTGGATAAACCAGTCCACTTCTTTGATTTATTAGCACCAGGCCTCTGTGACTCAGAGGTAGAATATGCAATTTGACAATGTTAAAATGGATTTCGGGTTGGATCAGCCAGGTAAGAATCCATGCTACTGCAATAAAGACAGCAGGTTCCCAAGTCAGGAAATATTTATACTATACATTTCAAGCTCAGCAATAAATGTTCACCTGTATGCACTTTATATGCTGCCAATCCTACACCACAATCAGGTGTACTACCACTCCAGAAACTACCCAATGTATGGAAAGATTAGACATTGCGCCACCCCCTCTTCAAAGGGAAGGATACCTGGCTGCTTTTGGGGAGATGCACTGGACCACATCTTGCTCGAGCAAAGGGTAGAATCCCCAGTTTCCTAGGAATCAAGAGCCCCTAAAATCGAGTGCTTAGGTTTATGCACGTGTGACTCAACCAAAGTAAGGCTTGAACTATGGTTTCTGTCGCCTTATAATCAAAGATGCAACAGAGTAAGAGGCAAGGCCATATATCCAGGAACACGTCTTGCAATAGATTTTAATAAGTGTGTTTCACATCAGCTACTTCAAAGTGGTCTGTCAGTAAATACACTGAAATTGTCACAAAGGAAGCTGACATTTGCAAAGTACATGAATGTGCATCTACACGGCTGCTCCATCCGCAACCATTAGTAGGGACCCATAAGAGCTATGGTTTAGAAGATGCCTCCTCTAGCAGGGCTTATTGTGTGGCACCATGAAGCATGCGGGATCATTTCTGGGCCTGGTGGATTTTTCGTGCCATAGAGCTATCTCAAAGGATGGCGATGACGCAGACCATCCTATACTTACTGGAACCTGAGTACACAGAGTCTACACAGGGGAGTTGTTGCTGTGGAGTGGTTCCATTTGTGCACTCTTCATTGTGGGGGAAGGTAGTCGTAGAATAGATATTTCATTTAACAGGGTTTGCAAACATGACCGATTCAAGGAGTGGGTGATACCTCATTAATTTAGGATTCTGATGAAGGTGGCTGGACAAAGCTGTAATGCAATCAGTTTCTTGATTTTGGTCCCATAGCGAAGCAACGCATGTCATAGGTTGTGCCATAGATTGTATCCATCTTCTTTTAAATTAACTTCTTAAAATGCTCACATTGTTTCACTTGTGACATGTAGACATGTAAAATAACATAATGTAGAAGTACGTGTTAACTATTTTACTAAACGACACTAGTTTCAAGAATTGCCTGAGCATACTAATTATTTCGCTGTTATTGTTTTTATTCTATTTTTATTTACACCATATCTGCTCTGTGCTGAACACTGCATGCAGATAACAGGAAGTAAAGTTTTGGTGAGTACTAATTTTCATTAGTTTTAAGAGAATGTAATGGCATTCAGTGTTGCCTGCACTCATACTGTGCTGTTAATCCATTATCATATAATCATAATTAAGCATCTGTACTACTAATTTGGCTCAATAAAAGGAAATGTGCTGTTTTATATAATGTGAGCATGCCAGATGTTTGAAATGCAGCAGTCATTGACCTAATGCATCAAAGCAGATTTGCCTTGATCAGGTTCGGCAGACAATTAATTGAACATGTTAACCACAGAAACTAAGCTTTGCTACCACAGTGACCATTCAGATGAACAGACATGTGTAGACATATTTTGTATTCCTCTAGTGTTTATATTTCTACAGTCAAATTTAAGGGATTTCGGATATTTGGTCGTGGAACAACTAAGCGTATAACATATTGGTTTGGCAGCGGAAATGTACAGTGTAAATGCGTTATTTTTTGTCTTTGTAAATTCAATTTCCTGTTTAAAATAGAAATTGGTATTTAATTGACATTGATAGAATGGCTTATAGTTTGATTGCTGTGCACTATATGTTTGCATTGATTCTACCAACATTCACGGTTTACTCTGTAATTTTGTGTGTATCAAATCGTCTGAATGCAAATATGATTCTTGTCAAAGGTATCTTAAGTTATGTGTTGCTATCCGCTTGTTTGTTATGGATTTCATTTAAAAGAAATAAGGACATGCATGGCAATAGGTACAGAATGCCGGTCATAGTACCATGCACAAAGAGGAGTAAACAAACAACCTTGTGTCAGCCAGCACGTGTATACTCACTTGGCACTCTCATGCATTTAAAAAGAGTTGACCTATTGTTATAAACCTGTGTACCATAACAGGGTCAGTTGGTGTAAGGAATGCATGGCTTCCAAGTAAAAGTTACCAAGAGTCTACCGCAAAGAGTGCTTGTGGTCATAGATGGGATGGACCTATTGGTGGTTCTGCAAGGTGTGCATGGAGATACCGCACTACTTCGAAAGGGTTTGGTGTATTCGGGTACCATACTTTAAGAGTACAGTGTGTTTTAGGATTATAGGCAAGGGCTAGAGGGCTGTCCTATAACAACCAATTGGAAAAGCATCCCTATCTTTCAGCGGTGCAAGTAGGGTCCAAAGCCAATCCAGAAACATGTGTTGTAACCGGAGAGCACATGCTCGGTCTGTAGTTGGCATGCTATATGAACTACCAGGAAACCAGCAATGGGTATTTGCAATGATGAACTGCCGAGCAAACTCTACTCTTTGGGAAAGGGAAGCAGGCATGGGAGTAAACACCTATTCACCTCTGGCTGTGGATTGTACCTTTAATTTGAAACGGCAACGAAGCCAGCACATGTCAGGTAAAACACAGAAGTCACATTGTAGTTTTGTATTCGTATTTATTGAGCAGGGTCCTAGATTCAGGAAGCAACGGATAACTTTGCAGGTCTGTACGTTTTATTACGTTCAGCTGAAATACAGGTGCAATCCTAACATTGTCACGAAACAAACATTAAAACACACAAAATGACTGATAAAAGATATCAAGTAAAATGATAATTTACAAAGGGCACCTGCCAAGAACAAATGGCTGAAAGCAAACACCTGAGAAAGTATAAACTAACAGTAACTATGCAAAGGCCAGAACCCTGAGGCTTGCCTTCAGTTTGTTCCAAAAGTGCAAACAAATTAGAAAAGCATCCATGTTCGCTTTCGGCCTCTAATGTCTCCAAGAACATGCACATTGTACTCCAAGTTTGTAGGGGTGCCTTGATGTGTCACCTTGTGTGTACAACATGCCAAATTTAAAACTAATGTCCTGGTTCAGGGGCAACCTGTAGAGCCTCTTGAACAGTTTGGTTAACAACTTGAATATTTCTCGCACCCAACACAAGCCTGGCTTTCATAGGTAGGACTGCTTAGGCAGGCAAACTCGGCAGGACTGATTTAACTGAATCAATGCTGGAAATCACAATGTCTGAACTATCATTCCAAAGCCAGAAGGTTTAGGGCAGGGATCAACTATACAGAGAGAATAAACCCATGGTGGTAGGATTTGAAACAACATGCAGCTCATGCAATCTCAAGGAATGGTAATAGTCCACCAGAAGACCCTACTATTTCTTCAAGTGGGTCAAGGTGGGAATATCCCCTCCCTCAGCCAATTCCTGCATCCACACCTGGACTGGAAAATGTGGTTTTATTGTGCAAAGAAACATCATTTGAGTGCAACTGGGTGTCCTGCAAAGATGGCAGCCACAGGTACAGGTTTATGTCTTTTGCATTTGGCCAATATCACAATCGGCAACTATGACTTGTATCACCTTCCCATAAAGACTGAATAATATTTATGCTGCATCTGACACACAAACTAGATTGGTATTGGAGAAGGAGCAGAGAATTGGTTAAAAACATGTTTAGTTGACGAGATACAAAAAAACTATGATTTTTCAGAGAACGGCAAAAAAAAGAGCTTTTAGTGTATTGTCAAGAGAGACCTTCAGAGTGGTTGAGATGTCAGGTCTTCACAACTTGAGGAAAAATTGACCCTCAATTGAATTTAGCACAATAGTAGAATGTTGGCTCTGTTTGCTGTAGAATCAATTTCGGTGGAGGAAAATTTGTTTTAGCATTACATGTTGTGTTCCTATAGTTACAACAGCTACTTTAGAGCGAGTGGTTCACACACAAGATTTATAAAGGCCATTTCCAGCTTTGAGCCCTTTTGGGCATACACTCTAGAGTAGCCATTCAGGAAAGTTCATGATAGTAGACAGAACAAGTGGAAAATGGGAAGCCAAGCAATGAAAAATGTACCTTATGTTTGGGTAAGAAGCAAGTGATTGCATTAAAGACTCGTTTCGTTCTCAAAAGGGCCTCATTGTTCAAATCATTACAGTCAGCAGCTACCATGAAAGATATGTTGACGGATGTATAGCAGATACATACATTAGCATTGTGTTTGGGAAGGAGACATATGTGCTGCAGTGGAGTCAGATGTAGAAAAGGAGATTGGAGAAAAGACCCCAGTAGAGAGGGGGCATAGGGGTTCAACAACAAGGTAACTCACTGAAAATCCTTCCCGCAAGCAATAATCCAAAACATTGTTGGAAGTAAAACATCACATATGATTACAGGGGTGTGAAACTAAGTATCAAAGAGACACGTACGAATATTATGTTTAGCACACTGAGCAATATTTGCATAGTGGAGCTGGAGTTTAAGAACCTTAAGGACATTGTCATTGCCCAGACAGGAGAATTCTGGGATATGATACCGAGCTATTCAGACAAGCCCCACTCAGATTGAAAGTGATGTTTCTGAGTCGCCCAACCACTTACATGTTCGTATCAAAGATCAATGCAATGAAATGACTGCATACTTCTACATTTGCTACACTCAAGCATTTGTGTAAACACACACAAAGAAAAATCATAGGAATATATACCGATGTATACAAATGAATTTACAGCAATGCAGGACACACACGTTATCAGCGCCTCAACATCTTGTTTCAGTAGCTTACAGTCATTCCACATTAAGGCCAAGTGTAAAGTTATCAAAATCATGATGGTGGCAGAAGTGACATTCTATTCCCTGTGACCCTCTGACAGACACATGGGAGGTGATGTCACATTATTTTGCCCCATATTAATTCACTAGAAGTTACATCATGCCACCTTCGACCATAAATGCATCATAGTGTGTGGCCAAAACATCCTAGAAGAAGTGTACAACTGGCCATTGTGACCCCTCAATGACAAACCTGCTCTGGTGAATGTAGAATCGAAGTACTGGCTTAGCAACTCCTTGACAGCTCATGCAGAAAGCGAGCAGCCCTCCAACATGATCTCTAATCTTGTGGGTGCTACATTCCCTGGAGACAATTTGCAGAAGGCTTGAGGGGTCCAGGAAATCAATAGGGGTCTCATATGGGCCTTCCTTCTGTAACTGCTTACTAATGCCTATCTACGAGTTTGGATGAAGTTCATTTGAAAATACACGCTTTCGTTTGAAATGCCTTTGCTAAGCCTATTTTACAAGTTTTCGTTTATAGAAAACATTTTAAAATATTGTCTGTACTTATGTTTTGTGATACAGTCTCAAAACAACTGAAAAAGAGGGTTGGGCAAATGATCGGACTGTATGTTTCAACAAGTAAACAGTTAAACAAGGTTTACAACAATTACAGTCTCACCTTTAGCTGTTCTCACGTTTCCTATAAGAGTTCGTACTCAACATTGACCTTTTATAAAGTGTTAACTTTGAAGATAATTCATTGTAAGAAGTATGCATAGTTACAACATTGATTTATTAAGATGGCGGCGGCTGATGAAACCGTTGTGGGCATATTTCGCAGAGTGCCCTTAACCCACACAAAACACAGAATATATTTACAACCCCAATGTTTTCCTTTTGATTCGCCCTGAAATTTAGTGGAACGGATGGTAAAGAGTAATGCTCCTGTATAGTATACGGTACCACCCAGGAGGTGAGTTCCGTGACCTGCTGGTCAATCGTGGAGCTCAAAAGGGGATCTTTTCGTCCGCTGAATGCCAAATTCACCTATTGTTTCAGCCCCCGATCACCTCACGCCCTCCCTCTTTCTACCTCTAATCTTATCGCCACATCTTGCATCCCCCACCCGATGCACGATGCACACGCTTGCCTGGCCTCCCACATGCTTCCCATGAAACATCTGCTCGTCTCTTCCTCAGTCTTAAAATTTCTCTCAATGAAAGAGAGAAGGGACTAGGAGAAGCTCCATTCTCTCTAAGGCCACGGTGGCCGATTTTGTTTTGTATTTTTCTGAACTTGAGAAACGGTGACTGTGCCATTTATCAACTAAAAACAAAGTATCTTTACACCGCAGGACTGGTGTGGGATGCTAATATCTATACAACCCTTAACGGGATTGCATTCCTTTTCAGGGAATGATGTTGGTGCAGGGAACTCTGGCCCGGGACATTTCCTGACTGGTAACCAACCTCAGATCGTAGTTCTTAAATATGTCCCTTTTCCTAACGACCTGGTTAATGCTACTCATTGTTCATTTTCTTTTGGCTTGCATAACTCTACCTTAGCACCTGCAGATTCTGAATTCTTTCCCCTTATGGATTGGTCATTGACTGTGAATGCAGTCCCTCCTCACATTTCAAGATAAATCGAGTGAGATGCTTCCCTTAGCAGGATACGTTTTCTTACACACCACTCAAAACAAAGAAAGCTCGGCTCCCTTGCCCCAACCTCTCTGTGCTCATCTTGCTCTGGCAAGAGCTGAGCTTCCAAGGTGACCCTGTTCATTTAACCGCACGCAAATAAATACTTTGAGAAAAGGCACACTCCACTTGCAGACATGTTGATGGCTGTTGGATTGCCACATCAGATCAAACGCACAGGCGTGCACATGAGACAAATCCACTCGTCCATGACCATGTAGCCGGCACCCCAAGTAAACGGAACATACTGCATGAGGTCTCAAAGGTATTTGCTGAATTGCATTTTAAGTTCGTAAGTTTTAATCGCAAAACAATATTGAACAACTCCCTGAGTGATGTATGCGTTCTCGTTCATCCTCATCAGACCCTGCGCTATCCTTACTTCATGTTTGTATAATCCTAAGTAACCATCTTGTCCCATATTTGTAAGGCACGCTGGTTCTGCTTTGCATTAAATCGTCTAGTTACTCCCCTTTACCTCAACATCAATTATCAATTTCCACCGTCCCCTTCATTCAGCTGTAATTAAGTGTGAAATATATGTATTTTTTTTTTTTACTCCACTATTGGTTGAATATGTATTTCAATACATGACTCCTGGTGCCATACTCCGTGATGTCCAGAAAAGATCCAGTTTGTATTATCGGGGCTCAAATCCTTTTCACAAATGTGCAGAACTGACTCTGCATGTCAAGGAAGCCTCAAACCACTGTGGGGGTGTCACAGGATTATCGCTGTGAATGCTTTAAAAAGTTGGGATAAAATGGTACTCTTTAGAGCACTTTAAACCACACGTTTTGTAAAGAAATGGGTACAAAGCCATCACATGTACAATTGGTTGTGCATGGTAACACATGAAAAAATCCAACAGATGCCAGGTTGCCATCAGTACACAAGCATATTCCCCCAAAATATTGTCATGAGGAATTTGCCCACAATTTAGGCTAGTATTCTGTCTGTGAATATGGTTTATATGCTGGCTGTGCCCCATTGCCCCTTTTAATACAACCTGTCCATACTATTATTGCCAATATACGGCAGCATTCCCAATTGAAACATCTTCGTGTTTGTGTTGTCCTTAATGATAGTAGCGTGACTATTGGGAAACGTAGAAAAGACAAAGGATCCCAAGCGAAACTAACACTCAATATAACAAATGCATCATGAGTGATAGATTGCCAAGAAGTACTTTATTCACTTTTCAAACCTGACGTCTTTTATTAGAAATTCAGTTTAAAAACACAAAAAATATTCCAATAACATCAAATACAAAAATCAGCAAAGTGACATGTGCTTTGTAGTGCCTTGTACATTATATGAAATGTCTAATAAAAATCGTATTGAGAGAACATCAGCATGTCTTTTAATGCCTGCTCTATCCTGTTATTCACTGTTAATCTTACTCTTCTTAATCAACAGTGTACTCTATACGTCAAATACATTCTATAAATCACGGATACCAATGCCTAGGTCCGAAAACAGACTAATATGTTATTTTTAAGCACTGCTAACATTCACAGTGATTCTTAGCCCAACATCACAATTGAATCCACAATCAAAGAAGTTCTTCAGGTGACACTATGCTTGAGGAAAGGTTCTCTACACGCATTTAATTAGTGTTGTTTCTTCTTTATATATACAATTGCTGGCTTCTTAGTTCCAGTTTCGTACTTGAGTCGGTGTCTATTTCGTTATATGTGGACAAACGTCAGGTTAAGTGTCCTTACTAGTAGGCCGCTATCGTTATGGCACTTTATGCCGTACTCCGTGCCGCTTTCAAAGTGCATAGCGTCTGTCCACTCGTTGTTAACCATCTGATGATAGACATTCCGCGCCGTGTCGTTCCTCGTAATCTTATTGTAACATTGTTAACGTTCAACGTTCAAAATGTCCGGGCATAGAAAGTACTCGCATCCGCAACCTCAATAAAAACAGTACCACATTGGCCACTGCCCCCTTTTAATAACACCTGTTCATACTGTTATTGCCAATATATGTCAGCATTCCCAATTGGAAACATCTTCATGTTTGTGTTGTCCATAATGATAGTAGCGTGACTATTAGAACACATATCCATGATGGATGTGCCAACATGTGCCAGTTTTCCCAATTAAGAATGTTCATATTTGCCTGCGTCTCTTTATGCCACACACAATACAACATTCCTGTTCAGTATCCTCACGTACAAACATACACATGTTCACTTTGCCCATAATGCTGGTAATGTAATTGTAAGGACTCAGTCAACATGTGCCAGCATTGCCTCTCACAGCTATTGCCTTCATAGCATCCTCCCCACCAGCGCCTGGTCCTGCTGCATGCACAGTACTACACCTGCCAGCCTGTGTGCACTCAACATGTACACACTGAATTCTCACAGGTATAAGAACCTTTAATATAACATATGCGCATGCACACATTAATATGTACACACATTCACATTCATACTTTTTCACAGACACACACAACCCCTCCCATGAGCACATACACAAACACAATACTCTTTTATTTGTATGTGCTTGTATGGTAGCGTCATATCCTTGGTTTGACTTTGCTCCAGACTCCTGCATCACAGTGCTGCTTCAATGGATGGCCCCAGTGCAGCCAAGAAACAGGAGGAGGTGTCCTTCAGACACCTCTCCCAGAGTAGGTCCCAGGATGCATGCAGCACTGAAGCGCACGAAGCGCACTCCTGCAGAACAGCCGGTAACACTGGATGCTTGCTTCCGAAGAAGCACTCAGGTTTTTGCAGGACTGGATTCTGCTCCTCATAATGGGTGATGAGTTGGTGCCCTTCACCCGTTTTGGACACGCCATACTAATTATATGTTTCCCCGAAGCAGGCTTCCTGTATATAGGACTGGAATCCAGTGTCAGACTGCAGCATATAACTGTCTCCGGCACCAATGAAAAAGTGACCCACAGCTGCAAATGGCAATTCGTTCATTTTGTGACAGACTGTTTGAATAGTACCAATGGGGGAGGTTTTTGATAACGTGTGATGCAAAGAATATTAATTCAGTAACATTGGTCAACACTACTAGCTGCATAGTATAACTTATAAAACACTTGTCAAGTTCTTTGTGTAAAAAGAAATTTGCGGTTTGCAAGAATCAGGAGAACGGGGGATGTAAAGCCTACAGACAACAGAAAGCGACATAGCTGTTGAAGCCCATAGGCAACAGAAAGCACCATAACTGTTGAATCCCATAGACAATAGAAAGCGACATAGCTGTTGAAACCCATAGGCAATAGAAAGCAACATAGGTTTGAAGCCATCAGACAACAGAAAGCGACATAGCTGTTGAAGCCCATAGACAACAGAAAGCGACATAGCTGTTGAAGCCCATAGACAATAGAAAGCGACATAGCTGTTGAAACCCATAGGCAATAGAAAGCAACATAGGTTTGAAGCCATCAGACAACAGAAAGCGACATAGCTGTTGAAGCCCATAGACAACAGAAAGCGACATAGCTGTTGAAGCCCATAGGCAACAGAAAGCACCATAACTGTTGAATCCCATAGACAATAGAAAGCGACATAGCTGTTGAAACCCATAGGCAATAGAAAGCAACATAGGTTTGAAGCCATTAGACAACAGAAAGCGACATAGCTGTTGAAGCCCATAGACAACAGAAAGCGACATAGCTGTTGAAGCCCATAGACAATAGAAAGCGACATAGCTGTTGAAACCCATAGACAATAGAAAGCGACATAGCTGTTGAAGCCCATAGACAACAGAAAGCACCATAACTGTTGAATCCCATAGACAATAGAAAGCAATATAGGTTTGAAGCCATCAGACAACAGAAAGCGCATAGCTGTTGAAGCCCATAGACAATGGAAAGCAACATAGCTTTTGAAGCCCATAGACAATAGAAAGCGACATAGCTGTTGAAGCCAACAGACAACAGAAAGCGACATAGCTGTTGAAGCCCATAGACAATGGAAAGCACCATAACTGTTGAATCCCATAGACAATAGAAAGCGACATAGCTGTTGAAGCCAACAGACAATATAAAACGACATAACTGCTGTACAGTTACAGGAAACAATAACCTGCCTAAAATGTGTATGGTTATAAAAGATATTGTTAAATGCGTGAATAGTATACATTCTAGCTTGTATTTTCTCTGCCGAATTCCTTAACCACAACAAACAGTCATGAATGAAATTGGGCCTCATTACGAGTCCGGCGGTAACCGCGGCGGTAAAACTGCCTGGTTACTGCCGGACTCGTATTACCATTCCACCTCCGTGATTACCGGGGCATTACAACCCCGGTTTTCTGGGAATCACGGAGGCGGAATGGTGTTAATCCCCATTCCCATCGAGTCCTATGGGACTCGATGGGAATGGGGATCATGGAAACATCGGCAGCATCTCGTAATGCTGCCAGTGTTTCCTCGGCCGCCTGCAGGCGGGCGGTGTTAAACCCGCCAGGTCAGACCTGGCGGGGACATCACCTCCCGCCTGCAGGAGTCGGGATCAGGCGGTCCGGAAACAACGGTGGCGGCGGGTTTACCGCCACCGTTATTTCCGGACCGCCTGAGTTATAATGAGGCCCATTGTCTCTGAAATCCTCTCATTTGGGCTGTAAATCAGATATGCACATGTGCAGAGCTCGAATCATAAAGGATTCCAATGATAATCTAATTCGTGCCTCGGGAAGATTAAATACACTTGCAAGGTTATCTCTCTGGATTACAGCAGCAGTTCTCGGACATGCATATGCTTTAATACGTATACTTGCTCTGTCGTGTTGATTTCTATACGTGTTAAAAGCAACACATAGATGATTTAATGTATTGTGTTGAGTATGGCCATACTGTGAGATTTACGTGAAATGCATGTACAGCACATTGTCCACTTGAGAATCTTCTGATGGGATGCCCTCGTGGTTCCACGTGCGCTACATTGTAGGTTCGTGCACGTGCCGCATGAAGAAATGCATGCAAAGGAATGCTGGCGTTGCTGGGACATTGCGACTGAAATGAACAGTGCAATCATTTCTCTCAAGGACCTCCTGCAGAGCCAGTGGTTTCCAAGCAATGTGGAGTGATGGGCATAAATCATGTCCTGTGGTTGTTTATATTGCGTGCACTGCTGGGCTGGCAACGGAAATGGATCGCCCCATAGAAAATGCCACCCGTGTGCATCATGCAGTCTTTGAAACAGTTGGATAGTTGTCTTTGTAGCCAAGGAATGACTAGTTTTATTTTTTGCAAATCCCACCCCCAATGTTTGCTGAATATCAGCAGCCCTGTATTGTTTTCCCATGCCAGCCATCCTGCTTCAGGCGTCGGAGACTGATATTCTTATGACGGAAGCGCGAATAGTATTTGCATCGAACTGTTTCAGTATATTTTCTTTTTTCTTAAAGACTTGAACTACTTATTCCTAATTCAAACATATATGCAAACAATTCTGGGCTCGTACAAAGGGGAGAGCCAGTGCGTGTAGCTACAATATAGGATCTATCTTCCTTCATAACCAGGTTAAGTCGATGGTATTAATGGTATCTGGTCATTGCATTGAATCCATAGCATCGACAGACCAATACCTTCCAAAAACATGCATTTGGTGAATTTTTTTCGATGCTATCTTTTAGATGAAAAGTGTTTCTTTTTATTTCAATGGGGCTTAAAGGGTAAAAAAGTGGGGTTGGGGGGACCCCCATTTAAAAATGTACATTAAAAAATGCATTTGATGCACTTTTCTTCAATGCATTTTTTTTGATGGGTTGGTTTGTCGATGCTATGGATGTCGATGGAATGGCTAGGAACCGGTATTAATTTGATTCTCTACTTGATTTCTTTTTTGCATATTTGCCCACTGGTGATATTGCCCAAACCGTCAACCCCTCCCTGTCTCTAGTTTCGTAAGTCTGGGATATAACATTTTCCACTATGGGTCATATTACAGAAACTTCACTCTGGTGCAAGTGTAGTTAGTCATGGTATTAGCACTAGGCCAAACACAGCATGAGGTTTGGAGGCTTGTGACGTAGCACAGTTGGTATTGATTTGTTGGGGCCCTTGGAAGTTTGAGATACAAACCTGCAAGGCTTTTATTGACTTTGTTGAGGTCACAAGAGTACAGTACAGAAAGTCGTATTCACAGATGTTCTGGGGTGTTTAGAATTGTGGGATTGTTTAGGGCTTTGTAAGGACGTTGGCCAACCTCATGATGTTCACATATACATGCAACGCAATGTTTCATTTGGCATTGCATCTTGGCTTGGCAGGTGTGAGATGGCCTTTCGCTAGAGTACAACTGTGCAATTTATACAAGTGTTTTGATCTATTCTTTGCTTACTCTTTAACCTTGACACAGTTACCATGTTTTAAGTGGAGTCTCTGTTTTGTATGTGTGTTGTGTTTTTAATATTTTTGGAGGATTTTCTTTTCTTTTGTGGGATCATGGAAGCTTTGACCATTGCTCTCAGGATGATATGCTGAGAAATAGTTTGCCTGCACCCCCATTTCTCTACGTACAGCTTTCCAGAAGGCAGAGACAAACTGAGAACCCCTGTCAGTAAATAACTGCCTTAGGTATGCCATTAAGATGGACGAGATTCTGTATGAAACATTCTGCCAGTTTTGCTGCAGAAAGGGTTTCTTTGAGAGCGATGAAGAGAGCCATTTTTGTATAGGAATTAACTATGGTGAGGATTACAGTATAACCCCCTTCTCTGGGGAGGTCTGTAACAAAGTCCATGGAGCACGTATTGCAGGGTCGTTTGGGTAGGGCTAAGGTTTGCAATAATCCAAATGAGTTACCCATGGGTGTTTTAAACTAGGCACAGATTTCACATCTGTGAATATAGTCCAATAGTATCATACTTAAGTGTTTTCCACCATGCATACCGTTTTACCATTTCCAGTATTTTCCGGATACCAAAATGACCGGCTCCTGGGAGATCATGGCACCAATGAAGCATGGTGTGTTGGCTTTCTCGTCTGGGTAACCGTAATCTGTTCATGAAACAACAACGCATGTTCTTCAATGCATTATATGTTATCTTTTAGACAGGATTCTTTCATCTGCATAGTATAAGTATTTCACAATGTCTCATGCTAAGGAGACAAAGGGGAACTAGCGACAGAGATTATTTTCTCGTGAGTTATAAAAGGGATTCCCTGAAAGTAATCATCTGCTCCTCGATACGCTTGAGACAACGCATCTGCTTTGGTGTTTTGGCTACCAGGTTTAAACGAGAACCGAGAAAATAAATTAATCCACTGATTCTGTCATTGATTCATGGCTTGGGCGGTTTTTAAGAACTCCAGGTTGTGATGATCTGTATAGACCGTGATTGTGGTAACGCTCAGTTGCAACATGCTCACCTTGGAAGCAATACGACGCGGAGCAACACAGGTTTGAATCCCCGATCTGCGCTTAGAAACCTCTTTGGAATTAAGCGTGTTATAAATAACCAATTATTGTTAATATATTTATTATTGTGTGTCTAATAAATGTTTCCAGTTTAGGAACACATCCTTTATTGCCAGGTGCTCTTTCTCGAATATCGTATAGTTCCTCTCAGCAGGGTTTAGGGTTCTACAATAGGAATCCAGTGGGTGTGAATATTTTGTTTTAGGGTGTTTCTGTACTAGGATTGCTCCCAATGCATAATTAGATGCATCATTTTCTAAATAATAGAGTAAGCTAGGATCAGGTACCATAAGACAGGAGCCATCGTAAACAGGTTTTTGAGTGTCCCTAACGCCTGATAGGTATCTTGGTTCCAAGAAAACGGGACGTCTTTTTTAATAAACATGTCAGTGGAACAAGGATTTTGGACTAGTGGGGAATTAACCTGTGATAAAAATTCAGAAACCCTAGAAAACATTTTTGGTAGAGGGGTATGCCATTCCAATATGGTGGAGACCTTACTTGGGTCCATTCCATTACATCCAGGTCTCAATACATGACATAAGTAGGTCATTTTCTGTTTGTGAAAGTCAGATTTTGATATGTTTGCATATAGATTATGGATACGCAACCTGAGAAGTATTTCTCTCATGTGTTTTACATGTTGCTCATTGGAGGGCAAAAAGACAAATATGTCATCTAGATATGACTACGTAAATATCCAGACATCACTGAAAACATCATTGAGGAAATGCTGAAAGACAGCAGGGGCATTACAAAGCCTAGAGGGCATGCCAAGGTATTCAAATTGTCCGAACCTGGTTCGGTAAGGCCGTCTTCCTCTCGTCTCCTTGGGCCATTTGCACAAGGTTGTAAGCCCCTTTTATGTCAAGTTTCGTGTAGATGTGGCTACCTTTGGCCTGATCAATGGTAGGCGATAGCAGTTTTTGATGGTGCTTGCGTTGCCTATAGGCTAAACAAGGATGCAGTTCTGATTCCTCTTTTTTGAGAATAAAGGGGCATCTCAGGGGAGGTTGAATGATGAATAAATCATTTTTTTCAAATGATCATCCATATATTGTTTTAACACAAGATTTTCTTTCTCTGAGAGTACATGGGGACGCCCGTAAGGAATCTGGAGACTGGGTAGAGCTCAATTTGATAGTTATATTCTCTTTGTGGAGGTAATTTGTCTGCCTCTTTAGGGTGAAAGGCATCGGAAAAATCATGATATTCAATAGGCAGTTGATGGGGGGATTACCAGCACTTGTTGGGGGGCGAGACAACTCCACACAGAACATTCATTGCTCCGTGAAACATAGGGGTTTAAGACTCGAGAACAGGAGGGTGGACATTGGTCTTCCTGGAACGTAAGTTTCTGGTCCTTCCAATTTATCTGTGTATTGTGATAGCATAACCATGGAATGCCTATAATGATTTGGAAATGGGGTGCAATGATAGCATTGAATGAAACATATTTATGGTGGTAGGTGGCACACGCCATCAAGAGAGTATTGGTATGCAAGGTAAGTGGTCCAGAAATTAAAAGTAAACCACCCACTCATATGATGGTTTCATTTCTCTTTACTTTTCAGGGGTACTTGTTGAAGATGTGCAAAAGCAATATCAATACATTTTCCGGTGTCTATCAAGGAAACAACCCCTTTCCAACTCTTTTGTTCAAAAATCAGATCTACGGATAGAAAAAAGGATTAGAATGACTAGGGGCCATTGAAGGGCTGACTTCCTGGGAATGCTGAATTTGATCACCCGACCCAAGATTCCCTATTACGGATGGGTGAATGTTTCCCAAGGCCCGAGAAAGTCTTCGGAGACATAGTTGGACAATATGCCCACCATCACCACAATAGAAACATAGCTTTAGTTTTCTGCTTTTGTCTCATTCCTCAAAAGAAATGGGACCTCGGGTACTCCCTAGCTACATAGGTTCGGTATCATAAAAAAGAGGGCAATTCCTTCTCGTGAGGGAAATGGTCTCTTTACATCCCACCTTCTCCTTTCACCCTTTCTGTCGATAGAACACTGCTCCAGATTGATAACCAGTGAAATGTAATTTGTTAGGGTCCAAGGAAGTGGGTTGACTTGACATAATGCGTCTTTGAGACCCTCTCTGAGCCCCTTATGAAAATGAGTAAGTTGAGCAGCCATTCCATTTCAGAGACTAGACCATGAAAATGAGATATATAAATCAACAAATCTCGTTTTCCTTGCCTTATTTCCAATAGTTCTTGCCAAATGGTCTGAGGTGTGTAATGCCTATCAAACATGGTCTGAAAGGATTCTAAAAAGAGGTTGTAGTTAGCCAATAAGGGTCAGTTCTTGTCAATGAAGGGGGTAGCCCAAGAGAGTGTTGTCTTCTCTAAATTAAATAACACAGAGGCTACCTTAGCTTGCTCGGAAGCATACAAATGACGTTTATTTAGATAGTGTATATGACATTCAGTCAAGAAAGATCTGAACTCTTTTGGATCTCCCCATATTTGGTAGGCTTGGGGAAAGTAGGAATACTGTGGGCTCCCCCTCCTGGGGCAGGTTAGATGGCAGGTAAGGTGGCGGCAACAAGAATGGGTCTGGTATCTGTCCTGGAAGTGGTTCCTGACCCGGAAGAAGTGGCTGGTCCTGTCCCTGATCCCCAAAGAGGACTACCTGGAACAGGTTTTTAACTAGGGTTTCAACTGTCTTTTGTAAGGCTGATATGGAAAGGAAGAGCACTGTGTTTTCCTGATAGGATGTATCAACTTCCCACTGTAGTTTATGTATCGCCATAGCCAGGTCTTGTATTATTGCCTCCATGACTCAGGTGAACTAAGGTTCTAGCAATCTGTCAGATTCATAGTTCTACAAGAGTTCTCGGGAGTCTAGGAAGGCAACACACAACACCCATCCAGGAGGAACCCTCCCACATTTAATTAGAATAAATACTCTGTGGGATAGGGTCCCCCCAGGTGGGAGTGCTACTTGACACACCCCCTGATTCTTTATTTGCGGACAGGAGCTGTAGTAAGGGTTACATGGAACATAGGATCAGTATTGCAGTCATGCAAACATACAAATAATGTAAACCCAACTTCTAACAGCTCCAACCAGTACCTATACATAGTCTCCTGACCTCCTTTACACCTTGACATAAAAAATACAACAGAACCCAGGTAACGAAACACAACACCTAAATCCCTAACACTAAACTCCTTCCTAGCTCCACCTGAATGACTGTTGCTAGAATGGAGTATTCCTGCCGTGCACAGCCTTATATGAGATGGGACCAAGCGGTGAGCGGGAGCGTGATCTTGCACTTGAGTAGAGCACCTTACCCGTGGTCCCGCTCCTTGTTCGAATCTCCCCTCACATCTGGAAGGACATGCTAAAGGCTGTTATGCTGGCAATGGTTACTATGGTGCCCTTGAGACGCCATCAGGCACCGCGGGGCATGGAAAGCCAATAAGAATGGCTCCACCTTGTGTGGATTAGGACGCGACAGTGCTTGAATCCTAACAGCGAGGATATAAAGATTATATCACTGACACAGAAAAAGTACCATGATGAGAGACTGGGGAAGCCCCAAAACATCAACATAAAAAGGGTAGGAGTCATAGAACGAAAGATCGAGACCTGAGAAATTCGAATCGGCTGGTCAGTAGATGCTGGGAACCCAGCAGAAAAGCTGCGTACTAAGCAGGTGAACAGCGGGAGGAAGAAAGTGCTTTAGTCGCACACTGTAAGCCACAGACCAGAGGAAGTCTGCAAGCTTGAGAATGGATACAAGAGGGACGCTCAGGAGATGCTGCCGGGAGCCATGGCTAGGAAGTGCCCAGGCTACCGAAAACCATTGAGAGCATCTACCAGCCTGAAAGAAGTCCTCAGAGCGAGTCGCTACAGAAAAGTGATGGTTGGAAAGAATAAATAGAAATCCCTTCTGATGCCGAAAATACACAGAGAGGAAGACACCGGATCTGTCAAATGAAATAGAAGGAACAAGCATGAGATCCACCCTGACAAGCCATAGAGCAACTAAGAAGACGAGTGCTGATTCCGTGACACAGCCCTATTACACCACATGTAACAGCGAGAGCAGGAGAACAAGGGAAGGAGGCACACATAACAAGGGGCTTCATCATATTAATCTTAGAAAGAGATCCACATATATCAATTGGAGACATCCTACTTCTCCCAGTGAATTGGTAAAACTTGAGGGGAGTGAAGAGTATTCAAGCACACTGCATAATTGTCGCTGTGAGTGGGTAAAGCCTAAGAACAAAGAAGACTATTCAGGGACACAGAACACTCGTCACTTTGAATGATTAAAACCTGAGAAGAGTGCTGAAGACATAGGAACTCAGCCTACTTTTCCCAGTGAAGGAAAAGATTATAAAAGTAAGGAATCTGGTATCTGGGTACATCACACACATCTCAGTGAGAAGATAAGAGTACACAAGAGTGTTAAAAGCTATAAGAGAAATAACATCAGTCAGGCAAATACTGTTGGCCAAAGATGAACTGTCAGACATCCTTAAAAGGAATAGAAGAAAAGGAAATATAGGTGCTATTAGACCCAGAGAGAGGAACTTGAGAAGCCAAGGAGAAATAAAGAAAGGGATGTGGAAACGTCCCTTAAGAGAACTGAATTAACTGTTGCAAGAAATAGCAACAAACTATTTGAAGATCCGATATTGAGCTTAAATTGCTAAAAAATCTAACCAGGAGAGACAGTCTCCTGGTGGTCTTTATTTAGTTAGCATAAGTGGTCGGGACAGACGAGTTTAGAACAAATAGTTGAACAGCCACATCTAGCTAAAGCCAGGTCAAATGTAAGGAGACCATGTTTGGAAGTTGAAAAATGTAATAGAAAATTAGAATGTACAGTGTCCATCTGATAACCCTGTTGGACATTCCTGCAGAACACATCAGGCTTGTTGTGCAGGCAATGTGCTGTATATTGGGATATTGGTGTTCTAGTTATGTGATCTAGCACCTTGAAGCATCTCTTGTGCTAGATGGGACTACCAATAAAGATCTCAGACCAAATAACTGGACAGACTCAATGAATATTGCAAGGTACTACGTTATTGTCAATTTAATAAACCAGGGCAAACTGGCAGACATCGGATGTATGCTTGCACACTCACACCAAACTTGATTACACAGAGGTTTCATGTCCCAATATGCTTCGCCTATGATATCATCCTACGTGGTAAATTGTCTAACCTATTGGCGGGAATAATTGGTTAGGGGAACATATCTACTTATAGAATACATGTGGTTTAGTACTTCATTGGCTGTCTTTCATCTTTAAGACACACCTAAAACTACCTCTTAATATATATTATACTGATTATAGCGGACAAAATGGAAGTGGATTGGTCTATGCAACATTGTATAGCAAGTTGCCCCATAGACCCACTGATTGGTTGGCATTCCCACCCAACCTTGTTTTGGCTCGGCTAGCAGCACGTAAGCAAAACAAAACCCAGGTGCTCAAGCCACGTCAGATTACCCCCCCACTTTCCCAATTAGTCCATCATCTCTCATCAGTCTGACCATAGGCCAACGCTTCCCATCTGTAGTTGACCTTGTAGCCTGCTCTCTGTTCTGGGACATTCAAGGGGGTGTAAGCACATCGCTAGCTTCATTCACAGCTTATGAATGAAGCTAGTATGAATTATACTGGGTGTCATTGCTCCTCTTGGCCTCTAGAGACTTGTTCACTCCATCTTGAGCGAGCCTCATCCATTGTTAATTATCCAATACTTGGCTATGGCAAATGTTTTCTTCTTCTTTAATCTAACAGAAATATGTCTCGAGTCCATGGTTATCCGCCTGCCTCCCTTTTGTGCCTTGCGGCTATTCCTTCAAATGGCAACCTTGAACCCAGGCCAACAAAGACTCCTCTTCGTTTTGCACACAAAGTTGTTTCTCCAACGTCTCCTGACTCTGCACCCCTGGTCTGTTTCTTAGCTAGCTGGATTGAATCTTTACACAAGCTGTCGTCAGTTTTCCTTTTGTGGCCGTCTATATTTTCCTCAATAGCAAGCTTCTATATATCTCATCTATCTTGTGTTACTGCGTATTTACACTTATTTGTCAACAAGTTATTTTATCTTTGTTTGCATATATGATTACTTCTCTTGTCACTTCAGTTACATTGTTACCCTTAAGAAGTATTTTCATATCGTTTCAGTATGTCCTCGTATATCTTCTTCATAACATCACTCTGCCCTTGTCAGATTTTACTCAGCGCTACATAATGTTCAATCGTGCGTGCTGACATCCTTCCACACAATATCCCACCACTCTCTGTGTGAGGATACATTTGATACAGTTGCCTGAGTGCATATCATCTTTCATACACTTGATGCGGTTTTGGGATAACACATGGGGCCTCATCACGAGTTAGGCGGTATCCCGGTGGTATTACTGCCGGGATACCAGCCGGCTAATAGCGTTACCACCAACCGGTCCGGCGCTAAATGCCCCATTGGACATTTTCGGTGCAATTAGCACGCACTAATAACGCTGCGCTAATTGCGCCCGAAAATGGCTGTTAAATTGGCGCATTTGGGGGTACATGCTGCCAGACTCGTGAATGGACGGACCGTTGAATGTGGCAGTAAAAGCATTACCGCCACATTTAAGGGCTACCGCCCAACTCATGATGAGGCCCATGGAGTCCCACATAGGGTGCTTCTTCTACTTTTCCAGTAAGATGGTGCGTGTGTGTGGGGGTGGGGGGTTAGGGATAATGCATCCACCTGCTCCTCTACAGTTCTAACACACAGTTGGCCATCAGCGAACATCACATGTTGTCCATATCGATCAATCATTAAAAAATCTTACAGATAATGAACATTCATATATATATTTAAAATGTTTCACTTAGATTACAAAGTCAATGTTGGCTATTTTTTGTTGTTACTTTTAACGTATGGGGGAAAAGTATATGTTTGAAACTGCTCGCAATGTAATTCTGTGCGAAAATCGGAGAACCGTAGCTTTTCATCATATCATGGGGAAAATGGACAGGGCATGTGGGTTGACTCTCCCGTGCCAAGCAGCATGGCGGCAGTGGGCTGGAATTGAGCTGCATGAGTATCTGGTGCGAAGACTCCGTCATCCAGTCCATACATTCATTCTGGAAGGCCATTGGAGTAGCAAATATGGTCGTTATTGGCATGGTTGGATGTCACGATCTTTGGTTTGGGCCTTGCATGGCTACAATGTTGCAGAGAAAGGAATGGGCCGATTCCATCATGGCAGCAGCAAATTCCTTCGGTGCACCACCAGCTACTTCAGGGTCACTGCCTTCTTCACAGCATACTACAGATGCAATAGACCATGGCACATCACATCACTCTCAGCCTGATCCGCTGAGCTGTTGTGTTTCCGCCTTATGCCATTTGTCCCTGCTGTGTTTGCTTCCAGTACTTTGTGTGCTGCGTGTCCGGTTTCCTGCCTCCTGTCTTGGTCACCTCTCCTGCTTCTAATTTCTGTTGCTCCCAGTCTTCGGCCTGAGCCTTTTCCTGTTATCCTGGGCAGGGAACCATCTTTCCCTAGCCGCGTAGCATTCTTTTCTGCCTCCTGCCTGTGCTTTCAGACGAGCTCCAGGATCTGCTTCTAAAGAGGTTTTTGTGTAAGTGTTCTCCTCGGATTGGGGTCGATGTCCTCACAATCACACATGCCCGTTACTAGGTCCAAGACCGTGCAGCTTCGTGGAGAGATCACACTTCTCTGCGGAACCCTCAAAAACATGGTAACGAGTGAGAACGCCTTCACCAAGTGCGTGAAAAAAAACAATTCAATTAAAATGGCAAACATCACATTCAATGTATGTCAGAAACCTGAAGGGGTCACACTATGCCACTCCACATTACTACAATGGTAATTTGGCACTGTATAAAAGCATATTAGCATACAATAGGATAGTACGAAGTATGATTTAAGAATTCCATTTAGGCGGCGGAATATATTTTTTTTTTGTTTCCGATTTTTCATGTAGATACCTCAATACACATGTAGATTTCATCAAATTCAGAAATTCAGAAAAGTTAAATCTTGCAGAAGTCACGAAATTATTCTATTCAGCTGTCATTTGAACTTGAACGTGTGGCTTTGTCCCAGGTCCGACTGGTGAAAATGGAACCATTCAGCTGTCCATTGCTGCTTGGCAAAAGGAGCTTAAGTCATGATTTTTCGCATAACTATTTCAATCCAAATAATGTTCATGAATGATGTAATGGATGAATAGTGATATTTTATTAGAAGTCAGTAGGGTCGTTTCACATTGTTGGATAGGTTTATGTATTGTTTTGCAGGAGACTGTTTCTATGAAGGAAGCTGTTCCAATGCTTGTAAAGCCTACTTTTAATACATTTCACAACTATTCTAAGCTATGTACCATATTTTACATACAGGACTTCGACAATGTTCCCTTTGCTGGAACTCTTTGTAGCATAGGACGATACTGTTATATGTGATCTTACCGACCACAATTACAGAGTGACAAATTTCATAGTGGAAAAAATACTGACAAACACTGATTTTTTTTGTAAACCTGGGGGGGGGGGTTACCCCCCAAGTCCCCTGTTTTTTAACCCTTAAAATGCTACCCAAAACTTTCCAAGTCCCCTGTTTTTTAACCCTTAAAATTCCACCAAAAAACTTCATCCTGACCCATTTTAACCCCTTTACCCCACTAGATTTATTTATTTAATTAATGGTCGCTGTGTTTTTCTGTGTTTTTGTCCACTCTGAAATGTACCATGCTGTTATGTTTCAGATATTTTGACTGGATACCTGTACGATATCAGAGTCTAATCCCGAATTGTAAGGCTTTCTAATTGAAACGCAATCAGCAGTTTGATGTTTAGAAATAGATAGGTTTGAGTCAGTGTCATATCCACATATGTCGCCTCCTTGTTTTTCAGGGAAACACTTTTCGGATTGATGCACTAGTAGGCCTGCATTCAGAGGCTTGGCATGCCATACTGGCATGCAGTTCTCTCTGAAGCTCATTCTCTCTCGCCATACTGTTTGTTCACTCTGCCTATCTTAGGCTTCCCTTCCCCTTGCAAGTGCCATGTAAACCCTCATCCGGTTGCAGCAGAGCATAAGCCCTAGCAACCGTAGTCAGGGAATCATACTGCATTTAAAAGAACATGTATAACTTCATCCATTAAGCCTGGTCCACTTCTTAGAATGGTGGCACTTATTTCTAGCATAGAGGTCGCCCGCTCTCATGTGGACAGTTTGCCCCATCAAGCAGTTTGGAATTATTGAAATAAAAGAACGTCAATAATCAAAGGAAACACCAGCATAGACGAGAGATTAGTAAAACACTAATATAGTGATAATGTATTCACATATGTAATCGTTATGAACCAATGAAGACTGGTGTGTCAGAACTCACCTTTGTAGAGAAATCGAAATGTTTGAAAGATTGCTTTGGAAGCATGCACACACCGAGTACTGCAGAAATGCAAATATATCTGTTGCAGCCTCGGTAAGATATAGCGGGAAAATGCTGCTGGTGTTCACATACTCACAAATATATAGTCTAGTGATAGTGACTAACTGCCTCCATATGTCCCAAAGTAGGTAATAGTGTGGGTGGATCAAACCTTTTAACACCTGAAAATATTAAACAATGAAATAAAATGACGTCAACGTGGCATCACTCAACAGACAACTATTCGCATTTTCTTAACTTCAAAGATCAAGTCGGAGAAGACAAAAGGCTAGATTTGAAAAACCCACAAGCCTAATATATAGAATAAAAAGAGCAGCATTTCAGTACACACTAGTCTATGTATTCAGAATAGATAATAGCACATTCGATTAGAAATAACTTGCACCATAACAAAAGAAGGGCGGCACCACTTGCTCGGTTATTATGTAGACATAAACACATACATTATTTGGCTGTGCAAGCCTAAATTGGCTTCAAAAAGTATTTTGAACAAAGTAAACTAAATAACAGCAATACCATGATCAACGGTCAAAAAAAGAGACAAAAAAGAAAGGGGCAAATCCACATGCTGTCCCTCCCATTAGAGTTTGGCGGGTTTTTGTCTGCCACTGTCCTCATGTGGCACAGTATCACGTGTACCAGAAATGTTGTTCCCGTAGCAGGTCTCACTACTTGTGAGGCAGTAACAGCATTGGTCATGCATTTCCAGCATATTTACAGGCAATCACGTCATAGTTCATGCGTTGCTATGACATATTGCATGCTCGGGCACTATCCACATGACCATGTATTTCCATTGAATGTTAGGCACCCACATGAGTGCAGTCACAAGGTCGCTGCAGGATCCAGGGTGCACTTGATACTGTACACCATTGGATACAGCTTTACCTTGAGTTCTTAATTAATAGGGTCCATTGGTACTCCAAAAGCAAATAGTATTGTTCTATACAATGCTTGAAACCGTGCCAGGATACAGGCATTTGACGTGGGTAAAAAGGGTGCTGTTGGCGTGGTTGATCTTTCTGCCTTGGGATTCTCGCCCCTTAAAATGGCAAATTGCCCAGTATTACTCAGTTTATTTTAAACATTTTTTATTTTTTATTTTATCGTGTTATAGATCAGTTGAACTTTCCAAAATGTATCACAAAAACAGGAACAACTCCAAAAAAGGATCAACAGGTACACGCTTCATGTCATAATAAAACAACAATATAAAGGAGGAAGAAAAGTCATTACATTTCATATAAATACATTACATATAAAATCATTATAAAATATAAAAAAGTATAAAGGAATAACTCACTACCAAAAGCCACTACTGGCTCAAGCTAACAGGGTTAAATACAAAGGCCTGCCAAACTTTGACCAAATCAATTGAACTGGCCAAGCTGTGACCAGATGAACTATTTCTCCAGAATACATCGCCCATCACCTTGAACATGCTATCAGCAAGGTGCATATACTATCTAACATAAAGTTTGATCATGCGAGTACACCATGATAGCACATGCTGAAGCCATGTCATTACACCCTCCCCCTTACAGAGACGACAACCCCATCGTCAATGGGGAGGCGCAGCCAGACACCCTTCACCTCTGAACCAGGAGATTGTTTAATCTTATCAACATAAACAACCGTCTAACAGTAGGGCTGGGGAATTGATATAGGTATTTTTGAGCCCTACAATGATGAAAAAATAACTTGGTATGGGCATTTACATTTTTTATTTTAATATTTGTTTTGCGCAAAGAAAGATAATGCAACAGTACAGCAAAAATGCGTGGATTACAAAGACAGCCATATACATTCACAGTGGTCTATGCAGCAAACAATACTTGCAAACAAAACTGAAGAACTTAAACTTTCCATACATAAAACGGGGCCTGGATACAAGGTAAAAGTCTGATAGCGTAATTCACAAAGCGGTGCACTGGCATGGGTGCCACAGGGTGGTCAAACGTAGAGCCCAATATCAGGGCGTGGGAAGGGACCGGAGAGGTGGGCGATCAACATTACTTAATATTAAGCAAAAACTTAAGGTGGACAACTGAGGGGTTCGTGGTGGTTTATCGTCAGAAGGGTGGAACAATGTTAAGACTGGTGATTTCCAGGCTATAAATGTGTCGGTGAGACTATCATCATGAAAGTGTATCGATGCAGCCCATGCTCTTGTCTGGGCCTCACAGCAAGTATTAAAGTCAAAAAGCAATCATTTAAATTGAGAGCCCTTCAGGGATTTCCAGGCAAGTATACACACGTTAAGTCCATGAATCTGTTTACATGTTTGTGCTTGCTTTGTCTAGCATATGCACCCAATAGACACTCCTTCGTGGTCCAGTCATATCTAGTAACCCCGGCCGCCTTGCAAGTTTGTTCAATTTGGGAACAAAAAAAGTCTGTATTTTAACACACTTCCAGAACATGTGGATAAAGTCTGCATTTTGTTGGTGACACCAGGAACCGGTAGACTTTTTTTTTTTTTACAGAATTTGGCTACTCTACTGGCCGTCATGTATGTGTAGTGAAGAACATTCATCTGTAGTAGGGAAACATAGCACACAGTCCCATTCCATATCAGTGATTCCAGTGCCCACATCTGTTTCCCAACACAGTTTCAGGTTGGGGTTTCTAATGCTAGAGCCACTGACAGGCAACCATATAATCTCGATAAAGTCCACCAGCCGTCTTCCAGCATGTAGCCCAGGGCCAAGAGTGTTGATTCTTCCAGCTCCTCAGGCCACCCGCTCCATCTATGCTTAGCCACCACCTTCACCTTTATGTATCTCAAAAATTGTCCCTTGGGCAGGCTCGACTGTTGGTTCAAATTTTCCAGGTCTCTAAATCTACCATTGTCATACAGTTCCCCACAGGTATGTATGCCAAATTCATCCCAGTGCCTAGTGACACCCAGGTCTTCTCTACTCACACATACGTCAGCCACTCCTGGAACATTAGGAGAGTAGGGGCGAACCACCTTAAGCAACTTCAAAGTTCTAAACCAAATTTGCCTACCTCGCCAGACAGGCAGAGGCAGGGAGTTCATGCAGCCTTCCGGAAGCCATAGTCCTTCTTTAAGCCTGGCCGGTGACACTAAATGTTGGAGCAGTGTTGTTTCTGATGTGGGAGCATCAGAAAGACACTTTAAAACAAAGCTCAATTGGGCGGCTAAATAGTAAAGCTCGAGTCTCGGCAGCTTTGCTCCCCTCCCCCTCATCTTAATAAGGAAGGATCAACACAGCAAGGGACAATTTGCGGCAACCCGAGCCTCAAAGGAAACCTCCAATTAATGAGTCTAAAAGATAGAACAAGGCTACCCCTAAATAGGAATGAAAGTTTGTGACATTTTAAAGAAACCTGCAGAGGACAATCATTTTGACATTGACGATTCTGCCTATGAGTGACAACGGCAACCAACACCAAAAGGTCATGGATCTCTTGAGGCCATCCACCACACAAAGCATGTTGTACATGTGTGCGTCTTTTGTTGAATGCATGATTTGGATTCCCAGATATCTAAAGGATTGCATTTCCCAGGTGAGGATGAGATCAGGCAAGGCGGCCATGCTTTCGTCCAGGAGACTACCCAGAGGGAAATGACAGGATTTCCGCCAATTAAAAAAGATCCAGGATAATTACACAAATCTACCCAATACGTCTAGGATCATGGGGAGCTTGTGCTGCAGTTCACACAGGTAAAGTCGACCATCATCTGCATAAATTGATATCAAGTGTGTGAATCCCCCAATCCTAATGCCTGCGTCCAAGAATTCCTGGCATAGAAATGCTGACATGGGCGAAAGTGGGTAACCCTGATGTGTTCCCTGATATATATTCCATTCTCCAGATATCTGGTGACCAGATTTCACTTGAGCTGTTTGTGAAGAATATAACAACACAATCCATTGGACAAAGCACTCCCCAAGCCCAAAGCTCTGCAGTGAAGCAATCAGCCACTCCCAGTATAACGAGTCGAACGCCTTGATGACGTCAAGGGATGCCAGCACATAATGTTCCTCTTATGAGTTTGTTTGGTCGACGATGTGTTGGAGTCTACAGAGAGTGAAGGCAGTGTTGTGACCTGGCACAAAATCAGGTGCATCAATGAGGTAATAAATTTAAGGAGGCGCACTGCAAAACTGTTGTGAGTATCTTAACCTCATAGTTCAGTATATCAAGGGGGCGGTAAGAGTCAAACCTGTGCATTGGTTTCCCAGGTTTGTGGATGAGTATCAACAAAGTGTCCCTCATGCCAGCCGGAAGAATCCCATGCTCATAGGCCTCCTCATTGACTTTTAGGACTATAAGGTATAGACATATGTCTTGTAAAATTCCTGTGGGAGCCCATCAGTGACTTACAAGTAAAGAGGGAGGTAATCACTTCCCCCTCTCCTCCACATTTGACACCGGGTACACATTTCAGCCAGGTTCCCCTTAGTCTCCCAGCAGTTTAATTTTTGTGCCTCTAGTGCTTTAATTTCATTCTCAGTGGCCTTCAGTTCCTCCCGTAACTTCTGGAGAATGCCTCCAGTGCTTGATATGACCTCACCCTGGGTTACTACTTTCATGGTTTCCCACATAGTGCCCCAACTATTCACACTGCCAACATTATGATTAAAAAAAGTTAGACAAGGAGGCTAATAGCGTTCTCCAGAAAAACTAATCGGTCAAAGCCTCAACAGGCATGCTCCAAGTTGGGATAGGAAGTCTGGGGCTTGTAAAGTTCCATTCAACCATCAGAGGGAAATTGTCTGACATCGTGCGGCTCATATATTCCGTACTGCAGAATTCTGATAATTGCCCTAACCCAGCCAAAAGATAGTCTGTGTAGCTAGTGTGTAGCTTCTCGGGAGAATAATAGAAGGAATACCCTCTTGTGGTTGGGTGTAGCTCCCCCCAGTAGTTCCTCTTGTTCTTCAGCTACGAGGTGGATCTGTTGGAGCAAGGCTTTAGAAATGTTCCAACGCTGTAATTAAGATTTCACCTGGGTTCTGCGAAGGTAACAGCTTAAGCCTCGCACATTCCAGGTTAATATTCTGATGGGAGCCATGTTATTCCCATTCGTTGAATCGTCCTAGTGGGACATGGGGGGCCCGCTAATGTTCACAGTTTCCTAGCCTACCCCAACCCACACAGAACAGGCAAACTAATGTGATGGGTTGATGTGTGTATAACTTTATCCCAGGTGTTCCGAAGTAACACCCACAGCACCCTCCATTCAGGCCAGACACATAGCCTTGTGAGCCAAAATGTATGGATTAAACAAGAATATAACATTAACCTTGCCCAACAATGACACATTGTTCAGGCATTCCAGTACTGCAGAGGCTTGGAGTGGCCATTTTGTACCAGAGAGTGGGACCAGCAACAGGATGCAGGCCAGTGACAATTCTGAGTGGGTGGGTGAGACTACCAGTAGGTAGCTATGCTTCACACCCACTGAACAAACGCAGGATATTAATAACGGCATAGAGACTTAAACTTCATAACACTAGTCAATGGGGAAACCAGCAAAAGAAATACCAGCAGTTGTGAACTTGCCTTCCGGGCAAATTAAGAGCAATGTATGGGCTCGTTGATGGCTCCCCAGTTCATACAGAGTTCCTCCACATCAATAGCAAAGTTTGCATGCCACTCAATTCGTCAGGTATCTGAGTCGCTCTTGCTATACAGATTGTTGTGTTCCATCCATATGGTTACAACTTCAGGACTGTCCAGAAAATGTGATTTGCCATTGTGGAAGATCTTCAGCCTAGTGGGGTGCATACACATGTATTTGAGCCCTAGTTGTCTGAGCTTTACCTTAGTAGGCACAAATGTGTTTCTGGTCCTTTGAACTGCAGGGGTGTAATCCGGGCAGATAGCATTTCTTGAATCATCACGTAGTATCTCTCCACCCTCAGTAGAGTGTCGCAAAATGTCCTCCCTATTGCGGGAAAGAAGGATCCTAGCAATCACTGGTCGAGGGTAGGATCCTGGGGGTGACCTCTTCTGGAGGGATCAGTGAGCTCTCTCAACTGCGAAACCCTACAGCCTGGACCAATCTCTTGTAATGGTAGATTTTCAATGTAAGAGGTTGGGGCCGGCTCCTTGGAATCCTCTGGCAAACCAAGCATGTGTATATTATTCCTGCATAATCTGCCCTCAGCATCTTCAGCATGCATTTCCAGCGTGGCATTTCTTTTTTCCAGTTCCTTGACTTTTGCCTCCAGTTCTTTGGTGGTGGCACAGTGTCATTTAATAATAATTCTGCTGTCGTGACCCTCTCAGATAACTGCCTGACATCCTGCCGGAGAAGTTGTACTTCAATTTTGACCTCATCTATCCTGTTTTCTAAAGAGGTTTGCAGAGCGGGAGTTGCAGCTATAATTTGATTTTCCTGAGGGTCGTGAATGGGAACCTGTGATGTGATGTTGGTCACTTGGCATTTGCCACATGATGGTAGCTATCCCTTTATGTTTTGTAGGTGATGTATGAGGAGATTAATTAAAGGGACGGTGTGGGAAATGTAAAATGGCACCAAACAGCCAAATTGCCCAGTTCTAGGAGGTAATGAAGCACAGAGCTCAGTGAACACCGCACCCATGGGTTCTGATGGTGTAACTGTGATGCTGGAAATGCATAGGAGGGACAGGGCCTCCCTGTCCTTGTCCTGTAGTCCTTTTTCATTTGTGTTCTGTATTGTTTTCTGCCCAGGAGTCCATAGTGCAGCTCTTCCTGTTTTTGGTTTGGTGTAGACCCATGGGATACCCTTATGGCACCCATGGGTGGGGGTGCAACCCTGTGCCCCTAGTGTATGTGTTTGGGCACCTGTGTGTGGCCCACAGAGCAGGGTATGGGCTAGTGGCAGCTCCATGCTGAATTTGACAGGTGCTCTGAGTAGCCTTCATTTTGGGATACCCGGGCAAAGCCATTGGAATCAGTTGATTCTTGATAGGAAACAAGATGGCCCCTGTGGCCTCTTGCTTTCTATTGCCTGTTACCTTGTTTTTCCAAAGTCCTGGGAAGCCCTGACTCTGTCCCTTCCCCCTGACTGGCTGTTGGGTGGAAGTTCCATATATGGTGTTGTTGTGAAGTCCAGGCCAGACTGGCTGGAACCTTCCCTGTGACCAGAGGTGTTGCTAGGGTGGGGCTAAGGGGGATATAGCCCCTGGTCTTTTGGTTGTAGCCCCGGATAGTAAATCAGGAGATACAACCAAAAGGCTAGCTAGCCCCGAGTCCCAACAGTCCCGACATTAGCGTAGCCCCGGGTCTTTTCCAGACCTAGCAACACCCCTGCCCGTGACTGTATGTTGTGGGTACACCCTGTGGGTGGGACCTGGGGGAATGGAGTGTGTGACCAATTTGCACTTCTTGTTGTGGATGTCTGGTTTCTGGTGTTTGACACAATGACTGAGACAGCCAGGCCCAAAATTGGTATGAATGCAGTGTGTAGTGTTGAATGGCTGGGTACTTGTCCCAATACACATTCTTTGTTGTGAGTGTCTGAGAGGGAGGAAAATGGCCTGAATGCACTGTATGCCTGATTGACTGACTGACTGCATGTATGCCCTTCTGTATGATTGGCTGCTTAGTGTGACCCAGCAGTGTGGATGAGAGACACAATAGTATATCTGGGGACCTCTCACCACTGGAAATAGTTCAGAAGGTGAAGTCCACTACGAAGAGTAACTGGAGTAAAACTGAAGCTTAACCTTGAAGCCCTGCTGGAAGAGAAGAATTGCTGTTGTTCTTCTTCATCAATCTGAAAGCTGCTGTGTCTCCAAGGACTGACCCAGAGAGGACCTGGTAGGGCACCCTCTTCCTGAGCTACGAGGGACCATTGTGCACCAGCTGATCTTTTCCAAAGCTCCCGGGTAGACCGAAGATGGGGAATGCCGTGGAATCCCATAGAGAAGCGCCCGGACTATTGTCCACCACCGTCGACCGCCGTCGCCAACCAGAGCCGCCGTCATCCCGTTGCCTAAGAACTTTTGATTCACAGACACGCTCATCTGCACCGCCGCCCGGCTTATCCTGCTGCAGAAGGCCAGGCCATCGATGCGCCGAGGAGCATCCGCCGGTGGGTTTCCCGCCTCCCAAAGACCACTGAACCGCAGACGACTCGACGCCCTCTCTGGGCCACAGTTCTTTAAACTCTTTGCGGTCCTGAACTATCAACACCGAGGTGCCCCGCACGCCTTTTCCTTGCAGGATGTTTACGCTTCCCTGTCGACGAGCACCGCTAGGAAAGAAGCTGCCACTTCCCCGTCGTAGTTCACCCTGTTCTCTGTCAGACGTTCGATGACCCATGACTCCTGCCTTAAAGGGAGGGCACTAAAGAAGGGCAGTCGATTCCCCGATGAGGAAGGCTACAATGCCAGGTACTTTGGGGTTGCAGAACTATTGGAAAGTATCTTGTGAACAATATATGGACTGAGTTTGTGATATATCTTTATTCTACAGGTTGCCCAGGTGGGGGGGGGATCTCCACACAGAACTGTGTCTAGGTATCAGGGCCAGTATTCTGCCAATTGTTCTAACCAACTGCTTTCCTCTTATATCTATTCTTGGTTGCCGTTACAAACTGATTTGTGTGCCATTTAACCGTACAGTTGATGCACTTTAAAGAGATCTAATAGTAATTGTGGTACCACGTAGAACTGTATATTTGCCTTTATAGATAACCGAGTACAAAGTGAGTTATCGTGATATTGTACATAACCTTGGATATTATATAAAGACTGTGTTTTAACTAATAGTGTGCGGACAGTCCTTTGTGGGTGCTTGGGAACTACACTGTATTTAAGAACCAGCCTGCATCACCTCCTGAGAAGCTAGGCCTTGATTGCTCGTCCATTGCTACCACAATAGAGAATCTTGGCTGGGGTCCTCTGTGCCTCTCCTCTACCATATAGAGAGCAGGAGTACAGACACCCCCTGTGATGCTGGAAATGCATCAGAGGGACAGGGCCTCTGAATCCTTGTCCTTTACTGTTTTTATCGTGTGTTCTGTCGTGTTTTCTGCCCAGGAGTCCATGTGGGACTCCTGGCAGTGCAGCTCTACCTAGTTTTGGTTTGGTGTATAGACCCATGGGATACCCTTATGGCACCCATGGGTCGGGGTGCAACCCTGTGCCCCTAGTGTATGCTTTTGGGCACCTGTGTGTGACCCACAGAGCAGGGTATAGGCTGGTGGCAGCACTATGCTGAATGTGACAGGTGCTCTGAGTGTCCTCCATTTTGGGATACCCAGGCCCTGCCATTGGAATCAGTTGATTCCTGATAGGAACCAAGATGGCCCCTGTGGCCTCTTGCTTTCTATTGCCTGTTACCTTGTTTTCCCAAAGTCCTGGGAAGCCCTGACTCTGTCCCTTCCCCCTGACTGGTTGTTGGGTGGAAATTCCATATATGGTGTTGTTGTGAAGGCCCAGCTAGACTGACTGGAGCCTTCCCAGTGACTGTATGTTGTGGGTACCTCCTGTGGGTGGGACCTGGGTGAATGGAGTGTTTGACCAATATACACTCCTTGTTGTGGTTGTCTGGTTTCTGGCATGAGAGACAAAGACTGAGACAGCCCTGCCCGAAACTGGCCTGAATGCAGTGTGTAGTGTTGAATGGCTGGGTACTTGTCCCAATCCACATTCCTTGTTGTGAGTGTCTGAAAGGGAGGAGTGTGGCCTGAATGCACTGTGTGCCTGATTGGCTGACTGACTGCATGAATGCCCTTCTGTATGATTGGCTGCTGAGTATGTGCCAGCAGTGTGGATGAGAGACAGAATAGTATATCTGGGGACCTCTCACCACTTGTAATTGTTCAGAAGCGTTCTGGAGCTGAGTCTCCACTCTAAGAGTAACTGGAACTGCTGATCCTCGATGTCCAGCTGGAAGAAGAAGACTTGCTGCTGCATTTGCTTCGACCGATCCGAAGGCTGCCGAAATCGTCGAAGACTGACCCGAGAGAGGACCTGGTAAGGCGCCCTCTTCCCGTGCTCCGAGGGACCATCGAGCACCGCTCCATCTTCGCCGAAGCGCCCTGGAAGTCAGACCCTCGAAAGGCTGCCGACCCGAGACGGGACCGCCGAGGAGATCGAAGTGAAGCACCCGGACATCGCCGCCGTCGAAGTCCATTGCCGTCGACCAGGGTTCGCAGGTCTGTGTAACCGCTGGAGGCCCGTTGAAGTTGTGTTGCCCAGCCGTGGGAACCACTTGACGCCGTGCCGCTGACGACCGGAGCCGTCCGCTCCTTGCCTAAGAACATTCGAATCGAAGGACTCCATCGCCCGCATCGTCGACCGCTTTATCCTGCCGGAGAAAGTCGAGGACGACCAACGCGCCGAGGAGAAACCTGCCGGTGGGTTTCCCGCCACCCGAAGACCACAAAGACTCGAACGACTCGACGCCCTTGCTGGGCCCCCGTCTCCACAATCTTTGCGGTCCAGAACGATTGTCACCGAGGTGCCCCGCACGCCTCTTCCTTGCAGGACGCCGACGCTCCGACGCCGACGAGCACCGCTTGGACGAAGCTGCCGCCTCATCGACGCCGTTCACCCGTGTTCTCCGTCGGACTTTCGACGACCTGTGTCTCCCGCTTTAAAGGGCAGGCACTCAAAAAGGGTCGTCGATTCCCCGACGCCGAACGCTGAGTTCCTCGACGGACGTTCGACGCTCCGTGTCTCCCGCTTGAAAGGGAAGGCATTCAAGAAGGGCCGTCGATTCCCCGACGCAGAAAGCCGAGTTCCTCGACGCCTCTCGACGATCCGTGACTCCCGCTTGAAAGGGGGTCGCTCAAGAAGGATCTGTCGACGCCTCTTCGAAGAACTCGACTCCACCAGGTACATTGGGGGGGTAAAAACATTATAGGAGGGAATAAGACTTGCAGAACAATATATGGACTGGGCTTGTGCTATATCTTTATTTCACAGGTTGCCCAGGTGGGGGGATCTCCACACCGAACTGTGTCTAGTGGTAGGGGCCAGTATTCTGCCTATTGCTCAACCATCTTATTTTCTCTCCTCTCTCTATTGCTGGTTTCACTCTATTGATCTGTGTGACATTGTTACAGTATTGTTGATGCACTTTAATGAGATCTAATACAAAGGGTGGTACCACTTTAGAATTGTATATATTTGCCATTGTTGATTTTCCTAAGTACAAAGTGAGTTATTATGATAAGTGTACATAACCTTGAATATTGATTATATAAAGACTGTGTTCTAACCAATACAGTGTGTGGACATTCCTTTGTGGGTGCTTGGGGACTACACTGTACTTAAGAACCAGCCTGCATCACCTCCTGAGAAGCTAGGCCTTGATTGCTCGACCATAGCTACCGAATAGAGAATCTAGGCTGGGGTCCTCTGTGCCTCCCCTCTACCATATAGAGAGCAGAAGTACAGACCACCCCCTACCAGTCTTTACACCCCCCTCCGGTCTTTACAGCAAACTCTGCTGTAGATGGGGCCCATTTTAGGCTAGGTTATTACAAACAGCAGTGAAGCCTCTCGGTGGCAGTAGCCCAACTAAAAAAAGAAGGGAGCTATGCCGGTGTAGTGAGCAGCCTCTGCTGTCCAATGCTACCAAAAGTGAGGAAACTGATAGATTTGGCAGATCCCCACCACCACCGCCGAGACAAACACCACAGGCTTGTTGGAGGCAACTAGAATGAGGAACCACCTGCACAGGAACCCTCCAGCCAGGCTGCCAGGCCGTGTCCCAGAAAACTGGCATAAGTGCCATGGGCGCATATGGGCTAGTGTTATAGGGGCCTTGGGCAAGAGTCACAAGAGCCAGCAGGAAATCTCAGCAGGTGTATTTGAGGTGTCAGAGGTGGAAGTAGGCAGTGCACTGTGCAGGTAAGTATGTAGGTTGTGGAGCCGTGTCCGATGCTGCCCCATCGGCTCACCGGTCTTGGGCTGCAAGGTGGTATCGTGTAACAGCGCTCCGTCCTCTGGGTACAGGGCAATGCATGGTGAGGATAAACTAGACCGCTCTGGTCATGTTCCACTGAGGTCAGGATGTGAGCCCCAGCCTGTGCACCCCACGGTGCATGCGATCAGGCACCCCGCATAGGTAAATCTTAACATTGGCCAACTTAGGGTGGATGTGTAGCCAGCAGGTTGCAAGGAAATGTACAGATCAGTGTGTGTGATGAGGTCTGGCCTCAATGGTGAGCTCCTTTGTTATTTGCAAAGCATTGCAGCAGTCTCCATCTTGAAACACAGGGGGCTCAGATTTCAGCGCAAATTTCTCTGCTTTGCCTGCTCCATTTTCTGCTGGGACAATGCTGGTTAGGTAGATGCTGGCTTACACTAAAAAAGGGTGTCTTTTTTTTTTATATAAATGTAAGCAGCAAAATTAACAGCTAAAAGGATCAGGACATGATCCCAGTGGGAGCTCCAAGCAGTCGCAGCCTTACTACATGGGCTCAGGCCACACCCTGGGATAGGTATTTGCCTACATAGTTGTGATTACACAACCATTCCCAGTCTAACACTTTCTTCTTGAATACCACAAGTAGGGGACCCATACCCTCAGACCAATCTGGAGACCATGCTAATTTATGGAAAAAGACCTTTTGTTGCCCGTCTGGACTCCATAAGGGAACAACTTCTCCCCCTAAATACTTTTAAGCGTACCAGATGCAACAATGAGGAGGAAATATCACACATTATTTTTATATACAGATGTCCTCTGTCTACCTTAATGATTGTATTTAACAATGTTGGGCCCAACGCCTTCCTTATAGCCTGACTAGTCATTGCTTTCAAAAGGCCCAGGATACGACATCAGATACCAGCCTCTAGTTGATTAGCACATAGTTCAATATTGGATAAAAGCATTCTAGAGCATATGAAATGCAAGCAACAAGCTTTTGGCGGTATAAGGTTATAATCCCTATCAGACTAATGTCTGCGCTAGAGTTGACAAATTTCTTTATCAATAACATTATTGAAATTGCCTTTGAATTACTTTTTAAGGCCATAGGCTCATGAGGATGGGATTTGACCTTGTATCTGAGATATGTATAGTTATACCCACTGCAACAACCCTCCAACTGTATCTATTTTTGTCCTTACTTTCACTACCTTACCAAAGCACATAAACTTTGATTCCACCAGATTGACTACAAGATGATTAAGTCTAGCGTTTTCGATGACTTCATTTGCACTTCTGCATAAACACACATATGTGGAGTCAAAGATTGCCAGAAAATTGCCAACATTTGACATAAACAGATTAAACAAGACAGGGACCAATTTGCACCACTGCCTTACTCCTCTGGCTATGTGTATTCGAGCAGATCATTTGTGCTTACTGTTTAATTTCACCCAGGAACAATGATTTTCATGTAATGCACAGGCCAAAAATAGGTCGTCTGGCATATTCAGTTTCTTTAACTTCATCCACAACAGTTTTCTATCTTCCGTGTCAAATGCTGCGTTGAAATGCACAAACAGTTTATACAAAGGTAAAGTGGATTTTGCCCATGTTTGGTTTATCAAGGTACTAACAGTGACTACATTACAGTTAACAGACAGACCCTAACTAAAGCCTGTCTGATAACAGCTGAGGATATGATTTTCATCAATTCATTTTTCTATTTTGGTTAGAGGACATTTCTCAAAGATTTTACTTGGCCCATCCAGAAGGGATAAGATCCTATGATTTAAAGGGTCATCACCTTTACCATGTTTGAAAAACCGGTATGAAGTATGAGGCCAGTATCTCTCCACACTCCACAATTTGTTTGAAGAGTGTGGACAGTATATCGGCCCAAAGATTGGGGCTAACCTTAATAACTAAATTTGAAACGCCTTCCGGGCCTGGTGCTCTAGGTTTGTTTAATTTATCTATCATGTTCACCAAATTATCCCTATCAAAGGACATTCTAGTGGTCAATGACAGATTGTAGGCGATGGACATTGTGTGGCAAATGTATGCATCTCCTTATTCGTCTGAGTGTTTAATTTCCACTTAGAATTATACCAGCATGATGAAATAAGGTTCCTCTGGTATGGCACTAATCAGGATTTAAGGATTCACATTATGCCTCCGACTCTCCTCATAATAAATCTGCCGCCCCAAAAGGCCCTCTGTTAAAATAGCAGAAGTTGTGCTTTGTACAATCACTTAACATTTAATTGTTTTGTTTGTTGTTGTTTTTAAATTAATCTGCAAGTGCGCTATTTACTATGGCCAAAAGATCAATGGAGCAAACATTTCTGGTACGCTTATCTCCTGGCACAAAGAAATGCCACTATCCCCATATGGAATTCTTAGAAGTGTGTTGATGTGAACATTTGTCGGGATTCACAGTGTTTGATGCAGACATTATTCATGTGTTGCTATGAGCATTGGTCGGAATGCACAGTGTTTTATGTGATCATTATTCATCTGAGGCAGTGTTTCTAATGCCCATTAGTCTCCAGGCCCATGATTACATCTTGGTAATAGTCAAAGTTACTCCAGTCCAGAGTTGTGGCTCTATGATGATAGGTTATTCCACTAGACCACTTGTGCCACACATTTCAAGATATTGGTATATTTAAAAGAAAAAGGACAAATCAGTTTTGCATACTAGTTTCCTATTACTGATATGCCAATGGTTTTCCAAGAAGTGTTTCTACCTTCACAACCAGGTCATTATCAGGGCTACAGTGCCAAACGAACAATTCCACAATTTTACAAATATAGTTATAGAAAGTTACAAAAACAAGTAATGGACTTTCTTCATAACAGCATCATGAATATTTAAAAAAATAATGCATAGGAATAAAAAAGAGCCTTTAATGCGTTAGTACAAATTGAAAAAAGTAACCACATGATACATTTACAATAATCAAACACAGTTATAGTAAATAAAAAAACTATTCAAACCAAAATGCCGAATCACACTTAGGTTAAGTTAAGGGAAAAAGCACATAGTAACTGCTTGATTTACTCCTCGATTAAAATAACCACTTATCCGGTCAACACCTTAACCTTACTGTCCCATCTTGTTGTCTTTTGTGTGTTAAGACACACTTTCACCAAAACAAGTATGTGACCAAGACCAAAAAAGCCAAGATATGTGGAATTCCAAATAAAATCTCCAGTATCATCCCTTAGTGTTGAATATTAGTATATTATTACCCTAATCACTCCACATTACAAACAAACTCATGAATATATTAGGACCAGAAAGTCAGGTCCAAATCTTGTCTATTAGTACCCAGCGAGGGGGGTTTGGCAACCTCTCAGCCAATGAGGAGGCTTGGAATGGGTAAATTACCAGACAGTAATCTCCCCGCTCCGAGCCTTCTCGCGGTTGGAGGCCACCATCTCACCCCACTGGGATACCAGCTATGTGCTCCCCCTCGCCCGAACCACAGAATTTCCTCTCCACACCCCCCACACCCCACAATTACCTTTTTGTCTGACCATTTTGGGAGAGGACACACTGAGAAACAACTGTCCCCAGCGCGTCCGCTCCTGATTTGTGACAGGCTGTCATGGAAAGGAAGAAGGCACTACACGTAGTCCATTCTGTCATTTCCATGGCAGCCATTTATTTTGTTTACCTTTTCTCCATTTGTTGAATGGCTGCCATGGAAAGGGAGAAGGGACTACACATAGTCCCTTCTCCCTTTCCATGGCGACCATTTTGTTATATACTTTTTTGTATTATTCTCAATGGTTGGAATGGAAAGGGAAAATTAACTTAATTTTCCCTTCCACGGCAGCCATTTTTCTTTGTTTTTTCTTTTTTTCTTCTTTTGAGAACCGAGGGTTTTGCAAAGAAGAAATAATATTTTAGCAACAATCCCCTAGCAAGGGTGGGGGGCATACTGAGTCAGCTACGGGCACTGGGGCATTACCTGACTCGCTAATGCCCCATAGCTCGGGGATTATTGCTTAAATAATTACATTTTGTCTTCTGTTCTGTGTATGTCCATTATATGCAGTTTTTCCCCCTGATTTTTTCAATCAAGAATCCATTTCATCGGGGTTTGGTCTCTGCGAAATTATATATTTAACCACTAAGTATCTTATTAATCTAAAACATCTCATTTAGAAATATGACTATGAAGTTGAAATCTTACATTACTTTAATGCAAATTCCAAACACAAATTCTCCTCCTATATGTCAATGTATACTCTGTATTTACAATCCCAGGGAATTGCCATTTGTGTCTTAACACACAATAGACAACAAGTAACAGTAAGGTTAAGATGTTGACTAAGCAGATAAGGAGTTATTTTGATTGAGGAGAAATCAAGCTGTATCTGTTTATTTGTTCCCTTGCCTCAACCTACGTGTGATTCAGTATTTTGTTTTGTATGTTTTTTAATTTACCATAATGGTGTTTGATTATTGTATGTCATGTGGTTATTGTTTTCAATTTGTACAAATGCATTTCAGGTCTTGTTATTGTTCTGCATCATTTGTTCGAATATTCATGATGCTGATATGAAAAAATACCATTACTTGTTTGTGTAACCTTCTATAACTATTTTTATAAAATTATGGAATTGGTCATTTGGCACTGTAGCCTTGATGACGACCTGGTTGTGAAGGTTGAAACATGTGTTGGCATACCAGTGGCATATCACTAAAAGGATAGTTGTATAAACAACTGATTTGTCTGTGATTTGGAAATATAATAATATCTTGAAAGGTGTGGTGCAAGCAGTCTAGTGCATTCTCCTAATTTGGATTTTTGTGACATTAGGTTTGTTATCATTTAGTACCCGACGAGGGTACAATCAGAATTAAACAACCACTCGGATTGGCCCTGAGCCGGGATTCCATGGCCATTGTACCCAGCGGGGGGGGGCATGGCAGCCCCTCAGCCAATGAGGAGGCTCGAAGCGGGCCATCCCCACTCTGAGCCTCCCTACGGCTGAGAGGCTGCCTTCGCCCCCTGCCGGGGGCTCAGGTAAGGCTTTTTTCTTTTGTTTTCCCTTTCCTCCCTCCTCCCTGACCTCCCCACCCCACATACCTTCTGCCTCCTTTGTCCCCAGTGGGGGACAATGGCAGCCTCCAGCCGTGTGGAGGCTCAGAGCGGGGCCATCCCCGCTCCGTGCCTCCACATGGCTGGAGGCTTCCATCATCCTTCGCCGGGGATGCAGGTACGTTTTCTTTTTTGTTTTTCTTTATTTTTTCTTCCCTCCCTCCTAACCCCACTAACCTGCTTCTCCTTTTTTTTCCAGGAGCAGAGCGGACTTCTGTTTCCAGCACGTCTGCTCCGCATGGCCACCATGAAAAGGGAAAACTGTAATATATGAGAAATAAGTTGCGATTTCTGGTAGCAGCGTTTGGGATTGGAATCAATAATGTAGGTTACGAGTGACTGAATAGTGCATCTTCCCACTGTTTAAGCTTCAGTTCTCATGAATCACAAATTAAATGGTGGGTCACACAGAAATATGGCTACAGCGCAGTGTGGATGCTGTTCAAGATTATTCGGAAAAGGGCCAAATTGAAATAAACAGTGATGACACAAAAAAATGTCCTTTAATAGGTAAGTTAGGGAAACATCTATTTGGAAACTGCAAAAATATGAAATTGAACAGCCCTGAATAATACAGTCCAAACCTATGTCAATAAGTGTAGATGAAAATCCGAATACCTGTGGTTTCTCTTTTTTTTTTTTTAAACATATTATCAATTATGACAGGTTTTAGACAAAAAATGCTTAATGATTCTTTATGGGATATACATTTTCTCAAAAGTCCTTCAGAAATGTGAAGGTGCCTTTTGGGAAAAGTCTGGAATTTCCTCATTGGGCGCTTGGCAAGTAGACATGGGCATATTTGAAATTAATATTAAACTGATGGAATCAAACAATTTGACCACCATTTAGAAAATAAACAGGGTAATTCATGGAATAAATGTGTGCCGAAAAGGGGAGCGCAAGCGTGAAAATTGCAGCGTATGCAGCCGTTCATCGATACATGGAATGTGCTGCGCTTGTGAAACCTGGGATGTGCGCCAAATCCGTGGGTGGCGCACGCGGGCGCACACGTCACTAAACGGCATGCACGACACACACAGGTAAAGCGCACATCGTGTAGCGCACACAAGAAAAGTGGGTGGAACACGGGGCGTAACACGCGGAATGGGGAACAACGCGTGAAAATGTGGGCGTTACGGGGGAGTACAGGAGGTAAATGCTAGCAACACCCACACATGCGCTAACAAAACGTATTCATGGAATCGAACAGGGGAAAGCTGTGCGCCAAAAAAGACGCGTTAATCCGGAAACACGTCCGCCAGCAGGAAGCAGGCGTAAGCAGCCCCGCGCAGCATAAAAGTGCGCGCAAACAATCCCTTTTTGGGATGCCTGATGACCAGGTGTATGGGAGGTACAGATTTCCACCACTAATAATCCTAGAACTGGTCAGCGAGTGGGAGGATGACCTCACATCACCCACCCTGTGCTCCCAACCACTGAGCCCCTTGGAAAAGGTGCTCAATGTACTGCAATTCTTGGCTACTGGGTCATTTCAGCAGACAACTGTCATAGTCGTGCGTGTCTCACAGGCCACACAGTCACGTTCCCTACACCAGGTGTTGGTCATCATGACTGCATGCCCCTCAGTCCGCAGGCACATATACATGCCCAGAGCACCTGCAGAAAGGCAGGCTGTTGTCCAGGACTTTTACGGGGTGGCACACTTCCCCAAAGTGCTAGTTGCCATTGATTGCACCCATGTGGCTCTTTGCCCTCCCAGGGCCACTGAGCACATCTATAGAAACCGCAAGCACTGGCATTCCATCAACGTGCAGGTAGTATGTGATGCCAAGGGAATCATCATCTCAGTACATGCCAACTATCCAGGGTCCAGCCATGATAGTTTCATATTCAGAATGTCACCCCTAAACCGGGACCTGGAAGCTGGGCGGCATGGCGACACATGGCTAATTTGTGAGTATAAATGCCTCTGCACATGCATGCATGTCAGAGACTGAGAAATGTCAAAACCCCACTAATGACAACCATTATCACCACCCCAGGGGACAGTGCCTACCCTCTGAGCACCTACATGATGATGCCAATTCGGAACCCCACCACACCACCCGAGGTAAGATAAAACACAGCACATATAGCAACCCGAGGCATAGTGGAGTGCACATTCGGAGTGCTGAAGTCATGCTTTCGCTCCCTTGACCGCTCTGGTGGGCAGCTGCTATATGAGCCCCCAGTAGCGTGCAGGATCATAGTGGCAGCATGTGTCCTGCACAACGTTGCAACCCGGCGGCGCGTGCCGGTGGACATGGTGGTGCCCCCAAATCCCCAACCACATGCATGGCCGCTGTGCATGGGAGGTGAAAGGGCACGTGATCAGGCAGCCCGTACCCAGCTTGTGGCAAATTACTTCACCTAAAATCACACCCCTGCGGTGTGCACACAGGCCTGGCACATACCAGCCTGAGATTGTTCACCTGAAAGTGCTACATTCTGTGCATCCCTAGCTACTTAAAGACACCCAATGCTGTGTCAGAAAAAGCCACACATTCATGCAGCATGAAGGACTACCCCTTTGCAAAATACCAAATCAAAATAGTGGTATGTCACCCAACCCCTCCCTATCTCAGCTACGCAACACACCATCTCATGGCATGCAACGTGAAAGAAATTAATGAATGCACAACACATGACACAAGTGTCACAAACTGCACTGTGCCAAATGGAAACAGGCCACAGACAATTTTGCTCTCAGTAAACAACACACATGAACAAATACTTACCAGCAAGCCAAAACATCAGTACATGATCAAACAGTGGCAATATATGACAGTAAAAAATTAAAGCAGTGCAAGTGTCACAACCTGACTAAGGCAGCACATCGACCCCTTCCAACTGCAGAGTGTTGCTGGTAGGCAAATGTGTCAGTGTACTGCATACAACATGAACTGCATCTGCAAAGTAGACGGGCTTGTTAAGACATGAAGAAGGTACATGTATATAAGGAAAAAGTCATGGATGTAGAACCATATATAAACCATATATAAATCCACCATGCAATGGAGAATTGAACAACAATCCCCACTAGGGATGTATACACAGTTTTGACTACAGACTGTCCACACAACTTATGGGAGCCCAATGTCACTGTGTAAGTTGCTGTCACTTGGTCACACCCTTTGCGAGCCCATGGAAAGGGGAAGCAGGAGGGTGTGTCCGTCAGGAACCCAAGTTTCTAACCCAAAGACAGGACAAGCCTGCATGTGCCCAGCTGGAATACACAGTGGATGCCTACGGGAGCCACACCAAGCAACACACTGTAAAATAAAAATAAAAATAAAATAAAATATATAAAATGGCCATGTGTGGACCGGGGGGGGGGGGCACCCAAGAGGGACGAGGTACAGGTGCACCCCAACACCCACATGTGTGGATGTTGAGAAAAAAAAACCCTCCATGGGCTCATGGCCTGCACGGCTACTCTGCAGTGGGAGAACTGCCGTCGCTGTCATCACCCTCTGGTGGTACATTAGAAGGTGGGCGTGATATGGGAGGTAGACCATGCAATGACCTTGCATGCTCCTCCATGGAAGCAAGCATGCAGGTCTGAAAGGTTTGGTTCTTCAGGATGATGGTACGAAGATCCACATGCAGCACCTCACGGGTAGCACACATTTCTGCCTACATGGCCTTGCGTGATGCCCGGATTTCCTGACGGGTTCCCTGGAGCTCAGCTGAGAGTGTGCGTGTCAGCTGCTCCAGCTGCTGTTCTGACCTTGTACTCTGGGACACCTGAAGTTCACCCAGAGTATTTCTGAGGGAGCTGTGTTCTAACCTCAGGGCTTTCCCTGTGGGCCTGTGGCTCTACAGATATGGTTGTGCGCAGTCTCCAGTCCAGCCCATTGCTCCCTGTCGGACGCCAACATGTCCTCCCTGTGTGAGTGGCAAATGGACTCTGTTGCCTGCTGCTGGAGCTCCATCTGCCTTTCAGGGGGGAGAATGGAAGTGGCCAACCTATCCATTGCCTGAGCCATCATTTCACACAATGCCCCCTGTTGTGCTGCTATAGTGTAGATGGAGTTCTCCCACACAGTATTGCCTGGTGGCACACGGCCACCGCGTTGGCGAGCACCACACCTGTTTGGGGCAAGGTGATGTGCACCTTGCTGTGCTGGCACTGCCTGAGGCTGCAGGACTGCATTCCTTCTTTGATCTGCTGGCCCAGGAACAGGAGCAAATATTGTGGAGTATGACCCTGCATCCGTAACCGCCAAAGGCGGACTTTCCAACGCTGAATGCCCCATAGAGGGGTCTACCCCTGGTGCAGGTGGGTTGGACAGAACAGCAAACACTCACCTGTGACGGCACATATGTCTCAATGTCCGATTCAGCACCTGATTCATAGAGGTCTCCGGAGGTTTACCCAGAGACACCCGTGGACAGTATGGTCTGTAGGAGTAATGGGTTTTCACCCACCACCACCCCACGTCCTCCACTGGTGCCTGGTTGTGGCTGTGAGTCCTCCTGGCTCTGCGCCATCTCCTCCTCCTCAACAGCATCAAGTGCCTCATCACCTGCAAAAACATAAAATAAAAGTAATGAAAACAGGCATGAGCACCATAGCCCACACACACAGGCATGACAAGGCAGAGATCCAGTACATAAATGACACATGTCACACATGACAATAACTCTGGCATGCATGCACTGTCAATGAGTTGGAAAGGGAGGCAAAAAGCAGACACTGAGGACTCCAAGATGGAAAACCAACACATGTGCTGCATGCTGGATAGCACTGGCATCGCACATTAGCCTGTGAGTGGCAAGGACAATCCACATACATGACACATGCCAGCACACAGATGACACGTAGCATAGCCATGGCAGATTTGACCAGCACACCCAGATGGTAGCAAATCAGTACTGTCACCCATCCATGTGAGATGGACATCATGAAATAAAACATGCAAAATAGTGTGACAAAACACACATGTGCCAAACGCTGCAAACAAAAGCCAGTGTTCACTGAGCAGTGATGGCAGGCACATGGATACATCAATGGTTGGCCACTTCGACATGACGGAAGACAATTGTCATGTTCAACATTCAAACAGGGCCCAAAATAATAGAGTAATGTGCACCTACACATGGCCTGCACACAATCAGCCTGATTGGTGAAATCATTCCCATAACAAGGTAAGAAATTTGGGCCATTGTGAGGTGTAATCTATGACAGAGGTATGTTACATTTGGGGCAGTACGGCACAAAAATGTGTGGTAAAAATGCTAAGGATTTCATCAATCGGGCAGAATGAACAGGAAAACAGTATGAACAATGTTGTGGCAAGATGACAGTTGAAGGGCAAGTGCAGTAATCAGGTGCAAATTGTCAACTACGGTCAGAAGGGATACTGTGAAACCCAAACCCAAGGCCGGGGGATGGTTTGGAGGTACCACATAGGTGACAGATAGCAGTCATGTGTACACAGCCTCACCTGGCACTCAATCAGAACACATCACCCAAGCAACATAAACATGGATTGCACACACATGCATGGGCACTCACCGGACATTGCTTCAAGATCTGGTAGGTCTCCCATGCTTTGGATCTGATCTTCTGTGATGAAGGCTCCAGTGACAGACTCATCTTCAGTGTGCTGTTCCTCCTCTGGTGGAGACCCACCGCCAGTCACCAGACTAGAGGCATGATTGGAAGCCAGCTTGTTCTTTGCTCTGCGTTTGAGGTCATTCCACCGCTTAGAGCAATCACCAGCTGTGGGCCCCACAAATCCAAGGGAACTAATGAGGTCTGGGATGGTCTGCCAGTGGCCCCTACGTTTAAAAGAGGAGTAGTCTTGCACCCTGCAGTCACCACCATTTCGCGGCCATGAGCTGACACGTAGCCCATAAGTGCGTCTAGTTCTGCATCATTGAAACTAGGCTTCCTTGACGTGCCGGAGTGGGTAGCCGTGCCTGGAGTCCCAGCCTGCACCGCAAGAGCACCCTTCTTCCTCTTGAGAGGTGGTGCGGACCCTGTGTGGCTCACGCCGCTCTGGTTGGTAGGAGAAGAAGTGCAGGTGGACTGGGCACTGGAAGTAGCCAAAAGCACGATGACTAAAGGTCTCCCTGCAGGCATTGGCTGCTGGGTGATGTTGGCAGGACCAACCTCGGTGTGATGGACTTGGACCAACACTGTCCCGGCTGCGTGACTCGGAGCTGGGGTGGATTGAAATGCAGCTGCCCCTGCAGCCTCCTCATCCTGGCTACTTGGGGCAGCAGATGACATTGCTGCCCCAGATCCACGGGGCCTGGTGACAGCAACTTTCACCGCCACACGTGGCTTTGACTTGGTGACACGGAAGTCAGCCTGGGAGTCATCCTGTGCCGGTTCAGTTTCCAATATGGGGGGGTAACAAGGCCTGAGCTGGGATGGTGTCAGCTGCATCTCCCCGACCCATTGGGGGGGCATAGGTGTCCCTGATTGGTCCTCCACACACTGGCCTCTTGGGCCACCCTGCTCATCCTGGCCACGTCCCCTACCGCACCCACCTCTTGCAGGTCAGCCACCTTTGGCTCCCTTACCACTTGGTAGCCTCCCAACCATGGCACTGATGTTCTTGTGCGAATGGGAGGTGCAGTAAACAATTGTCTTGGTCAATTGGGGTGAAAGGGGTAGGGTACTAGATGTAATACGTACCCTAGTGCTCTAGCAAGGCTGTCTGTGACCCCTGGGGGAAGATGACGGGTGACACAATGCTCAGGCACCCAAAAAACAAAATTTAACGTGCACGCAAACCCTGGTAGCCCATATGCGTGGAATAACGAACACGCACTAAGTCTGCCTGGAAAAAGAATGTGAAAAAGATGTGTGTGTGCGCGTTGGCAACACCCCCGCCAAAAGAAGAATAGAACTCTGTCCGAGTATAGAAGGAGTACGAACTGTAACCGGTGTGAAGTAATCGTGTGTGAACCGACAAGAAGTACAAGAGTCATCTGCTCGCTCTCCACAAAAAGCACGTACAAGAAAATGGCGTCCTACGCGTACCTTTTAAACCAGCCCACACTTGCAACGTCACTTACACGTGTACGTGCTAAGGGCCTTTCATCCAATTACACGCATTAACACGCGTACATGCTGTTTCTTCACGTGCTGAATCACTATGCACCGTCACAAGGGAAACGCCCGCGTGCATAAAGTCACAGACGCGCTTATGCGCTAAGGGCCTTTCCTCGAATTACACGCTGATGTGCAGTTTTTCACATGCCAAATCACTCCGTATCAAGCTGGCCACACGACAACACATGGAAGACCACACTCCTGCCCATACGGCCATTTTCCTGCCCCCCAAAGCCCCGAGCACGCTCCCACCTGCCATCTGCTGCTCCCTGCCTGCTTGTGGCCACGTGCCCTGCTATTTGGTGTCTGCACTTCAGCCATCTGCAGGGGTCAAGTTGCTGTGACCACCCCTGCTGGAACAGAAGACTCCCGACTGGTATACCATTGCTCCACAGCCCAGCACCAGGACCCAGTTGCCCACCCACACCTGGCTTGGGGGTTGCGATGTCCAACACAACACCATCTGGCACTAGTGGCAACCCCCCAGCAGAGAGGCAAAGGGCTGAAGTTGGCATCCTGGTGGAGCAGTATGACCCATGATGCATGTGAGTTTAAAGACAACATTGTATGTTAATAGAGACCCTTGCATGTGAGTTTAAAGACAACATTGTATGTTAATAGAGGTCCTTGGACATGCATACAAATGTTGATACCATGCACTGTGCCTGTTTCTGCATGTGTGTTGTCTGCATTGACCCATGTGTTGTGGAGGGACATGATGGAAGTGACGTTTGACAGTGCCACTCATGTGCTATTGCTTCCTGTCTAGGGGACTATCGTACAGTACCCTGATGCTTGTGTTCTATGTCTTCCTCTACACAGCGTTGAGTGAAAAAGAGGGCGGAGACGGCGCTGTGGGGCAAAGCAGCAGGGATGCCTCCACTGGCCGGCGACGCAAGGCCCAGCCACCCTCCCAGGAATTACCATCATCCGGGAGCGAGGGGATTGGTGCCGCATCTGCCACTACGGCTGCAGCGGAAGGGGCGGGTGAGCCCCCACAGGGGCTTGCGATGGCGGAAGACTGTGCAGAGCCATCCAGGTTGGTGGTGTACACAGAGGAGGAGGCCACTACTGAGCTGCACATGGGGACTGGTGGGGGTGGTACCACTGGTGCAAGTGGTGCAGTCCAGGGTCAGGAGCAGGAGGCAGCAGAGGTCGCCGCGGAGGGGCCTGTGCATGTCACTGTCCCTGACCCTGTGACTGCACCACGATGCACCATCATGGGTCATGCCCCGTCACAGGCCCATCTGCAGGTAGGGGGGAGGTCCATGTCATCTGGCACTCCACTACCTGCGGATGAGGAGACCCGTGACCGTATGGAGTCCGTCCTGATTGGTGTTGCGTTGCGCACGCGTGACATTCGTGATGACGTGCGTGCTTCCTGGGGGGACCACGCACGTCATCATGAAGAGCTGCGTGCCAACGTGGCCCAGTTGTGCGGGGCCCTGGTCGGAGGGTTCCTACATGTGTCAGGCACTCTGGTGGCCCTCTCCTCCTCTGTGCAGACTATGCGCCAGTCGTTCTCCATGCCGTCTTCTGGCCCAGATTCCACTAGGGCCCCCTGTGGACCTGCCCCGACCAATTGGTGGAGATCACATCCCTGCCACATTCGGGAGTTGGAGGTCCAGCAGGGGTGGACACCCCACTAACTGGAGACCAGCAGATGGAGGATGTGCCGGCATCATCGGGCAGGGCACATGGACGGCAGCAGCAGGCTCAAGGTGGGAGCGATGATGGCTCTGGGCCATCAACATCAGAGGGGCAGGCATCGGCTGGAGGGCAGGAGGACTCTGGAATGGGAGTGTCTTCTGTGTGGCAGCGGTTGGGCCAGCGGATAGATGTGGAGCAGCGGCGGGCGGAAGAGGCACGGCTCATTATGGTCAGGGTGGAGTACTCCATGTGCAGGGCGTTGAGGCGGGCTGAATGCCTCGAGGCAACTCGCAGGGAGTTGGAACAGGCCATGACTGCATCCCTGCAAGACCTCGGGGACATGGGAGAGACCCGCATCTGGGACATCGACATGGAGTTCGATGAAGCCCTGGCCCGGGACATCACAGAGTAAGCCGTAGGACTTGCCCGCTGCCATTGTATATAATTGATTAGTGTTAGGTTTCCTTTATATTTTTTTTCTTTTGGGGCGCATGGACTATGCCTCACCTTTTTGTATATAGTTATTAGCTAGTGTTTTTTGTAGGTTTCCTTTGAATTGTCGGGCTCGACTGGATTTGACCTCTATTTTTTTTTTCCCATGGAGCAATGGATTTATCTTTTTTCATCCTTTGGATTTGGTTTGAAGGACGGACCCTTTGGAGCCATTTTCATTTGATTTTATTTGGATTCTGCATTGATATATTTTTTTGAATATTTTTTGGGGCATCCAGCCTTTTTTTTTATAATTTTTTCTTGTGTGATTATCTTTTATTCCATTGATTTTTCATTTAATACATTTTGGTTTCATACTTCAATTGTGTGGTATTCTCTCATTGGTTTCATGCATGTCACGAGGTGGGTTTTCGCATTCATTTGCAACCATTGTGTGTGTGTGACGGACATGTATTGATGTGCATACTTGCCATTTGGGATGTTTCATGTAATGGGGATTTCAATGTGGGGTGGATGGAACACTTGGTTGGGGGTTTGGACTGGGGTGGCGTGGGGTGGGATTTGGGTGGCCATAAGGGCCATGATTGTGGATGTTGATGACGTGTTGGGGGGGACATGTGTCGGATCCTGCTGGCAGGTGCCCGTCAATGCTGGGTGGGTGGGGGTGCAGGGAGGACATGTGTCGGGGCCTGCTGGCAGGTGCCCATCAATGCTGAGTGGGTGGGAGTGCAGGGGGACATGAGTCGGGGCCTGCTGGCAGGTGCCCGTCAATGGTGGGTGGGACATGTGTTGGGGCTCACGAGTGCATGGTGCCATGTGGGCTGCCTGTGGGTCATGCCCAGGGTAGATGGGCTGTCTGTGGGTCATGGCCAGAGTGGATGGTCTGCCTGCAGGGCATGTCCAGGGGTATAGGTAGTCCCCTGTGGTGTCGGCTGCTTGCAGTGCCTGGGGAGGGGGTAGGGGGCACATCCAGGAGGACGCTCACTGACAAATCGCATGTGAAACTCCCTGCGAAACCCTCAGAATACACGTACCCCTCTTGCGCTAGCGGAAACCCGTGTGTGAGTTCCCGCGCACACCCGAAATGCACATACCCCGCTCGCACAAGGTCTGTCGTGTGTGAAACTCCCCGCGTACCCCAGTAATACATGTACCACACTGGCACAAGGCCTGTCACGTGTGAGACTCCCCGCGTACCCCAAAATACACGTACCCTGCTCGCCCAAAGCCTATCGCGTGTGTGACTCCCCGCGTACCACAGTAATAGACGTACCACACTCGCACAAGGCCTGTCGCATGTTAAACTACCCTCGTACCCCAATATTACACGTACCATGCTCGCACAAGGCATGTCACGTGTGTAACTCCCGCACACTCCCAAAATACACGCAGCCACCCCATCCACCCTGGGCATGCCCCACAGGCAGCCCACTCACCCTCCCCATACCCCACAGGCAGCCCATCCACCCTGGCCATGCCCCACAGGCAGCCCACACCACAGGGGCTACTTTTTCTACGCAATTTACCTGGCGGGAGCGGGGCAGGCGTATTCCGAGGGGTGCGCTAGTACATTTTCACGCGTTTTGGCTGCCCAGAGCGGTGTACGCTAGTATTTTCACGCGATTACAGTGTAGCGGCCCTGTACACTGGTCCATGGTTAACGCAGGCCTTTGCGCTGCATTGGCCATTTCAATGGCTTTTCTTTGCGCAAGAGGCGTTCTTGGGGGTGTAACTGGCGCTGCGGGATGTTCACTGTGCCAGCGCTCAAAATGGCTTAGTTACTCCATGAATGCATGGTGCGCCAGAATGCTGTTTAGCGCACACGGCTGGCGCACGCAGGCGAATGCTCCCTCGCTGCCCTGCTCGCGCGCGCTGCCTCTGCGCTGAAATCTATGAATTACCCCCAAAGTATGTATTGGTGGATAGCTTTACAGAAAATGTGGATTTTGTGAATTTGAATGAGCAATTTTTCAAAAGGAAATACTGGGCGGTGTATTGGTCATTGTCAGCCTTGCAACATATACAAAAGCGAACATGCCAAGCTATAAGATTGGAACGAAAACCTTTCCGCCCTCACTTTGAACAATCTTGATAAGGAATTTTTGAGTTGCTTCAACGTATGCTAAGACACAAACGTACATTTTATGTTTCCCAAATAAATAAATGTGACTATTGGCAATTTAGAATTATTAACTTGAAGCATTAGAAGCTTTTAGACCTAAACATAAATTGACATTGGACATGAGATATTGTTTTATGTCAAAAAACAGGTACGGAAAGGATATTTTGAAAAACCCTCTTAATATATTGTGATATGTTTGATCAGCAAAGGCTCCTTTTCATGGGAAACATAACTTCAAAACGCTGACGTTATCATAGAAGTCTATGTAAATAGGTCCATGGCAGGGGTGTGCACCCTTCGTCTCTTCGGGTGTTTTGGACTATAAATCCCATCAGCTCTAGCCATTGTAGTGAAAGGTGAGGGATCATGTGAGCCGTAGTCCAGAACAGCTGTAGAGCTGCAGGTTTCATGCCCCTGGTCCATGCTGCAGATGTTCAGTAAATAACACATATTGAACATCCTCAGTAAGCATTGTTATTGCCTGAGTGAGGGTTTCCTATAGGAGCATGTCCTATTACCATCTCTGTTGTGCTACTGAACACTGTGGCTGACCATTAAACAGAGATATGCGTGGCATTCAAGGATATGCATGAGATAGCAGTACGATCTTACAGGGTTATTCTCAGTAAACAGCAGGCGGCATATACCAAAAACTGCACTGGTGCAAGTGCTACTTTGCATGGTATTAACACTAGCGCAAAGTTTCCCTTGTGGGCAAGACACCATCGTCTCAATACATGTTTGCACCAGGGAAAAGTTTGCCTTAGTGCTAATAGGGACCGGTATTAGCACTCGGGTAAACTTTGCCCAGGTGCAAAAATGCATTGATAGTGTAAGTTTATGTGCACCAGTGCAAACCTTGCACTAGTGCAACTGCCGTGCAAAGGTACACTTGCACTGGGTTAACGTTTTTGTAATATGACCCCTGAAACACATTAATGAACGCAAAGCCCCTTTGCAAACCATCTAATTGCACCTTGTTCGCTGCAGGTGCTGCACTTTGGTTCAATAGAACAAGCTACACGGGCCTTATGTAATCCAGAATGAGCCCAGGCAAAACGGTGGAAGTCTATTGATAAGAGAGTGTGTGAATTGTCATAGCGGCATATCTGCAAATCAAGTTGAGGGCTGTAAGCATGTGCAAATGTTGCACTGTGCATCACTGCCTGCAGCAGGGAATGCAGGTACGGGCAGGAGGTTTCTGAACTTGCACTTGCATTCACAGTGCAGCTTGTACTGCGACGCATGTTCGTTGAAGGGGCGCTTGCAGCTTCAGTGCTTCAGGCAGAATTCCCTTGAGGGCAGAACTGGCCCACGTGACACGGCATTCTTTCCCTACCAGTCACTGCGCACATAGGGGAGATTCGGGGACGATTACACGATTTGCGATCACAAGAGCGGTTGCAAAGTATTGATGAGTTCGCTTGCTAAGTGAAGTCTCCAGCGCGTGCAAATGTACACATTGGAATTCGTAACTGCAATTTAGTATTCCAATGTTGCTTTAGATCAACATCATGTTGGTTGTGCTTGAAAAAACATGTCTCCTTTGCACGGTGTAACGTTCTCACAACCGGATCATAGACGGGGTCCTCCATTTGCTGGCAGGAAATAGGCAGCGTTCTGTTGTTTTAATGCATTGGGTAACGCCGCCAAACAAAAACTCCAACTAAAACTTTCTCCATGTTTGACATGCATTTATTTGCATGTTATGACACTGATTATTCTAAAGTATCTGGCGACAAACCTAACGCTGCTAAGGCTTCCGCCGTTATGTTTATGCCGACACACTTCCGATGGCCCAGAGCGAGACATGCAACAATGAGGTAACCATTGGGAGAACACATACGAGCTGTCAGCGATCTCAGTCACGGCACCCGAAGTGTCTGTTGTCACACTTAATGCGAAGGGCAAGAAGCCATTAAGTCACACTATCGGGAAAAGTGCTGATTGGGACGGCACATTGGTCATGTCAAGTCTGCAGCCTCTGTGCTGTGGTTTACCGCTCATCTCCGCTAGAGGGAGTCCCAGTCTTGTTTATCTCTATCTCATTGTCAGATCAAAGCTTTGATACGTTTTTGATCAACCCCTGATACGGGTTGTAAAGTATTGTTGACTCCGTGAGCATGGATGTGTCCTTGCCCATCCTCAGTATAAAACGGATCGTCTGGTTAAGCGCGTCTAAGGCATCTTCTGTTTACATGCAATACATATTCGTTTTCACGTTGTACACGTGTGCGTGTGTACTCGGCCCAGACGTTGGGTTTCTTTTGTGTGTACGATACATTCATGTACTCGAGGAGGGACAGAAGCAATGTGTACTTTGGCTGTGTGATTTATTGGAAGTCCTCCCTCCATCCTCATTACAAGACACACCTGTGTTCGTTTAACTAATTAGAACTTCTGAGCTAATTATCGTATGTCTCCGTTCTGCAATGCTGGACAGTTGCACGATATTGCACAGACGTGGAACCTTGTTAAAACATGATTTGATGAAGGGACACGGAGATGTCGATATCGTATGTCCAGCTCGAATGTGTGTTATCTACCCCCCTTCTCCACCCAGGCGATTCGTTCCATTTTTCAAGCTCCGGCGATATTTTAATTACATCTTTTAAAAGTGCCTGATTGCACAATTCCCCAATAACCACATCACACCCAGAACACGTGGTAATATGGCTTATGATGTTGTGGCCACCCTGCCTACTTTCTTTTATGGTAGAGTAGCAAGGACACTACACCTCTATATATTCACTCTAGGTTTTCACACAACATGGACCTTTTCTCAGAGCGCATTTTAAGCCACACCAAAACGCTAGGCATCCTTGCAAGAGGGGTAAATGGGTGTATTTGCCCTCCCTAATGAGTGCTCTGCCTCCTCTAGCTAAGGACACTTGCCAGCCGGATGGAAGGTGCTTGTTCCACCACCTGGCAGTCGCCTTTTTAAAGCCTTTTGTGCTGCTTTGCTGTCTTCTAGACTGAAGCCCGTGGGTATAGGGAGGCAGCCATGCACATTTTGGGGGAGCTGGAGCACAGTTTTAAAAGTCAGGTCGCTCCTGGGGCGTTCAGTGATTACCCAACACCTAGGGCCCCTCCAAATGGCTGCCTCCACTCTATCCTCCGTGCCTCTGCTTTGTGCATTTTGGCCTCAGTATCCCTCATATACAACCTGTTACTCTGCTACCAAGTGTCCTGAAACGAATGAGGAAAAAGGTGAATCAGTGCGTGGACATTAATTGTGCTTGGAATCAAACGTTAACCTCTCGCCCTGGATGTTCAACATCTACCTGGCTCCTCTAACCCACTTGATCTCCACCTTCGCTCCTAACTTCCAGTGTTATGCGGATGGCATGCAGCTCTCCTTCAAGCTTCCCTCCTCCACCCCACCACCCCTTCTTCTCTCATTCCTGACTGCCTGTCTGCTATTCAGGCATGATGCTCTGCTAACAATCTCTGCCTTAATGCCAGTAAGACAGGGATCCTTCTCAATGGGACCCCTGCTCCCTCATTCCCTCCCACACTCTGGGCACCCTCCATGGGCCCCCTCCCCTCACCCTCCTGTGAGGCTAAAAACGTGGTGTCCTCTTCGACTCCTCTCTCTCCAACTCTCCACACATCACAGACCTTGCCATGAAGGCCCACTTTGAGCTGCACCTCCTCACAGGCCTCCTTCCTTTCCTCATCTTCCCTCAGAAACTCAAAGTCTCCAGAGCTCTGGTCCTCTCGAGGCTGGACTACTGCAACAGCCTCCTTCTTAATCTGTCCAACTCCTCCCTGTGCCCCCTTCAACTAATCTAGAATAGCTCTGCAAGACTCATCCTTGCTCTCAAGCCCAGGGACCACATTTCTCCAGACCTAACATCTCCCCACTGGCTCCTGTGGCTGCAAAGATCAAGTTCAAGAACCTCTGCATCGTCCACAAGGATTTCTGGGGCCTGGGGCCCCTCTTGATCCAACTTTCTCTCGTTAAGTAACACCCTGCTAGAGCCCTTCGGTCATCTAGCTCTAACTCTCTGCAGATCAGACGCTTTTAGACCTTCCAGCACCTTACCTCGCACTTAGCTCGTGGACCTCCCTTCCCCTCGCACTGTCTACTTCCCCTGGCTCTGTCCACCGGCATCCCCTTTCACTCACTTTTTCCCACAGCCCCGCTGGCAAGACTGGCCCTTTCCTCCACCCCTCCTCTCTCTCCTGCACTTCGCTTACTGCACTTGCACGTTCCAAATATCACAAGGCATAGTAGGATAGTTTTTGTTTTGTCCTCCTTGTTGCCCCCTCCCTCTTGTCTTTTTGCACCTCAAAACACACTGTGTATAGGCGCATTATAAATACCCAATAAATAAAAATAAAAGCCTCTGCGCTGTCAACCCTCCCCATTTCTTTTGAGACCATGAGGCCGAATATTTATAGAAGGGCTTTCCTTTGGCAAATTAGATCCGTCTTTCACCGCAACTCAGAGGTTAATTAGTTTTGCATACATATGCTAATCCCGGTCGCTGTATGTCATTTAAAAGCAGAGCCGCGTAGGGAAGTATTTGGCTGAGATAGTGGTATGTTCCCTGCCACTGTGCATTTGCTGGTTCCTGTTAATAGATTTTAAATGTAAAAATTGCTCTCAGTGGTAAGAGATTTGACAGGCTCTTGCTCTAGTGCCCCTTTGCCATCTGCGCCCTGTGCTGAGTCAACTGCCTTCATTTGAGAGGGCTTAACCCTGGCTCTGTCACTACATGTAGTAGACACCACAGGAATAGATGGGCCACGAATGTCATTTGGGTGGAGCGCCATCTATTTTAAGTGGGCTTCCCACATTTTGGCCATACTGTTTGCTATATGTGCTGCTTAAAAAGTAACATGAAAAGGCACACAAGACATTTGCAGAATTAAACACATTTCTTAAACCTAAAGCCACCAGTTTGTCTTTAATCTGTACTTAAGGTATTCCTTTACTTTTTGGGAATGCCCAAACTAAAACTCTGCCATTGTTGTTCCATTTCCTTTCAGTGGGACGTCCCTATGTATATTCCTAACGATGACATTGACGTCTCAAACAGCTTGATTAAAATGATAAGCTTATATAGTGCTGGCAGTAGTTATTAAGAAAATTAGTTCCGTGTTTATGGGTGTCAACTAAGGATTTGTTCAATTGGGGTGGACATCTCCCCCAGCCCCCATCCTGCACATGAGCACGTGACCAGGCCAATCCTTCCACTGGACGAATTGTGCATTTTACAGCATAGATTTGTTTTAGAAGCAATAGCAAAACGCTATGGCTTTTACAGATAACTTTCAACATATAACATCTCAGTGGCATTCACACAAGCTGCTGAGCTACTTTGGCTGCTCTTTACTTTAGAATGTGCCACTCTACTTTCAAAGCATTCACCTTTAGACTTGGATCCCTGATTGGGATCAAAGTCACGGTTTACCAACAGTGCAGTTCACGAACATGACTTTAAAGCTAATAGTGTTTCATCTCCAGCCACACTGGCACTGCACACAGTTTCATTTAGTATATACAGGCAGAACATGTAAACGGTGAACATTTCTATGGTGGCAACGGGTTCCTGCCCCATTGCCTAAGGACTAAGTGGGCAGTTGCCTGTTTTCTCCCCCTGCATTCAGTAAACATGGGTGATCGCTAAATGGTTGAACTGGCTGTCTTTTATTATATATTATTTGAAGTTGAGCTGTGAGTGATTTATTTTCGTTCCTGCTAAGTACCCACACACACTATACGGTGTTTGAACTATGAGTGACCTCTTCTGCTAAAGCATGCTGTCTCTTGCTTGTATGCACATTAAGATAACAACAAGCTGCATACCTGCATCAGACAACAACTAAGTGCAGGCAACGTCATATATGCACAAAACAGTAGGAGGACTGAAGACCTCCCAAATTAGCCCATATCGAGTTTGAGATGATAAACCAGTTCTCACAATCACATTGCCTGCTGCTACTTATAAACGCAGACTTTTATAGTCTGAAATTACAGATTACTGTACAAGAACACTTAACGAAGTGTGCTTAATGCAAACGCTTGAACAACAGGGCCTTACCCCCCAACTTAAGGTTTTTATGACTGCATATCAATAAAACGTAGGGCAGATATGCAACGGTGGGTTTGTTTTATTCTTTTGTTGCATGTAGGTATTTGGCCTCTCTAATCAATCGCCCCAGTCCTCTCTACGGATACACAACGGCAAACATATTGGCACCATAGTAGCACAATGAAGGTGGAAATAAAATCAGAGCAAAAACCCTTGAGCATAGTCCGGGGATGCAAGGGCCTAGCTAACAAATGGTAAGGTTCATTACTGCATAGGCATGTTTATTGGAAGTAGCCCCTTATCTACGACTGAAAAGAAATCGGGTTCAATGCAGTACCCGTAAAATGAGTGTATGGGCAGCAGAAGTAAATGCTTCTATCACACAGAAAAGATGCCAACATTGAAACTTACACCTACACCTTCCTCTTCCCTCCCCCTTTTTGCCCACTGATCTCACTTCACCCACTCCTATTGTAATGTCAATGCTTGGCAATGTTTTCTATTTTTATTTCCAAACATCTACCCAATGACACCAGAGACTTGGCCTCCCATATATGTATGCTTGAATGCTGCCTTCCAGGAAGCTCATCAGATTCTGAAGCACATTTTAGGCCCTTAGGTATGTGTGTCCCTGACCCAGTATTCCCTGTGAGTGAGCCACGTCTAAAGGTTACAAGCTGACCCTTCACTTTCTGCCAAGCGCATACTCAGTGATTGCAGTGCAGGAGGTGGCAGAGTATTTCAAATTAAGGTTGTCTGGCTGCATGATTTCATATTAAGCACTTGCCACTGACATCTGTGTGTAACCTTCAGTTACACATGTATTCTTCAGAAGATGATGAATTCAGTACCTTGATGGTCCTCCTTCTCCTACCGAACTACACTATGGAGCTCAATGCCCACGAAGCATGATCAACTAGTCTTTGAAACGAAATGTCTCAAAACCATAACTCCTCATTATTTTTTTTTTTTTATTTTTTTTTATTTTTTTATTACGTTGTTTTAATCAAGAAACTTGATTTTTCAACAAATATCATAAATAATACTTTCAAAACAGTTAACAAAATACAAAATATTTAAACGAGAAAATAATCGAAGAATTGTAACAATAATTTACAAAACTTACAAAATTTCCAAAATGTTCACAAGACATTAATAGCAATAGGATGCGCAATGGTTGATGACATTTTTAGGAAGAAGTCGTATCATTCGATAAGAATCTCATTAATAGTTTGATATGTATGCTCACAATTTGCTATGATTTAATCTTTTGTCTTGGAGTTTTAAACTATAAAGATAATTCAAAATAGCGTACTTAATTAACTGAGTATTGGAGTGAAACAATAGCTCCCACAATTTTTCAGTTGTTGTTATGACATAATCTTGTAATAGAGGTTTAAAATATAAAAGTCTCTGCTTAAGGAGTGATGGGCATTCTGCACATAAATGTTTCATAGATTCAATGGCTCCTCTACAGAACCTACATGGTAGCTCATCATCAGTTATTAATTTACGATTATGTAATATTTCGTGAGTCGGCCATAAATTTAAGCGAAAGCGCAGAAAATCATTTCGCAGTCGAGACTCAGGAAAGATCATTAAATACTTTTCAGTAGATCCATAACATTTAACATTAAAGGGGTTGTTTACAAAAGAGCAGTATTGATTACATGCTCTTCTAGTTTGTATCCAATCAAACTCCCATAAGCGTATCTTAGCTTTGTTTGGATTAGCTATCAACAGAGATGTGGATATGCCTGTCTTAGTAATGATTTCCTGCGCCTGCGTTCGCCAAGTAAGAGGAAATATATCTTTTGAGGTTAAAAGATACCTTGCGATGATGTTAATGAGGCCATTTTTGTTTTCGGCCATCAGGCATTTTCTGTAGAAAGTACACATTTTCCACTTATGCATAGCATATAAGGACAACAAACCCAATTCATGCCTTACGATACATATTGGCTGAGACAACGGAAGACCAAGCACTCGTTTCCAATAGCAACCCTCAAGTAGGGACCAGTGATGGTATGATATTTTTAGGGCAGCTTCCGTACCATAAGTTATGACTGGAACACATTTTTGCTTATAATAAGTTATAATAGGACTTATTGAAAATTTGCAGTATTTAATTTTAATCAAACGTGCTTGGGACACCGCCGTCAGTACTTTTTGCTTAATTCTCAATTCATCAGGATTTGAGCTGCAGTTGTGCGTGACAAGGGTGCCTAGATAGATGTAAGATTGCACTATGCTTACAGTGGTTAATTGAAGGGGCCATTGTTGTTTGGTCCAACGTTGTCTAGGTGTTCCAATTTGTATAACTTTAGTTTTAGATATATTAACAGTTAGACAATTTGCTGCTGTGTATTTGTCTAAGATTTGCAATAAGATGCGAAGACCATTCGCAGTCTTTGAAAGAAGCACCATGTCATCTGCATATAGCAGATGTTTAACGTGAGTGTTGTTGATTTTTGGCGAATCTGTAATAGCAGTTTCAAAGTCCTCTCTAATGTCCGAAAGGAAGAAGTTAAATATTGCTGATGCCAGTAGACAACCTTGCTTTAGACCACGTGCAGTAACTATTGGCTCAGATAGGAGGCCTTTGTGGTTCAATCTAATTTGTATGGATGTACCACTGTGAAGTTGAATGATCCACTTTAATACATGCCAGGGGCAACCCCTGTCCATGAGTTTTTTTAATAGTATTTCACGAGGTATGGCATCAAATGCCATACGGAAGTCTATAAATGCCATATATAATGCCTGTTTTCGCTGGCGAGCTTGGTGAATAATTGAGTTCAAAGTGATAACATTGACAGATGTCCCTAAACCTGGCAAGAATCCAGTCTGAAATGGATCACGCAACTTGTACATATCCAACCATATATTCAATTGTTTCAGTACCAAGCGGGCAAAAAATTTTCCCGGACAATCGAGGAGGGCAATGGGGCGATATGCTGTAGGGTCTGCTCTGTTGCCCTTTTTGAATATGGGGACTATGATAGAACGTTTCCATGACTCTGGTATACTGCCCTTTGTAAAAATATGGGAAAAAATTGTGATGAGTATGGAGGACCACTCATAGGGGTGATCCTTAAGCATGCCATTGTGTAAGCCATCTGGGCCAATTGCCCTTGATCGACTTAGATTTTTAATGCATAAAAGAATATCTGTAAATACAAGTGGGAAGGCATGTGATGTTGCCATGTTCAGTGAACTCAGATTAAGGTCTGGGAACGGAGATTGGTACAAGGTATTAAAGGGGTCCTGCCATTTATCATTGGTTACAGAAGATGTAAGTATAGCTGCTTGTGATTTACAGGTGGCAATGTTCAAACAATTCCAGACACCACTGGTTGATTTGGTGAGTATCTGTTTCAACATTTCTTCTCCGTTCTTTTGATAGTGGAGGGCTCTCTCACTTTTTAACCAGCATCTATAGATTGCTTTTAATTGTCTTTTAAGCACAGATCTATTAGCCAGGGGTTCAAACTTTAGATTGCGTATATCTTGTCTTAGTTTAGTTTTTTTTTGCTGAAGAACTGGGTTATATATATGTTGATGCTTATGTCTAATAGTATGATCTGGTAATTTGATTTGCTTAAAAAGCTGCATCGTATTAACATAGGACTTGGGGAAATTATCAATTGGGGAATTGAAAGAACTAATCAACGCCTGATTGTAGTGGGCTGATTTCTCAGGGTTCCATTGTAAGCGAGTGCCACTGTTATTCACATATAAAGAGGATACATGGGTGGATTTGTAGACAGGACGTTGGCCAGATGGTACTTTGAGCAACATGATGAGTTTATGATGATCGCTGGCAGGAGAGAGTACTACATGTAGAGATTCAACCTGGGAAAAGTCATTTTTGCTGATATAAATGTAGTCTAAAGTTGCCTGTCGCGATAAGTGCGCCCAAGTCGAGCAGCCGGGTACATCACCAGGCACAGAATTATTGACCATGACAAATCCTCTTTCTTGCATGATGTTAGACCACATTAATTCTTCAGGCATATATTTGTTATTTTCAAATGGCAAGATATGTAAATTTAGATCACCGAGAATAATGGAACATGTAATGCTAGTATCGGCAGTTATAATGTCAAGATGAGCAGATAGGCAGGTAAAGAAGGAATCGATAGATAGATTTTGTCTACTCCAATATATGTTTACGATGGCTAAATTCAATTCACCTCAAGTCAATTTCACACTCTGAAAGTAGGGAGATAGAGAGGGGTGTTGTGTAATACTAAAGCCACAATCATGCTTAATGGCTATAAGTAGGCCGCCAGAGGGGCGTCCCATTGGCTTTTTTATTGCAGGTGTTGAAACAATTGCATGTGAGGCCCAACATGGGGTTTCTGTAAGCCATGTTTCTTGTAGAACCAGCAGGTCATGTTGGTTCATATTGCCATCTATTGAATTAATAAAATGAGCATGACCTCTAGTGTTCCAACAAAGAAGGGTGATTGTATCCATATTATTATCTAGTTATGAATATACACCGCGGTCTTGTGCACTTAAAATTCTTGAGTCCTGGGAAAAAGATGTAGTTTTAGTTGCATCATTTTGTCGGGACTGATAAATGGGAATTTGTGGTTTCTCAATTTTATGAGTACTTGGTTTGAATTCCTGAGACAAAATGAAACCCATATCAAAGAAGACCATCCTTGCTTGCCAAAGTAAATCAAACACCAGGCCTGAGCGGACATGTATTCTAACTTCCGCTAGATCGTTTAGATTTATGAACTCCACCAAATCGATGTCAGTAGTAGAGAGTTCTTTCAATTGTGGTACATCAGAACAAATGTTCAAAATACTTGTCCTATTGAGGACATAGTTCGGGAATGGTGATGCGCGACATTTTAAATTAAGGGAGTGAAGTCGCAGGACTCCTTTGCGAACTTGCGGATCACTAGTCCTATTTAGGTTTTTCTGGTGGACCTGTTGTTTGTTTGTAATATTCAAGTCTTGTGGTGCAGTGCACGTTTTGGGCGAATTAGTCACTAGGGGCATTCTATGATCTCTATCACAAGATTTAAGTTCATTCATATATTGGTCAATGGATGATTTAATATAATCTTGTATCTCTTGTGGCGAGACTGTAGGTATAGGATCCGATTCATTTTGGATGTGGATGACGCCATTATAAGCCGCCTCAGAGATTGCCTGCACCTGAGGCCGGTCTATTGAGGCGGCCAAAACAGACTTATTCTCGGCCTTGTTGGAGGTCAAGTCAATAGGTGGTGACTCCTTCACGTCCTTTGGGGGGCATGTAATTAGAGATGATGCCTTCAATTGATCCATCGTTTGAGATGGCAAGGTAGTTTGGGAAGTAGGTAGCGAGTGAAGAGTATAAGCATGAATTGAAGCTCTTATTTCATCTCGCAATTGAGACATGATAGATTCAGTTTCCTGCTGTAGGCTAGTATTAGATGTTATGGATATAGATGCAGCGGTGCCAATGGGACCAGGCTGCTTAGTTATTACTGTGGAGACATTAGCAGGTGAAGTAGGAAACATAGTAAGTGGTGTGGGGTTTGGAAAGATGGTCTGCTTCGCAAGGGTCACTAGATCATCAAGTGGCTTGTATTTAGCCACTGTTGAAATCTTGGCCGCGAGAACGCCAACAGGAAGTGTGTTTATAGAAGATTCTAGCCGAGTAGGAATGTTGATATATTTACGTGCAGTGTCTTTGGATTTTGGACAGTGATTTTTTTTTTGACTTGATCTCTTCATCCTTTTCCAATCTTTTCTTGAGCGACGAGCTCTTATTTCTTTATTTGATAAAGTTACCGATGGTTGCGTGAAAAGATCGAATATATTTGTTGACTTTTCGGTGGTTACTTTAGGGGTCTGTGGTGGATCTAACTCAGATACTATTTGAATGTCTTCAAGATCTAGCTGAAATTGATTAGAATTACAATTGTTGGGCAAATCATGTGCTACAGATCGTAATTGTGCAATTTCAATAAGTGACTGTTGCGTCACATTGTCAGCCCCTACTATATTTGATTTGCTAGGAGGCGATGTCAACAATTGTATTTCTTCATTGATAATACTAGTTGCAGTCCCAGGATATGACGTTTTGACACAAAATTGTTCAATGAGTTTGGTCTGGTGTGAAATTTTGTGATCTAACAGTTCATATAATTTTGCAATAGTTAGTAAAGCTGTATTCATAGCAGTCAATGTGTTATTAAGCGCCGGGGCCTCAGGAAAAGAGTAACGTTTATCTTGGGATTTGTGTATAAAAAAATCTGATGGGCGACTCTCTTCATGAAATCTGGTACGTCGTGGAGTAGGCACAATAAAAGATGGAGATTCATTAATAGTTTGATTATGGGTTTTATCTAATACTGGGGACGATACAGAATTCAAATGATGGGAAAGTGAAGGGGGGCCAGGGATGGCAGGTACTACTGTATTGTTATGTGACTGGTCCTCCTGCAATTGGATTAAGTCACCTGTATTTGAGCATATATATAGTACATCAGTGCTGGGGCAGGTTGAATTATGAGACAGATTCATGGATTCCATAGTATCTTCGCCCACCTCTCCCAATATTCGTAATTGCTCATGCTCTTGCCACACATTAACTTGTGCAGCTACAGAGCACTGAATGGGTGCCAAGGACGACGTCGAAGTTACTTGTATCTGTGATAAATCGATGTTTTGTGCACTGTTTATCGCCTGAGTTTTATGAACAGGCGAGCAATATTTCTGTTTATTTGAATTAAGATGAAAGGCATCATGTATGTCTCCCGCTAAACATGCAGACTCTAATGTGGTATCTGTAACTTCTGCATGACTGCTTGTGGATGGAATGCATTCACCAGAATGGCACATGGTTGAGATAGTGCTAGGTAGAGCAATAGGTATGGAACAGGTGAGTGGGATGTGTGCTTGCTGTACAGATTTGGGTATTGTTGAGACTAAGGTCTCTGTAACACTAGTGGCTTGCGAGGACACAATGCCAGTTTCTGTTGTAATAGCCATAGACACGACAAGGGAAGACAACGTTCTATCCGCTGATCTTTCACAAATTGTTTGAGAGTGGTTAGTAGCAGCACACATTTTTTGACTTTGAAAATTGGAAGAGGTGGGGGTAGCAAATGACAAAATAGACTGCTTTAAAGAAGGGCGAGAAACAGCAGTAAGAGGGCCCGGAACCAAGTTTGGCATGCCTGTTTTCAAAGTATTTTTCACCATGACCATGGTGTTCTACTATACAAGAGTACAAATTTAAAAATAAGCAATTACAGTGTATGTTGAAATTAATGATAGTGATATTCTGTGTTAAATAACGATTCTCTTATCTTACAAATGTATCGACTATGGTGGTATCACTTTGGGAACGCCCGATGGCTTGAGGAGCAGCCTTAGTCCGTCTCTCCTCCCCACAGTTCAATTACTAACTAGTAAGCTGCACGATTTACCTTATTTTAAGCCACCCGAGCCAAACAGCAGCAAAACAGTTCTTTACATATAAAATGCAGTGCCCTTTACTCCGCAGTCGGGCTTAACGCCGCAAGGGTGGGTGGGGGCTGGCTAAAAGCCCAGTTGAAATCACGTGATGCGTCACGTGACAGCGATAGACTCCGCCTCCTCCAGGAAGCGGTCTGGGCACAGCAAGAGCTTCCCTTAGCTCGCAGTGCTGTGGCAGGAGTTGGGAGCAGATAAAAGTTCGTTTTGCTGAAACGAAGCTTCCAGGAACAAGTAAAACTGCTCATTAGACAACAGATGAAGTAGCATGGCACCCTCCAAATACCATACCAATCAGAAATGTCAACATCTACCCAGCCCAAGCTGGGACTTCAAGACTCCCCAGAACCACTCAAATTAAAAAAGCATGGTCTTGCAACACCCAAGGGATGGACCACATGAATTGGAACATAATAGCCATCACAAATCTAGACACAAAGGCCTATCAGAGCACTAACCTCACAAATGATGACAAAATGGAGAATGACTAATTCCAGTCAGATTCAATGCCGTGCCACACACCTTTGCACAACACTTTAATGAGGAACACCTGAGTCATGGGATCCCGTTCGGGTCAGTCTCCACACACAACACTGACACAGCCCCACAATCGTCATTAAATGTGACCCAGAATAGTAGCAATACTCATCATGATAGGTAGCATCATGACCTGAATTCAACTGCCTTCGTCTAGCCCCAAAACTCCAATAATACATCTCCTCAGGTGCCCAAAATCACATCCTCCTTTACCAACTTCTTGATTCACTTTCTGTCTACTAACACCCTTACACTATACACATGGACCACAACACAAACAGGAGAGGTTTATCTGCTAGCACGACACCAAATGAAGCACCCTTGGGAGGGGCAGCTCAGAGATCATTGCACAGTCTACTATATTTCTATCTCAATCACAAGCTGTGCCCTAATAAGGAAATCAGCAAGTGGTCCATCACTGACCTCTTATAGGTTGCTAGTTTCTCTCCCTCTGAATAGAAAACATCCCCATGGGTCAGTGCCACAGCCCACGCAGAACAATCTCGGCACTAAAGAATCTGCTACTTTCAGTCCACTCATCAATGCACATTCTTCACACCTGCCTCTCGCTTATAACCACGCCCTCCTTTGATTGGACCGAAAAAGATATCACACTGCCACTGCGAATTTCAGATATGTGCTGTTCAATCCGATATTACAAAATATTACATTCATATTAAATTGGGTAGTGTGAGAAACCTGAGGGCGTCCTCACATTTTCTACCCTCAGTTCCTTTGCTCGGGTGCCCCGGGAAGGGCCATCATTGTTGGATCCCGTCCCTGGGGAGGACAAGCAAGGGCGGATCACCTGAGTAGAGGGTCCTTGGAGAGTGGCAAGAGGATGCCTGAGGATTAGACACAGTAGCCCCCCTTTCCCAATTATCCACCGCCCACTCTCCCTCAGCCTATGCGGGCTATTATAAGGCCTATTCTGCCCCCCCCACCCCCAATTCCAACACATACTGAGTCGAGGAAGAGGCATCCGAGGTTAAGAAAGTTTACCTATATGAAAAGTCTCTACAGTACTATGCAGAGGAACATGAATGGATAGGCCTGCCCTGCCACACTACCGACATGTCAGGCACTTGACATCAGCTATACACACCTGCACTATATTAACTACAATTCTAGTACTGGGATGAAGAAAAACAAACCTAAGAGTCAGGCATGTCCCATTAATTGGCCGAATTGGAGTCAGGAAAGGGAGGCCAAGGACTCATACCTGAAACCCCTTGACAGGGTTCAGGTATATAAAAGGTGGAGCACTCAGCAAAGCAGAGAGCAGCAGTTAGGAGAGCAGAAGGGAGGCTTTGTGGCTGAGTCCAGCAGGGGATTCTTTTGTAGTTCCCAAACCAATTTTTGTCAAAGAAAGAGAGCGAGTTGTGAATGCTGACCAAGCCGTGGAAGCCAAAGAACAGGAAGCTGCAGCTGAATGTCGCCAAATCCTCCACAGGAGAACGGGATGCTGAGACGCTGTGCCGGTACTGTGTGAGGGTTGCAGTGTGGCAAGGCAGCCATATCTCCAAAGAGCTGGATTTGGACGTGCTGAGTCCTGTGGGCTGTGACCAAGCAGATGCTCATTCCCCAGGGATATCTGAGGGGCAGGTGGTGAGACCCTGACCTCAGTGCCAAAGCCTGCAAGCCTTCCCGACAGCATTGTGTCAACCGGTGCATTTCTGAATGCCAAAAAACCCAGTGTGCGTGTGAGGCTAAAAGGGAAATTTGAAAGTGTGCAAGCGGCACAAAAGAAAAGGAGAGAAACTGAAACATGCGAGTGGTACAAATGGAAGGAAAGAGAAGGACCTGAAATATCAGAGTGGTCGAGCATAGGGTAAATAAAGTAAAGCTGTGCGTTCTTGAAAGTCTTTGATACCGACTCTGCATTAAAAGGAAGATACAAACAGCGCTACTTGAGAGAAGGTGAAAAATGGGGAGCCACACTGAAAGTGAAGCTGGAGCAAAAACCCCAAAATATTGTGAAAGGCTGTTTGAACTAAAGAGGAAGAAATGTGTTTTGAAAGTGAATCTTGAAAAGCAGAACTTTGTGTTTTTGTGAACTTTATGGTGACATTTTAAAATGAGAAAGACCTAAGCGTGGGGAAGGGAGCACTGAGAGGACTAAAGGAAATGTGAACTTTGAGAAGCTTGGGAAAGGGTGTCCAAGTGAACCTAGGAACATTTGTGAGCTGATTTGTATTGAAATCTCAAGATACTTGCCTGGGAGATTCCAACAGCACTATAAGATTGAACTATTTGGAACTGGCAAAGCCAAACTTGACGAAAAGCCAACCTGAATCCAGTCTTTTTTACACTTCTTTTGGAAAACTATTTTTTCTTTCAGAGAACCCCTGCACCCATTTGTTTCAAGAGTGAGGGTAAGCATAGGTTTGGCAGAGACAGACGTTGTTTTGGGACTTACAGACTTTGACCATCCTTAAAAACATCAGTTAAGGGAAACCCCAAACAAGAGATAGGCATTACACCAACCTTGAATATTTTAAATGAAGGTTTTAGAACTATATCACCCGCCTGTGTCTCTCTTGTTACCATGCCTACCTCACAGTAGCAATAACACTTCTGAGAGTTATAAGCCATGAAGTGGTGGATAAAACGGCAATATCATTAATCGTGAAATGGAAATAATGTAAAAGGGTTAGATTGTACATTGTCATGGGTTATCTTTTAAAGCACTGAGTGGGCATTTTAAAGAAGACCGCAGAACTGTCATGTTCGAGTTGAAACAGGTACGTGCGGCTGAGTTGCAATTCAGGGTGTTGCGGGATTTACCTTGAAGTTACCTGATGAGGGGAACAACTGGAAGTGATCACAGACTATTTTATTTATGAAGGCTTTCACTAATTGGTTTAAATCTACAGCGACAAGTGATGATGAAAGAAAAACACACAGTAAAACACTTGCAAGACCAAATGCTTTTGAATTTATTTTAGGACCTTTTTTGCAACTGTCGAACATATGTTACCATTTTAGGTCATCCATTAGCTTAATTTAAAAGATGTATTGTCATAAACCTATTCAGAACTTGCATCATGTTATCTTTTTTAATACAAACAGCTTGGTAAAATATACCTTTAATGTCGCAGATGGCACACAAATCACTCAAACTCTGAGGTAGTGGAAAGGTTTCATTGTGCCTTCAATGGCCTCAGGGGCTCTCTCTCTCTCTCTCTCTCTCTCTCTCTCTCTCTCTCTCTCTCTCTCTCTCTCTCTCTCTCTCTCTCTCTCTCGCCCTCTCTCTCTCTCTCTCGCCCTCTCTCTCTCTCTCTCGCCCTCTCTCCCTCTTTCCCTCTTTCCCTCTCTCCCCTCTCTTCCCCTCTCTCCCTCCCTCTCTCTCTCTCTCTCCCTCCCATCGTAATACAAACCTCCTCCTTAACCCAGGCATTCCTAAATCCCAAGTTGGTGCTACAAAACACTGACCTCCAATGTCTGCAAGCTTTGTTATGCTAGAGATAAATTAAACGCTGACTCTCTACACTCTGTCAGGGACTTCCTAACTGCCCCTACTCTGCCAGTTGTAAGTGTTCTATAAGCACAGGGGAATTGTGTCTTACAGAGACTCGTTTGGAGCCTATCATGCTCATTCTCTCCTTTCCCTCTCCTGTTATTGCTACTCTCCTCCTCCAAACTCCCCCCACTTTTTGGTATCTTCCTTCCTATTGCTTGTCTGTGGGATATCTCTCACTCACCTCAACACTTCATGTTACTTCCTCTGCTTCAATGTTATTCTACCTGCTCCCTCCTCCATGCTACTGCTCGAACTATTCATACACTCTCTACCTACTCTTTGTCATTCACTTCACAGTCACATCTTACAGTAAGCATTGTCACGATACTTGAGACACAAACACACCCACTCACAATGCAGTACCCAGTCCACTCAATAAGCAATACCCCACGTGTCTCAAAATATACCTCCACACTCCACTGCTCCATCTTCCCTCTTGTTGGTCTGTTGGATGTCCACCTCCACCGACCTTGCAGGAGTAACACATGTTTCCTGCTTCCTGCTTCCTGTTGCCCTTTTTAATATCCCACCTCTTCTGTGAATTGGTTCTCTTTTCCTGGCCGATCTGGCCCCATCTCCACCACTCATGATTACATGGATGCTGTGAATCCTTTAAAAAGGGGATTGGGCCTTGTCCACTTCTTTGGCCACAGAACAAACACAATGTCAACCCATAAAGTGTAATGCTTGAGTTTGTGTTCCCCTGGGCAGTGTTGAAGATAAAGGTTGTGAGGGAGAGAGGGTTTTGGCTTCCCATTCTTCTCTGGTGGTCGAGTGGAGCTGTTGATGCTTGTGCAGGTTCGCTGCTGTGTACTGGTGGTCCGCGACAGACATTCTGTTCACCACATAAGACAGTGGCTCGTTGCTGTGTGCATCTCTCTGCCGGACACTGGGCCCAGCTGTATGGGTTAATGTTGACGCTGTGGTTTCTCCATTGTTTACATGGAAAACCTTGGGTCTGCTAAATGCTGTAAATCAGGTTTTCTCTTGAGGAAATGATTCAGTAATCCCTGGATGAGGTCTCTGCTGGGTTTCTTGTGTGATTGCTCTAAAAGCAAAAGAGAAATACTGGCAAGTATCTGATATGGGAGGGAATGTCTGAGTTGGGTATGAACTGCAGACAATGTGCTGGCACAATGGGGAGTAACAGGAAATGTGGCCACTTCTAGAAGCAATTTTCCTCCAGTTTAGAACTGGCTCTGCACTTCTTCTTAGCTCTCCTGGTTCTGGCAGATGGGGGTTCCCTCTGGACAAGGCTGGATTACTGGAAATGTTACATTCCATACAACAGTTTGGCCTGTTGATCCCTATATGAGTGTTATCCCAACTCAACACTATAGTCCTAATTGTACTGCCCACTCCCCCCAGCAATGGTCTCTAAAGATGCAAATGCAAAAGTCCCTAGGATTGACATGTCTGTGAAGTTGCTTTGATCCATCAAGGTGGAGAGGGCACAGCCACTACAGTGGTGAAATCAAGAAGTAGTACCTAAGGACAGGGAACGTGTGTGGTTTCCCTTTCCTTTGGTACAAAAGACAGGTTGTCTGTGGACTGGACTGCAAGGACGAATTACCATCTAGCAAGGGTGTGAAATTCTTGGATTTCCTTATTTTTATGAAATAATAAAATGATGAGGGTAATTCCATCCATGAAATGGAAATCTGCTAACCAGATTTCCCTTTCATAAACTCCAAGCCAAAAGCAAAGTGTACTTGCTGCAGCAGCACCCTGATTCATAGCACCTGCTCTACCAGCGGCACAGAGAAGATTCAGAGGTCACAGGTTCTCTCTTTACAGCGGCAGTGATACCCAAGTCTATGCAGCGCAGAGGCTGCATTCAAAATATGCACTGCTGTTACACAAATGACATAACAAATGAAGATGTTATCCTGGTGTCACATAAAACTGTAAATATAAGCCACATCTGAGTTAGGGTACAGTGGCCAGCATCTCTTTGACTTATCCCAGCCACATTAAATAGATATTGCACATGTCAGCTCTGTGGGCCCAGTTCAGCTGTGGAAGGATTATGTAGCCCCAGACAGGATGGACACTGCCATACCAGCAGGAATGTAGCCTGGTGGGGTGCCTCTCCGTACTCCTTTGTAAGGGCAGGTATCACCCTCCCCCCGGGATAGCCACTCCACATGATTTTGGCCTGGGATCAGAGCCAAAGAGGCACACCCATTCACAGGAAGCCAGGCCTCGCACCCGAGGTCTGCATTTCTAAAGGCCTTTTGATCCTATTCAGAAGGAGAGGTGGTGGAGGCAGGGTAAGCCAGATAAGGATATGTGCTGTTTTGGGAGGATTCTGCTATCTTGATTCTCTTTGCCACTTTCCTGTCCCGTCCACCTCCTCTGGGCAAAGCATTTTGGGTTTGACATCATTAGGGCAAAGTCCACACATTTCAGGAGCAGGGATTGGACCCCTAACCCAGGCTAGCTTTAGTCCAGTAACCAGGGGACATTTGCCTATAAAAGAAGGGGTCTCCCACCACTTCTTTGAATCGTCTGAAAGTCTCTTTGGATCATCACTTGAGAAGATTTTGCTGGACCTTGCAGAGAGAGCAGTACTCTCTAAAGCCCTCCACTTATGAGGTGGAGGATGGTGTTCTAAGGCAGAAAACAGCTTTGTCACCCAACAATTCTCAGGGACCATTGGGGGTGAACTCTGCTGCCAGATCGTAAACCGGACTCTAAGCCAGCCACCCTGTTGCCTAGGATCTCACTGTGTTGCAGGTTCCCTGAAGGTGTGTGCCAGCCTCCCTCGTGTTTGGAAGCCAGAGAAAAGGACTGACGAGGGCCCTTGAAACTCTGGAGATTGACTCGTAGCATGTAGAAGCCAGAACAGCCAAGATCCATGTTGACATTGATGACCCGCACTAAGCCTTGACTCACATTCTTGACACCCAGAAATCTAGCAGGACCCTTTAATTGTTGCCTTTTGGTGTCCATTGTTCTCTGAGCTGCTGTCTGCACTTTGAGTCGTTGGCCGCTGCATGGTGCCAGCAAAAGTGTGTTGTTGATTTGGCTCGAACCAGGAAGTACCTTTGCCTTGCCTTGCTCTAGCTACCATCTGAAACACCAGCATCTTCATCAATGCTCATGTTAGTTGATCAACTAGACCATGGTGTTCCCCAAACAGCAACATCAGAACCTCTGCTTAGAATCCTCTCGCCTGTGCATCCTGGTACTAGCTCACCGCTGTCGAACTGTAACTGCTGACTGAACCCGGTGACTGCCTGATCCTCATAGTGCGATAAGTCCATTCAAGACCACAGCCACCTTCTGCTCTTCTCCATCTCACCGGCAATTTGCCATTGGGTCATCACACCTGCTGCATCCTCAAACCGAAGTGGCTCTGTGATCAATGCCAAGAAGTCTGGTTTGGTGCTGCTGAACCACCAAGAACTGCAAAGAAAGTACTATTGAAAGCTACTGCCCCCTGGTCCATTATTGGGCACTAGAGACTAGTTAGGACACTTTGAAAGCTTCTTGTTACCAAGAGTACTGCATCTAATTTCTTTGTTTATTCTGTGTTCATTTCGAAGGCATTTTGTATAGTGTTCAAGTTAGTTATTATTGTATGAGTGTGCGTATATATTTTTAAAGAATCTTGATTGGATATTCCTTTATTTTGGTCTATTATACTTTGATGTTAGTGTTACTAATGAACCACATTCATACCGCTTTTAAGAGCGTTCCCTCAGCCCACGTTACCACAAAAGGCAAAGGAGGTATATCTCTTGACTGTGCCTGTTTTAAATATCTGATTGTGTTGTCTCTGGTTTTGTAGAAGTGTGAGGACTGAGTGGGCGTTTTAGCCTCTACTCATCCTGTACTCCTGCAGGCCAGAAGTCCATTCATCACAAATCCAATCCGGGTAAAGTTGGATGCATGAGACCAGTATAGGAACATAGGGGGTCATTACGAGTTTGAAGGTAGCCATGGCGATATTAGCGCCATGGCTGCCTCCAAACCCGGGTCCGGTGTCACTGAATGGGGACTTACCGGGAAATTCTGACCTATGCGGACCCGGTGAGTCCCCATTCAGTAAACCATTCCACATTCCCTTTTGAGCCCCCATAGGGCTCAATGGGAATGGGGAAGGTGCTAATAACGGGCCCGCAAATTGTGGGCCCGTTATTAGCTCCAAGGTCCCTTAACGGGTCCCACAAAGAACGCTGGTCAGACCAGCCGTTCCTGCTGAGACCCGCTAAGGGACGTCGGAATATGGCAGTAGGGGCTTAACAGCACCGCCATCCTTAACGGTGCTGTTAAGCCCCTACTGCCATACTCGTAATGACCCCCATAGTCCCAAAGAGACATTGATTCAACAGTTGGAAGTAGAACAATGGCCCTCCTTTTGAAAGTGAGAGGTCACCAATTTCACAGGTGTGTGCACTATAAGGAACTCTGAGGGGAGCATGACCAAACAACTGATCTACTGAAAGTTTTAGAACATATTCTCCATGCAAGAAAGAAAGTAAGTTCATATTTGGCCCCAGGAAGATGCTTAAAACAAATGTTAATGTGCAGTAATCGTAGAAAATATTGCCACACATTTCCATGACAATACAGCGATTCTAATCATTTACAATTCTGCTGTTGTCTTGTGTGCACGCAGCAGAATCACCGTTGAGGGATTGATTTAGTCATTAGCTGTTACAAACAGAATCCGTGTAAGCATTCACAATGGAACAGATGTTGTTGCAGATTGACGTGAATTCGCAAATCAGTCAGACCTATATGTATTTGTTGTTTCTACATTCATATCTCGTGAGGATAGCTCAGGGGCAATGCGCTCGGCTTGGAAGTAAGACGACATGAAGCACCGCAGGTTTGATCAAACCTCTGGGTATAAAGCGTGTTATAAATAAACAATTACAATGGTGAATTCATAGAACTGTACCTGAATACTTGAGGTTTGTTACAGAATAGATTACAAGCCACCTACAATGAGCCAGGTGTTGGCCTCGATGCTGTATTGCTGTGCATGTTTTCTCCTTTTCAACACCTAAACACGTTGCGATCCCATAGTTCACTAATTTGTATAAGTCATTTGAATATCAATCTGTCTTTAATCCTTCTTACTGAAATTATATGCACGCCTGATCGAGTCACCGAGGGTATTGCATCTCCACTAGTTCCCTTCAGTTTTTTCCACAAGCAAATTCAGAGACGTTTTGAGCCTCATTATTAAAATTAGTCAGGAGACACAAATGATAAATCACTGTCATCTGTATGTTCACAATTGAATACAATATACAAATTTTAAAACAGAGTTGCAGATATTGAAAACATGCCAAATGACTTAAACATTTTGCAAATGAGACATATACAACAGCTTGTTTTTGAATGAATTTGATGAAATTAATGTGAACATGTTTTGTTTACATACATCATCTAAGTCTATATAGGAACTTACTCAAAATGATTCAGCTTTGTGACAATAAAAGTATTATTTACAAGCCTATTTGCTATGCAGTTGAAACGTGTAATGTAACTGATAGCACTGTGACTCCACAAACAACCCATGTCACAATGGACTAGAAACCCGGCAGGTGGGTATCAATAAGATATGTATTAATTTATTATTTAATGAAAAAGAAAAATCAAACAATGGCACAGCCACCAATGTGGTGGCAACACAAAAGGTAATAATCTCTACAAAACCACCAGGTTAATTTATACTATTACAGTTAATTCTGGGTTTTTTATGGCAGAAGAGAAAAAGAACAATTTCTCTCAAAGTGATAGCACCAACAGTTAAGCACGCCCCCTGCAACAATGGAACAATGGGGTTTCAATGATTCAATAAACTACTATGGGACGGCACACAAGGGTACATTCGGTTTTCAGCTCAATAGGAATAATTCTTTTGAGGCAACACTTTAATGGCTATAACAATCAGATAAAAACACTAGACACGGATGGTTGGTTTCAAATTTCCACAAACCCGATCCATGAAATTCAATGGGGGAATGAATTGATTTATTTACAAAAATACTAAGGATTTACACAGTCAAGTGAGGGTTTTTTCAAAGGAGATATGCTTACACACACAGGCAAACACAAGATTCTTCTATGAGGGGATGACTGAATTACAGTGGCAACTTAGGGTTTTGAATGGAAATATTAAATGCACTGCTAATAACATTGAAGGGCTTATGCAATTTAGAGCTGGGGTTATGCTACTTATATAGCAAGCCTTTGTTTAAGATTCATGAAAGCCAGCTGGATTTCAGGACACTGTGGAAAGAAAGGGTAGGGGTCTGGTCACTGCACGCTCAAAGATGGTAAGGGTCAGCAGCCTTCACTCTGTCCTCCTTTTTCTGTCTTCCCCGGTTTTTTGTCTGTCTGTCCGAGTCCTAGTACAGTCCCCCTTATAGAATATAAATGACATCACTAATTTTACAATCTTGGGGAAGTACCCTTAAATAATCCCTGCCGTCAATATTGGTCTCTCTCTCTCTCTCTCTCTCTCTCCCTCTCTCCCTCTCTCCCTCTCTCCCTCTCTCCCTCTCTCCCTCTCTCCCTCTCTCCCTCTCTCCCTCTCTCCCTCTCTCCCTCTCTCCCTCTCTCCCTCTCTCCCTCCCTCCCTCTCTCCCTCTCTTCCTTCCTTCCTTCCTTCCCCCAGCCAGGATTGGTTCAGGGGAGGAGAGCACCATCTGTCTTTACTCCTTTATCACCATCCTTTGTTCTCATTTCAACTTTTTGGGCAAAAACTAGTATTGTATCATAACTTCAAAATTGTACTAGCAACTGCCATATGAAATATATATTCAGTTTTAGTTGATCATGGGGAATTAGATAAGCTGACCGCCAACTCCGTATGATGTAGCATGGCCATGTGTCACATTTTTGTCATTTTCCTAAAATGTACAACAGTTATGAATATGTAAGTCATCAAGCATATTCCTAATTTCATTTTCCATTTTTCACCCACTTTTAAGTTTGTCACATGTCCAGATCAGCCAGAAACCTAGTCTAACTGGCCATTACAGCTCCCAGAGTCCCAGGTAAATGTAATTTATATCCCAAAAACCGCCTGGAAATTACATGAACAGTGGCATAAAATTGAGATCAATCCTCAGTCTGATGGCTGTGCAAAATGCCTAAAATGAAAACAGTCTTTTATCATAAAGATGAGTGTTTCTGTCAGCAAATGGGATGGCCGTTTCATCCCCCACAACCATCTGTTCCCCTGGGCTCAGCCTGTGACCAGAGATTTGTATGAGTCCCTTTGAAATTAGTGTGGGCTCTTTGAAGTGGGTGAAGCAAGGGCTCACACCTTTTTGTCATGCCTTTGCCAAGGATTTCAGCCTTTTGAAATCTATGCTCTCCTGCCGGCCAGTCTGCAGAATAGGGAAGTTTGATGTCTCCAACAGCATCAGATTTTATTGCAGGGTTGTTAGCTGGGAGGTGTGACATCTAGTTGGAAGCAATGCATTTCATTGTGAAGTTTAGAACCTAGCCAGAACAGGTTTTTCCTGAAGTAAAGGTCTCTTTATATGTTTACAGGAGTTTTGTGGGTGAAACATAATATAAATTTGTTTTGGTCACCCCACCCATCAGGTTTTGCTTTTCTGACATTTTTCTGTCAGCAGCGGTATCTTTTTCCATTGTGGCTTTTTAAAGCCATTTTGTTTGCAAATACCTGTGCAGGGTGATTTTGCTTTTAATGTTTAAAAATCCTGTTTTCCATTTCACAGGATTCTTTGATTCCTCCCTCTTGGGTGAATTACATTGCTGATGGTCCATTGATAATGACAGGTAGGGCCCTTCCCCATGGCTCTTTAATTTTACATGAACAAAAAGAAAAAGCCAACCTGTTTTTTCTGTTGTTGCAGTGTTGCCACTCATGTGACGGGAAAATCAAAGCAAGGACATTTTTGTTTGCAGTGTTTAATTGCTGCTGTTCAGGTCAAAGGGACTGCTGTTTGTGGCCTTTAAATGCACCTCACATCATATCAGGGTTCCCCTCCCAAGTTCAATATAGTTTCAGGGCAGCACGTCTCAGGTTTCTGTTATCCAAGTTCAATGTCAAAAGATGTCACAACAGGAAGTATCTTGAAGCTTTCTCCTTGTAAGCACCAATGGTAGTTTTCTCTTTAATGCAATAGCAAGTTTCCTGGTTAGCATATGAGTTTCTCTGGTTTTGACGCAGTTGTTGGACCAAATGCTGTACCCGTTACGGGGCATGCAACCAGGAACCTTGCATTCGCTTTCAGCAGATCATTATTCAACTTGTAGTAGTTATCTAACGTGGGAGCAGTTGTTGGATTGCACAATCCACCCATTACAGGTCATGAACCAGGAACTTCAAACTCTCTTTGCGTAGTTCAATATTCGCCCAAACCAGTGGTTTCTTAAATGCAGCTCCACAACTTTACTAAACAAGTGGTTTCTCAAATGCCGTTCCACAACAAACACTTGTTCAGCCTTGGCTTCAACTCTGCAGTCAGAGTCCTTCATCCAACTTAGTTTCCTATTTTCTTTCAATTCATAGTTCAATCTTAGCAGGTGTGGTGTTTGCATTCAATACTATGCTCATTATTAGCAGTTGTGCTGTTTCATGCAACTCAATATTCTAAATGAATAGTCTTGCCTTTCCTTTCGCTTCGGTATTCAATATGTGCAGTTTTTGCCTATTTCATTCAGTTTGGTATTCAATAAATGCATCTTTACTTGTTTCATTCAATGTTTCATTCAATTTGGTTTCAATAAATGCACCTTTGCTTGTTTTGTTCACTTTGTTATTCAGTAAGTGCAACCTTTCCTTCCTTTCGTGGACTGCTACTATATTCACTGCCCCTTGGAGTGGCCAGGAGGTTCCAGTGTCCCTGACACTTACCAGTACCTGACAGCTCCTCTTTGTAGTTGCTCCCCAAGCGGAAAAGCCGTTTGCTGTGTGATTCGTTCAGCACATGCCGGCTTCCGTTTGCAGCTTCACCTCTGCTCAACGGCTGTGCCTGCTGCCCACCTTCCCTTACGAGAGATCTCCGTCCTGCATAGTGCCACGAGAAGGACTCCTGGGATCTTGGTCTGGGTCTCACTTCTTGCGCTCTAGCACTGCTCCTTCTGCTGATGCTTCTTCTTCGCCTGTTGCTCTCATGTGCTTCTGCATTCCAACTCTTATACACCTGTGGTCCTTTAATGGGTTGCAGGTTTATTACATTAATTAATGCTGCCTGACTCTGTTTGCAAGGACATGACTGACCTTCATGCATCTTCTTCATCCCAGTACCAAAGTGATGAGAGTAAGTGGTGTCTATTACTCTGTTGCTTCTTCCTCATCTGAGTACTAAAGTGGGGAAAGTGTGCAATTTTCATATCTCTCGGTTGTTTCTTCCTCTTGTCAGTACTGTTAGGTACCCCAAGAGGGGAATAATGGGGGACTGCTCCATAAAGGTCAGGGGAGGCGTATACCATGTCTCGCCCAAAGGTACCTCACGCCCAATCCGCAAGGACCCCCCACCCAGCTGAACCTGCCTCACCTGTGCACCCCCATGGTTAGGATACAATAGTGATGTCCTTTACCTGGTTACCTGCATAGAGGATCCATGGGAGTTGGAGTAAGAATACAACAATTTGCAATAATTACAATAGATATCCTACAGTCTTCACCATTCAGTGTGGTTATTGTTGTGTACTGTCTTCCACATCTGGATAGTGCACTTGCTTACTACTTTTGCTGAAGCAGACACCCACATTTCTCTCACTCAGACTTGGATTATGATGATGCTTGACTTTAGTGGTGATGTTGCCTCCCGTATTGAGGTATTAGGCCTTTCCTCGTGTTATTTAGGTGCCATTCATTGAATGGCCATAACCTCAATTATTTTATTTCCAGTTTTTGATCACTGTTGTACATCTGTGCCTCTACATCTCAGATAGATCTCATTCTTATTAAGATTTGTTCCCAATTCCACATTTTGAAACAGGGTGTCTCTTCTGTATCTTCACTGCTTGTGTGGCAGTGAAGCCTGTTCTTGGCTTCTCACAGCCTTGAATGATATATAAACATTGCCTGGTGTTGGTCTTGTACCAGCCTTGGTCATGCTTGATATGTGTTGCCACTTTTGACATTGACTGTAATATTCATATCTGCCACCAGGACAAACTGGGGATTGCAGTCTTTCATCATCTTGGCTTTCTTCCATTTTGTTATGACGGCGCTCAGAAGGTCTCTCTTCTTTTCCTGTATTAATCTTGCTTTCCCCTCACTTGTGGAAATATTCAGTCATTTTCTGTTCCCCCTATGGTGGTGGGTGGGCCCACTGTTTTTTTATTGGATTTTTCCATGTGGCCTCCTTCCACACTGCATGTCCTCCTAGTGTATGTTTAATACATTGTGGATTAAATTTAAACCAAACCCTCACTATATGTGTCTCAGAGCTAGTTTTCTGGTGTCCTAATCTCTGTGTTTTAAGACAAATAACTCCTTATTTGAATTACTCTGCTCTTGTCTCTTCAGATGCATGTCTACTTCCTTGACAATGTCCCAGGTTTCTGCATCTCATTACCTGTCATCTGCAGCAACACGCTACTCATGCCACCACCCGGTGGTGGGTGGGGTACTATCGGATTTCCCCCTTGGGAGAATTGACGACATTTAGTGAATAGTCACACTAGATACATTTGAGAATTGGATTTCAAAATTGAGAGTCAGATTTGTGTCCTGTTTCTGAGTCAACAGTCACAAAGTAGAACCAATTTACCCTCATATGAGACTGTGTGATATTGGTACCATTTACATGTACTCTAACAAAGACACATTCAAGTCAGACACTAAATCAAGTAACTGATCATATATATTTAGTACGTGTTGATCTATCAATTTTCACACATTAGTAGAAGATATATCAAATAGATTCTGTTTCATTAACAAAAGTATGCAGCAGTCATCACAAAGTTGACCACTGCAGAGAATGTAGCCAAAGCTAAAGATTATAATTAACTGATTTGCTCATGTCAGTTTTGAAATGGATCTTGTTCCAATTGAATTTCAAGCTTTATTCAACACAGCATTAAAGCAGAACGTACAACATGATATAAAACAACTGTAGTGAAAACAGCAATGCAATATCTAAATATTTGCCAATCACAGTATAAAATTTAGACCACAAGCACTATGCAAACGTATTATTTTAAAATATTTCAATGCGATCAAATATGATAAAAAATACGCCATCGGCAAAAAGGAGAGTAGACAAATCAAGTAGGAACAGCATCGAGCCATTTATCTCTACACAGCCAGGCTCTGTGAATGTATGTAGCCACTGCTAAGGGAATCTTGCTGTCAGTAGTATATCTACACACGTTTAGGGCATCACTAACACAATTAATGACTGAGCATTTAAGTAAATGGATCAAATAAGCAGCTTACAGATCTTAAATAAAGGGTAGAAACATAAAAAAATGACAAGAGTCTCGATCATGCAGGAACAACACAAACAGAATCCATTGGAAGTCGCCCTCCACCTTTTCTTTACAAAGCCTATAGGTAGAATACCTAACCTATAAAAAAAAGTACACCTATCTTACAAATTGTTGATTATTAATATTCAAGTAGTTCTCAAACCCAAATGATCTCTTAGTTAAGGAGTACTTAGTAAAATTTTGGATCGTTGGCAATCTTGCCTACATTTTACATGAGTAAACTCCCAAAATGCAAGTTAATTGAATATTTTCTGGTGCTGTTGATAATGGAAAGATTGGAAGAGAGATCTAGTAAATTCAGTCTGTGAAGAATGGATTTGATAAGACTGCACCAGGGCAAAGTGCGACCTCCCTGCTGTTAAGAACATCAGGGAGGCTTTCACGAAATTTGAATAAAGATGGAGAAGACCACATTCTAGCCCAGAATACCAGTGGTTTAAGTATTAATTCTTGATCGACACTATTCCAGTTGAGTTCAGTTTTAGGGAGGTTCTCAGGGTACTCTTTGGCAACCATAAATCTTTTTTGGAGGAATCCATTCGCTCTAGTGGATAAGTAATGGCTTATTGTTACATCATTGATTGTACAATAAGAGGTCACTAGCAAGTTTGTGATTGTCTGTTGATGTTAATTATATCGTATTATCTGGATGAAGTCATGCAGTGTAAGTCATCCTCTTTGCAGAGAAAACTTATTTAAAAGACTAATTCCACTTACCGTACAGTGGAAAATGTTACAACTTGCATTAACCATTCAACTTACTGAATCAAGCAAAATGATATCATCATTTCAAAAATGTGGATGACAAACCTGTAGAAGGACAGCAGAGAAAACAATAACACGTGTGTGAAACAGCGGTATGCCATGTTCATGTCAAACATAACCTGGTTGTACGTCTTAACATTACCTTCTGGAAAAGAAAAATGTATAGTTAAATTAATGGACGCAGCAGATTACATTTCGAGGTGATTGGGTCCTCCGACGTATTCATATCTATGACAGTAATCACCAAAGCTGTGCTGCTTCGGAAAATCTTTTGGCGTCTGCGTCCTGCGTCGATGTCATCGATATGCTGTCCTCGAGGGCCTCTGTCGAGCCGACGTCACTGGATGTTATAAGTAGGACGCACAACGCCCATAGCCTCACTTCTGTTTTTTCCGCAAACGTGTTCGCTTCGGAGATCTCGGCGCGCCTCGATTCTACTGAATCCTGTTCTTTTGGTTCTTCGAACCTGTTTCTTCATTGATATTGTATGATGTCTTCGGCTTCTTCCACCCCGCTGTCCCGGTTTAAGAAGTGACGGGTGTGCGGGTCCAAGATGTCGCTGACGGATACGCACGACGCTTGTCTCTGGTGCCTCAGGGAGGACCATGATACGGACGACTGTGTCGACTGCCAATCGCTCATATCGAAGGCCTTGCGGGAGCGTAAGAAGAAGCTGTCGGTCGGTAAGGTGGCCAAGCCCCGGAAGTCGCGTTCCAATAGTCTTTTGATGGACGATTCGAGGGGCGACTCTCCACATTGTTTTCGTGAGTCCAGGGGGTCTGGGCGTCGGTCCCGCCATTCCTCTGCCTCTTCGAGGCACTCCAGGAAGCGCTGTCACAGGTCACCTTCTCCGTCCTCTTCCGAGGATTCTGCCCAACAAGCATTCCACTCCTGAGGAATGGGATTCCTTCCGAAAGGAGATGTTGGTGATTTTTCAATCCCAGGGATCCGGTCCATCTGCGCTGTCTGAGGACGCCGGTCGTGGCCATGCTAGAGACACAACTCGTCCGCCTTCAGGCTCAAGCAGTCGTTGCGACCACCGGGCGCCTTCGAGGTCCCGGTCGGACAAGGATGGTTGCTCTAGACATGCCCGTTCCAGGTCCCGGTCCTCGACACCCTCAAGACCGCGAGAACCTGTGAAGTCTTCGAGGAAGACATCGACGCCGAGGTCGTCGACGGACTCTCTCGAGGCCCCGCCTCTGAGGAAGTCATCAACGCCATCGGCGCCCAGGCTGTCGAGAGACACGCTCGGGGCTCTGCCCTCGAGGCCTGTGTCGACGCTGTCGGTGCCGCGCTCGACGTCGACGCCGATTCCATCGATGCCTTTCAAGGTGGCTTTGTCGGAGGTGCCCCGTGGCACGGTGGCACCCCCCAGGAAGGTGCTGGCCAAGGCTAAACATGTCTTTGTACCTTTTTCTGTACCCTCCTTCCAGCCTATGGATTATATTTCTGAGGTGGATGAGGGGTCTGAGGAAGGTGAGGTTCCTGCAGGGGTTCCTGATGACATTGTTTCTGGTCATAGTCAACTTGAGGACCTGCATCAGTCGCTGCACAATGCCAGTGGTCTAGACACCTCTCTGGAGGTGGAGTTTGGTAGGCCGGAGCCTGGCATGCATGCCGAATCCTCATACCAGCGCCTCATGTCTAGGGTCACAGATTACCTGGGGTGGTCTGCCCCCCCTGGGGATTTTCAGCAGGATGACCTGACTGATATCCTAGACCAAGGTCCTCCAACTGACCCGGTGCTGCCATTCCATATGGCCTTGCAGAGAAGGGTGGCTGCGGCTTGGACTTCTCCTGAGAGTCTCCCGGCAGTGAGCAAGTCCTTGCCAAAGAAATATCGGCCAGCCAGTGGCGACCCCTGCTACTTGACCACGCACCCTACTCCGGAGACTTTGGTGGTGCAGGCGGCTACGGCCCCAGCAAAGCAGGCGTCGTACCCTACCATCCCTCCTGATAGGGACGACAAACATTTTGACGGTTGGGCGAAAAAGGTATTTTCTTCTTGGGGTATGGCGCTTCAGGCTGCCAACTCTGTTTGTGCCTTGTCTCGTTTCACGCACACTCTGTGGAACTGATATCTTAGCGGCTGATCATATTCCCGAAGGGGAGGAATGGGATGGTTTCCTTGCTATTGTGCAGGATGGCAAGGATGCCATGTTTGAATCTGTTCAGTCAGGTCTGGACATGGTTAATTGCGTCAGCCGGTCCATGGCGGCGAGCACCGTAATACGCAGGTTTGCGTGGTTGCGGAAGTCTGGTTTTGCTCCTGATGTGCAAGCCCGGCTCTTCAACATGCCCTTTGATGGTGAACATTTTTTTGGCAGCAAGGCTGAGGAGAGTCTTGAGAGGTTGCAGACCTCCAAAGCTGCAATGAAGTCATTGGGCGCTGCAGTTTGCCAACCTCCGCCTTTTCGTCCTAGGGGACAGCAATGGAGGGGAGGTTCCTTTCGATATCACTCGTCCTTTAGTAAATCGAGAGGAGCGGCAAGTCAAAGGGGCAACCGTAGGAGTGCCAGAGGTGGAAAGAGGTGGTACTTAAGGTGCCAAGGCCATGCAAGCAGTTGCCTCTTTGCCCTCAGGCACTGCTGCAGCCGCTTCAGCTCAGTCATGAGGCCCATGCTTCTCCGGTTGGGGGAAGGCTGGCGCAGCATCTTATAGAATGGCCTGCCATTACTTCAGATGTGTGGGTTCTGGAGATCATAGCCCACGGCTACTGTCTTCCTTTCTGGCAGAGGCCTCACGACAATCCACCAGGGAATCTGTCTTTGAAGAGTCCGGATCCGCTCCTTGCGCAGGAAATTCAATCCCCGCTGGAGAAAGGCACCATAGAACTGGTGCCTGTAGCAGAGAGGACAAGGGATGGTATTCCCCTAATTTTTTGATTTCAAAGAAAGACGAGGGATTGAGGCCCATCATGGACTTGCACGGTTTGAACAAGCTCCTCAGGAAGGACAAGTTCAAGATGGTTACTCTTTCTCAAGTCCTCCGGGCCCTTCAACTTCAGGACTGGTTGGTGTCTCTCGACCTCAAGGATGCTTATTTTCATGTGCCGATCCATCCCAAGCACAAGAAGTACCTGAGGTTCGCGGTTGGCGACACGCACTCTCAGTTTCGGGTCCTGCCATTCGGATTGAACTCCGCCCGAGGATTTTCACCAAGCTCATGGTGGTGGTGGCAGCGTATCTCAGGAAAGGGGGGGATTCATGTCTACTGCTAACTGGACGATTGGTTGATCAGGGCGCGCTCTCCCGAGCAAGTCCTGGATCATCTGTCTGTCACCTGCCACTCCCTTCACAAGCTGGGCTTCTCCCTCAACTTACAGAAGTCCCACTTGATGCCAACTTAGCGGCTCCAGTACATCGGAGCAGTGCTCGACACGTCCCTGGGGCAGTGTTTTCCTCCCCAAGTGAGGGTTCACCATATCCAGCAGATGGTGCACAAGTTTGAACATGCCCAGAGTCTCCCAGCATTCGAGTTCTTGAGGTTGCTCAGCCTCATGGCATCCTGCATTCTTCTGGTGCCAGAGGCCAGGTTGCGGATGAGATCTTTGCAATGGGCTCTCAAGCTCCAGTGGTCACAGTCCTCCGGCAGGATGTCGGACCCCGATCAGGTGCCGCCCTCGGTCGTCCAGGACCTTCTGTGGTGGGCCGTCAAAGGCAATCTGATGAGGGGGGCTCCGTTTTGGCTACCCTGGCCGAAGGTGACGATCATGACGGACGCGTCCCTCACGGGATGGGGAGCTCATGCCAACGAGCTGACAGTCAGCGGTCGTTGGTCTCCGTCGGAGTCCAGACTCCATATCAATCTGTTGGAGCTGAGGGCCGACAGGCTTGCCCTGAAGGCTTTTCTCCCGACTGTGCGAGGAAAGAATGTCCTGATTCTGATGGACAACACAGTGGCCATGCACTACCTCAACAAAAAGGAGGGGCAGGGTCACTTCCTCTGTGCAGGGAGGCGATGCAGGTCTGGTTCTGGGCCATCCAGCAGGAAATTTCGATCTCGGCAGTTCATCTGGCCAGAGACGAAAACGAGACGGCGGATGCTCTGAGCAGGCAGAGCGCGATCTCTCACGAGTGGGAGTTTGGCTCAGGAGATTCTCCTGGAGATTTTTCGCCCTTTGGGGGACCCAGGAGCCTTAGGAGACGCGTTTGTAGTGGAGTGGTCCTTCCCACTGCTGTACGCGTTTCCTCCAGTCCCCGTCATCCTGCAAGTGTTGCGGAGGTTACGGAGGTTCGGTTCCTGGATGATCCTTATTGCTCCGGCATGGGCCCGGAGGGCGTGGTACCCGGACCTTCTTGACTTGTCCATTTGCCCTCCACGTCGTCTTCCCTACCGAACCGATCTGCTCTCATGGGAGGGGGGGGGTCAGGTTCTCCATCCAGAGGTCAGATCCCTCAACCTTCACGCTTGGCTTCTAAAAGGTTGAGGTGTAAGGATTGGGACCTCCCTGAAGACGTGATTTAGGTGTTGCTTTCGACCAGACGGCCGGCAACAAAGTCCCTGCACTGTTGCCGTTTGAGAAAGTTCTGCGACTGGTGCAGGGTTAAGAATGTGGATCCTTTTTCATGTGACATTCCTGTGGTTCTGTCTTTTTTGCTTTCTTTAGCACACAAGGGCTTGCAAGTGGGTACCGTTAAAGGTTACCTGGCGGCGCTGTCCATATTTAAGCGCTCCTCTGAGGAGTGTTCTTATTTTAAAATTCCTTTAATTTCTCAGTTTCTGAAAGGGCTCACTAATGTGTTCCCTCCGTCACCTTTCCAGGTGCCCGGTTGGGATTTGAACCTTGTTCTCAAGTTTCTAATGGGTGCTCCATTTGAGCATTTACATTCTTGTCCTTTGAGACTGTTAACCCTTAAAACTGTATTTTTAGTTGCGGTCACTTCCGCTCGCGGAGTGAGTGAGTTACAGGCACTTTCAGTTAAGCCACCCTTCACTGTGTTTCATAAGGACAGGGTTGTCCTTCGAGTTCGTCCTTCCTTTCTTCCGAAGGTGGTGTCGGAATTTCATTTAAGCCAGAAGGTTATTCCTCCGGCATTTTACCCTCCTCCACATCCTGGTAAGGAAGAGGAGAGGCTCCATAGGCTGGATCCTAGGAGAGCTTTAAGTTTGTACATTTCACGCATGTCCCGGGTCAGAGTGAACGATCAGCTCTTTATTGGTTACGCTGGAAGGCGTTTGGGACAAGCTTTGACTAAGCAGACTTTGTCTAGATGGATTATCTTGGCAATTTCTGAGTGTTGCCACCTGGTGGGTAAGGACCCTCTGGTAGGCTTACGGGCCCATTCGACTAGGGGTATGGCTGCCTCTACTGCTCTGCAGAGGGGTGTTCCTATTCGTAACATCTGTGAAGCAGCCATTTGGGCTTCGGTTCATACTTTTGTACATCACTACTCCCTAGATTCTTCCCATGGGCAGGATCTGGCCTTTGGCAAGGCGGTCCTTTACTCTGCAATTTGATTGGACATTCTAAATTTGTATATTCTAAATTCTTTTTCCCACCTCCTTACGTTGCTACTGCTTTGGGAGTCTGTCATAGATATGGAATACGTCGGAGGACCCACCCAATCCCCTCGAAGAACAAGTTACTCTCTAACCTGGTAATGTTCTTTCGATGGGATGGTCCAACGACGTATTCCATATCGCTTCCTCCCTGCCTACCCTGCTACAGAATTTCTTATGCGATTGAAGCTTACGTTTCCGCAAGGCTTTCTGTGGTCATACTGGCAGTAGATTGGTGCCACACGTTCTGGGGGAAAAAACTACAACTGAGGCTACGGGCGTCATACGTCCTACTTATAACATCCGGTGACGTCAGCTCGACAGCGGCCCTCAAGGACAGCGTATCAACATCATCGACGCAGGACGCAGACACCGAAAGATTTTCCAAAGCAGCACATCTGTGGTGATTACTGTCATAGATATGGAATACGTCGTCGGACCATCCCATGGAAAGAACGTTACCAGGTAAGAGAGTAACTTGTTCTTCTCTTGACAAATGGCAAATACAAAGTTTGGCTTTAGAGGTTGTGACTTGCAGGACAATATGCAACTGCTGGCAGGCAACTCGCTTTTCTCAAAGATGAGCGTTTGCCAATTGACCATGATCTGTCGGCCAACTGCTATGACCTTTGCCCTGTCACAGGAGCATGTGGCAGGTTAGCATGCACTAACTATGAGGCAACGTTTCTTTATTGCAAGCTGCAAGCAACACATGGCTTATTCACTAATTAATGGGGCTGCATGCATTATCAGAGTACATTGTTTTCAATCGTGCGAATGTAAGGCTCATTAAAGCAGCAAAGACACAGGCTGTGCTATTTTTTGGCACTTCAGTTGTTTTTGTCCCTGCAGATATTGAATCAATGATTGTTAATATTAAGCAGGAAAACCAGTAATGCTGACATTTCATCCTTCTTGCTTAGATTTAATGAATCAATAAGGTATTTTCAACTTGTTAAAAATGGAGTTAGTATATTAAATATTGATTTATGCACCATTTTAATAACCCGAAAAGGTCACATTTCAATTGGAGAATGTGTTTTCTCGTCTTTTAATTGAGACATTCTGCTCGGTTAACCGGAACCCTGCTGTTATAAGGTTGCAAACTTATATAATATTGTGCAAAGGAACAAAACCTATTACCACCTCTTCAATATTCACAAGTGGATACGTTTGTCAATCTAGCAAATGCACCCTCAGCTCATTTTGATTTTGGAAAGAAGTTTTAGAAACAAGTTAACACGTGCAAATCTTTATAAAATATGCTATTTCAAAAAAATAAAATGATACACTCCAGGAATGTGTTTTTTACATGTATGAGTTAGGGATACAATACCTGCCTACTTCACTACATAAATAATTGCCTTTCTGTGAAACAAATATTTTGAGAAACTGGACCTACTCGTGGTTTAAGATGGGGAACATGCTGATTAAAAAGGTAAGCTTGCCCCACAATCCTCATGATCCCTGGAAGTAAAGCAAAGGACTGGTGAGCAGAGATGACGTCATTTGATTTTAATCTGTGCATAAGCCACTTGTGGGGCAGAAGTCGGAGAGAAGAAAGAGGTTTAGTAAATAAGCATGGGTGTTATGGTCTATGCAAAAATCTGTAAAATGTCCAGGGGTTCGACCAGGTCAAACTTAGACATGTTTTCCATGAGGTACTTGATAGGAGGTTCTGCCGGTTTCAACCTCACACCTGTATAAAGACAGGTGAATAAAAACGTGCAACAGTTGATGGTTGACAATTCAAGAGTCAGAAGCGACTCAGTCTTATTGGTGAAGGAGAATGTAGCTAGAAGAGTAGCATTGCATTCATAATAGGGCCTAGGTAGAGTTAGGGAATTTGACTTAATTTCTTTTTTGGAGGGGGGCTGGTGGCATGCATGATTTGCTGTTGGAGGTGTGAATTGTGGGTGGGAGACAGTACAACCCACATGCATTCTGTAAGTTTAAGAGAAGAACATCTAGAACTCCATTCACATTTACTAGTCCGAGACGGCTAAAGTACAGAGACCCACACATGCCTTTTGTAGGTGGAGGAGGAGGCCAAAGCAGAGTAAACACAACATGTTTTAGGAGGAGAAGCCTAAACACTGACTATGCCATGTGCACTTAGTAGGCACAGGAGAAAGAAATTTCAAAGCACTGAGATGACCGCATACATGTATTTGGCACGGGAGAAGTCAAAAGCACTGACAAAACAACATACATGCTCTAGGCAGAGGAGAAGCCCAAAATACTGAGAATGCCATGTGCATTTACTAGGCATAGCAGAAGAACAAAGAACAGAGGTCCCACATGCATTTATTTGATAGAAGATATGGGCAAGCACTGAAAACTCAAGGCCCATTTTTTTAGATGGAGGAGGCCAAAGCAATGAAACCCCACATGCATTTTCTAGGCACAGATAACAAGCCAAAGCACAGAGAACACCCATATAGTATGTGTGTCTCTGTTTTGGCCATACCAGCCATTCAGTACCCACAACTCTTATTCTGCAAAGAAGAGTGGGATCTGTCTAAAGCAAATCTGGTACTTGGGGAAGAAGTGTAATTCTGCAAGCGGCACCTTTCCCCCTGACTTAGGTGCAAGAGGGTGGAGTTCAGGAGGGGAAGTTGTGCAACCATAAAAAAAGGAGCAAGAGGGAGAATATATGTTATCAGCACAGCAACAACGAGGACAACTAAGAGATGACTAAGAAGGGTTAAAGCTCGACAAGCCCCCAACTATGATTTCCTTGGAAACCGATGACAGTGAACATCGCAAAGATTTTGTTACATCCTCTGATTCAAGATTGCAATGCATGCACTTCTACTTTGATTGTACAACATATAGCTTGGGAGACCACCAAGCAAGTGAGGAAGACAATGCAGGATTTGACAGACTCATGCAATTGTCAAGGGAAATCACTGTATAGTGGAAGCAATCATCAGGCACTCCTTATGTGCCTGTGTACAGTCTTAAACAAAAAAGGTTAAACAAATCACCTGCTAGTGGTAATACCACTGAGGGTGTCACATCAACAGCACAGGCTCCTCAGTCAACAACACCCACTTAGCTCCCACTGCATTGTACACTGAGCAGATCCTAAGAAGGAAGAGAGTAAAGAGTCCATTTCCACCCTCCCAAAAACTAAGGAGCGTGTTGGTATTACATGATGGAATAGCTCAACTTGCCACTTGCCGTAATGCAAGAAAGGTGTCTTGTGAGGGATCCTGTGTACCCATTTAGGCATGTCTTTCTGTGGGCACATGTGAGATGGCAAAAGGAAAGAGGGACAAGGCAGCCCCTTACTGCTCAGCTGCAGCAGGAAATCGGAACATTTGCACCACCCTCTTGTGCCACCACATCAGAGAATTTTGCAGATTCACGGGTATTCATAAGCCTGTGTGAACATCATGTTTGACTACAGATCCCAAGGCATGCAGACAACTTTAATCTCTCTGAATGTTCCTCCCCACCATTTCTGAGGCTTTTGCAGTTGTCAAAAAAATAAAAACAATGTATCTATTCAATGGCATCATTGGTGTGATGCTGCGCTATTCTTTGGAGAAAACAGTGGATTCAGATGGATCCTTGTTAGTTGGCACTACGTCATGTAAAGATCTTTACCATGCCACTACAACCATGTAGTGGGCATGGCTCTATAACACTGGCAGTATAACAAGGTCCTCCTAATAAATGGGCATGCAGAGCAGTGCTCAAGGCACAGATTGTCTGGCTTTCACTGGACACAGTATCAACTTTTGCCTGTACCTGTTGACAGCAAAGCCCATGAAAACGGCTGGAGAATATCATTACCCAGGAGGTAACCATGAATATTGAAGGGTTTGACAGCATGCCAAACCGGAGAGTTGATTTCTTGGTCAAAGTAAAGGAGGCTATTGAACATTAACTCCTTGTTATCTACAAAGGGGCTGTCTGTCAGCTGAAAACACATCTAATGTTTCAGTTGCCCTGAGACAGACAAAACCTGGCATTTTCCCTGCTTTGCCTGTGCCTCCATCTTGTAGTGACCGAATTCCTAAGCTGGTACCACTTTTGATAAAATGGTAATCATGGCCCAGGAAATATGTGCCCACTTTAACCACTCCTATAGTGCCCCAGAATCTGTTAGAGAAGCTGCAGTCACGAAACTAACTCCCTTACGAGCAGCTGAAAACTAGAATTTCAGATAAGGGCCATTAAAGTATCCATGTACTGGAGCAACTGTGAGAACAGTGCAATGCAGTGATTGACTCCTGCAATAACAAGTGCCAAGGACATCTTCGCTCCCACCTTGTGGCAAATGTTGGACAATGTTTTTCTTTGCTGCAGCTGTTTTAAAAGTATACCTGATGGAGTATTTTCTGGCGTATATTTTTGAACCATGGTTTAAAGTCCAGGTGACACCCTTTACACAACATATGAAGGCGAATCAAGAACACACAAGGCATGTCTTTCACAAGAGGATATGCCATGTCAAAGGTTACATTAAATAGACATTTTAAAACACAGCAGAGACACAAAGAGAATGGCAAATAGTATAGGCCAACAAACCAGTGTGCTACTTCACCACGGCAAATAGGTTTATTGGATATAACAACTCCTGACACTAGTTAGGGTGGAAATAATGTGTGCCTTTGGAGAGTGGAAACAAGTAAGATGCTGTTGGACATTCCCCTGCCCCAAACTATAGCTTGATATGTACAACAAGGAGCCCACAGAAATTCAGCTGGACCACTGCAGACCATTTGGATAATGCCTATGCGCTCAACACGTACCAACTAGACAGGGATGATGATCCACGGAAATTCTGGCTTGGCAGACAGTCAGTATATCTATTGGTATGTGTCCAATTAGCTGTGGAAATCATAAGTAATCATCAACAAGGATGCAGTGTGAACATATTTTTTTCACTCCTGGGGCTATTGGATCAGGCCATAGGACATATCTCAAGGTTGTCCAACTCCAGGCCTCGAGGGCAAGAGACATGTGAGATTTTCAGGATACCCCACATTAATATTCATTAGAGGAATTTGAATACAATGATTCTAAAATCTATTTTTTTCTTATGAATATTAATGAGGGTTATCCTGAAAACCTTTTTGCCTTTTGAGAAGGAAGGAAAACTCCATACTGAAAGCTTCCCGAACATGGATATGTCCGCAGGGTCACTCACTGATCCCTGTTATAAAACTGGATGTTCATGGCTAACTGCAGACCTTTGGGTGAACCGATGCTCAGGTTGTTGGTCTGTAATATCAAAGATTTCAACGGTGTGAAGTTGAAGTGCTGTGATGTGGCTGACCATACTATACTACCAACACACGTGTTATGACCTTATGTAATGACAGTCATGTTGCTACCTCCTGTAGGAGAACCCTGAGCTGTGCATTTACTGCATTTACTCAAGATATTACAATACATTTTCAGAGCATTACAAATCCCCCCCACTGCATATTTCCATGTGTATGCGACTATGAAAGGATGGCACTACAAGGAATGTCCCAAACACCTGATCTTTCTTCCCCTGAGTGTCATTACATCATCCATTTGACCAGCACACTCTTAGCCTTTGACAGTCAGCAATTCAAAATACATCTCACAGGGGTCTGTCAGGTTGCTAAGGTAACAGACAATCAAGCCTCTGTGCTTCAATTGTAAACTTCAGCACTTCTTAAGCCCATCCTACAACCACTTAGTGACAGCTTTCAGTACTTTTTCTAAGTTCTAGAAACTACCCATGTGTGCAGTGATATGCTTTGATCATTCTACATGGAATCTACAGGCAAGGACATGTTAAGTATTTCAATCAGGCGATACACCCTGGTCTCAGCCTAGTATGCAGCGAGCAGCTGAAAAGCTTATTTTATTATGTCTATAGGTTCAATATTCTGAGTGATATACCACTCATATCACACCCCTTCTCAAACTACCCTCCATATCACAGTGGACCAGGAATCAGGCTGGTTGGTAAAGGTAATATTCATTTATTTAAAATTCAAATTAATCAAAAAAAGAATCAGAGAAAAGAACACTTTTGGCTTGTTTGGAAGGATAGCACTTAAGTTAAGGATTTCCCCCCGCAATATTCCTCAACCCACAAATAAGCAATTCTAGTTAGATATAAGGAAGCTGCAGGTAATCAGGAGTTAAATAACAGTAAGCAGTATTTGAATACAACCTTCCCTCCCCAAACTAGAGAGAAAAATGGATTTGAAATCTTAGACTTTAAAATGACATTCAAAAATGGCTTAGCAAAACAATGAAAAGTGTGCAAAAATCCTTAATTCAGTATACATTTCTATGGGAGCAACATTGGGAAGATGTTAACAATCATGACCTATAGTTTGAGCAAAACTAAACACTTAGAATCTTAATGGAAGTTTGAAAATAATTTAAAACAAAAATCGCACGTGTAAAACTTTGCAGAAATGCGGATTCCCACCTAAAATTAACCAACCGGTATACTGATTTTGAGTGCGGTTTTTAGGTTGGGCTGTAGCTACAGGTCCTAGGTATAATTCAGAGTTGAAATGAAGTCTCTAGCTATTAAATTGAGTGAGTTATGCATAGTTGAATGAGAGGCGTTTTTGAAAAATAAAGGCGCAAAAAAGAAAACGGAAATCCATTTTTACAAGGTGTTTATGCTCTACACTAGGGCATTCAGGCTAGGTTACCAGATTGAAACACAGTAAGCTCTAGAGACGATCTGCAGAACCAACCCCAGCACCTCTGCGCCCGCCCTGGTGGACCCAGTCCAATTACCCGAAGGAGGGTTAATGGTTTAGGATTTCACAAGACAAATTATTTAAAGAAGTTAGCACTAGCTCAAAGAATCAAAGGCAGGGTTTCAAGACTGGTTGTGACAATAGTACAATGATCAGTATAAGGATTGGATGACTTAGAGATGGGATGGAACAGAACAAGGCAAGGTATGCTATGATTTTCTATGCTTCCTATTAATACTTAGAGTGCACTTTAATTTAGGATTTTGGACCATCAAGGGTTCTGGTCATCAAATGAATCAGGTCTAACCAAGGACAGCAGGGCACATCTGGCGGGATAGGGTCAGCTGGGCGGTTCTGGTCACCTTGACGGCACTGGACTGGATTGGCCCTTCTGGTTACTGGAGACTGGAGATCAGTGGGATGACGAGTTTGGTTTAGAATTTGAGGCCTAGCTGAAAAAGGAGTTCAGCAATGCATAGGTCTTGGCTTTGTAAGGAAAATTGGGAATCAGGAACAAAGATGAAGAAATCTGGAGCAAGACACGACTCAGAAAATCAGGAATAAGTCAGGAATCAGTCCTCTTGTGTGTTGTCAGGTTCCCTTATTTATCATGCCAAATGACATCACTAAAGCATATGGCAGGGGCGGGTTTACGGTCCATACCCCTAATGCTTGGATTGGGCAGGAGCACAGTTTCTGCCTTGCTTTTTGTTGATTAGATGACAGAAAAGGATGTCATGTTTACGGTGTTACTTTTACAATGTCCAGAAACCTCCCCTAGCCACAGAAATCAAAATCTAACTTTCCCACAAATACATATTTATGCATTTTGAAGCTCTGAGAAAATCAGATACACAGGTTACATATTGTGTGGGTCACATTTCAATCCAAATCCCAAGTCTGTGGGACCTGGTTTTGACTTTCTGCTACATTTTGGCAATTTTAACCATGAAATATTTGGCCTAACATTTCCCAATTTTGTACATAGATGCGCGATTACCCCTGGGATATGTGTACACAATGTTATGTTTGCAACACTAATACTTTCTGTGCAATCGGTCATTCTTTATAACTTCTGTTCCTTATGCAGTACTGAGTCCTACCAAGTCTTCAAATGAATAGCATGAAATTAGATTTGAAACTACCAACTTGCAGATTTTTCCTCATTCTTGTGGCAAAGTTAAATGTCTTGAAAGTTCAGTTGCAAAATAGGCTTTTTAAACACCAAATGTCACTTGTCAGTTTTCTTTTTTCTTTTTCCCAAGTGTAAGCAAAGGTCAATCCCTTTGAAGCAGAATGAGGGGCCTCTCCCTTGACTGAAGTTTCCTGCCCCTCCCACTTGAAAGGTGAGAGTCTTAGCCTGCTATTGTCGCAGCCTGGGGCAAAGACTAATGTCTGATGCCTACTGGGAAGTCCCATTGTCCTGGGTATTCAAAGCCTCCAAGCTAGCAATTAGACTTTCCTGTGCCAGCAGTTTATGAGGTGTCACCCTTTCTCAGGGCCAGCACTGGCAGAGCAGGTTTTTTTTCTTATATATAGTTTGCCAACTTATCCTGGGTTTAGCTTTTATTTTCTCATTTTAAATCTTGCCTGAAACCTAGGTATCAAAACAGTTTATAGGAGTTCTTTTACCAATATGAAATATTTTTATATTTCTAAATGAGCATGCCTTTACACCACAATGTACTTTTAAATAGGCGAGTTTGCTCTTCATTCAGAAAGAAGCACATTTAACTTATATCTTTAAATTCGGTTTTTATCTGCAGCAAATACACACTTTGGGCAGCTCTATTTCTTTCCTTGAGCGCTGGAGTTGTTTGCAGCATGGATACATGTATCATCCATCTGGTTTAATGTCTTTCTCTGGACAGCTGATTCTTGATACCTGTTTCTCAGGGCCAGCACTGGCAGAGCAGGTTTTTTTTCTTATATATAGTTTGCCAACTTATCCTGGGTTTAGCTTTTATTTTCTAATTTTAAATCTTGCCTGAAACCTAGGAATCAAAACAGTTTATAGGAGTTCTTTTACCAGTAAGAAATATTTTTACATTTCTAAATGAGCATGCCTTTACACCACAATGTACTTTTAAATAGGCGAGTTTGCTCTTCATTCAGGAAGAAGCACATTTAACTTATATCTTTAAATTCGGTTTTCATCTGCAGCAAATACACACTTTGGGCAGCTCTATTTCTTTCCTTGAGCACTGGAGTTGTTTGCAGCATGGATACATGTATCATCCATCTGGTTTAATGTCTTTCTCTGGACAGCTGATTCTTGATACCTGTTGCAAAGAAACAGCTGTGTTTCCCATGGAAAATGAAAACTCAGTCCCTGGTTTGCTTTTCAAAAGATAGTTTTGATAGGGGCTGTCATTCAAATGAGGCCCGGTTCCTCTGAGATTCAAGAATGATCCTGGGCACTGCAGGGCCTTTTTGATCATAGTGGTTCAGGAGGAATTGATGAATTTAGCACCAAACAGCACTTTGAAGGTTGAAAAGATGACATTTTATATAGGCATTTTGGGTTTACAGCAAAGTAATGCTGCTTCTTCCTTTGCTACATGTAAAATGTTGCAGAGCACATTGACACATTCCTGCAGTGAGTACTCTGTTTTACCCCACCTTAAATGGGGTTGGTAGGGTAGTGCAGCCATTTTCTGGTTGTGACCAAACACAGTTTTGAGATCTTGGCACGCACAGGAGTCAGCACGGCCATTTTGTGCTGTTTCTTGTACCAATGCAGCAAAGTGATGTAGTGAAGCATAGCTGAGTGGGTCAAAATATCCCATAGACATTATCCCAAACTCCATCCCTAACCCTCATTCCATTGTTTACCTTTAAAACAAATCTTTCACTTGTGTTTTACCTGTCTCCTCTATTCCAATTTCCCCTCCGATTATGTTCTTTTCCATTCTCTTGCAGATTAAGGTCTGGAAACTCCTGCTGTGGGTGCAATATTCCACCCCCCTAACAAGCCTCAACGCTGTTAGACCGTCAGGTGACTGCCATGGTATTAAACACTGTTAACCTAATAGAACCCTAAGACACGTATCATCTGCAGTATCAGCATAAGCTGCCTCTGTAACACTGAATGCACACATGCTAACTTTGCAGGAGTAAATTGAAGGAAGCATATTACAGCATTTATTCAGGAGCAGCTTGAATAAGCACAGATGCCCAACAATCCTTGGCATGATCTGCATTCTGGGGATTGTTTAAACCAACTCCAGCTGCCATTCCATCAACACGGCAGTCATAATGTTATCCTTTCTTAGCCCACTATTGGGTAATAGTGAGCTTACAGCCAGTGTCTCTATCCTAGATGAGGTTTTCATAAGAAAGGATTGGGTGAACTTCCTGAAAACTAAAACCTGAATATTGGTCATCGAAACAAACGTTTTGTGACCTGTAAATAACCATAGGCAACATTTATGGTGCAAGCTAGCCCTACACATTCCCTTAAACAACCCCTACTCCCCCTATGTTGTCACTGCTCCCCATGACTGCAACTCCTAAGTATGATTTCACTTTCCTCTTGAAAAAGTGATCAACTGGCCCACTGCCGTGCGGTGGCCGGCTATGCTCTAGCAGGGCAGTAAGTGTGTTATAGAGCACTGTTGGGGCAAGCAGAATGACCTCTCTCACAGACACCCATTTTGTACTCGAGGTGACCATAAACCTTTCCAGATGACTCTCCAGGAAAGTATTTTTTTTAACTCATTGGACTGCAAACAAGGCAATATTCTTGTGGTTCTGATTATCCATGAACTAGAGCACCTATCACAAATCATCGGGTGTGACAAGGACATCACCCTACGACTGATAGCATTTGGCCATGCCTCTTCCCCCACCTCTTTTGTTCATCATTGACTATCCATGGGAATCCACTGTACTGGAAAGCTGTAGGGATTTGGCATCATGCTTGCGCTATTCGATGTGTGACTGTCATGACCAGACTGCATTATCATTACATGTAAATTAAACGTTTAATCCCTTGGTAGGAAAATAAATCATTTTGGTTGGTCTAATGGATGTTTATTCTACCCAAAAATATTTTAAAATGTAATACAAGAATATATTTAATTACAAAAATAAACAAGTGATGAAATCATTTTCCTGCCGCAGTATGTTAAGATATAGTTGTATAGCACCCAAACACCATGGTAGTTGACTTTCGGGTGCCTTGCCTTGTGTTGCATTGACATATTGTGACAATGCTAGGGTGTTTCCAAACCATAGTCTGTTGGTAGTAAGGAGTAGATGAATGAGAGAAAGATTGAGAACTAAAGATAGAAATAGTGTTAAAAAATAGAGCAAAGTACTTTTTTTATGGATAAGCACGTTAACAGGAGGGGGCTCAATAGGGGATATGTGTGTGGCAGTTGTGACAAATAATGAGATTATGTCACTTCTCTCAATGGGAGAGCTTTTTTTGTGAGGCTAGGGAGGTGAGCCGCTACACAATACCCTCCCTAAGGGTAGAGTCAAGCTGGAACTCACTGGTGGAGACTCATTTTCTGGGCACAAGGACTCCAGTTTTTATTAGGAACTCACTAAGCAACATACCCGTAACCCACCTTCAAAAACATCCAGTGAAGAAAGATACAAAGAACAAATCAGAATGTGTTATTGTCTTCCAAACACATAAATTATACCAGTGGAGGAAGTTGTGTATATGTTAGTGAGACAAAGAAAACCACTGGAAGAATACAGACTATGACTCAAACAGAGAAGAAGGATTTTGACATAACAACGTGAAAAATCATGGCAGCATTATAAAATGTAGAGACAGAGTCCTTGAGAGAGAGCGCAAGAGAACCTGCAAGTTTCAAATCAGCTGGTAGAAGTAAGCATGATGGAAACATTTACGTGTGGTGTCCGATGCTAGAGAGAAGCCTAAGTGCAGCTTCCATCACATGGCTTTGGAAAGGAGAGGAGATGCAAGAGACTAAGGTGGACACAAGGTGCCCTAAGCCTGAGAGAGAGATGTAGGGCACAACCGCAAGCAAGTCGTGGAGGACCTGGAGCTCCGTGAGCAATGTCGATACTAGTTCCATGGGGGTATTGTGGAGTGAACCGACTGAAGAAAGAAACTATGTGATAGTACAGAAGAAACAAGAAGTCAACCTGACAAGTGAAGGAGAGGGTCCCAGCCTGTTAGGAACCCCACCGACGTTATCTTGTAACAATCCAGTTAACGTATAAGCGGGAGACCCAGGAGAGAGACTGAAGATCAGTACTGGAATGCTCATAGTCGTGTATCAGAACTGTGTGATTTGATAAAAAGTAGTTACCAAAAACTATCTAAGCATACTTTATTGAAATGAACTTGGTGAAAAACCACCTCGCAAGAGAAGGGAGTTATTCTCCTGTGCTTCTGTTCCAATAGTGTTAGGGTCAGGATAGGTTAGTAAGGACAGCAGATTGATCTTGATTTGGACTTGCACTGACGAGCACCTTAGTTAGTTGGGTTGGGTAGGAAACACCCTTAGTATAGGGTAAGATAGGAGTTGTCACCTTTCATTTAATAAATATCAGTAGTAAGATGTAAAATCAGATTGTATCCTTCTTCTGACCCACCGCACAGTATGGATGCTTGTCTTTAGTTTGTAAAGTTTCTAAAATAGCATAAAAGCAACTACAATGCATGTGTAGCTTGTAGTAATTTGTATCTTTGAAATGAGTGGCAATATCTACGCCTGTAGCTGCATGGCCCTATAAATAAGTATTGTGTGCTTGCATGACAGGCTTGGGATATGCTTATTCAAATCCGTGGATTGTGTAGAGGCTTTTTATTCTATAGTTTATATGGAACCGCTCCTGTATACCATGAGGGGTGAGTTTTGCTTGGCCAGCTGACAAAATGGATTGGCGCCAAGAATTGCACATTGGGAGCAAAGAAGGAAGCTGGTGAGGTCTTCTTCATCAAATTGATGCCACTTCTTTCAATTTAAATGTTGTATTCAAGAACTATCTGTTCTTTATTTCTTCAGAGATTGCAGATGTGAGGGCTTCGTTGAGGATTAATGACAAGTACAACGCTATCCCTTGTCAACATTGCTCACGGATAATGCAGTTCCTCTGTCCCTGATCAATTAATCTTGTTGGATAGTTTTACACAAAGTGCAATATTTTCATTCTTTGATGGACAGAACCTGATCGTCACACCTAGGAGGAAACACACTCTGACTTCTTAAAAGTCGATCAAGCATGTCGAAGAACAATCTCTTTAATTGCATTTGTCAAGCATATTTAAGTTCTTGTAAAATATCCTGCTGAGCTTATTTCTGCACGTTTAATCGTTTGGTAAAGCGCGTGCGAATAAAGCATGTGCCGATTATACTGTCATCGCTCTGTCATTAAACTTTGCACGTCGAAGTAAATTAGTCTTTTTATGATTGATATTTATGAACCACAGTCTGTACGTACACGAAATAAGACAGACATTGCTGACAATGCTAAATATCACATTCATGTGTTTGGTTTTGATTTGCAACAAAGTTTGTACGTTTTTGATTGCTAGATACGTTGACCCACATGATTTCAGCTTTGCTTCGTTGAACCTAATCACCCATCCCTTAGCGTGTTTTGTTAATTCAGGTTGTCTGCTTTGACAAACTGACAGTTCCATGTCATGCTTCACTATATCCCACATGTTTTAACTCACTGGCTGCATACTGGTGAATAAAAGGTGTGGATCCTGAAATCGTCTCGATTCAAATTATTTTACCAACCATAAAACCTAGCCATGGTTCAGTGGGTTTATTTTTTATTCTTCACAGCATTCTTTTAGCACGATGTTCAGTTGAGTGGGACTGCCTCTGATCTTCTCACATCGTCTGGCTTCCCTTTCATCACAATCTATTCCGTTGACCTTTGTTTTGGATGTGGAGGTGATTCGTCCAGTTCTGGAGGCCTTATCTGGGCAGATTGGGGACACATCCACGTACTGAGGCCTCTTTGGGTACTTTGGATCTTGTTAAGCATAACTGTAAATTCTGTTTTCTTGAAGTGTCAGTTTGGATCCACTTCAGGAACCTCTTGGAGTGTGAGGAGGTTGGCTGATAGATGCAGACACATTAGACATCCATGAACAAGTTGCCACATTATAGCTATATTCTTGTGTTGTTTATCTGGGTGTGTATGTATGTATGTATGTATGTATGTATGTATGCATGTATGTATGAGTGTGTGTGTGTATATACATATCTGCCCTTTAGTTAAGGAGAGTCGCGAATTCCATAGAAAATCAGAAAAGGGCTTTTTAGAAATGAAAAATCTGCCATCTTTTATTTCCGATGTAAGAGATAGCCGTGGATAGAATACCGGAAAAAGGAAAGCAGAACAATTGTGAAATGGCATCTGGCTAGAGGTGGGGGGTGGGGTGGCATAGGAATCCAGTTTGCAGCACAAACCTTTTACTGTAGCTGTGAATATTTGGCGGGATACCAACGGCTACCAGAGCAGACTAGATCGCAATTAAAGTGCGTCTCACAAGCACGTGTTTCAGGGGGTTTGGTAACGTGGGCCGTGCCAAAGGCCATGACAAGTGACCCTTTACTGATTTAAACTGTAAGATGGGCACAGCCCTCGCCATGATCAGAAGATGAAGGACAGTGGCGCTGAAAAATATACAGTGGTGCCAAAAGTAAACAATGGTTTAACAAACCCTTGAAATTTGAGGAAGCAACTTTAGATAAAGTGCAGTTAAGGTGACTAAACATAACGTAACCAAACCCTTAAAATTCCGCACATTGGGAAACTAAGGACCGGCTTAATTCTACGTGTTCCGGTTGCAAAGCCCATTTTATTATAAGAGAAGGGATTCACAACGGCTGTATGGGGGACATGGCATTAAGGGGGAGATCAAGAGAAATGGGTGCGCCCACTGTATATTTTAGAACACTTCCAGGCCACTAGCCATGGCCTTTGGCCACGACCTTGGGCCTTGGCCACACATCCTTCGGTTGTGTACACTGTATATTTTACTGCATTACCAAGCCATTAGCCTTGGCCTTCGGCTGTGCCTATTGTATATTTTGCAACACTACCAGCCTGTTACCTTACCCACTCTATTGTTTAAACACTACCCAGCCTCTAGCGATGGCCAGAGACTTTTTTTTACCCCAGACTTCACTATCCCTGTAAAAATGTGTGTTTAAATCTTTTTTTCCCCATAACTTCTGGTATAATCATAATGTATTACAGATAGCCATGGTTATTTGTAGTTGTTAGATACCTGTGGTTATCATGGAAAATTAAGAAAAAACATCCCTGCCCTCCCAGCCATCCACCAAGTGCCCCCTATCTGTGCCTGCTCCCCATAACTCCCTCAAGGCCTTTTCACCTTGCCAGCCCTCTCCCACTCCCCACCCAAAAACACTTGTTTCTATGCACTTTCATTCCTGCTCGCGTTTTCCTATGTAGCCGTGGTTATCCTTCCGTATAACTGTGCTATGGGAAACCGTTTGTGCTCTTAACGTGGTCTCTAGCCCACCTCCAACTTCCGAATTTGACATGGTGACCTCTGCCCCCCACCTCTATCCTGATTCACTGTTTTTCCTTCTCTAAATGTCATTTTGTTGCCTTTTTGTTTTTGGGTAGCCGCACATATAACCACAGTGATTTGTATCATCAGGAAAAGAAAAGACGCAATCTTTTTCATTTCTGAAAACCCTGTCGGCTGAAATGCACCATGGGAGATATCTCTATTTTTGGGGGGCAGCACCATGTTCTACGTCAGATATTAATGAAAATACTGAATGCCATAACCCCAGACCCTAAAAGGATCGCAAGTCAACACTTCATGCCCAAGTTGCTTCAGACCTGGTCCAACTCTGTCCAGTGATTTGGGCTGGGTGGGCCGGCAAATATTGACCTTTATTGTCTGTGGGGAAAATTAATGGGGACTAGGCCGAATACTATTTATTTGTTTGTTTTCGTAATTCCTTTTTTTGTTTTTAAATGTTTCTTTCCCACAGTGGTGGGGCCTGTGCATACAAAATGGTTTGCAGCCAAATTCATCATATGAGTCTAAAGTTATTTTCATTTATTTCCTGTGGAAATCATGACTTGCCTTAATTGTAGTGCTGCAATTGCTGCACTATAATACACACACACATGTACATCCACATGCATACTCGTCCTACCACCACTTCCTTTTCCCAGTATCACAATTGTAATCTGTTGCGTTAAGACCTCCACCTCCTCCTTACCCGTCCCAGTTCCCCAATAGTAATCCATAGTAGTAGCCCTGCCTCTCTTCCTCATCCCAGTACTCCAGTATCCACACCAACCTCTTGCTCATCCCAATACCCAATTAGTAACCCATTGCATTACTGCCACCTCCCTCTTCCTTTTCCCAGTCCCCCTATAGTAATATGTTGCATTACCCCATGCACCTCTTTCTCATCCCAGTACACCATTCGCAATATATTGCATTATACCAAGCTCTCTCATCCCAGTGCCCCAATAGCAATCCCTTGCATTACTCTGAATTCCCTCTCCCACATTTGAGTACTGTAAGGAACTCATGTTGGCAACAGTAAAGACAGACACAAGTGATCACAGTTCCAGGGTGTTTATTAAAGGCATAGCCAAAGAGGCAGAACATATGGTTACAAGTTGGTTGAGTATAGGTCTGCTTACAGATGAGGATAAAAGTTATTTAATAATTAGTACGCATAAAATACCTACAATATACTTTTTTACCCAAGGTTCATAAGGCATTTGAAATCTTAGCAGAAGGAAGACCCATAGTAAGCAGTATTGGTGGGATCACGGAACCATTTCCGAAATACATTGATGCCATTATTGTGAAAGAGGTGCCAAAACTACCAGCATATTTAAGAGACACTATGCACCTTTTGCAGATCGTAGAACATTGTGAATGGAAAGATGCTTTTGTTCTTGTGATGCTTGATGTAAAGGCTTTGTATACTTGAATCCAACATCATATGGCATTGACAACACTGGATTATGCACATGCAAATAAATCAGCGGCATACTTGTTACATGTAATGATGGTTAAGGACATGTTAAATTTTACACTCATAAATAATGTTTTTTTGTTCAATGAGAATCTGTTTAGACAAACTGAGGGGGTGCCAACGGGAGCAAATTACACCCCTCACTGGCTAACTTGTTCATGGGCATGTTTGAGAAGGAATACGTTTATTCCAATAATGTATATAGACCATGGATCAAGTTATGGACAAAATTTACAGATGATGTCTTCTTGATATGGCAAAGGAGCATTGTGTTTCTGAACAATTTTGTGGATTACCTCAATGTTAACAGTTTTGGTATCCAATTTAATTTCAGTAGTCATATTACTGAGATAGAATTTTTAGACAAAATTCTATATATCAAAGGCAATAGGATTCTGTCTAAAACCTATGGGACACCTTTGAAAGTTAATTTTGTTTTGCTGGCTAGAAGCAGCCATACATCTAGTGTAATGAATAACATTCCAACTGGGGAGTATATTAGAGCAAGAAGGAACTGTAAAGAAGTTGAAGAATTTGAGAAAGAATGTAACACATTGGACAAAAGATTCAGAGAAAGGAGTTACACAGTGGATATTGTGAGAAAAGGTACAGAAAGAAGTACACCATTTTATTGTTCAGATTTACTTAAACCAAAATAAAAGACACTCAATGACAGTATGCAAAAAGTGAGAATGATAACAATTTTCGAGTGATGCTAGCCAATTGTGCAAGATTTTCTATAAACACTGGATATTACTGGCATTGGATTCTGATCTAACAGATTATGTAGAGGAGCGACCAAATGTGGTTTATACCAAAGCTCCTACGTTGAGGAATGCATTAAGTCCATCGTTTTTGCAACCATTGTAGCAACCTAAGAGTTGGTTGCACCACAATCTGATTGGATTTTTTAGATGTGGACATTGTAGCATGTGTCAGTACACTCTTCAATGCAAAAGTTTGAAAATCAATATTGAGGAAGAATTAAAGATAACATAATTCATTAACTGTAAAAGTAAATGTGTTGTATATGCCTTTGTGTGCCTATGTGGCCTCATATACTTAGGAAGTACAACACACAAACTCTGGGTAAGAATCCATGAACAAGTGCACTAGCCAATAGCAGAACATTAGAAAGTTAATCATCAGATGGACGACAAGGCTAAAATCAGGTTTGTAGGCCTAAAGAGCCTACTGAGCAACCCTCGGATTTGCAATAGTCAGATAGACTAAAGAAAATTGGAGGACACACTGATTTGTAAATATTGAACTGTGTTTAAAAGATTGAATTCTGATGCAGAAATGGGAGTCTTTTTGTAAACTGTTAAGCAGAACTATTGGAAGGAATGGCATTCAAGAATCATGGTCAGAATATCAAGGCAAAGGCTTGGTTGATTGTGGGTAGTGAGTAATCTAAATGAGAGACATTTTTATAAATCGTAAACGTTAGGGTGAATTTTGAGAATCAAAAGCCATAATATAAAGGTTGGGGATATCCGCGGACAATATTTTGAATAAAATGTGTATCTTCACTTTTAGAAATCATCTACATGAAAATGAAATACTAACAAGAACTCTAAATGAGTTTGTTTTGAAATTGAAACCACATTTACCTGTGAAGCTAAGTTCTATATTCCTTTCCTTTTGTGTAACCTAGATTGACGATTATGTTGGCATTAATTAACCAGAAAATTGATGCCAGACAGATTATGCCAATCAGGGGCATAAAAAAGATTTGGAAAACAGGGTAGAGGCAATTATTTGAATGTAAGAACAATGATGTCATTGACGGTATTAAACCAACTTATTTGAAAATATATGAATATGCCAGTTAGGGGCGTATGGGTGAAAAGACAATTAGAGCACATGTAACAAACAAAGGTTAGTGAAGAGGTTCAGGTATCTTAGGTAGTGCGCTTCACCCAGTTAAATTGGTAAGCAGTTATCAGTAATGATGAAGTGGTGCAGGTTTCTAAAGGATGTTGAGAGTAAGGCAGACCCTACTAAAGTTTGGAAGCAATCATTTGGTTGCAGCAATAGTAAGTAGCAATTGAGGCTAAATTGCAAATATAGCTCAGCAGATTGTTTTGATATGGATATTAGGGGCTTGTTTGAGGGGTGACATACTTCCTTAGTTAACCTAGCACGATCGATAGTTTGGCGCATATGCATAGCATGGAAAAGAGGTTATGCTTCTCGGGAATGGTGAGAGTATGCTTCTTCCATTTGAGTTGGAAGCAATTATTGGTATGGTAACACAGTGCAGGTCTCTAATGATTGCTGAGAGCACGCTTCATCCATTTTAGATGGGAAGCATTTATTGGTACCTTAAAGAGGTATAGGTCTCAAGTGAATGTTGAGAGTAAGCCCCTACAAGTTGGGAAGCTATTAATTGGTTGCACTATAAGACAAATGGTTTTGAGGGTGAATTGAGGTTGTTTATATGTGTATATAAGGGGTGTTTTTAAGGGATGACACATTGATTTGAACCTTTAAAACAAGGCCGTTTTCAAAATGGTTGCTTGTGCCACACAGAATGCTGTGGTTTAGGAATGGGAACAACTTCACAGGTAATCTTTCAGATAGGAGTAGTTTTGGTTGGCCTTTTGTGTTATGTGGGCCGTTGGTGTTCAGCTAATTGCATAAGAGTTTGTTCATATTTGCAAACAATATCATTAGGATTCGAGCGGGGACTATTCAGAATTGTGGTCAAGAAAGCAAGTGGAACATATTGACTGAGAATATCAGTTTAAGAGTTGGGACCTGATCGAAGGAAATATAGTCTGTACCCCTTTATTTCTTCTTCTAGGATTGGTGATTAAGAAGCAATGATATGACTATTTTGAAGTCAGTCAATTGAAGCACAGGCACAAAGCGATTTGGGTAAGGATTTCTTTGTTTTTGGCGCATTGATAGTAGGAGAGTTTGGCTAGATTTGAACTGAAGCTTGATTAGGAAATTATTTCCTTTCAGATTAAGATTTCGAAATTTGGAAGATGTGCTCAAGAATAGTGGTTTATACTAGAACATTGGCAGTGAGAAATATTGGTTGAGAAAACAATATCATTCAGTATTGATCAATTTGTGTATGCTAAACATGGTTGGACTTAAGCTTATTGGGTCGACTAAAACCAGAATTTGCATCATTAGTGTCACAATTAAATCTTATGGATCATCCTAGCATGATTGTATATGTAATAGAACAATATGACGAATGATAGTATATCTAATGGAAAGATATGAAGAATGTTAGACTAATATCTAATTTATTTTAGTTTTTCTTTTGTTTGTTCCTTTTTTTATTATTTTTGGAATATTTTGTACTGTTTCCACGCTCCACAATGTTGTGACACATTAGTGGTTTGCTACTGGCCTGTATAAACTTTGATTATATTCCTTTTGTTTTGTACTATTGTTGTTGTGGTGGCAGAAGCCCTCAGAAGGACATTTAGTTTGAAGGTCAAAACACGTGTCGGCAAAGACATTTCTAAGAGACTGTTTTAGTGGTTTTTAAATTTCACTATCAGTGTGTTATTCATTATTAATTAGACTTTGGCGCAAATGGGAAAATATGTTCATTTTGACTTTATATTACCTCATAGGGCTTGAAGTTATCCCCTTTCCTCACCCTTTGCAGCCTACCAGTGCCAGGTTCAACTAATAAGTGGTTCACTAGATTAGGAGAGTGGTCAGCGCAGTGGAACACTAGCCCCTAGCTTAGTTCGATTTTCTTTTTTTTTCTTTTTTTTAATTAAATGCCTAATCTGAACCTAAATCTAAGATGGGAGCGAGCTACGGCCATCAAATAATAATAAGGCAGTCCCAGTGGCTTCATGTCAAATAAATAGAGTGGTGTGCGGCAAATCACCTCTGCCTTAATGCCAGTAAGACTGAGATTTTACTCATTGGCACACCCTCCCCCTCCTTCCATGCATCTCTCTGGCCGGCCTCTCTTGGCCCTCTTCCTGCACCCACCTGCAAGGCTAAAAACCTCAGGGTCATCTTCTACTCCACACTCTCCTTCTCTCCTCACATCTCTGATGTCTCTAAGAAGTCACCCTACCATCTGCACCTCCTCAGAGGTATTCTTCCTTTCCTCTCCTTCCCCCAGAAGCTCACCATCTCCAGAGGCCTGGTTCTCTCTAGGCTGGACTATTGCTACAGCCTCAATCTAAATCTGCCTGCCTCTACTCTCCGCCCTCTGCAACTTATCCAGAACAGGACTGCAAGACTTGTCCTTGGCCTAAAGCCCAGGGATTGTATCTCTCCAGGACTGGAATCTCTGCACTGGCTCCCAGTGGCTGCAAGGATTAAGTTCAAAACCCTCTGCAATGTCCACAAGGCCTTCTGGGGTCTGGGGCCGCAATAACTTCAACTCTCTCTTCCCAAATATCTTCCTTCTCGAGCTCTTCACTCATCCGCCTCCAACTCCCTCAGGGTCAGTCGCTTCTGCAAGCAGCGAGTTGGGGTCAGTCGCTTCTCCAAGCAGCGAGTTGGTGGTAGATCTCGCGCCCCGGCTGGGGCCTCCCTCTCGAACAGCCTTCCTGCCTCCCTGAAACTTGAGGAGAACCATCTCTGGTCCCGGAAGCACCTCAAAACCTTCCTCTTTGCTTCTGCTTTCTCTCCCCTCTCCCCTGCTGAATTCCGGGCTAAAACTGCACTGGCTACATGACCACCCTTTGTGACCTTGGGCCCAGGCCCCACCATTTGCACACCTGCACTGCCTCCCTGGCAACCCCGCACCTGGGGACTGTATTCTGTATCCCTACAGTCCCCCACCAGAACTTGTGTCTTCTCTTACCATGCACTTGCCACCATCATGCTATTTATTTATCTTATTTATTGTACTATCCCATGTACTGCACTTTCCCCTCTCCCATGTACTGCACTTTCCCCTCTCTTTTCCCCCTCAAACGTTTTCCTTTCCCCCTTCCCATGCACTTATGTGATCTGAATGACACTTGGCCTAGTAAGATCATTGTCTGTCTTCCCTCTGTTCCCCCTCCCTTGCCTCGTCGCGCCTCAAAACACTTGTGTATAGGCACGTTATAAATGCCATATCATATATCATATATCATGTATCATATACTAAGAAAAACCTATTGCCAGGCCTTGCACTAAATACAAAAATATGTGTGGGATAATGTTCTCTAGAAAGAACAAAGTGTTCACAAAATCATAGGTCAAGATACTTGAGGTCTCTCTTCCCCAAGTTTTCAGCACTGGACAAGGTGGGACTTTGGAGCAAAGCACATGCTCGAACTTTCCCAGCTTGAGATAACAGTTCCGTTTTCAGCAATCAGGACATCAGGTGGTTAAGTCTCTTTTTTATCAAAAGTATCTTGCCTCCGAGGCCTGATATATTCAAACAAAAAAACACAAAGTTCTCTTCCACATATACTTGTCCCCATCTTCCTGGTGCAGACCCATCACAAATTGTATTCAACAAATCAAACAAAACAGTTTGTTTCTCAATGGACTTAGCAATATCAGGACCGTCGGTAGTTCTGTATCTTACTTCCGAGGAACTGACTTGTTCTAAATAACAAAACAAAAGTGTCTTCTTGATTACACTTGGGGAATGATTCTTCACCCCGGGTCCCCCTCTTCCAGGCGCAGACCCTCCTTTTCAATGTTAGCCTCCATCCGCTGGGTTCACAGTGGCTGGTTTTTTCAAAAGACCATTTTCAAAAACAATAGCATGATTCACTGTGAACCTCCCTTTCATGGGCTCACCTTTGTCAACACAAAATGTTCCTTGCGGTGTCAGGCTTTGCCCCTTCTTTTCGGCATCCCTCCTTCGGGTTCACTCTTGCCATGAACGTTGCCATGCATGACTTTCCATACCTGGTTCTCCCTCTCTCAGGCTGGGACCCCTTTCAAACGTCAGTCTCCCTCCTTTGGGTTCACTATAGCTTTGCATTCACAAATCTTAATGTCTTTTCAAACAATTGACTTTGGACATTCCTCCATCGGGTTCACTATTGTCAATACACTGTTCATTAGTTAATTTCACCAAGCGGGATACGTTTCTCTTCGCTTCACCTTTGTCTGTCGATCAAAGACTTTTGACTGTACAGAGGTTTATACAAGACATCCGTATGACCACTTTGACCCCTCTTCTCGCCTTTTCTAAGTCCATCTGGTTCCGGTAGTTTCAATGATCGGGTAATCACCCAGAGTTTCCTGATTCATCATCTGTGAGATGTTAGACTCCTCTGTTTCTGGTTTTCCTCTTTTTACATCAATAGTTATTTTAGCTTTTCACAGTTCAATTAGCCACTTGCTACTTTTCGTTCAACAAAGTTCAGTTTCTTATCGGTTCTCTTCTCGACTCACTGGCTGTGATGAACCACTTGGCTTTCTGCTCCTTCTAGTCAAGGTCGGTGCCACAGATACCTGCATCTCTCCCCGGCTTGGTTAACAGCGGAAGAGGGGCTTGTGTACCATAGATATCTGCTGCAACACACTGGCTATTGTTTGTGGTCTTATGATTCCTTCTGTGGAGGATTCACAGACCTTTGTCGGAAAGGGCAAGGTCTCATCTCTCCTTGTCACCCCCTCAGTATGTGCTGTTTTCTCCTCCTCATGAACGGCCGTGCTGAGCTAGCTCTCACATACTGCGGTCTGCCTTGCTCCTCCTGTGCTCTCCTGCACCACCTTGTATCCCTATGGGGAAGGGAAAGGGCTTTCAGGTGTGTGATTCTGGTCAATTGCCTGACCCTTGTATTGGGACATGGCAGGTAAACGGCTCTGGTGTTAGACCGTTGTCTTTCGTGGTGTGTGAAAATGTTCATGTTGGAAAGGGGAGGGGGCTTAAAGAGGTTGAGTGTCCTATGTAGTAGGATAAGAAAGAGGGGTTATTAGAAGGGGAATACCGCTTCTCATCCATCAGTGTTCCTATTCCACTCCCCAAGGACCCCCAATCCAAGTGATTCCCCCTCACTGGTCCACACCCAGGAACTGGTTCCAATAGTGATGGCCATGTCCTAGTCACCTGGATGACTGATGCCCGGGGTCTAGTTTCGGAAGACAACTTCAAGTTTCTCACAGCCCATTAGTAATCAGTTACATTATTGCCACCTTTCCCTTCATTGTCCCAGTAATCAATTACCCATGCCTCCCGTTTCCTCTTCCCAGTACCACATTCATAATCTGTTTAGTTTACCCCACCTCACTCTTACACGTCCAAGTACCCCATAAGTAATCAATACCATCACCCCTCTCTTTTCATCCAACATCTCTCTTTCCCCATCTCACGTTTCCTCATCTCAATACCCCAGTGGTAATCCATTGTATTACCACATCTCCCTGTTCCTCATCCCAGTACATTATTAGTAACCAACCCATTGCAAGAACCCAAAGTCCCTTTTACTCACACCAGACACCCTTTTCTAATCCATTGCATTACCTCACCCCTTAGTTCCTCATCCCAGTACACCATTAGTAATCCATTCTTTTATAGTGGACAAAAGAAAACATGAAATACTTGATAAACATCATTTTAACAGCATAAGAACACATTTTGTTAACACGGGATATGACCTCTGTTACTTTATCAGAAGAACAGATCGTAACATCACAGGTGTTGGGAAGTATAGCTTAACAAAACCTTTGTGATTTAGTGAAAACTCTGTACTTTACGGACAGTTAAGATGAATACATTAAGTGCAAGAAAACCTTCAGTTGAAGTTATGTTAAGGTGCCAATTTAATAGAACTGTAATTCGACAGGTGTTGGAAGCTAGGCCATCTTAACTATGAGACCCGAGTTGTGCAGCCATAAGCATACTGAAGAGATCATATGTTGCATCAGTGATGACATCACGTATCAAATCACTTATGGCATCATCGTTGACCTCATGGGCATCGTGCATCATGTGTGCAAGTAGGAGATGCAATATTAAAACAGTGTATTCCTGCATGTAAGGATGAATGCAAGTGCAAAGCTGAGTTTGCATTCAATAATACTTTGCATTTACAACCATGGTATTCTTAGACACCAGAGTTCCGCAGCATTGAATGAACATGTTACCAAAGGAGATGCTCTGGTACCTTTGCCACATTGTTCTTGAAACAGTTCCCAATGCAAAGTAGATATTTGGGTGGCATGATTATGACTTTGCACCAGCCCACGGCGATACAACATGCATGAGAAAGAACAGTTTTCCTAATCAACATATCTGTATATCACAAACCGCTTATTGTCAGTATAACAAATAAAAAGGTATGCTTTGAACACATTAAAAGCTTAACATTGTTTTCCAGGAAATGTAAGAACTGACAGTGGTTTTCTTTAATTTTCTCACATTTCCACCTACACAGTTCCAATATTCATTCAAAGCTCAGTGGGAAATCCGTGGCATATGTCTGTGTAGGTCTCCGTGGAGAGATGATAACTACCTGTATTTTACAGGTGCACTTTTTTCTGGTATTTGAAGAAAAACACAACACACTTCAATGACGGAAGGCTTCATTCGTGAACCTCTCACTGTAGATTCAGCCAGTCTGCATGCCTCTTAATTTGTTCTACAGCATCTATCTCTCCCACTCAACCAGAGCCATGTGCAGCGAAGCACCATAATGGCAGAGGGACGCTCCGAAGACCACGCGCATTATATTACAACATGCTAATACATGGGCCGCCATTGATGACTATCTTCTTAACCATTGTCTGTTTCAAATGCCTGAGCTCCAAGCAAGTTCATCACTTCATCATATATGAGCTATTCTAAGAGCCCAGTGACATGTGAGATAAGAGAAGGAGCTTGCTGAGTACTCATTAGTGACTCCAGGATTTGTATTACAACTAACAATCAACACTGTTGGCTGATTACTGTTTTTGCAAAATTGATAATACATTAAATAATAATCCATATGTATGAGTCCATCGTCTCTGTTTAAAAGCGGACTTGTTTCCAGAATGTCCACGTTTATATTTCTTCTGTATTCGCCATAATGATTTGGTTAAAGTGATAACTTCTGAATGTTGACTCAAAATGTTCAGTCCTTACAATTCCTTTTGTAGAGAAAAGTAGCGTGTATGTTTATTTTTGAGCTGGAGTGTGATGCAATATTGTGGATATAAAGTAGTGTTTCTTTTTTTTTTTTTTAAAGTTTCCTATAAAACAAACCTGCAGTTGATTTTTTAATGCAAAACAGTATTTTGGGAAAAGTAACAGAAGGGCAAATAGAATAACAATCTTTTCTATATTTCATGCATAATACTTGGACATTGCTTTTCATTTGTTTTATTTCTGGCCACACTTCCTACTTGCTGGAAACATCACCTTATTCACTGTGTCCATAGCATAGACCACTGGCCACTTTTAATTGCTTACATTCGAGACCAGAATTAAGCAATCCCATTGGGAGAAGATGGGAGACGGGTGAAGCCCGAGTCTAGCCTGACCAAGTAGAAGATTCCATGGTTCAAATGAGATAATACATCACTGTGGCGAAGTGGGTTCACAAGGGCAAGGAAACACAGATCATCACAACAAGCACATATTGACATCCTTAGTTAGAGACAGGCGGTGTAGAAATTGAAGCCAGTGCATGTAGCAGCTTTGAAAGGTATCCTGGAATCATCCAGTACATTAAGAGTAGACATCTGTCCTTGAGAACCTGTAGGCATACAAGGAACTGGCGATCGTAGAGAGAAGCCGGGGGTGCTGGTAAAATACATGAAGCCATAACCATGATCTACAAGGGGCACAGGGCTTACTTGTATAATAGCACATCTGGGGCCAGATTATCAAAATGTTGCTCTTATGCAAACAGAAGGAGCAAATGCACCGATCTTGCTGCTTAGGTAGTAGGAAATAGAGCGAACTGGTTTAGCCCGAGTACATATTATCTAAAAATGTGTTCACTAAGGCAAAATGAAGCAGTCTGATTAGGGTGCTGTTTGCTACATACCATTTATGAAATGCGAGAAGCCCATTTCTCTTTACGGTATGCACAACGCCTACTACAAAAAAGTCAAATTCAGTTTTGCCCTTGTGCAAAAGATTTTTGATAATTGCATTTGTGACAAAACCTGTTTATTCCATTAAATGTTAACTAATCAATTGCTCATTTTTAAGCGCAAGTGCAATTGTTAGTGTATTTCCCAGTAAGGAGCCACTACGATTAAGGGACCCAATACCAACGCAGCATATTTGATTGCATCGCTTCACAGGTTTACGTCTTCCCCCATGACACGCGAGGAAGGGCCTAGCAGCTCCACATTGCTGCGGAAACGTACAAGCTCAATCTATAACAAAAGGAAGCCAAAATGGTGCTTGTCAGTATATCTAACAGTAACAGGGAATCCTCTGTTTGGAATCCTACTGTAACCTAACCAGCTTCCCTATCTTCCAAAAGAAAACCACAAACAAAACAAAGATACTCCGGCAGGGATGGCTGCTGGCTAAGGCGAATGGAACATGGAATGCTTTGCTTTCTTTTTGGACCCATTTTAATGGATTACTAACACATTCATTCCAGCATAGTCGAATGTGTTTTGGTTAATATGTAATAAGTGATTGTGTATCATTCTGCTGAGGAGCACCTATAATTTTTTAACATCGCCATCAGAGTTGAAAGCCCAGTCCTGTACTCCACCAATGATGTTGTTAGTGTGTGCATGCAAGCTTATAAAAACTTAAGCACAGACCCATATGTCTCTATGAATTCAACGAAAGACATTTGCTAGTGTGACATGGTGGGTTTGGCAAAGACCTGGGGAGTGAGGTAGACACTTGGCTGAAGTTTTGAGAGCATGTTGCTATTCGTTTGCTTTCATCCACAATGGGGAAAAGGGAAAACAAATGCTTGAATCGATTCAGCACGGGGTATTGTACTACAGAAAGGATAGATCATGTGCCGGAATGTTTTATGAATTCTGATGGCAAGTACATTATATTTACTGCAGTAGTCCTCGATTGTTTCAACAATTACGCTTATATAACCTGTATAACCTGTTAGTATTCCTCTTTGTTGTACCTACATAACTTAGCACTTGCCCATTCTGAATGCTCCAATGTCTAGTAAGAATGTTCTTTTTCCTGTGAATGCTTGCCCTCCCTGCGTTGGAGCGCTTTGAAATGCTTTTTTGTAAGTGTATAGGTGCTATATATATATATATGTATATATATATATATATATATAAAACCAATAAATAAATAAATATGTCATGCATTATGTTGATGCAATTACACATTATCTCTGACGGAGCTGTTTGTTTTTCTCGTGACCACTTATGAAAGCAAGAATCCAACGTCAAACAACTCAGATGAAAAATTCAATTGACCCTTTCTGAATGTAGAGTATGATATGAAAGGCCAGACATAGAATATATATATTGTAAAAGAGGAGGCCTTTAAAGGTCAATGCTGCCAGACCTTTCCTTTACTGATGTCTCATTGCTTCTTGTGTCCCCATTGATGATTCAGTGTTTACTAGAGTGAAAACGTTATCAGATTGGTCCGATTGCAGGATGATCCTCCAACTTAAATTAAAGCCTTGGTATTGATTTGCGTGCAGCCCTTGGAGTTATGTTATTAGCCTAGCATTACTCGTTAGTGTTCCATTAGTAATATTCAGATTACTCCATCTCTGTAATTGGAGATAAAATGACACAGCAAAGTGGATAATTTGTTAAGATGGTTGTATTTTAAAGTTCATTTTATCCGTGCTAATGATCTTTCCATTCTCTCTGCTAATGTGTAGGAAGAAAATGACAAACTGCTTTGTCCAGATGAAGAAAGATCTATCTGTGCAATTACTATTAAATGTATTGGTTTGCGTAACGACTTCGTGGACAGTTGCTTGCAGCATGTAGGCAGTTGTCTAATATGCAGAACATGGGATGTGTCAGTACATTAGCACAAAAGGAGGTGACAATCCATAATGACGTGTCCTAAAGATGAGGGTGAAGGGAGCATTCCCAAACTAGGTAAAGTGTGAGCTGCCTGAGTGAGTCATCTAACCATTGATGGCATCTGCTGATACAGCACACGTGTGTAATTCCCTGCTGGGGATCTCCTACATGGTCTCTGAGAAGATGTGCAGTCTTGTTAAGTGGAATTTTATAAATAAATGTCCTCTCATAACCAGTGCATAATTTGTAAAACAAAATAGGTGCTAGAATCTAAACATTTTCTAGCAAACCTGTGACACTGCGGGTGGCCAGTTGCCCGCCACTGCTGCCACGACCCATAGCTGCTCCCCACAGTGTTACCATATTTTGGGTTACACTGCGTCTTGCCCCAGCTCATTGTGGTTGATGGATGCACTGACTGTCACTACTTAATTAAAGTGAGTCTGAGACAGTAAGTGCTGGGCCCAGAAATGTCAGGTCTGAGCCCTGGAAAAACCTCCCACAAATTACGCACTGCTCATAACATGAACCTTGAAAACATAGTATTTTCAGTTTTTCTGTTACTGCTCACAGAGTGACCATTTGCACCACACAGCAGGTTGGAGCACTGTATTAACATACCATACGATAACATGATGGGTGGGAAATGTCTGGTTGGGATTTCAGAAGTCCAGTACAGAATTCACGTGATGGAAGAATGAATGCTATAATACATGTATATATTCATGCACCTATGTCTCGTATGAACATATATGGCATATGGGATGCATACAGTGTCTTTTTCTACATGGTGAATGTTCACTGATTATATACCTCTCATCACCAAACAAACACTATGGTTATTCTTTACGTGAGCCGACATTGTCTTAGTAGAGTGATGGGAGATAACATTTGCTATTACTTGATTCTAAGAAAGAGAAGAAAGGTATTCGGTCTGTGTTACAAATTCCACACATAGGAAGAGGCAGTAGGTGAAATAGGGCGTATGGAGTGTATGCAACCAACCACAGTCAGAACGTCCTTATTCCAATAAAAATCAGATGGTGCCTCGAGAAAAAGTCTCATGGAGCATTGCCAGTATAAGTTGTCTGCCCAATGTGCCACATCAATAATAGTGGAGGGCTACACCTGGCCCTACCATTGGGAGCTAAAACTGTCAGTCAGGTCTTTGAAGTCCTCGAGAATAGTTCAGAAACAATGACTAATTATTACCCACAGCGAGGACAATATGCGATTCAAGGGCACATAAGGAGAGCTAAGAGTGCAAAAGAGGCCATAAATTGTGAAAATTGTGGGCAATAAGGGTATTCTCAAACCACTGGGAGTCTAGGTCAGGGGTCTGTAACCTTTGACTCGCCAGATATGTTGGACTACAACTCCCATGAGTACTAGCCAGCATAGTCAATAGTGAGACAAAGGTTGTAAACTTCTGGTTATGAACTAAGGTGAGCGGGAGAAAGGAAAAAGCATTCAGTAATAGCCACTAAGCAACAGGCTTCTGGTGGACTGGATGGAGCATTTCCTCTGCAATGTTAATGGAAAGGAGGAAGTGGAGGAGCTTGGAGGTGCAGCCATATACTGAGTGGCAGCAGCTCAACATTGCAGCGACAATGGAGGTCTGGAGCGGTGCGAAAATAGCAGCAGCAATAGCTGATGAATGGTGGAAGGGGAGACATGGTGCACCCAAGCATGGGGCATAGACTCCTGAGAGTTGTCAGGATCCATGGCTATGCTGGCAAATATTGCCCAGAAGCCCAGGATCAAGAATCACTCCCATGATTCAAACGTTTTACCCTGGGATCCTTATGTGCGGTAGTATGGGTTTGAGCCTGCTGCAATGAGGCAAATATAAGTGGCTGGCTGGGAGGTCACCAGCAGATGGGCACCTGGAATACACCATTTTGTCTATCAAGCTTCAAATCTGGCCCCATACCAAGAGAGTGGCACCAACATGACACCTTGAAAACCCCTTGCATCAAACATGGCAATAACCACATTGGCGACCGCAAACCCTTGTATACTTGACACTTGAACAACGATTCACTGAAATCCTATTCAAAAGAGAACTAAAATAACGTGCACCATAAACTATTTTGATTCACTAATTCCATGGATCCTATAGTATTTAATTTCCCTTTTATACTCTATGATTGGCTATTTCAGACATATATTTAACTTTAGAATTAAAGCATGGTATACTACATTTTATTTAAGTACTTGGGGTGGTTAGCAGCCAAGCCCTGCCCCTGGTTACAGTGTTGGCTTTGCAGAACTGAATAAACTCAACTAACGTGTGAAAGACAGTGTATGGCAAAGGATTGTCATTCTATTGAAACTAATCACTTGAGGGAATCCTCCATAGAAATTGGTATCGGATGTTATTACCCCCCTCGAGGGCACTTCGTTTTTCGACATCTCCGGACGAAGAGGTTGAGTAGACCTGCTGCTGTGATTTAAGCTTGAGGACGACTCTGACATGGTTTAATAATGCAGTCTGTAGTCAACTGATTGATTTAATGGGGACACTGCATTCCCATTGTTAGGTCTAGGATTAATTACGATGACAATGTAAGAAGGGGTGACTTTCTGGCTGTTTTCCCATCATCTCAGAAAGGTCTGACCAGAAAAAAAAAAGTTGCATAGACATTTACCTGTATAAATATGTGACCAACAATATGAAAAACCACATTTATCATCCTGGTACAGCCAGAGTCGGACTGGGACAAGAAATAGTCCCGGTCACCCAAAAAAAAGTGGCCCACCCCTCGCCTCACGACCTTTGACCTCTGATGACATCACCAGAAGTGATGTCATTTGACCCCACTCCAAAGTGACATCCTGGGAAGCCCCTGGACAAAACAGGAAGTGACATCAAATAGTATTGTCCCTAAGTCCACTAAATTACTGTGAACCCAAGCAGACGTCCAAGGCCAAATGATAATATGTTACTGTATAGCACTTACACTTAAGCTCTTTTTTATAGCACAAATATGCACACAATATCACCCAACTGTGTTGGTACTCATTTATCTACCTAAGAAGGATGAAAAGCTTTTTGAAAAGAAAAGAAAATTGAAAAAAAATATTATTTTTTCATTTTTTTCCCCCCAAACCGGCCCAGGCATGGCCAGAAACCAGCCCCAAATTCCAGGGACGAGTTCGGCCCGGCCACAGGCTGAAAAGCCGAGGGACCAATCCGATCCTGGGTACAGAGACTTAATGGATCACTGCAGAACCGGTACACTTACATTGACAATCCAGACATGAAGTCACCATGCAGGAATCATCCCTGGATCTTCACATCCAGTTCAGAGCCCCAAGACAACGCATTGAGGGCATGCACATTAGCTGAACAGCTTGCGCTTCAGCTCAAGGAACTGAAGTAAGACCGCTCCCGAGGATGATGATAGCCATATATCTTCCACTCTGATTCGGGACCATATGTGCGGTGTAGCTAACATCCTTGTGATTGGAGCATGCTTACCCAACGCCATCAGTATTATGTGGGTGTTAAAAATGCAAGACAAATAATATAGGAATAGAACAGGACATTTCGTAAACATTTGGAAAATAAAGTATTTCAGAGAAATATAATATGTTTTTAATATGTGAGAATTTCACAGCTTGGAATTTTTCCCTGAAATCAAATTGAAAGAACTTTGCCCGTCTCACTGTTAGCCTTGTTGTGCCAGCTTTGGCACGATGGGCTGGTTCGCATAACGTGCAACAGTGAATGTCAATGTTACTCTGGTGATGGGATATTTTGAACTGACGTTCGGAGCACCCAATGTGTCCAAACATATATATGTAAGCAATCAAGGGCTATGATTCACACCAGCTGAGCAAATTATCAGGCTAGCAAATATTTGAAGGAACAATTGCTTGAAGCTGGTCTTTGTATCTATCAGGCTAAGTCGATGGCACTTGGCCTGTATGGATCCTAGATATGGGGCTAGGAGAATGATGGTGCCCTAAAAGTAGCCAAAAATGCCTTCTTCAAAAGAATGCTGAGCTTACCCATTGCATCACCTACCTGTGCTGTATGCATAATGAGTTGGGACAAGACAAAGGGCCTCATTACGAGTATGGAGGTAGCCATGCCGCTTTTAGCCATACCGGGTACCAGGTCTGGGTCCTGCAAAAGGGGACTTAGCGGGCCATTCCGGCCTTGGTGGACCCAGTGAATCCCTTTCGCAGGACCCAGACCCCGTACATCCCCATTCCCATTTGAGCCCCCATAGGGCACAATGGGAATGGGGAGGATGCTAACAACGGGCCCGTTAATGACGGGCCCGTTGTTAGCACCCTGGTCTGCTAGCGGGTCCTGCTAAGGATGCCTGGTCTGACCAGGCGTTCCTGAGCGGGACCCACTGCAGACCTCGTAATAGGGTGGTCCGGAATGAACAGTGCCGGTCACTTACCGGTACCGTTCATTCCGTGGCCGCCAGGTTCCTAATGAGGCCCAATATCTTAGATCACACTAAACTAGCAAATCTTACGGATGTGATCAGGCAAAGCTACTCTTCTACAAGGAGCAGGCCCCTTATTGAACATATTGGAAACTCCAGGTATATTAATTAATATTCAAAATATAGAGGACAAAACCATGCTTCTTTGAGCACAAGCAAGTGCACATGATCAAGGTGTGTTAACTTGTACTAGAGGGTCATAGTGATGCTCTGCAACAGGACCTTCCACCACTACTCATAGTCATAGCAGCCAGCCTAGCCTTGAAAAGGACCTAGGAAAGGTCATAAAACGTTGGCTCGAGGGCAATTGGAACACACAATGAACATTCATTGGCATTCAAACCACACATTTAGGACTAAAACTCACAAACCCCAAAAGCCTCCTTTATTTTTCAAGATTTTAGAGCACATAAGATTGCCATTGTTGACTACTTACAAACCAATGACAACCAAAGTATAACCTACCGATGCACATGTGAAATGGGGCAAATACTAGTTCACATTTTTTGATTTGTGGTCTGTGGGGCAGCCCGCCTGTACCCAACATAGTGGCATATCATCGAATATTTCTATTCCCAAGCACGGCAAAACAGAGCTCAAGCTCAAATTCTCCAATAGATCACATTACATAAGCCTGACCTATTCTGGCGCTCTCTCTGTACAAATGCCTGTGCAATTCTACTAAGGGCTATTATGAAAGATCTATAAGGCATGTTGCATAGTTTTCAAACATGCTGAAAAACTCCAAACGTTGTGGGCTGGTGTTTAAATTGATGACTTTATTTCAGCAGATTGCATTAATCCATGAGTTATTTTATGACTCTTATGTGTAATGCATTTTAATGTTGCCAAGTTGTGATATACTAGTATGGCTAAGTCAAGTCATGTGCATGCTGATCATTTGTTTGTGATTGCCCGAGAAGGTTGGCAATTTGGTGGTAATTAAATTGCAGTCCATTTTTCTGGAAAAGTCACATTGCACTGGATGTTATCAAAAACACTTGGAAGCAAAGCGGGAGGTACACAGTGTTCCGATAGTAAGAACTATGGTACCCTGGTCATAAAACGTAGGCACTCCCTTCTGTTTTTCACAAGGCCGCCATGTATTCTATAAACACTACTCGTGATGGAACTTGAAGGTCAGATGCTAACTTTGGTTGATTAATTTACGAGGGTAGCCTACATTATCTTGATTCCCTCTGCGTTACTTTCGTTTTTGAGGGTTTTGAATGAAGTGATGCAATCTGCCTGATTCATGGAATACTTCAAACAGGGATTTCCGGGCAGAAAGGTGTGCAAATCTGCGTTTTTCCCACAAATAATTCTATGAATCAGGCTGAATGTATTTTGATGATATTTAATGGGTCTCCAGTTTGCTATAGTCAATTGACTTCCTCAATATATGCACCCAAAACGAGTCATCCCAGTGAACACATTTTCTTTATGGCTTTACTTTTCTTTCTGTTGAATTGTTTTAATGTTGCATTTTAATGTGTGTCCCCCCTCTGGGCGCAGGTCTGTTTGGTCTTTGGGAACCTGCTTAGCTCGCTACCTCTGATTGCATGACACTATGCCACATACTGTGTGTTCTGTCAATCTTGGAAGAGCCGAGAACGGAATTGGGATGCATGCACCCAGGTGGCTGGCGTACATGTGCGTACATAAATGTATTCTGTTAGCAATGAACAAAACAAAATGTTTTGCAAGACCGACTTTGCACCGAATGATAGCTTAACAATTACTTTGTGTATGGGGAAGCGTTGTTTAAATTGTTTGAAAATCCTGCTACTAATTTGCACTGTATTCCTGAAACATTATGTTCCTGCAAACTAACAATCATTTTCGACATGTGTCAGTAGACTATTAATTTCTTCATTTTTTAGAAACCAGTTTTTCTTTTTTGAACAATAAGTAGACTTTTTCAATTTGTATTGATTTATGTAATGGTTCTTTTAGTTTACTTGTTTTTTTTTTCTCAGTTCAAACTGTGGCTGCATTGAAGGAGAGAAATCTGCCTTCTTTCTCAATTTAAATCTACAGCAGTAACACGCTCCCAGGGAAGCCATCCAGCGCATGCCACGATTTCAGCGGCACACTTGTTGAATTGACACATATGCAAGATGGCGTCAATGCTGGTGATTCAGACTTAAGCCAACAAGTAGATCTCCTGCTGTGAAACTATTAGTCTTAGGTAATGCAAATCTCAGTGGGAGACCAGAAACTGCTCTCGGACCAATACATTTATGAAGCTTTTAAAGTTTGCAATTTCAGTGTGTAATTGACGTCGTCCATTTTGTAAGTCTTAACCTTTTAGGCACAAACCATTTAAACTTAAACTGAACAAAGTAATCTCCCTGTTATTTAGAGAGGAGGCACCGATTTGCCATTGTAAAAGTAATCAAAAACAAGCGTTGCTTAGGAATGCCGATAAAACCTGTATGAAGAGCACTGGTCGAAGTGGGTGGGAGCTAAGTGGTGCTCCTCTACTTTATTTTATAAAGTTTTACTGTTCCTATTCTTTTATTTTAATGGTTTAGTTTAAAAATAATTGTACAAAGAAGTTGAAACTTGCACTTCACTGCACTGAACATTCTCTTAACTGGCAGGTGTGTTTGGGGTTTTGGATTACACATGAACAGGGGAGTGGCAATGGGGTATGTATGGAGTGGGGGCAGGCCAGCATGGAACATAGTTCCACTACTTCTTTTCGTACACTTCGAACACTGATAAAGAGAGGAAACAGTGACCCTTCTTTCAAAATACATAAAGATCTCCAGCATGGGGTTGTAACACAAGCCAAATCTCCTTTTGTTTTGTTTTGCTTTGCTAGCCAATATAATATGCACAGCGTGTAGTATTTACCTTCTAAAAAGAAAAGGAGACACGGGCAACTGAATAGGAATCAAAGATGTAGGAAAACAGGATATGAAAAACAGACCAGATAGCAAATGACATATAAGAAACCTATTCAATGAAGCTGTGTTACCGTATACCGCTGCATAACCGCACCGCCCAACTATGAAAATTGGAGGATTCACCTCCAGCTATGAGCTGGAAGTAAATCTGCTAACTTTCGGCAGAATTATCGTGGCAGAATTACCGGCACAGTAATTCTTCCAAAAATGCCCCATTAAGCTCTATAGACTGAAAATAAATAGGGACTATTATACCGCAGGACCAAGTGGTGGTGCAAGTTATATAGTTTGGTGGTATCTGAGTGGATTTACTGCACAGATACCACCAAACTCATAATGTGGCTCTATGTGTTGTTAAGTCCCTCTAATAACCCGCCCATTGCATACCATAACATTTCTTTGGAGTATGTGCCTTGGTCAAACCTCTGACTAGTCCTCTCCTTGGGTTAGTAGCCCATTAATGACTCCTACATTTCTTTGGATATTAGTGGCACATTTTATCGCTTTCCCTTATTTGGGGAATCTGCATTCATTTATCTTCCTATTCCCTGGGAGAAGCCTCAGCTTTCTCTTCCCGTATATTTTCTCTGGCTGGACCGCAAACTCCACTTTCTGCATCTTTCCTTTGGCTACATCTATGAACTTGCCAGTCTCTATGGTTAATTTTGCCACATTTATTTGGGCCCGGGCATATCTCTTTTCTCTCCTCACGCTATTTGGCCAGAGCTTTGACATTTTCTTTCTCTCCACTTTCTCCTCAGCCAGTCTCTATGGTTAGATTTGCTGTCGTTTTACAGATTACAGCCCTTGTCTTTCACCTCTGTGGATACAGGCCCTGCTTACTTTCTTCCTCTTTGCGTTTGCACAGGCCACAGTCAATGTCATTTTTGTGTATTTTTGTGTCTGTGAATGAGATGCCCCACTCATCTTCCCCTAAGCCTTTCCTTGGGCCGCAACCTCTGACTGCTCACAAGCTACCACCTCTGTCTTGCCTCTCTCTGAATAAGGTATCCTACTCATCTTCATTGCCTCCCAAAATGAGCGTCTTTGCACATAATATTTTCAGGTTTGCCACTTTCTCTCCACATTTCTCCTCTCACCAGATTTTCTTTCCCTCTACCTCCTTCACCTCTGTCTGTAGGATTTTAATTTATTTCAACCTTCTTCCACCATACATGTTTTCCCTTTCATGCCACCTCCTTCTAATTTTAGGGGTTGTACAGTCCGCCACCTGCTCGGCACTAAACAAAGACTTCACGAATCAGAAGTGCCTAACCAGGAAGTGATCCTCTGAACATTGGCCAAACACTTTCCCATATATCGCCACACAATTTAAACCTAGCCTTGATAAAGACTGGCTAATGGTCGTAACTCGTGTCAGCACTCATGGTGAACAATAAAACAAAATGGTATCAAGAAAAACATAATGTGTGGACTATATCTACTGCACATTCCAGTGAATAAAGGGAATGCATATCAAGTCTATACAAGCGCCACACTAGTAGAAACAAAACAAAAACAAACTTGTATTTATAAACACGTTTGTCTGAATAGCTTCTTCCTGTGTGTCTGGAAATGTTAGATGTTCTGTCTATTCATACCCAGTGACAGATATGCCTTTTACCCTGTGCCTGCGACAGAAGTCTTTAAATAGTGTTTTTTTGCAGTTTTAATGCTATATTGATGTAATGCTGCTTCTGTCTTGGCTGTTCAGGTCCAATAATGGCCCAAATTTCTTATCTGCCAGCTGTATGAGGGAGGGAGTGTCTATCTCTGGTGCACACATAGTTACTTGTGCTCATTGTGACTACATCACAGAAGGCGCAAAAAGCATTAGCTCGGGCAACAGACTAGAAAGGGACAGCTGACCATATTGCAATAAGTATATTGCTTACCAAGCTGCTTATGTTTCTTAAAAAGATAAAATTATGCATGTGCTTCAAATGTTTAAGGCACAATACATCGACAGCAAGTATACACAAAAGTGGGTGAAGCCACTGTCAACAGTTCCAAAAGCTGCAGCAAAGAAACACTCCAGGGCATTAGACCATGCCGGTGTGTTAATGTTTGTTAAATGCATGTTGAACTCATTTGTTAACTGAGCTGTACAATATGTAATGAACAAATAACAAAACTTAAAATGAACAGCCTGCATGGTCTCTTCTTTCTTACAAGTAATATTGTGCCTTCACGTTCACCATCCCACCTCATCCTTAATTGCATCTCAGCCGATTTTACATATTCCAACTCTTATAACACCTGAGGCACAAGAGTGGTCTTTCATGCAATTCTTGCTGCTAAAATAGACACCTCAGTCCTTTTGAAGAGGTCTTTGAATGTAAACAACCCGCAACAATGTGTCCTCTTGAACCATCTTCATTGGCATAAGAATACAAATCTAATCATCTTTATCATGATAACGATGATAATTATTATAATAATGCTGTTATCCATAATCATGATGAACTTAAAGGTAATTTTTTCTAACATGAATTGCAGCGTACGCCCCCGCTTCTACATGCTGTTTTAAGAAGTGTGATATTATTTAATGAGAATACATTTATTCAGAAGGATGAAGTGATCCATGTTATAATTCAAACCTGTAACTACAGGCTGCACACAAGAGAGCATTTTACTCTCAATTATCCCAGTGCCATAACCAGTAGCTTTTAGGATGTCTGCAAATGTTTCCAATTTCATCCATATTTATTGTGGCTGCAAGTTTACATTTGAATTGTAATGTCCAAATAGCGGACATTGAGCATCATGGCACTTGTTGGTCCTGAATAACCCTAGGATCCCATTTATCATAACTGTAGAAGTTCATATTTCTTCAACCAATACATGTGCTGTGTCAGTGGCTTTTCCAAGTTATAAAGACTGCACAAGCCATGTGCCTTAATCTATCATAATTGAGAACATTTTCAGCTTTAGGATTTAAAGATTTTTATTTTTGTGGTCTGCTATAAATCTTTAGAAAAGTGAGATTTCAGTTCCAGAATTATTATTTCCAGAACATCATGCATTCACTTATTTGCTTATTTGAACTCTCGTTTACATGGCAATGCTATCACACCATTAAAACATCAGGTGACAGTCCCCTTTTTATTGCAGTCTAGTCTCATATGTTTGCATCAGTACATTTATCCCACTTTTTCTGCTTTCAATTTGACTTTGCACCATTCTAGTATTGCTGAGAATGGGGTGAAGCTGCACGAGCAAGATGGTCATTGCACATATCAAGCTTGCCCATTACTGGCTGTACAAAAAGTGTGTCAGATTCCATGTCTAGATCCCTTACTTGCAGTGTGTTGGCAACCTTATTCGTGCATAGAGTATTAGTGATGCTTGGGACCAAGTTTATATGGTGAGGGACGTATCCCCCTTTAAATTTAGGTAAGATCTTTCTAAGGGAGATTTGAGCAATGCCAACATTGTACTGGCATTTTCAGAATAACCCAGTGATTATTCTAAAAACCCTCTTTACTCATATTAAGGATATACTTGCTTACTTCATATCCATTTTCTGAACAGCTTGGGCCAGTGTTAGTGTCCTAAGAAGACCGTAATCAGACAGGGATTTTCTGCCCATGAATGTTCAACATGCTATAAAAAGCACTGATTGTCTATATGACGGTGGGGCTGAACTCAAGCAGACATTAACGATGTAGGCCAAGAGACCTCAGTGCTTTCACCCCATGGAATATTAGGGTTATCCTTAAGACTGTGGGCCTCATTACGAGGAAGGAGGTAGCCATGCCGCTTTTTGCGGCATGGCTACCCCCATTCCGGGTAACGGGACCAGGTTCCCTGAATGGGGAAATACCGGGTCATTCCGACCTTGGAGGGCCCGGTATTTCCCCATTCAAGGAAACCAGACCCGGTCCATCCCCATTCCCATTTCAGCCCCCATAGGGCTCAATGGGAACGGGGAGCATGCTAACAACGGGCCTGTTGTTAGCATGCTGGGTCGCTTGCAGGACTCTTTAAGGACATCTGGTAAAACCAGGCATCCTTAGCGGGTCCCGCGAGCAGACCTCGTAATGAGGCGGTAGGGGGTTAATGGGTCTGGCAGCTCTACTGGCCCCGTTAACCCCCTACCACCTTCCTCAAAATGAGGCCCTGTATTAATTACACAATTATAAGGATATAGTCCAGCTTTGTGCTTGCTTATGGTGTGGCATGGGCTCCTTAGGATGAGTGAAGAGCACTGACCATTCTTTGACGATTTGACAATATGACCACATTTTATATTGTGTATCAATGACACAATGTGGGGCACAGCAACAGCTACATAAACCGTTATTCCAAGGTGTTTACTTTGTCATGTACAGAGTTTCAGGTACAAATAGGGTGGGATTCATAGTGTTCAAATATCTTCTAACAGAATGCAGCCCGTCTGTATGGTGGTCTGGCCCATATTTAAAAATAATATTTGAAGAAAAAAAAGCACAGAGACAAGGATTCTCAACTACATTCAGGGTTTAGATACTTTTACCAGGCTTCATTCCATTCTTTGTGAAAATAATAGATCTGAAGCTGGGAGTCCTAGAGCGAGTCAGAGAGAAATGTGGTTGCCGTAGGAGGCCATCAAAGTCTGATGGTCAATGGTGGGTATCCTGTCAGAAGAGTTATCTGAGGGAATATCATTGTTGCTCAGAGTGGGTCTGATGCATTAAACATTGTTTGCAGCATGATTTGTCACATAACTCCCTTACTGTTCTCTCCCTTAAACCAACCTTGAACCTCAGCCAATTCCATTGCAGGGACAATCTTCGCATAGTTTGTTCCATAATTTCATTTACAATTGACAATCACTGACATTCTACATAGCTTTGCACATTCTATGGTGCATAGAATGAAAGAAAAAAACACAGGGACATGTCTAACACCAACAATGCTCCCAGAGGAGATGGGTTTGCCAAGCATTTGAAACCACATTGGTCACCTTCCTCCAAGAGATAGCATCTGGTATAAAATGTGATCGCAATTTAAAAAAAAAAAATGTTAAAATGGTTGGTCTTCTAAAAGCTTAAAACTAAAACAAATGTATTACATGATGTATAAAACCTACTTCGCTTGTAAGTCACTAAAAGGGTGGTTAAGAGAGTTCGCAATATATCCAGAGACACTCTACTGGAACAACGTGTGAAGGAGAGGAATAGTGATCTGATTACTGCTGTTTTTAGCTGGTCACCTCTCTTCAAGAAACATAAGAGTGAAATACTAAGGCTGTAGCCGATCTTGAACACAGGTAAGAGTACCTAAATAAACCTTGTTTTGCAATTAAGCACAGAACAACTATTAGGGATCGCTTGGATTTGGAACCTATGCCTTCAGTGTCTCAAAGAGAGCTTTGGAGTGATGTGGGCAATCACTGGTCATGCCCCATGTGGTTCATGTGCAGCATGCCATCAGACAAGATGATTCCAGAGCATTGAGTTTGGTTGGAACACTCCATGGCTCCTAAAATGTTCCACCAACTGTGACACGTCAGGAGTGGTACACTTAATCACATGTCCATGCAATCTACACTACGTTGGAATGACAGAGGCCCATCCAAAAGAGCATTTTGGAACACAAATCCTGTATTAGGGACACGGAATTTGACGTCCCCACTGGTGATACACTTCACCCAATACAATTAAGAAATAGATTTGTTTTCTCATGGACGATTCTTGAAAAACCACATTTCCCAAGGAAAGGTGATGATTACTAAGCCCTGTTATTATGGTGTGAACAGATGTGTATCTTCAGATTAAAGCCTCATACACATGTCCTCAATGAGGAGATTCAGTGGCATGACTGAGCAGTCATGCCACAATTAAATAATCTCCCCACAAGAGCAATTTCACCACATGAAACGTTTCGCTTCCGGGACTACAGAATTCCCAATTTAAGCATTTATTGTGGTTACCGCATACTGACAGTCACTATTGCCCAACTAAATGTGAGCAGTTATGCGTATAATTGTACATGGCTGCTTTACCAACTTCCATTTGTATTGCGGGACATGGATATCATATCTGCTTCAACATCATGGCTGTTGTGGCCAAGGACTGAGCCTCTCTCGCAGGAGCACATGTGATGACGATCATTTGGAGCATGCCACAGTTCAGCCCACTTGCATCAAGGCAAAAGTTGATGAAGGAGCAGGGCATTATGAAGAACAATAATCAGGTATGTGTGTGGAGCCAGCTTGGCCTGATCCCTGAATGTGGATCTGCTTGCAGCAATTACAGCAGCCTCGCATGCAGTTTGGGCACTTGACCAACTGCTAGGAATAGAAAAAGAACATCCATATAAAGATGTGGTACTGTAAAGACTGGGGGGGGGTATCTGTACTCCTGCTGTCTATATGGCAGAGTAGAAGCACAGGGCACCTCATTCAAGATTCTCTATTGTTGGTAGCAATGGACGACAAATCACGGCTTAGTTCTCAGGAGGTGATGCAGGCTGGTCCTTAAGTACAATGTAGTCCGCAACCCCCCACAAAGGAATGTCCACAGGCTATGTTAATGATAACAAAGTTCTTTATATAAATAAGGTTCAAGTTATATACACACACAATAACACACTTTGTGCTCAGGCAATACTAAAATGATCAATATGTACAATATCTATGGGGTACCACAATTAACTCTTGACTCCATTAAAATGCACCAACTGCTGAAAGTTGCAATGACATACAGTCTAATAGCAATGTGAACCAACATCAGACGTAGGAGGGAAACACATGGTTAAACAATTGGCAGGATACTTTGTCCTGCTACCCAGGCACAGTTCTGTGTGATGAACGCCCACCTGGGCAACCTCTAAATAAAGTATTGACAAGCCCAGTCCATATATTGTTTAGCAGAGTCTGATTTCCTTCTACAAATGTTCTACTACCCCAATGTACCTGGTTTAGCAGAGTCCGATGACAGGTCATCTACAGATCCTTCTTGAGTGAACTGCCTGTAAGGCAGGAGCCATGGATCATCGAGATTCCTAGAAGAAAGGGGTGAACAATGTTGTCAAGGCAGCAGCTTCGGTCTTGCGGTGCTCCTCGGCGATTGGTCGTCGACGTCCTGCAAAGATAATGCATGCAGTGCACCTTGATCAACAATATTTGTTGCCACAAAGCAGATCAATGAAGAACGTAGGCCCAGCAAGGGCATCAGGTCATCACTGATTGGCGTCGGCAATCGGGACTCGACCACGGCTGGCTTTTGGATCTTCATCCGCATCTTTGAGGACTTCGGGTGGTGGGAAAACCACTGGTGGATTCTCCTCGATTCAGCAGTGACCTTGACTATCTCCGGCAGGACAAAGCAGTCAATGGTGATCAGCAAGGGAGTCCTTGATTCAAACGTCTTAGGCAATGGAGCGTTGTGGCTCCGGTCAACGAGGTTACAGCGGTCCTCCGAACCTCAGTCGATGACGATGGACTTAATGTGCTTCGCTTCAGATTCCTCGGCAATCCTCGTCTCCAGTCGGCAGCCTTTCAATAACCAACTTCTAAGGAGCCTAGGTGAAGTTTAGTTGGTGTCTGATGTTCCCTTGTAGCTCGGGAAGAGGTCTCCTAGCCAGGTCCTCTCTTGAATCAGTCCTTGGAGACACAACAGTTTTTGGATTGTGTCGAAGGAAAGCAGAAGCAGAGCCGCGTACTTCCAGCTGGGCTTCAAGGTAAGCATCAAGTTTCTACTTCAGCCTCTGAACAATAGCAGTAAGTGAGAGGTCCCCAGAAATACTTTTCTGTCTCTCATTCACACTGCTGAGCCAGGCTCAGGCAGCCAATCATTCAGAAGGGCATTCAGCAGGCAGGCAGCCAATCGGGCTCACAGTACATCCAGGCCATTCTTCTCCATCCAGACACTCACAACAAGGAATGTGGATTGGGACAAGCACCCAGCAATTCAACACTCCACACTGCATTCATACCAGTTTCGGGCAGGGCTGTCTCATTCATTGTGTCACACACTAGAAACCAGACACTGATAACATGAAATGTATATTGGTCACACACTCCATTCACCCAGCTCCAACCCCAAGGGCGTACCCACAACATACAGTCACTGGGAAGGCTCCAGCCAGTCTGGCCTGTACTTCCCCACAATACCTTGAATGGAACTTCCACCCAACAACCAGTCAGGGCAAGGGACAGAGTCAGAGATTCCCAGGACCTTGGGAAAACAAGTTAACAGGTGATAGAAAGCAAGAGGCCACAGGGGCCATCCTGTCTCCTATCAGGAATCAACTGATTCCAATGGCAGGGCCTGGGTATCCCAAAATGGAGGATATTCAGAGCACCTGCCAAATTCAGTATGGAGCTGCCACCAGCCCATCCCCTCCTCTGTGGGCCACACACAGGTGCCCAAAAGCAGACACTAGGAGTACAGGGTCATACCCCCACCCATGGGTGCCATAAGGGTATTATCCCAAGGATCTATTCACCTCGACCACAAAGAGGAAGAGCTGCACTGCCAGGGGCCCCTGTCCCTCCAATGCATTTCCAGCATCACAGACACAGAGATACCCTGCACTCCGCCCCAACTAAGGGGAACTTGTGGAGCCATTCCATGTATTAAGAACTCAGATGAGAGGGCTGTGAGGGAGTGGGTTCACTTTGTCGCTTTTGTAATGGCAGGCAGTGCCTGGTCCATACCACATGCCTGATGACATTATGTTGTTGGCTTTGTGTTCTGGCAGATCTCTGATGATTTGTCCCCGGGTTACAGTGTAACACTTGTGTTGACATTGAATACTGAATGACTCATTATAACTGGAGATCAGGCATATGATGTTGCCAGTGACATTAAAAGGTAGGACTGTTTTGGAGGTGTCTTGTTTGTGACTCTGTCTTAGGTTTTGTGTAAATCCCATCAATAATCCATTGAAATAGTCACTAGACCTCTAAATGGTGATATGTTTTTAATTCCCTCTTTGCCTTCCATATATACTAATAGGTTATTGACAGATGTGATCAACTAATAACTCGTTGATGAAATGATCCTGAACATGATGATCGAATATTTGCCCAGGTCCTGAAGAAGGTGACATAAGAATCATTTGGTCACTGAAACTGGTCAACCAACGCTGGTCATATCCTATGAATAATTTGAGATATATTGAGAAAGTCACGATTGTTTTATGTTCCATTCCTCCAGTTTTTGGCTTTCTTGCGGGAGACTTTTATTGTTGATAGAAACCAGATTTTCTGCTGCATACTCAGGTATGGGTTCAATAAAATGACTAAAATCCCTACCTGACTGCACTGGAATAATCTTTTATTCTACCCGGTGTAGTGTCTTTGACCCTCTGGTCTTGGGAAAATGTAATGTAGCATTTAGTTTCTGGGGGCATAGTTTCTCTAGCTATCCCTATTGGATAGCCAGCGCACCATCAGTAACTAGAGATCACAGATATAAAGGATAAGTTACTTCACTTGAGCGATAGAAAAAGCTTAGAAATAGGTATTGGTAAAGAAATTTACATGGAGTCCCACCCTTGTGTGATACAATAATGTTCCTCCTTGGTCAGAGTTGTGGTGGATTACATTATTAGCTCCTGCTATGTGTGCTTCATTGTTATACTATCCCCATATGAACACACTAAAAAGGAATATCAAATCAAGTCCCCCGTGTCCTATGGAAACTCCCTTTAAACCCTACACATTATAGTATATTGTGTATTTATTGTTTCTGTTAGGAGAAAATCATACCTTACAAGCAAAGGTGTAATCGGTGAGCTTAGTCATATATCATCCCATGGTTCACTCTATATAGATTAGAAATATTATTATATGCATGTGAAGCATTTTATTTTAGTGTACACTGTACAAAATCATGTCTAGGTAATCACAATTTTGACAGAAAAGGAAAAAAAATGCATGCCCTTATGACTTACCCAACATCACAGATTGGTCAAACTGGGAAGTGGGATTTGAGCTCAAGTTTTCATTTTGCATGGGTGCTGTTTTTAAGTTTCATAGTCTACATGTTGCCATTGTATGTGCATTGTTTCACTAACACAACATGTTCCTAAATAGTAGTCTGTTAACTAATACTATGTATGTGTGGCCATATTTGCCATTGGTGTAGAAAAGACATCTATCTTTCCATCTTCACACAGCTGGAAGTGATATCATATGAAAAGTGCAACATGCCCCAAACTCATCCAGGTCAGTCTATGTAGTGTAGGAGTGGAGTAGGATGTTTGCAGGGTAATTCATTATCCTATTTTTAACCTATTAGTTGCAAACATCTGACTGCTCTTGAGGAATGGGTATGGAAACAGAGGACTACCCATCTAAGCAAGCTGTTTAACAACAATACCAGCAACCACGATCTCAAGTTGCATGCTGGATGGGTTGAGGTGTTCAAATCCTTGCCTTCTAGTGCATGATATTATATATTTTTCGTAAGGAGAATTTGCATGAAAAAACGGCCGACATCTAATAGCTGACCCCTCTCCCCCAATGCAGCAATCTCCTCTGCCACAATATGGGACAAGAAACAGGCGTTTAATCTGATGTTTTAAAATAAAATATGATAAATTAAAGGAGTGAACTAAATTTCACTGATATAGAAGTCACCCACAATATATTGCATAAATGCAGGTAGCTTGCATACAAAAAAGAAACACAACCAGTCTGCTATTGTCTCATTAATGTTTGTATTCCAATTCACACAAACATCTATACAAAAACACAAAAAAGAAGAATGAATGTCTCTTCTAGATAAGATAATATTCTCTGCAATATAGGTACAGGCGAGATTACCTTGGCCACTAACACATCCTGTCAGTCAGGCTTCATTCATCAGGAAATGAAATTAGCTACGCTGATACCACTTCTTAAGAAGCTCTCTTTAGACCCCTCACTTCCGTCCAACTTTCACCCAATCTCACTTTTACCCTTTTCTATTAAACTTCCGGAGGCTTCATATCTACAGTTCTGTCATCCTCTGTGGAGGCCTCTGATATCTTTGACCCCGTTCAGTCGGGATTCTGGCCTGTCCGGGGCACAGAGAGTGTTCTGGTGTTAGTTCTGGACAATATTGCTAGGCTGGTTAATGCTCGGGGTGGGGGCCCTGATTTTACTTGATCTGTCAATGGCTTTTCATACCATGGACCACCCCACTCTGCTGACCCCGCCTAGCACAGGGCGGTATGTCTGGCCAAGTGTTGGGCTGGTTTACCTCGTTTCTGGAGGAAAGAGGTTAAATTCTCTCACTTCCGCCTTTCCTCTCATGTCCATGTCCCCTTTCTTGTGGGGTACATCAGGTCTCTGCCTTGTTTCCCATTTTTTTAATATCTATATTCGGCCACTTGTGCATCTCATCCGCTCCTTCGGCATCAGGTGCTACTCAGATGCCGATGACACACAGATCCTGATCCAGTTAGAACTTGAGCAGGCTGAGATGGTGCTGTGAAACACAACTGGCTGAAGGAGACATGGCAGAGGTTATGGTGGTGGGTGCTCCCCCTGATCCTTCGCTTTGGGTGTCCTCTTTTTGGCATTTGTTTGTTGGGCCCGCTTCCTGTTCCTGTTACCACGGTTAAGTATGTGGGAGTCGTTGTGTCATCTACTCTTTCTATGGGCCCTAGGGCTTCCGCCATGTGTAAAGCTCATCACTTTCACTTGAAGATTTTGCGAACGGTGCTCCCCTTGATACTTCAAAAACGTAGGCCGCTGGTGATGGCCGCTTTAGTTCTGAGTAGCCTTGATTATTGTAATGCACTTTATTTGGCCCAGTCAAAGGGGTTTGTCCAGAGGCTGCAGCACTTGCAAAATCTGGCCGCTTGAGCAGCCACAGGATCCCCTTATGGGGCACATATCACTGCAGTTTTGCGTGCCTTACACTGGCTACCTGTGGCCCAGTACATCAAGTTGAAGGCACTATGTTTGCTCCATCGCGCCCTTCATGACCTTGATGCCAAATGCATATGGGTCAAATTTGTCCGCTATGCCCCTACACGAGCGTTACAGTCCATGTCCGCCGTACTGCTCTCTGTGCTGTCCTTTCATTGCACGCGTATTGGTGGCCGGGCCTTCTCGGTTGCAGCAGCGCAACTGTGGAATAATTTACTGTTGCCACTAAACAATGTGTCTAATCATCTTCAGTTCAGGAAGTCATTGAAGGCCTACTTGTTCTAGAATGGTTTGGCCAGTTTGCCTCTCTGCCTTTCCAGCGCCAGATACCTGTTGGTGACCATGGTCTTTACAAGCTCTCCTAACAAAACATAACATAACATATCATAACACACACATTGACATTGTTTGATTAAAAAATGTAAAAGAGCACTTCAAATAAAGTTTGAAACTACATTAATCGTTTCGTTTTCCTGAAACCATTGACACGTATTGGCATTCGAGTAAAATATGTACTCTAACATGTGGCTCTAGGATGCTTGGACTAACTCCAATCTGAAATGTTTGCACTATCCCTGTGAAAAAAATATATTGGTTCCTACATTGTCACAAAAATGCTGGACCCATTCTTTGTGGTGTCAAATTGGCTGCAATATTCCTTAGATCAGGCTTAGATCAGGAATTCTGTTTATTTAAATGTTAACACTATATCACCTACCTCGCTATTATAAAAGTATGAAGTGCATCCTTGCGAACATCCCAGCGCAATGTGTTCATTAAGGAACCAAGTTACTTTTACTTTCTTAACTATGGCAAATACCAATCAGAGGAATTTCATTCCACGTTATAATTTGGGATGTCTAAGACCTGCAGAGATCCCAAATTGTTTTACAAAATGAGAAATGCCTTAATATGTGAAACATCCCTGGGCTTCACTTTTAATTATCAATCATCAGCCCGTACACTTTGTTCTCAATTTCCTCTTTAAGTGAAATATCTTGTAGACGGTTCCTTCAAAATACTTTAAAATACCAATTGGGATTTAATTAATTGTTGGGACATGAGGCCAAATACACTGGGGTCATTCTGCCCACTTTTGGTTTCTCTTTCAAAAGTCCAGAATACGAATAGGACAGGCGAGGATATCAACTGACTTCAGGCAGCACAACCAGATGAGCTCTTCCGTTCAGTCCCTCCACCTGCTTCCAAATCTCTCTCGGGTAATCTGGTTCTGTCTTTGGACAGGCCTCTGCATTCAGTCCCATCTTGAAAATGCCTTGTTAAGGAGATTTCCCATCAGATGCTTCCAGTTGGAGTCATAAACAGTGTTAACCCTGTTGCATGGGTTTTCTTATTTCCTCTTTCCCAAAGAAATTTTTCTTCTGATCTCTTTGAGTTTAAATCTAGCCTGATGCTTCTAGTGAGGTGTTTTCTGGGATTGTTTTATAAGAGTTAAAGACTTAGGCTCTTTCCAAAGGGGTCATGGATATATACCAAACCAGTTTTAAGAAGTCTGTGGGAACTGGTCTGAACTGCTTTATTCTGAATCTTTTGTCCCATCATGTGAGATTATTGAAATATGCAATATACTCTGGGCCTGATTCACAAATCGTATTCCTTTGGGATTGCACCATTATAAAATGGTTGCATGAATCAGGCCCACCTGTGCTTGCAGATTTAAAATTGGAAATTGACCAAGTAAATTGGGGAAATCTTTGGTTAAAATTAAAACATGATGGCTGCCCTAGTAATATGCTTAATATCTGAGTCGCTATGCATACAGAAAGTAAGGTAAAAGTGTGGCTTGATCAGGAAGGTCATTGCTTCTACTATATCCAAACCAACTGCGGCTTTCGTCAAGGCTATTTGTTGGCACCCTTTTTATTTAATTTTTACATAGAGGACCTAAACAATTCACTGTCCACTGCTAACATGCGCCCGCCCTGCCCCGATTGGGCTCAGTATTAATTCAACATGTGGCCTATGCCAATGATTAAATATTATTTGATCAGACACCTATTGGTCTTTAGCGATCATTAAATGCCTCAGTAGTCTATTTGAAAGATCTCGTGGCTCAAAGGCAAAAAATAATGATATTGAAACCAGCTACATGGATACAGCTGCTGTGAGCCAAAAAACTGAAGTTGTGGGGCAGTTTTAATATTTGGGTGTGAATTTATATTCCATGTCTGCTATTGAGCCCACTTTAAAATTGTTGCATCCTGTGATAATTGCTTATGCAGTCCAAATGAAAGTAGCAGACTGAAGGTATGGTTGCTTCTCTATTCTCCCTCAAATTGGACTGCATAAATCTGTTAAGTTTAAATTGGGAAACATAGAGACCTTATTATGGAGGTGATGCTTAGCCCTCCTCAATGACCCCCGCCCCCCCTAAGAGTTTAAGGATTGGAGACCCAGCTCCTGTCTAATAACATTCAGTCTTGGACTGGAAAAGGATGCAAATACTTTCGCTTCCATCAAATTTTTCATTTATTGATCTCCTTGACATGTATGTAAATAAATCTTGTCAAGTGCTTAATCATTGGGTGGAGTATTGCTTGAACTATCTTCCTGCTTATGTTCCGAGCATAGAAGAGAAGGTATTACATTTGTGGAAAGTCAAATTGAACTTAGGTGCACAGGACTGAATTCATAATAGGTAACACCTTATGAAATGTTTTTTGTTTAATCATTTGTGGACTGAAGTTAAACCTTTTAATGAGATCTCCTATTTACTCAGCTATCTATCTAGAGTGCTTAGAAATGAGTCTAGTTTTATAAAACTGAATCTATTGCCAACACATGAGATAATAGTTGCTAGAAACAACATCACTAGAGCGGAGGGACGCTGTCGATTTTGTAATACTGATATTGAAAGTCTAAAGCACTTTCTTATACAATGTTGCATGTTGTCTTCTAAGCGTCATCAAATGTTACAAAAGTTTTTCATAATGAGGCAATTTTGATGACAGAAGAATTTTGGGATAGAATTTTAATAGCATGGAAGATCTCTTTATCAATTGCTGCATTAGATTTGTTTACTCAGGTTTGTACAACTGATTTGTAGAATGTATTTGTTTTATAAGGTGTAATGTGTCATGCATTAGGATGACATTTTAATGTGCTATCAGTTGGTTTGAAGGTTAGCATTTTGATTATTGTATTTTATGGACTTTTCTGTATATCTGTATAATTGTGAAAGGTTTTATAAACCAAAAAATACCCAGCAGACTCCAACCATACATCATAATTTGGCACAGCAATTCTGAATTCTACAGAGCCAGTAATAGGTTCACTTAAGTAACTAACACCCTTCAGGGCCTCCCTAATTTATTTTATTGGCCACTCTGTAATCCATAAAGGTGTGTGTCGGGTATGAGTGAGCCCTCTACTTTGGAATGTGAAATCAAAATTGGAATGCCATATACATTTTCCTTATTCCCTGGATGGAGAGGTGATAATAAGAATTAAATATTAAAATATGTACAAATATTCTGAATCCTAAACACCCTTTGCATTATCACTGCATGCATACCATAGTTATTAATATATGTATGTTTGTGCTTAATTCATACATTTTATTGTACCATTTTTATATGCATGTGATTCATGTTTCTCCTCTGGCTTCTGAACTATCTTTCTTTTTCAAATCTTCCAAGCGGTTCTGAATTTATAGGCAAAAATCAAGTTCTTGTGTAATTTTTGTCTTGCTTATTAAAACTGTCTTTGTGTTATCCATTCCAGCTGACATGCGCAACATTTGTGTTTGTGCCTAAATCAATATTATTGGACTAACATATGCATTTAAATCAATATAATTGGACAATCTTCTGTATTTAAATATAGGCCATTTTAACAGGTTACTTTAATCAACTGATTATTTACAAGTTATCTTAATTACTCCAAGTCAAAGTTATCCTCATCACAGTCCTTATCCTATGAGGTGAGTCCTCACCTGGGAGAGAAGAGATTCACAAGTCCACTCCCACACCCCAAAACACAATGTTTTGCTCTTCCCATTTTTTAAACTCATCTCCGAAGCATGGTATAGAAGCACCTCTATATCACCAAGACTTCCTGTATGATATCGAATGGTTTAAAATCCCCATGGGTGTTTGGAAGAAGGACTGTGATGAGGAATACCTGTATTCGGAGTAATGAAGATTACTGGCATATTAGAGGGCTATCTACCTTCCTCATCACAGTTCTTTCTCTAAAAGGATGTGCAAAGACACGATCCTTCCAAAGAGGATCAAGTCACACATGTGCATTTCTTGCTTTGGCATTTAGCTTTGAACCTGGCTAACTTATCACAAGATAAACAGTATTCCTGAAACACTAAGCTAATACTTCTGAAAAAGTGAATTGCGGCTTGGCTAGCATGTGAAACAGTTGAGAACTTCAGAGTCCCTTGCACCACAGCCTTCAACTCCCAGGAAGCCACTAGTCTCTGGCAGCCTCATCTGTAACTGAAAGGCATGCAAGAGAAAAAGCCCCAGCTCTTTTAAATTGCCCAACTTGTATAACAGTGTAAACCTAAGGATAACTAAGTGCAGACAATATACTGTAAATAACAAATGTACACATTTCCCCTGCTAAGTTTTTGTCCAGCTCAGTGTTTGTCCAATCGGGACACCCAGAGGAAAATGCCCTATGGAACTTGTCTGAAGTTAAATGCAGCCACAGATAAAGAAAAATAATGCATTACAAGACAAAGGGTAATCATGTCTTAATTTAAGAAGTGAACTGTATTCCTGTAGGAGGTTTTATCTTATTGGGGCAAATTTGGGATTTGGTGGTATTTTCTTACCATGATATTTTGGTGGTAAACTGGCAGTTCATTTAGAGATAATTTAGTATTACCTTATTTTGGTGATAATATGGTGTTAGCTTGTGTTGGTGGTAATTTTAGTGGTATCTTACTTTGTAGTATTTTCCGAATTACCTTATTTTTGTGGTATAGTGGTGAGCATGGCGTTTTGTAGTACAGCCCTATCATAAAACAAATCTTTCCTCTCTATTAGAATATCTCTTGGTCGCCTGTAGAGAACCCCCCAGACCTATTATACCCTTAGAGAACCCGGTGAGTTTATTCAGAATGTAACTTATTGTATGTGGCTGGTATTACTGGCTTATTTACATCCAGTAATCTATGTGTCTCATCTGACACTGCCTTCTTTTCAGCATGCAAAGAAGGACTCACTCACAACACCGACACACACCTTCCTACCTTGCAGGTATTTATTCACTTTTCCTTTCTTGCTATTTTAGCTACCGTGGTAAATTAGCAAATGCTTTACTGCTCTGATATAAACATCAAACCCTTGTGATTACTCGTATAGAAATGATTCACAGACGCATTAATGACACTGAAATCCCAGCCTTTGTTTTTTAACACTCTGTATGATATAGCAATTATAAACAGAAATACATCGTACCACATGATATCACAGCATCGCCTACAAAATATAAAAGAGAACAGAAAACAACAGGCATATTGCAAAAAAACGAATTTGGTGTTTGGCAGTTTTAAACATAGGGAAATATGAACATGTAGTATTTTTTCTAACTCCCTGCACTGCCAACAAATTATGTCATCTCCCATTCATTCTTTTTCCTCACTTGGCACTAACTCACCCAGGCCAGTGAAGTTTGAAACTCTCGTTGTCAGGATTTTATCTGTACGACCTCGCCGCTTTGCAGACCCAGTGCTAAGAACTCCTTTGCAGGTGTGGGTAGCTCCTGGCTGTTTAGGTTTGTAGCCAGCGCTCACACCCACACGGAATCCGGCAGCATTTCTTTTGAAGCATCGTCTGTACCTCTGTCCCATCTTGATCTGAACTCTTCCCCCTGCCTTATTCCTTAAGAAAGCTCCTCCTGCCTATCACCCCTCTGTCAATCCTCTATTGACGTGGCCCATCCACCTCCAATTTCTACCAATAAGAATGAATTAATGTGTCCTGTACCAGCCCTTGTTTTTCAAGAAAATGAAGATCAGCCCTGCAAAGCAACTGTTTCGATTTGCCTTCCTGCTAGTGGCTCGCCACGGCTCTTCATGCAAAATAAAGTGGATTTTAAATTGTGCATGTAAAAACATAGAATGCATTTCATTGTGCACAAAAACTGCATAATAATGTTAGAGGGGTTGACATTAATATATTAGTAATACAATTAGTAAAAGGTTAATAATTATGCATTTCTAATGCAGTTCGCACACATGAAAACATCCAATTTGTAAAAATGTGTACCTCTTCATTTTAAAATGACAGCACATTGTGTTAAAAGATTTTACTAAATGCTCTGAAAAATTGTCTGCTGGCTATTACTGAAAACTGCTCTGTACCTATTGTGCACCTATTTTGCACCTATTTTGAAATGGCTGCATTTAGATATTGCATACCTTCAATAAAATCCCCGAATATATCCTCACATACCTCAGTATTTACATTGTGAACAGGTTTATGAGATGTCCTACATCTAAAATAAAACTTTAGTATTCAGTTTGTTAAGCAGGACCTTAACAATTGAAAACTAGTCGCCATACCCCACTTCTTTATCAGCAGACAGAATGTGTCCTGCTGCTACAGCACACTGGGCCACAACCCACCTCCACAAAGACCGGACTTGGCAATGTAGGCAGTACAAAAGAAAGACAAACAACACAACATAATAACTGTAGGAATGCCAGAGCCACTGCTTAACAAGCCGGGAAGGCAAATTGAAGAATTTGTTCCATGGAAAAAACTCAGTCGAGGACAACTGCTAGGTGTGCATGGAATAAGACCACCCAAGAAAGGGTAAAACATAGCGGCCCTGATTAGCGTGAATATATGGACCCATGTTGCTAATATCAACACCACCTGATGTGAATCCACAAAGTTTTACCTCTTATGGAAAGGAATATAATGCAGAATGAATGAACAAACTGCACAAGTTGAGACTGTCTCAACAAATAACTACTTGTACACTTTAAACGGTTACATTCTGAAGCAAACCCCATCATCATTCAGGCAAGGGATCTTTTGAGAGCTGACTGACACCAATAAGAGATGTGCCTTTGCAGAAAGCAGACCATACACTTTATGAACTTTCTTCCCTAGAATTAAATCACTGGTATTCCCTTACAAGTGCAAAATAGGTCAACATTGGCATAGTATATACTTGTGAGGAATTGCCATCTGGCAAGAGTGAGAAACTCCTGCCTTTTTTATTTTGTATTAAATTAATAAAATGATGCAAGTAATTCCATCTCTGAAAGGGGACATATGCTGATCAGATTCCCCTTTGATAAGCTCAGTGCCAAAAGCATATTGTGTACCTGTGTCCTGCTGCATCAGTAACTTGATTTGCAGCACCTGCCCTACCAGTGGCAAGGAACAGGTTCAGAGGTCACAGGTGCCCATTTGACAGCTGTAGTGGAAGACATGTCTCTGCAGCACGGGATCTGCATTTAAGTTATGCACCCCTGTTCCCAAGCCCTATAATTATTGGTCTACCTCTTGGTGGCAGAGTAATCTTTAAATATAAGACACACCTTAGTTAGGGTACGGTGGGTGGTATTCACATAATTATTATAGCCACGCCCAATTTGATATCACAAATGTTTTGGCTCCTGTGAGCCAAGCTCAGCTGTGGAAGGTGAGGTGTATTGGGGCCAGACAGGTTGAGCATGACAGGACAGGGACCTGAATGGCCATGCCTCTTCTTTGATCTCTTTGTAAGAGCAGACCATACCCCCTGCCAGGGAAAGCCACACAGCAGGCTGATACCCTGTGTCCAAGCATCAAAGAAGCACACCCATTCATAGGGAGTAGCCTCACACCAGGGTGCTGCATTCCTATTGAGAACTGGAGGGGGCGGAGCTAGGATAGCCAAAGAGGGGTCTGCACAGTTTCTGGAGGGTTCCACCATCCCATTTCTCTCTGCCTCTTTCTCTTTCCTGTCCCCTCCACATCCTCTGGAGCAAAGCACTTTGGGTGTAACATCATAAGGACAATGTCCACTCATTTAAAGAGCAGGGATTGGACCACTATAGCAGGCAAGCTTTAGTTCAAACGTTTTGGCTATACAAGGAGTCTCCCACCACTTCTTTAAATCAACTTTTAATTCATCTTCAAGCATCTTTGGATCATTGCTTGAGATAATTTCACTGGACAATTCTGAGAGAGCAGTCATTTCTAAAATCTTTCAGTTATGAGGTGAAAGCAGGTGTTCTAAGGCAGACACCAGCTCTGTCCCCTAACCATCCTCAGGGACTATTGAAGGTGATCTCTTGCTGAAAAAGGACCAACCTATCTGCTAGCCACAGCGGTACAATGGACCTCATGTTGGAGAACCCCTGCAGTTGTGTACCAGCCTCCCCTTGTTTGAGAGCATGAGATTGGGATTCATAGCACCCTGAGATCCAAGACAGCCGGGATCATAGTGTTTTTCACCATTGAACTGCTTCGAGCATGTTTCAAGAGCTGTTTTGCAAATTTGAACCAGTAGGACCCTCTTTTGCTGCCTTTTGTTTTCTCCCAATCTTTACTCGGAGCCAAGAAGTCTGATTGGGCACTGTTGAACCACTAATAACTGCACATAATGTACTATTGACTGCTAACTGCCCCCTCAGTCCATTTGTGGGTTCCCCAGTCTGTTTAGGTCACTTTTAACCCCTGTTGCTTACAAGTACATATCATCTGTTATGATCCTTTTGGCTTTTGCTTGCCTTTCATCCCTAATTCATTACACAGATTGCTGCATCTACTATTTATTCTGTGGACTTTCCTAAGGGGTGTGTTGTGTGTAGTTGTTTTCTAGTTAGTTATTATTATGCATGTTGTGTTTCATTCAAGTCTATTCATTTTTATAGAACCTTGATTGGACAATATGTTATTTTGGACTGTTATACTTTGCTTTTGGGTTGCGACTGAACCACATCCACGTCCCTCTTCAGAGTATAGACTTCCCTCAGCCCATGTTACCACAAAACGCAAAGGAGGTATATCTCGTAATTGTGACTGTTTACCTTGATTGTGTTGGCTGTTAGTTTATAGAAGTGTGAGCGCTGAGTGGGTGTTTTAACATCTACTCTTCCTTGTACTCCTGCAGGGCAGAAGTCAATTAATCACAATAATGGACAAGCAATGTGGAAAAGCCTGACAAAAGGATAACTGACTAATCCTGGCAACAAATTTCAGTGGAGAACCCAGTTAACAGAGTGATGGCCCTGCCCACATGAGTTGGAACTCAAACGGGAAGTCTTACAAAAAAAAAAAACACGTACCATTTACAGATGGAAGGAATCCAGTTCACCGCCACAGATTACAACCCCAATAGCTCTGAATCCTAAAAATAACTTGGGATTCATGAATTGCAAGCCATAAAAGCAGCAATGCTACTGAAAAGGCGGCAATATGCGGCCAAGTTATATAGTGTGTATGGGCATAACCGAATATGGCAAATGGTGTCTATATTCTTGAAATAAATTAACCTAAACAAAGGAGGCTTCACCCTAGGCCAGACTTAACAAAGATAAAGGTCTCATGAAAAAAGAAACTTTAGTTATAGTGCCTTTTTTCCTGCTTCTGATGAAACCTCCAGCGCGTGATTGGCCCATTTACAACATAATTATTAATCATTCAAAGTGAAGGATTTCAGCTTTGTTTATGTAAAGTGAAAATGTGTCACGCTTAACCCTTTTGCAGGGGGCATTCTGCAAGTAGCTTGTTTTAATAATCAGCACAATGGAAAGACATGCTGTGCTACGTTACGCATAAAGTACCCCACTTCAACTTTTTGGGAAAAGAAAGAAACATAGCTGGCCAAGGAAGAAGATCTCCACCATCAATGAACTATCATGTGTGGCAGATACATGTCTGAACTGCGTTTTGAATACAGACTTAGTTATAAGTGTTCAAGCTCCTGAGTTTCAACACATGTCCTGTAGAAATGAGGCCTTTATCATTAATGAACCACATTCCAACAACCAGCGAGAGAAGCAGTCTTAAAATAGTCCTGTGCTAAATTAACCTGGAGTAATTGGACACAGTGTCAGGCCTCAGCTTCCTGAGGATTTTCGAAGGCCTACCCATGAGCCTCAAAGACCAATGCACTAAACCACTGTGCTAGACCAGTTTTTCCAAATCACAGCCAATTAATGACTTACAAGGAGCATATATTGTGAAACTCAAATGCAATTGTAAAACATGTTTCACTGAAAACAAAACGTGTTGAACCTGCATGCCTGACATTATCATTTTCCTTCATGACATTCAGAGCCTCAAACAGACCTCATTTGCGTGTGGCTAAACATATTTCTGTAAATAAAAAAATGTGCCACAGGGCACAGTAATGCAGGATTGGTCAACCCCACTACCCCCCACCTGAATACTATTCCAATCTGTAGGGTTGCCTGGATGCGCACCCAAGTAAGATATTCACTTGAGCTGTTTGAATGTCCAAGATTACCACAGTAACAAGAGAGCACATTTCTTCACGAGAACATGCAGTGACGCCAGCACAGACAGAAATGAAAGACATGACCTGTTGCTAGTAACTCCATTTCTCTTGCACAGAGCATTGAAGAACACACACAACCACCACCATGTTATCCAGATATACCTGGAAAAAGCTGGAAAAGCACACGGGTACAATATACATTTGGAGTAGGGGTGGGAGAGAGGGGAAAAGTTCCAATAAGTCTGCCAGATAGACTGTTGTGCTTTTATTTATATGGCACACACAGCCTATACATAGTTCTATTCAATTCTGTGGTGATTGTTAGGTACAGGTGTACTTGTAAACAACAGTATAGATCTGTGGTTGTACAGGTCTCAGAGCAGTATAATTTTAGGAAACATAGCAACTGATGTAGAATATGGTCTAATAAGTTCAAGAAAATGGTTCAGCATTAAAAGTACTGCAATATCTGCCACTAATGAAAACGAGTTGCCACATGAGCCAACAAGGTGTAAGACAACCAGTGTTCCCAGGAGTGCCTTTTTTTAAGTAGGAAAGGTGATCTATATGATGCTCAGAGCACAGGTTCCCAGCAGTGCCTGTCTCGGTGTAGATCTATTCCAAATAGAATACAACTCGGCAATTGAATTTCAGTTGGGGTTGGGGGTCGGGTATGTGTGCAGGAAAGCTGAATAAAACAGGGGTAGCTATAGTCCACTTTTCAGTCCTAAGTACCTATTGTAACCCCATCTGCTGGCCCAAAGACCAGGGAATATCCTAAAAGGGAAAAACAACACATTCATAGCCAAATTTAAGGTATTACCCAAATTGTTCGAACACAATTGTTCGAATTACCGAATTGACGAAAGTCGAGGATCCGAATTGACCTTTGCACAATTGACCGCACATATATATATATATATATATATATATATATATATATATATATATTGGTTTGGTAATATATATATATATATATATATATATATATATATATATATATATATATATATATGTATATATATTTATATATATAATGGGGGATTGCGGGGGTTTCCCCCCGCATATATGTAACAATTGACCTTCACAATTCGGTCAATTGTGCAAAGGTCGATTGTAATTCGAACAATTGTAGTTCAAACAATTCGTATATATCCAAATTTAACAGGCTTGTCTAAATGGCTCAAAACTGACTGTGTACCTTTGATATATTGTAGAGGTGGCACACGTGAAGCTGCCTCCAGCATAGACAGACACAACCAGGAAGTGTCAGTGAGTCAGGGGTGCTTTTATACCCGATTTATGGAAGGAGCTAAAGAAAATGGCAAGAGCAAAAATGTTTGGGGGATTTGGGAAAAGGTGGTCGCCTAAGTGAGGACTCAATTTATAGAGTAAGGCCTGTTAAGAAAAAGACGGACAAGGAAGTATTGAAACCATGGGACAATCATCTTGGAGCATATTTCTCTGCAAGGTTGGGGTTGATGACCTGCCCTAGATCCCAGCCTCTAAGAATGCACTTAAAGAAAAGCCAGACACATAACATTCCCAACATATTAAATATGCAAAAACAAGAATTTGGAACACAATCCCCAATATACATCTCACATTCAGTGTATTATATTTTGTAATTCGGAAACAAGGCCTTTTGTCTCCAACTAAACACAGATGTACCATTAGCCTTTTTAATGCATTTATCATGACAAATGTTATGGGATATGAAAATCCCTGCTTTCCATAAAGTTGAAACGTGAACAAGCATACAGTTTCCGTTCAGCCAAAGTTTGCAGTTTATGTGTACAGAATGCCAAACCGAAATGATCTGTGTTTTTCCTCATGTAACAGAAATGTGCTATTTCCATAATGTTTACTCATAATGACAATCTGGCAATGTGTGTCTGCTTATACTAGACCTCTGCTGTGATTTGCAATAACCACCATTCTGTTATTTAATTACAGAATACTAACATCCAAGTGGCACAGTTTAATATATTGCCATTTCATTGACAACCAACATGCAAAAGCACCTTTAAATTAAATTAAATTTTCCTTTCATTAAGCACTACAACATAGCATATTTTTCTAAGTATCCAATTGATTTCACTTTCAGGACTTTATTTCAGTGTGAAGCGATTTTCAAGTTTGCATTGTTTGATGGAGAGCAGTATATTAGCAGTATTATGTCATATTTTATTAGAGTATATGTGGTTATATTTCCCATTACATAATCAGGATTGCAAGGACCAGCATTATAAGTAATGGGAGTCTAGATTCCCAAAATAGTTGAATATCTCACATAGGCCAACTTTACACATCTGTAATCCGCCAATAGTCTGTGTGATGAAGTTGCCTGAATCAAAAGAAGAACACACATGTGCACTACATGCATTACCAAGAGTGTTCTGATTTCCACTTCTCACCTCAGTTCAAAACATCAGCATTTACCAGTCCATTGTCCTTTCCCATATATTCCTGTGAAGTTCAAGCACCATCCCCAAAAAAAGACATTAATGTTGAGGTAATTACGGCAGGCATCATCCAGTGCCAGTTATAAAGCAGATCTAACTAATTCAAATTGAAAAAAACCCTGCAGTTTCTAATGTGATATTTGGCATAGAGAGTTACAGATGGACACGAGATGGAGGATCCACTTAAACATTGTAGCAAAAGCCCTGCCCTCCATCCTCCCGCGTTCCCCAGCTATATCGAAATGTTTGAAACAGGCATTTAGTTTGGGCAACATATACTCCAACTACCTAATAGATGCATCCAGTAGGTGACAATGTGTATTTATTAGAAGAAACATTACTTGAAGCTCTGCTTCAAATAGCATATAGTAAATTTACTAGAAGAAACATCACCCAAAGATGAGCTTCCTGAGGGGAGTTGCCAACACAATGGGGGCATTTAATGTCAATTGAACATTGTAACAAGCTAAGAAAATCTGTAATAATGCACTATAGGACGAGGCACAAATGGCAAAAAGACAGGAACTTCCCAATAAAAAATTTAAACTGCGCATTGAAAACAACTTATACAAATCAACTGATAGATCTGTGTTTAAGAAATAAGTTTCCTTTGAAATGTAGTCTTTGTTTTATATTGAATTGTAAGCAGTTGCATTTAGGAAACAACGTGTCACGCCTTGTGTTAATTCTACCATAATCATTTAAATGGGTCTCCATTTCAGTGGTAATTGTCATGATATGCCCTTAAGTGTCTGCTTCAATCCACAGTAAAATACAGCCTAGAGCATACAATCAAGGTGAAATGTAATGTAGAATGTCCATTTATGGAGACACTGACATTACCATTGTAAGATTGGCATCTCACAAAATGGGAAGGTCAACACAAATTTAATTTTGGGGGTGCATTTGCTCCCCCTTCCTTCCGTAGAAAGGCCTATGTTGGGGAAGCTGCAATGCCTTGCTATGTTTTTTTTCAAGAAGTACCTTTTTTGTGGGTTTATTAATGATGGGGTATTGTGACAAATCTAGCAACATCATCACTGATTCTCTGGAGGGAAGGTTTTCCTACATGGACAGGAACAGCAGAAGCTACCGGACTCTGACCCTGGGTGTGGCTATCTGCAGGAGGACCCTGTAGGGGAAGACAAACTCCAGAGAGTTAAGAGAATACTGGACTTAAACAACCCTTCAGTGGTAATTCCTAGTAACATCAAATGACCTGTACCATACTCCTGTATGGCTTAATGTAATGTACATACTGAACTCCCAGGCGTTTCTAATCAACATTATGCACCCCACATCTTATTTTCTAGTAATGAGATGAGGAAGAGTGATGGAGTAATGAGGATGACCAAATGCTGTGTTATAGTTATTGGAAAATGCTAAGTAAGACTGGAATATTTAAAATGAAGACAGCTCAGCAAGCCGGAAGAGGGGGACAGAACTTGCTGCTGCTGCATATGACTTATGATGACGTTGTTGAGGACAACGAAGGTGAACAGAGTGCAGAGTGCAGGTAATAGGCTGTTGGATATGGCATGGAGCAAAGCCAAGCCAGCTTGACTATTGCAGGGAGCTGGAGCTGCCAGACACAGAAGGAGGCCAAGCAGGACTGGAACAGCTCACAGGGCACAATGCATCTCAGTGGGCTAGAAGCAAGGAGGATGGAGAAACGTGACGAACGCTGAGAAACACTGGTAAGCCCAGAGAGAGGTTGTGGGCTACCAGGGCACATCAGAGCAAATACCGCTTACCACACTAAATGCGAGAGAGCCCAATCAAAGAAGAAAGTATAAGTGATAAAGAAACAAACATTGTGAGACACCTAAGTGAAGGCAACAGATTTGATACAAACATTGTGACATGCCTAGGTAAAGGCAAAAGGATGGATATAAACTTTGTGAAATACATGAGTGAAACAACCACATTGATAACATTGTGAAACGCCTACCTGAGGCAATAGAACTAATAGAAACATTGGGGCAAGCAGTATAATTAGTATGAATACGAACCTTGGGAAAAGCCTAAGCATAGGAAGTAAAGCTGAAATGGACATGTTGAAAGCCTAAGTAAAGCTGATACGGAAATTGTGGAAAATGCAATTGAAGGCAGTAGAATGTATACAGAAATTAACATTTTTGAGTAAAGACAGTGCCATTGATACAAAGCTTGTGAAGAAAGTATCAGTGACACGATGCTGGAGAAATCTGGTTTTGTGGATACAAAGTAGAGTGAAAAGAGAGCATAGAAGCTCTTGCAGGAGAGTGAGCCAGGCAATCAGTGAGTCTGGGACTCTTCCCCCAGGTAAGAAAGTTGTAACACCCTTAAGTGAACAGAGAGAAGGGGGTTAAGAACCCTCATCTTGAAAGTGTAAAACAGTGAACTGTAATCTAAGGGAAGTGTACTGAGGTTTTTTCTCAGCCCTTTAAGATGGGTTAGCAATACCTTAGAGATGGATGGTGCGATGCAGAGTTTACTCAAAAATCAATAATAGAAACAACTCAGATGGTTGGCAAAAAGATACTGTTGTAATATCAATTATCTAAAACACGGATACAGCGGATATCAATAGACAACCCTCATCATGACCTCTCTCTCGAGACTTTACAACACATTTCATAACAAATTACATTCTTATAGTAAAAAATCATCATAGATGACGTTTAACCTGCATATTACTAACATTATCCTATGTGGCAAACTACGAAAACCTAATGATGAGGTTCTACAAGGATCATCTAGGTATACGATCCATACTCTTTTAGGGCAGTGGAAGAAAATGATTTGTTTCTTAACATCAGGTGGGGCAACTAAGCCCTTCCCTTAAAATGTGTCCATGTGATCTTCACTAAATATACAACATCTAATTGGCTACACAACTATAGGACCCTTGATCATACGGTCCTCTATTATTGGTTACTTTCCAACCTCCATCAGTACCCTCCCAAACTACGTTGACAGCACGCAGGCTGAATGTCCAAGTGCAAACAAGCTAGCCGTAATCATAGCTTCCCACAAATTTGCATATCCATCCATCATCACCTCAGTGGTCCACTGTCAATTAGGTCTTTGAACTCGGCCTTGTACATGTTCTTTGCTTCGTGGAATTCAGGGGAGTGAAGGCCTGCTCTGCCCTTGTGCGTAGGTGTGACCATCATGCTCATCCAACTTCCCCCTCCCCACGTGACTAAAGACCATGAAATTGAGCTTTCAGTGTATTAAAGCACTATTCTTTTCACACAATTTGTGTACAATGTCTGTTTATTCCAGTCTGATACGGCCTTGGCTTCTTGGCTCATCCAACCTCGCCTTTCTGAGTTTCACCCTTGTTAATTCACTTGTTTTCTAACTGCACCACACTTGGAAACTTGGAAAAGCGGCCTTCCTTCTTTTGCTTAGCACTGCTATCATATGTAGTGGAACCATCCATCTTCTACTGACTCCAATATAGATATATACATGTTCATGTTGGCGCATGCCGCAATGTATTCACTACTTAGCTAGCCTATAAGAATACTTCATCTGCTTGCGTTTCTTTGCATGCCTATATGTATAAAATAGCTTGCTCTCTTCATTATGTCTGCAGCATGAGTTTCTTCATCTTGATCCAAAGATGTCATTTATCTCGATACTTTCTTGATGCCTTATATAATCGTCTACATTCTCTAGTCTCTGCATTTATGCGTCAACTTTGTTCTACATGATGTAGATGGTGATGTCACCATTCTTCTTCATCATTCAACCGTCCTGTTTCTTCAGGAATTTCATTCAGATGACCATCAAATTGTCTTCTATGCAGGTATGGTTTCCTCAATGGGAACCTTGCATCCCAGATTCTCCTTGGTATCAGTATTTTCACTGGTACTGCATGTTTTTCACACTCTGGCATCCAACATACAGGTGCTATGGGCGAGAAGGTTGAGGTGAGGTTACTTAGCTCCTTTTCTACAGAAGACCCATGCCCCTTTATAGTAATAAACTACAATACCGTCCCAGGAGAGTATAGCATGGAGAGAAGCAGGACCAAGAAAGTTCAGGGGACAAAACCGCTCAGTGAAAGTAGGAAGGCATAACAGTTAATGCAGAAAGGCTTGAGCTATACCCCTTTGAGTATTAAAGGAAATAAGAGCAGTAAGAAGCAGATATGTCTGGCAGGAGAGTAAACCAGGGGCAAGAAGATAACTGATTAAAACCTGGAATTATAAAATAAAGACTTAAGGACAAACCATACCCTCGAAAAAAAATAGAGAAAGTGACACTAAATAATTCAAAAAATCTGTCTATTATGGAGAAGATTCAAGGGACGAACTTTCCCCCTTGGATAATCTGGAACTGTGATACATTAATATTTAATGCCATTAGAAGAAATCTAGGGGGAAGGGAGAATCCCTTTACTAGCGGAACATTATTCCTTTTCCTTTTTGTACTTCAGAACTTTGTTTGGTACTTCAAGAATACCCTATAATGTTATAGTTCAGAGAAATAACCCCTTTTCATCTTGTACTTAGTTTAGCATTTAAGGGTTAGTTTAGGGTTCTGGACAAAGGACTGAGGACACTTCATTTGTTTAACATCTTGACACAAAAGTTCCTTAGTAATGACGAGGCAGGGAAACCCCTTGTAGAATTAGGGATAGACAGAATTTTCCCCAACCCCTCTTAATATGTGTACAATACAGGTTTATAACCAACACTTCACATGCCACTTTGTCTGAGTCTTACTCTTGATCCCTTACGTAATCCTGATGGTAGCATTTACTTTCATGAAATAGTTTATGTTGAGCTAACCTATTTATTTTGCAAGAGAAGATTTTACATTTATTGATGTGAGTTGAAGGTACCGGAAAAGAAAAAGCTGAGCCAGTGCATGGAATTCAATAAGGCTGTGCTCTTAAATGCCATCTTTTAATTGCATTACTTCATAAGATTTAAACACACACATATTGCACTTTTAATGGCACTGCCAGAATTGCAATTACCTCCAGATTGTCTTATGCAAACTTTTGGCACATATGTCCTACTGTTAATATTCTTTATGCCTTTTCTCTATTAATGGGAAAAAAGAATTGTGTTAAATGTATGTCCTGATTATAATAGGGATATCGATCAGAGTTGTTAAAGACATGCCCAGTTTGTGTTCAGCTTGATTAATTGTGGATCATACTGGTGCAGTCAGTGGCCACCAGCGGCGAATCATTGATGGGAAAGTACAATTTATTTTTAATGTTGGCAGCGGAGAAAGTCAACGAACACATTATATAACTTTAGTTTATCTTTGAAGATAGCAACCCGATTACTTATGATTCTTTTAAATTCTATCGCTATCCCTGGTATGAAGTGCAACAACCTTTCATGCCACCGTGAAGTGCTCCTCTGCCCAAATATGCACAGTCTCGTTTCATATGCATTCCTTTAGGAGGTTTGTGTTTGTTGGCCACATAGTGGTAATTCAAAAGCAATATTATCACTATTTGTATGTTTCCTGGTTGTAGAAACAAGTTCACAATCATAACACAAATGTCATGAGATACATGTGTACACGCGTAGAACATAAATCCAATGAGTCATCATTAACCATTATCCCTAATCAACAGCAAACTGGTAGCATTAATGCCAATGAATTCATCATAACGCCACATCCATATCAAGATCTTTAACATAAAGCTAGAGTAATATTCTAAGGCTAAAATCTTCACCTACCTAACATAAACTGCTTCCAAAATGCTTCAATTCATTATCCTTATGGACTGACGGATGTATGTGTTTTCTTCGAAAATATTTTAACTAAAATAGATTTCTAGGGATACATTTCACTGAAAAATGAAATTAATGTTTTACTACTTCTACTTTTCTGTTTTTAAATCTGGGTGAGACCCCCTGCAGCTCCACTCACCCCTCCCTATCCTAATGTATACCCTTACCCCACACCACACATATTATTCATTGCAAATATACCACTTCACCTACCATTTGTGGTGACATAAATTCAGTGAAACCTCCTTAGGTAAAATGGTATTCAGTTAAATCTCCGGTAACGTGGGCTGAGTGCTTAACACAGTACTTACTCTCTTCGAATAGCATAGGAAAGCTATAAGCACAAGTTATAATGAATGTTGTTGAGTCTTTGTATAGCCAACATGATCACAAGCTTCTTGTAATAATGTGACCCTCTCCCTTTCATACATTTGCAAGAGATTAAAGCAAATTTAATTGTTTCACATAGAGCCTATTATGTTATGTTATGTTAAAGGTAATGATATAGTGCACCGTCACCAACAGAATTGGTCCCCAGGCACTCTGGCAGATCTGCAAATAGGAAGAAGGACGGCTAGGGTTAGTCGGGAGGAGGGGAGTAGGAGAGTGGGAGAAGTGGTGTGCTGATGGCAGCCACTGCTCAGTATACTCCGAGTGCTGGGATTTTGTGCAAGTATCTGATTGGGCGAGACCTCATGTGCTGTAGGTGTGGTTTATGTGTTGTTGATGTGGTGTGGTAAAGTGCGTGCGGATTGCTGAGAGAGAAATGGTTGTGAGTTTTGTGTGGGTTGAGTATGTAGAATTGAGGGTTGGGATTAGTGGGGTCTGTATCCTGATTCAGGTACTTCTGTTTCCGTTTCAGCTGTCTTCCTGTGGGTGGGGTTGTTGTTGGTTCCTTATGGGCCACCTCATTGTGGTGGTGCTGCGCGGATCCAGCTGTATCATAGTGAATATTGTATGGAGAGATAGGTGTGTCTGAGCCTTTTCTTCGGGTGTGGATGTTTGTTCTTGCAAAGGGATATACAGTTTCAGAAATGTGGTGTGCACAATGCACCTTAGTTTCTGAGGTGCATCCCCCAGCACGCAATGCCCTAATTTAGAGGTATCTTCCTTAGAGGATGCAGACAGAGGTGGACTGGGAACCAAAAGAAGCCCTGGAAATAATTTTGAAAATGGCCCCATATTACACATTTGCAGCAAGCCCAACCCTTTTCCTATGAGAACATTTAGAAATAAAATAGAATAGCACACAAAACAGGCACTGGGTACAGAAGCCAACGTGAAAATCTCCAGAGTTCCCTAGAGACCAGTCCACCCCTGGATGCAGAACTGGCTCACTTCCAAAGATCCCACAGTAAGTTCCTACAGGCCTATGCAAGTGTTTTCAACATGCAAATCCCAAACATATGTGTTGTCACCCTGCACCATTGTGTGTTAATGCCTGCGGTCAACATACGCACTCCCGAGTGCAAGGTTCATATTGGCAGTGGTGACCCACAATGGACCAGTCAGTCAACCCGACACAGCGAACATAGGTGCAGGGCATATATATCCCCATCCAGTGCTCCGGGATGTGGCAGCAAACTCCTCTGGTGTACCCCAAGCTGCCACTTTCTGCAGGTGGACAACATCTGCCCAGTGAAATGCATTCACACTGGCAAAGTGAATATGACACCTCTGGCCACCTGCAGAAGGCAGGGCTTTCTGTCACTCGCTTGCATACTGAAGAGACACAAGGAAAGACGCGTTTAGTGAATCTGACCTAGACTGCGAATGGTAAAGGATAATTTAATGCACATCTTCGCTTTTGAACATAGTGTCTGTACAATAAATCCGATTTTAATGTTGTGTATGCTAAAATGCCTTTGGCATAGACCCACATTTTGCTACACGGAATTGTAGAATTGTATTCTGAAATTCTACTTTGGCAATACTTATTTATTAAAACATGTCCCTCGTCATATGAGCTTCCGTGACACATCAATAGTATTCCATTGTCACCTCAGTGGTAGTTGATTGTAAAGGTGAGGCATATGTGACATGGATTAGCGCGCCCAGAATTGCTGTGCATTCCTTTTTTTGTCTTGATGTTGTAATCGTATGTGTTACCATGCTCCTGCTGATGAAAAGTGACAGAAACATTGTGAGCATGAACGAGCTCGTGTATTGAAGCAAAGAGGTCGCATGCGAGGAGACCACCTGGATTCTGAGGTCGCACACCAGCCTAAGTGACAACATTCCCACGGAGTTCAGGCTTACGAGAACTTTTTTCTTTTTCGAATTCGTTGCAGATGCATTATTTCTTCCTAATCGCAAGCCACACAAATGTCAAAATGCGGGGAGAGACGCCTGCGACCTCCAAACATCCCTCATATGTTTTATTAGTACCCCAACCCACCCCTCTCCACATATAATTGCGTGCATATGTGCACTTCGATATTTGGCATGTTTGTGTTCTGCATTTTTTGCAGCGATGTTATGGGGTGATACGCATTTATTGTACGGTCATTAAATAGTTTGATGGAGCAACTAATGTTATATATGAAACTCTGTACAAAAGGCTAGCAAAATAAAATTAATACGAGGCGTATCAATGCATCTTATCATGTTACCTGGGTCTGTTGGCCTTTCAGGAAAATCTGAGATGTGTCAGAATGTTAGTGCCTCTGAAAAGGTAGCACAGCTAAAGTTACTCAACCGCCTTTTGTGAAAGTGCACCAACAAGGTAAGTCATTGGACCTCATTACAAGTCCGGCAGTATCCATGCCAGTAAATCCGTCAGGCTGCCGCCAGACTTGTGAATTTTTCTGGTGCCTGGCTTCACGGAAACACTGGGGGATTACCACCCTGGTGTTAATGGACGTTCAGTGCCGGGAAAATCGTTAATCCCCATTCCCATTTGAGTCCCATAGGACTCAATGGGGATGAAGGAAGCACCGGCAATGTTTATAATGGTGCTGGTGCTTCCCTGAAGGTCTGAAGGCGGGACGTCAGCCGCCTGCAGACTCGGAGTGTGCCCGGTCAGTAACAACAGTGCCGGTAATCTAACCGACACTGTTGTTACCGGAATGGCACACTCGTAATGTGGCTTACTGTGTCAATGTATCACTTTTACTTTGGCTATAGCACAGTATGTGTATATTATACATCAATGCAGAATACTTATCGAAAGATGCATACACATCTACAAATGCTGTGCAATTCTCAGTATGCTGTATTTAAAAGGAGTGAGTTTTTTTGTGAAGGTGTGGGATCAAAACAACACTTGATACTCAAAAGTACATATCGTCAGCTTTATTACAGCAACACATGGGAAAGGGAAGGCATAATAGGGTGATTTGGCAACCAAAAAAAACAAAACAAGATGGCTTCTTCGGATGTAATATGTTCAGAGGTATTAGGGAATTCATGAGTTAATATAAAGGTTTATGGAGGAAAACAAACTGTAATCTTTTGGGGAGTATTTACAAGGTTAGATGGCTTTGCTCCTAGGCTCTCCTAACCTCAGTTAGCTTGCTCAGCCAAGAAAAGTGTAATCTATCGCTCCCTCAGGTGTTCCTCCCTACAAATCAAAAGCTATAAAGTATTTCTGGAATAGTGAATGACTACAATGAAAGAACCGGGTTAGTTATTTGCTGAACTCAATCCATTTTCCAAATTCCTTAATGTCCAAGTTCAAGTTATTATATACTAAAATATGACCTAGTGTCTGGCGTTAGTCTTTCCCGGTTCCATTTAGGACCGAGAGCAGTGGTCTTCAACCTGTGGGGCTGCTCTCCCCTCCTACCCTCACCCCCCGGGCTCAAATGATGTGCAGGGAGACTGAACCTCTTCAGAAAGAGAGCACGCCGTCTGTTTGTAATAGAAAATATAAGCAGATGGGCATCTAGGGGGGGCCCTATCAACATCATTTTTTCTTGGGGGTGGGGCTAGTCGCTCAACAAAACAATGGGCCTCATTACGAGGTTGGTGCTAGTCATGGCGCTATTAGCGCCATGACTAGCACCAATAACGGGACCGTGTCCGCCCTCGTTCAATGGGGATTTACCGGCCCATTCCGACCTTGGCGGGACCGATAAGTCCCCATTGTAAAAGCCATTCCCCATTCCCATTTGAGCCCCCATTGACCCCGGTATCCCTTAACGGGTCCCGTCCATAACGCCTGGTAAAACCAGGTGTTAAGGGAGGGACCCGCTAAGGGACCTTGGAATAGGGCGCAAAGGGATTTCCGGCACCGGTGTCATTACCGGTGCCCGGTATCCCTTTGCGCCCACCTCAGAATGAGGCCCAATATGTTTATTTAAGGGGTAACAAAAGTTTGAATACCACTGACCTACTAGTTCCTGAATTGGAAAAGCAGCTCTTCCGGGTCATTGCCTCATTCCGACATCATGGTCATCATTTGAGAAGTATGATGTACTATAGAACCAGTAGACGATTTTTCTTGGTGACACAATCAACATGTAATCGTGTGTTTATATTTGGTACGTTGTGGATCAATTACCTTCCAATGCTTAAGGGAGTTCTTATCCAGCTGAGCCAAACAGTTAAGGTAATGGTTAAGCATAATGCAGGCCACACAGCTTCCATGAAGCTGTTTAGGGTAAATACAAACCCGAGCATCCACTGGTTCTGCATTTGTAAGTTCAGTGGCATGTTGCCTCCATGGCATCCCTTGATTCAACTTTGCTCGCTTTTCGAACCTGTCACCAGGAGGCTGTAATCTGCGCCCCGATGAAACATCTTGCCAGGAGATGCAGCTGCACTTGGAACGTACAGTAACAAACATTGTCTCATTAGTTAAGGAATTCAATCTGCAACCCTCTGGATGTTTGGTTCTACAACACACATGAACCCTCAATATTGACCGTGTTGGAAAGAACGGATAGGATATGTTTTTCCAAGCATTGGTAGTGCCATGGGTTCTAGGTCCCTTATAAGTATACTGACAATAACATATCTCACTAAGGATAAAGTATTTTATTGACGATTTCAGGTAATCTGTCTGATTCTGAGAATGTTGTGAATTGATCATACCATGCAGCATCAAATTCTGCTATGCAGAGTCCATAGATATGCAAATGTGAGGCACCATGCTCATCTTGTCTTTGGATGCAAACCTCCCTACTTTCTGGCCAAGAGCACAACTCTCCAACTCAGTGGTTTGCATTGTATATTCAAAACAAGTCAGTAGAAAATGGTTAAAAAAAGTGATATTCTATAATTGTTTTTTAATCACGCAGTGTAGATACATGTGTATGCCTTACTGCACTCCTACCGCACAACCGCATCATCTTTCGGGTCGAGGACTGAGCAATGTTAAACATCGATTTCAATTGACATCAAATTAAGTTGCTGTTTTGATAGCAAGCAGATATTAGACAAGTCGGACAAAGTCTATTGCATCTGGATTACAATCTTCCACTTACTAGGGTTTGTGGGGACAATTAAATGCAAATGGAGATTGCTTGATTTAATTTAAGAGTGAAAGGTGCTGATACTTTGCACTGTTTCTTTAAGTGCAACACATATGATTCAATTGTTTGGAAACATCTTGCGCTGACAAAGCAAGTGAATGGGTGTTATATTTATGTAATGGACTACCCCTGAAACAAGAAATGGAAAAGGCCTCAGTGTAAAGTTATAAGTGCCAAAAGAATGAATTACTTTAATTATTAACATTTTCACCAGTCTCTTGCTTCCTTGAGAGACAGCATCCGAAAGATGGTGCAGGTAGCACCACAAATTAAACCATCCCCGAAACAATATGGTGCATTGCGTACATTTCACCCTAAATACTAAGTTTGAATAGCTGTAAGTGGACTTCAGCAATTTGGTAACAAATGCAAATTCCCTGTGTAATAATAACAGTATTAATATTCATACAATTGTTAATCTCAAACCACAATATCATGTTGTATATGCATACATGTGTCTCGGGAATGGGAGTACAGCAATTCATATATTTTTATTGTAGGACGTTGCTAAAATAAATTACTGGACAAAAAACATTCTGCAATTATTAATATTAAGAGCAGATTGGGCCTCCACCTTTTTCTGGTCACAGGTACAGAAATCATAATCATCCCATGAAGATTGGTGGTGTGTATTCAAAAGGAGTACAAGACTGAGTCAGACCGATGTAAAGATAGGACCAATCACATAATGAGACATAATGAGACAAACCTGGGACAATTGATTATTAATTGATGAATCGGCGTGAGAGTCAAACTTAAGGGCTGCAAAAAGGTCTATTCCGTTTCCTGGGTGTGATTTCTGTCCACAAGGGTTACCCACAAAGTGAGAATCTCAGGCAGTCCTAATTTCATGAAAGCCGATCCAAAGGGGTCCTCCGGACTCGGGGTTTATAAATCTAAAGTGTCCAGGCTTCTCCTAAAACTGAAAACATGTTCTCAAATGTGAGCATGAGATTTCCCCAAAACGAAATAATATATGCTCTTTACAGGGAAGGAGTTATCAAAATACATTGATTTAAATGGAAAATGAACAGTGGAATTTCACTGCATTTACAATTAAATCTGATGTCAATTCAATCCAAAATACATTTCTGAGTTGTATGCACAATGTTATGTATAATACTGATGTGCACTAAGCGCACCAGTATTTAAAAAATTGTAAGCTCATAAAATTGAACGTAATGTGCTTTCACAGAAATAGTGCTGTGATTTGAAGAAGTCCATAGCAGGGCTAAATTAAGCTTTCTCTCTAAAATGTGTGTTCTGTAAAGGCTAGACTTATTTCATAAAGAAAGGGAAAGGAGAGCAAGTTTAATTGTGTTGATTCTACTCCCATCAAAATAAGAAATAGTGCACATGTAGATCCCATGCGACCCCCTCATTCTGAAATTCCACAGTGAGCTTCAGAGTACTTATACCTGGTCAATCAAATCTGAAAACATTATTTGAGGCTATGATGGGTGGGGTGAAATTGTGTGCTTTCTAAATTGGTGACACTGTTTTCCTAATCTGAAACCTGCATGTTTCTGATGCAATTCACTATATATTATTTCAAATGACATACATGTATTAGCATAGTACTAGCATAGATGTACTAGCATAGTGTCATGGGTTTTGAACCTATCCTACCTGAGGTCTACAAGATCCTCTCTAAACCCAGACCTAACCGGCCCAGGCAGAGTTGCTCTTATCTTCCCTGAGTGGTTCCCTGCTCCTCATACCCACTGAAGCCTACTCCTCTTTCAAATGCCTGTCTGCAGGCTCGGTTTCTCTCCTGGCCTCTCTCTCAATCTGGCCGCCATCTACAGATTTCCCACTTCCTCTTTGAATGGGCTCACCTCACCTTCTCTCCTTGCCCCCTCCTGAAAGCTAAGGCACTTCAATATTGAGCTCAACTCACCTGATGTGCCCTTTGGGCTCTCCAACAAACTCTTTGACTCTCTTTCCGTCTCCATTCGTCCCTCCGATCCGACGCACTTAGCCGGACACACCGTGGATGCTCACTTCTCTTCAGACATCCCGATCTTTAAACCTCTCATTGCTCCTCTCTTCTGTTCTAATCATGCTCTCCTTTCCTCTCACCTGAACATGCTGGGTCCTCTGGCTAACCCGCCACCCACACTGCTAGCCTCCTTCTCCATCATTCGAATTATGAAGCCAGTGCCATTTGCGCGTTTGCCACCACCTTCACTCCCCCTCCTACTCCCACATCTGACACACACTCTGACACAGCCCTTACTAACCTTCATCCCTTCATCCCCAACACTCTGAACATTCTTTCCCCAGTCATGAGGACCCACATGAAATCTGCCTCCAAGTGCAATTCCTTGTATGACTCCCACCTGGCCGCTCTGAAACACAAGTGCAGAGCGGTGGAGCAGAAGTGGCAGGCCTTGAGCACAACCCCTGGTAAACTGAGCTGCATCCTGCTCCAAAGGTAATACAAATTCCATCTGCTCGAAGAAGAGGGCCTATATCGAAGCTTACATCTCTGCAGCCACTAACAACTTGGCTAAACTTTTCAAAATCTGCAAGGAAATCACCAACCCTACTGCATTCTCGCCTTCTCCTCCACCTTCCCTGTCGCCCTGCACTTCACTGGCCTCTCAGTTCATTTCTAAAACTCAGGACATCTTGTCCTCACTCTGCACAACTCCTCACCCTTCCTCCTCACCAATTCTCAGGCCTCCCTTTGCCCCACACTCCACTCCCCTCCTACTCTCTTCTTTTTTCTCCTATACCACCTGGTGAGGTTCGCTCCATGAAGGTCTCTTCCAAATAGGTGCTCCCCTGCTCCTTCAGAACATCCTAGGACAGCATTTTCTGCATTGGCTGATTACTGCAATCACTCCTTTTACACTGGATTCTCCCCCTCACTCCTCAAGCACTCCCTTGTGCAACCTCTTCTCAAAAAACCTTCTGCCAACCCTTCCTGTCTGGCAAACTACCGCCTTATCTCCATTACCCCCTTCCTGGACAAACTCTTGGAGAAGCTGGCATCTCCCTGCTTATCCACCACACTGAACCTGTTGGCTGTCTCCACGACCACCCCTCAGGCTTCAGACATGCCAGAGGCATGGAAACTGCACTTATGAACACCAGTGAAGACCTGCTCCCTAATCGTGAATGTTCTCATCCCCCTTGACCTTTCCGCTGCCATTGATGCGCTCAATTATGCCACCCTGATAAATCAGCTCTTGGATACCCTTGGCATCACAGACCTGGCTCTGGACTAGTTGACCCCCTTCCACTTAGACTGATCCTCCCTGGCTCAACTGGGCCCTTTTCGCTCCACAATCTCACTTTTCACTTGCAGAGTCACTCTGGGTTCTATCCTCTTGCCTTGGCTGTTTGACATCTGCCTGGCTCTTCTAGCCCACTGGCTCTCCACCTTCTCTCCTAATGTCCAGTGTTATGCAGATGACATCCTTTTCCTCTCTCATTCCTGACTGCCTGTCTGCTATTCAAGCATGGCGTTCTGCAAACAATCTCTGCCTTAATGTCAGTAAGAAAGAGATTCTTCTCATTGGGACCTCTGTTCCCTCTTTCTCTCCCACACTCTGGCTGCCTTCCATGGGCCCCCTCACCTCACCATCAAGTGAGGCAAGAAAACTTGGCATCATCTTCGACTCCTTTCTTTCCTTCTCTCCTCACATAGCAGACCTTACCAAGAAGGCCCACTTTCAGCTCCACCTCCTCAGAGGCATTCTCCCTTTCCTCACCTTCCCCCAGAAACTCAATGTCTTCAGAGCTCTGGTCCTGTCCAGGCTGGACTACTGCAACAGCCTCTTCCTTAATCTGCCTAACTCCTCCCTTCACCCTTTTAAACTAATCCAGAAAAGAACTGCAAGACTTATCCTTGGCCTCCAGCCCAGGGATCACATCTCTCCAGCTCTAAAATCTCTCCACTGGTTCCTGGTTACTGCAAGCATCACGTTCAAGACCCTCACCATCACCCACAAGGCTTTCTGGGGCCTGCAGCCCCTCTACACCCAACTCTCTCTCCCTACATGTCTTCCTGCTAGAGCCCTTTGTTCACCTAGCTCTAACTCTTTGCAGATCAGACACTTCTCCAAGCAGCCAGCGGGGAGTAGATCTCACTCCGCAGCAGGTGCCTCCCTCTGGAAGGGCCTCCCTGCCCCTTTCAAACTTGAGCCAGATCTCTGTAAATTGCGGAGGCTCCTCAAGACCTTCTGTTTCACCTCTTCCTTCCCTCTCCCCCTCCCATGCTAATGTCCTGTCTGCTTCTTGGCTGCTTGGTTCATTCAGTGTTTTCAGGGCCCCAGAACCCCCCCATTTCAGTCTATACCTGCACTTGGTCTACTCAGACCACCCTCTCAACCTGCACTACTCTTACTGCACTTGCACATTCCGAATGGGAATAGCCCTAGTAGGACTTTTCCCCCACCATCTTGTCTTAGTTTAGTTTAGTTTGTTTAGTTTGTTTATTTATAGAGCGCGTCTCAACCCTCAGGTAGCTGGGCGCATAATCATGTGCACAGCATAGTTACATATTGTTACACAAACACATGTATAAAAAAAGGGTACATACATTCAATGATCAAAGGGACTGGTACAGAATGTGGCATGAGATAATTACAACGAGAGGACCGAGTTACAGGTGGTCCATTTCAAGATTTAAATAGGGCATTTGCGCCTTGAAACACACTGTGTAAAGGTGCACTATAAATACCCAATCAATCATACCTCAGCACCATATTTACATGCCATGTTGGGATGCAACACTTCCCTGATAGCAGCATTTTTGGGAAATATTTGAGGAAAGTAAAAGTCAACCTCTTATGTGAAAAAGTGCTAGCATATTAGTTTGTGACAGTAGCAGGATTGATATGATACGATTGATATGATATGATGGGTTATTTATAATGCTTTTAATGCCCAGAGGTTTCTAAGCACGGGGGTCGAACCTGTGGTGCTTCTTGTCGTCTTGCATCCGAGGCGAGCACGTTGCCCCTGAGCTATCCTCCCAAGACTGTTCAAACATTTTAGTGTCTCTTTATGCCATCTTGATTGCTATGTGGCAAATTAAAACTGGATGACCAGTAAGCAGCAGAGTTACAATTGGAATGTGTTAGTTCTTCAGACATCATTATGTAAACTGAATCAATAATGGTAATTAATGCTTGGGTATGAGAAACCTGCAGGCAGGCCATTTTCATTTTTGCAAAAACGCTGTCTGTTATTGTGTGACATTGCAGTGGCTTTCCCTGCATAAAACTGGAGACTACCTTTCCCTTGATGTCTCCTTTAATGCATTTATTTCAATAAATTCAAGTTTTGATCAAACCACCTGTTAATTACTCAGCTGTGTGCTGTGCGAGTGTAAAAATAGGGGGCATTAGATCAAGGTGTCCAATTGATGTAATAGACTTACATTCATACAATATATACCCCAGGTCACATTGAATGTGTATTGCTAAATGTGCTGCCGTTGAGTGTTCTTGTCAAATGTGAACACTTTACTCTGGGGTAGGAGTAGTGTGTGGTGGAAAGGTGAGGTCATTGCACCTAAATTGACCAATGGCACTTAGCCAGTGCAACGTTGGTGTTTGGAGATCAAAGAGACAGACTCATCAACACCGCTCTTCTGTACACCTGTGCATTATTAGCTTTGCAAGCTGGTTGTTCGTGAAGTAAAGGAGTGTAGATGAATGGACAACAAGTAAAGAATCAAAGGGCCACATTAGCATACATTTGCACAAGCAAAAATGCTCTGGTGCCAATGTAATGCACGTGCAGACTGCAGTTTTGCTTGCATGTAGGTGCAATACCCTCGTCTGGACTATTTGAGGTGCTCACAAGCCAATACATTAATACTCATTTATATTCCACCTCGTGCAGTGTGGAGAGGTCAAATGAAATCACAATTATGGGTTTCACCTTGTGTGCAATGTTTTTGCACCGATTTGAAAATGTTGTGTGGGGAGTATGACGTAGTATTAAAGACCATGCTTCATATTGCTTTGTGCTTGAAAGCAAAATTAAACAATAATTGCCTTACTATGTTGGACGAGAAATGCCATCCGTAGAAACCACTTTAGTAACCAAAGGGATTTGGATTCAAATAGAAACCAAATGTAAGGTTCGTCTTCCTAAACAGTAGATGACAAAAGTCATGTTCTACAGGTACAGACTTATAACTTGCTAACCTTACAAAAACTGTATCTTGAGCGGGAAGTATTGAGGGCAGTGGTAGAGGAGAATTGAAGAGCCATTGGGACTTTGCAGAGAAAAATGAGTTATTGTGGTATAAACGTGCAGAGCACTGACCATCGCAGAGCTCGTCCTGCATGGCGATTTACAGGCACCCTCAGCTCCAAGAGACGAACGGCTCATAAATCAGACAATTCACCCAAAAAGCAGAGAGCAGTGCCATGCAGTACCTTCTATAAAGAAAGATGATTGTGTTCTTGAAATGCCAGATGCAGACAATGTTTGGAACCCGTTTTCACATTAAAAGAGTCCGCTGTACAATGAAAGGCTCCCTAATAATTGTGTCATAATAGATGTATTCCTCGCCTGGACGTTTGACCTATTTGATTCACCCCTTCGTATTTTTGTACATGTTCCACAAAGAGTCCCCAGAGCGAATTCTCACTAACAGCAAAGGGAAAAGGAGAGGTGGTATTTTATTAGAAAACATGAATCTTGTCTAGAAGCCTTAAAGAATATAAATGGCATCGAGTTGCAGGTCGAATCAAATCGAGATAAAATTAAGTCTAGAAAGAAACTTTGGAAGAATTGTTATTTTCATGATGAAAATGAAAAAGTGGCAGCTACCTGCATGCTTCCATTTTAATTTAGAATGTAGTTGTTTATTTTATTGCATAGATTGTTCTCGACGTGCAAGTGTTCCAGCCATTATTTAAGGTAGGTAGAGATTAGGGATAGGATTCCAGAAACTGTGCACGGATTCACATGCACATGTGTATGGTATTAGCTGTAGGAAAAACACAGCTTTACTGGGGGAAACATATTATTTCAAATGAATCCTAAAAAGGAACAATATTAGCTGTGTCAATGTCCTCTGTCTAGCTGTAGCTGCTGGCGTGCCGGGCAACGTATGTGGGTCCGGCTCCACCACCCTCTGTGGTGTGGATCCTAGGAGTGCTATTCAAAGGATGCCCCGAACATGGGGACGTGCTGACGGGGGATTAAAACATTATTCCTGCTTCACCCTTAAGAAGATTCATTAAAAGTATGTGTGTTCCCTCTGGCCATTCTTATGTCGACCCAGAGACAGGGAAGTCAGCCAGAACCTCACCCAGCATAAAGAAACTCTCCTGACTTCCTCATAACGTGGTGACTCGTTCAACCTTCCTGTGATAAGCCCAGAGCTTAAGCACACGTGCCAAAGACACCTTGGTGAATCATCCAGCCATTGTCATGCAGCGATAGGACACTTACCCAAAAGGGCTTCACTCATTGGAGAATCTATGTACCCAAGTCTCTGAGTGACTCTTGGGAAAGCACATGTAGGAATTATTTGCATCAGAGGCAGCAATTGGTAAGAGCAGCAAGACAAGTTCTTTGATAACTTGTCTCGCCTTTGGGCGCCGTCTCTGTACAATATCTAGCTGGCAGGAAAGTTCAAAAGTGAGATGAGGATAAGCATGGGTTTATAAATACAGCCACTGTATTCAGTTGATTCAGATTCTGCGTAACCGTTAAGAGATTCAGGTTACAGATTCAGGGTTATCATATGACTATTCCTTGCAGTAGAGATTGGGTTAATGAGGACAGACTTTTTTCTTGCAAGTACATGTTCAAACAAAGAATACAGTTAATGGATTTGGTCAGAAGTTCAGAACCTTTCCTCCCAGTGATCCTGAAAGAAAGCAAACTACCAAATGACTGATGGTTTGCACCAGGCTGGTTGTTTCATTACTATAGAAGATACAATCAGCTGTGTTTGCAGCTGACAAAAATTGTCTTGAAAAAACACTTTTTGTGACACATTTAAGCCCAAAGTGGGAAAGGTTGTAGTTGTGATCCTTTATTTTAAATTAACAACCCTAAACATCTCAATACATAGTCCAACTTCTACTTCTGGTTCATCACATAATGCACAACCTTCTCCAACTGACTTTACTCTCCTTAGGTGTTTCTGCCCAGGCAAAGTTTACAAATTGCAATTGTAATATTGCCATCTTTTAATGGCAGATTGGAGGTAAAGGGGCTGCAGCAGGTGATAACTTGCCTTAGTTCCATTACCCCGATGCTAACACCAGAACTGTAACCATGAGAAGAAGGGTGAGTTATTTTTATTCAACATTTGTGTAAGATGTGCTTAGACCACCTGCATATATTTCATATCTAAACGTTACCATTTGACAAAGCCACATGTAGAAATGTAGTTATGTTGCCTGAAACATTTATATCACAGACCACTCTACGTGTTTCTAATGGAGTGACAGCAGGCAACTCATTAGAAACATATTAGCATTGAAACCAAAACTCCTAATTTCACCCATACCTTGCTCGTGTACACTTGGCAGACAGTTTATGTTCTAATCTCTTCCACTAAAAGGTTGTTCTCTGACCTAACCGAGAGTAGACAAATTTGCCTCAACAAGTACCCATGGTTCACTCAACTGTTGAATATGCTGCATTATCCAAATATTAGGTAGGCAGCAGAGATATGTAAAAACTCTTTCAACTAACACACAGAGAAGATAACCAGCTTGAATTAATATAGTGGAAGCAATAACCTACTAATCCCAGCAGCCCGAAAAAAAAACGTCCTTAAATTATTATGGAGTGAAGGGGCATAGTTTGGCCATGGCAGACAGTCTATTGAACTGATGAAATCTGATGATGGTGCATAATCTGGCAGAAGTGGAGTACAGTTGGAGGGGGGTTGCATGCACCTAATTGGGCCTACGGGAGCAACACGCCTAAATACGCTACTGCACAGATTACCCTTCATATTAACCATATAGCTCATCGACTAGCCATGTATTGCACAGTGTGCAAGCTATCTTTCTTCTTATAATCTCTGTAAACAGATGACAGAAAAATATATCAGTATTTAATCTCTTAACAGGGGAGAGGAAGGTGGAGTGCAAAGAAGGATGGAAGAGGATGATGTCCCTGTAAGATACTACACATGTGGAATGACTGCCACATGTTTGGCAAATAGTTGCTGGAAACAAATAATTCCTTTCTTCAACCTTTATCCAATGTCCTCCTCATTACTGATGTGGAGTTACTCGCCCCATGTATAGTTAAGGAGTTGTTCTTTGGCTCAGTCGTAAAGATACTCCCTCCAATGATGCCAAGATTGTCCTATCATATCCAACTGGTGATGGAGGAGTTGTGACTGGTTTTTAACTCTGCAGAGTTATCTTTTTATTGCCAAATAATAAGCCTTTGCTTGTCGCTGCTCACCTGGCGGATGGCAGGGAGCCCATCGATTCCTGATAATAATAGTAATTGTTCTGTCCATTTATATGCAGCTCCATAACATGTAGTGGCTTCGGCCTACTTTTGCTTTCGTTGGTTATCACTTGAGGGACCCAATGAATGATGATTTTCTGTAGTGTCATAGAGTATGTGTGATACTCTGTTGAATATATACTCCAATCGCTTTAATATTTCATAATATTCCAATAAATATTATATCTGATATCTTATTCAGACTTGGTGTTGATCTCTGACAGGCATGTACATACTAGATTCAGTTATCAAACCAAACTTTAATGTGATAGCCGGTATGATTCGGTACTTCCATTCCAGTTACTTACTTGCATCAAGGCACTTCATACTGGCAATATAGTTACAGTTAGTTATCCTGGCTGGGGACCGTAATTGCAAATAGAGCCGATAGGGCCACTAGAGAAACTATGGGCAGATCAGGACACAGCATGCGATATTTCTGCATCATCAAGGTATGGCCACAAACCGAAAGTGACCATTATTCCCTGGAAATAAAAATGTGAGGAGGCTGGTTAGGTCTAGGAAATTCTCAGGAAACTAAAAATGCACGCCCAATTAGCATCACAGGCCATACCCGTAAATCAATATAATTGCACTTTTTGGTGGACCAGGAACTTAAGCCTGCTATTTATGGTGCCATTATGGACAATTTGGCAACTATAGGTAGAAAATAAAACTTACACTTAGAGACGTCATTTTGAGAAACTCAAGGGCAATTTGATTCCTCACTTAACATTTCCAGTGGTGTCAGTAAAGAGAGAGTCACTGTCGCAGAAAGGCTGGTTTGACCATAACTGTAGGGAAGCAAAGAAAAAAATTATGATTTTTGTCAAAGCAGCCCGAGAGGTAGACCAAGTTAAACTGCACTCCTTAATATAAAAGCCTAATCGGAAAAAAGAAAGTAGCATTTGCTCCATAATGCACTGGAGAGCGGGGATAACACATTGGCCCTCATCAGGAGGTTGGAGGTAACCATGCCGCTTTTAGCGGCATGGTTGCCTCCTTACCGCAATCCGTGCCCGGGTTCCTCGAATGAGGAATTACTGGGCCATCACAACCTTGGCGGACACGGTAATTCCCCGTCCGAGGAACCAGGATCCGGTCCATTCCCATTCGAGCCCCCATAGGGCTCAATGGGAATGGGGATGTAGCTAACAACAGGCCCGTTAATGACGGGCCCGTTGTTGGCTCCCTGGTGTCCTCGCAGGACCCGGTATGGAGGCCTGGTTTTCCAGGCACCCCTTGCAGGTCCCGCGAGGAGACCTCGTGGTAGGGCGGAATGGGTTTATCGGCACCGGCACCTTTACCGGTGCCGGTAAACCCATTCCGCCAACCTTCTGATGAGGGCCATTATGTTGGAAAATGGTCTTGATAGGGACCTGAAACGGTGTTTGTATGCTTCACTGCAGTATTAATGAAGATGATTGGCAACTCCATTTCCCAAATCTGTATGAAACAACTGATGAAAGTTCATCATTGGCCTTGATGAGTGATGGGCTCTAGCCCATCTATATCTGTACAAGTGGAAGGAGCCCTGACAGAACAAAAACAGGGAAGGCCTCTGGACATGATCTAATTCCTTCAGATTTGTACAACGATGAGATGAGGATATGGACACCGATCCTGCATAAAGTTGTCAATGCAAATATTGCACTGTGCATGGTCCCCTTATCTTGGCAAAGTTCGGTTATATATCCCGATATATAAAAAGGGAGGTAGGGAAAGCCCTGCTAACTACCATCCAATATCATTACTGGATGGGGCGGGAAAAATGTTTGCCAAGATAATCTTGAGTCAACTACAGGAATGGGTAGACTCGAATAATGTTATCAAAGACATCAAGGCGGGTTTTAGAAAAAATTGGGGGACGATTGACCAGGGCTTCATATTGTGCCTATTGATACAGAAGCACGTAGCACTGCACAATCGGAAATTATATGCTGTGTTTCTAAATCTTTTCACAGCTTTTGGCTCCATCTCCAGAGAAGCCCCATCGAAGATTCTGTTAAGAAGGAATGTACCCTCTTCTTTGGTCTCGATAATCCAGGCAATATATACAAACTCCTAGGCAACAGTACACTATGGCCTTGGGGGCGAGAAGAGGCATTTGTTTAAGGCTAATGAAGGTGTCAGGCAGGGGCATGTCCTGGATCCTTTTCTTTTTAATATATACATAAAGAAAATCATTAATGCCCTGATGAGAGAATGCCAGCATTGCCCCAAAATGGCAGACACAAAATATCCTGCACTTTTTTACGCAATGTGGTTATTCTCTCCACCACACCCCAACGCTTGAGTTTAACATTGAATCATTTTTATCAAAATGTAAAGAGTTGTCCTTGTCCTCTAAAATAATCATTTTCAACCCAAGATTTGTAAAAAGTAATGCCCTGACATTTTGGCAAACAGTCTTCCTTTGCATCAGGTTGGGTTCTTTGATTATCTGGGAGTCTGGTTCCATGAGACAGGAGGGCTGGAATCTAGAGCTGAAAAAGTCAGGAATAACCTTGGAGAAGTATAGTGGGGCTATTAGAGCTTTCCACTCAGGGCATGAGAGTGGATCAGTGTCTCCAGCCCTTAACCTTTATAAAGAAACAAGCCCTTCCAGCAGCCTTATACGGTTTGGAAATATGATGGTACGTTGCTTCAAGGAAATTGGATCTTTGTGAAAGCAAGTTCTTGAACAAACTGCTTTTACTCCTTGAAAGTGCCCCATCAGCACCGATATATGTAGAACTTGATGTTAATCCAGTGTCATCCAGTGTCATCCCAGCAGGCCCTCAAACCAGTCTATACTGGTTAATGTTATGGCAAAATGAGGGATTTCAGAGCTATCGGGATGTGATGTCGTAGTTGATGGCCCTAGAGGGAGGTAAAAGATTGGGTTGGGTGCTCTATGTTAAGAACATTTTGTACACACTTGAAGTGGGCGAATTTTTGGAAAATCCCATCACCTGCTCACAACGGTTTGTTAGGGAAGTGAAAAAATCTGCCAAAGACAGATCAAGTGGTCAACTCATAACAAAAGCCCAGTCTCTTAAGACTGGGACAGAATATATGGAATTGGGCCTGAACAAGGATTTGTGCGGTACTTAGATCTTATTAATCCAGTATACAAAAGATCTTTTTACCTATGGATGAGGCTGGGAATAATAGCCTCCTTCAGGAAATCATGGAAAACTACAGAGGGGGGAATGTGTCCCAGTCGTGGGGCCGACTGTGAAACCCTGACACATTTTCTATTGATCTGTCCTACCACAATAGTTCTGAGAAGACTGTATTTGAGTTGAATCCGGAGGGCTATGCGAGCTCACACTGTAACTGAAATGGTGAGGTTTCTTAGACAACCATTGTCATCTGTCTTTGCAACAGCACGATACCAACATAGGGCTTGACTGAAAACTTGGCTTGCCAAGAAAGAGGGTTCTGAAATAGATTCTGCAGCTGAGCGATCCCACCTTTTACACTCAAGTACAGTGAAACATTTGACAAAAAACCTCCCAAGGGCCGTTGCAAGTTTATCAGCATGTGGTCTGAGGCTGCAAAAATAGTTCTACTCTGTTTAGCTGTTTTATTGTTTTAATAATATGTAGTTTTATTATTGGTGCGTTTGTAAGAATCAAATGTTTAGTTGTAATGTATGTTTGTGACTTGACGTTTTTATAAACGAATACAGGTTTTCTAGCAAGTTAGATGGGAGCAACATGGCTAACTGACAAATTCATTCCATGTTGTAAAAGGATTGAGACAACGCTGATTAATAGCCCCTTAGTTATTTACACTATTCATTGATGGTCTTGCAAGATCTCCATTTGGGACCCAAACTGATGCTCCCCCTAGGAAGCAAACACATGAATATTCTTCTGTTTTTGGATGATGCTGTTTTGTTGTTCACATTGCCCCAATGTCTAAAAAAGACCTTTGACGCATTTGCCTTACTGTGTAGCACTAAAAAACATGTTTTTAAATTGGTCAAAAATCAAAATAATATGCCTCTTTACGAGTCTGTCAGGAACCTTGCTGACGCCACTGGGACATTACAAGTCCTGTCGAACTGGCAAGCTAGGTGCCGGTAAATGTTGTTCCCCATTCCCCTGGACTCCACGGGAACAGGTTGACGAAAGCCCCAGCACAATTGCTAACGGTGCCTCCGCTTCTGTGAAGAGTCTGCCTACCATGGCTGCTGCGCCCAGCAGGGTTAGAACTTTCAGGCGCAGCAGCCCAGCCGGCAAATTTGTGATTTGCTGGTCCGGAAACAAGGGTGCCGGTGAGCTTACCGGCACCCTTGTTTCCAGATTGGCAAAGTCATAAGGAGAATCCACTCCCTCATTTAGACCTTGAATTGGATGGTGTTGGATTTGAAAATGTTGAATTGTATGATTACTTGGGGAGGCGGGGGGGTTGTTTTAATAACACTGAATCACTAACAAAGGTGGTCCACCTCTGAAGATATTTTGAGCCGGTTGCAAGTTGGCTTCCGGGAAGGTATGGGAACAGTGGAACAATGTCTCTGGCTCAACCTTCTGGTGAAGAAATACACAACTCTTTGCAATACTAAATTATACGCCATCTTTGGGGACTTCAGCACTACTTTTTACTCAGTACAATGGAGTAAATTATGGTAAATGTTGGTTGCTTATAAAATACCACTAGTGTTACTTAGCTTAATACAAGCCCTATATAAGGACAAAGGCAAATGCTCCGAGCCATTTGCAGTTCAGCGAGGTGTTAGAAAGGGATATGATTTGCTTCTGCTATATTTCTGCCTCTACATCAATGCTCTTATTGAAGAGCTGGTGGCTAAAAGTCTGGATGCACCAAGGATGGGCAATCCATGTTACCCTGATCTATTCTTCGCAGATGATGCTGTGCTGCTTGCAACAAGTCCCATGGCAATTAAGCTCGCAATGAGAACCTTTGCAGAGAAGTGCGAGAAATGATGCCTGTACATAAATTTAGCTAAAACCAAGTTGTTGATTTTCAGGCATAGATCATTTAGGAAAATCAACATCCACAGTGAAGTTAATTGGGTAAACATTGAGCAAGTGGTAGCCTGCGATTATTTCAGCCTTTGATTCTCTGACAATGGACTTTGGAGAAAGCGAATTTGAAGCTAGAGATGTTTACAGGGGGAATAAGGAAGTTGTTTTCATCGCATGGTGGTGGCACATTATCACCAGCTCTACAACTTTACAGGATGCAAGCTGTGCAAGTAGCCTTATAAGGGGCTGAAACCTAGGGAAATGCTAACTCAACTGCTTTGACTGTCCCGGAGAATAACTTTCTAAAATGTTTGCTTATTCACCTTAAAGGAACGCCTAATGCTATGTTACATCTGGAATGTGATATTTGTCCCATTGAAGAAACTATAACCATAAGGCTGTTGCTCTTCTGGGTCTGTCTTTGGATGTCTTCTGCCCTAACAGACTTTAGGTCAATGCTAACTGAGTTGATATCACTGGAAGGCAATGGTGGGGCTCTGAGGCTCAGACGCGTCAAGATCTGGTTATGCAGGTTTGGCTTGCCTGGCCTTGACTGCCATTTGCTATGATCAGGGGATGTCCGGGCCTGATTAAGGAAGTCAATTGAAACATCTTGTCTAAATCTCTCATGCAGCCAGTGATATTTGGGCTGCAAGGAGGTGTTTGGGTCCGAACCATACCTGGACAGTATGCAACCAGCGTATGCATGTTATCTTTTTTGTTATCTGAGAGGTGGTATTTTGAAATCCGCTGCCTATACCAGAGAACTGGTCTCCACCAAATTCACCTGCTTTTTTAATGTGTGGGGCCTTAGTGGAGTCGATTTCACACTTCTTGTTGTTATCCCCTGAGTGTGCGGTATTAAGATCCCAGTGCCTACTACCCGTATTCAGATTGCATGGTAACTGCAGGCTTGTGGATGCATTTGATTTCTGCTCTATAAGTAATAATCCTTGTGAGATTCAGAATGTGGCTAATTATTTGTACAGGGCCTGGCTAAAGAGATTGGTAGTGCCTAATGATTCTGACAAAATAATCTATTTCCCTATCCATTTGTTCTTATCTTGTTTTTAAAATATTTTAACATTTGTAATGTGCTGAATTGTTTTATGGTCCACATTTTATGATGATGGACGTATATTTTGTAATAAGTGCTTTGATTGGATTTTATATCCAAATAAAGCTTTTTTGAATTTGATAACACCAGATCCTGGAACTCACAAGTCCATAAATGCAATGTAATCATGAACAGGTGCTCATTTAGGCTTTTCTAAAAAAAAAAAACAAAAACAAAAAAAAAAAAGAAACAAAAACTAAAAAAAAGGCAACACAGCTATTATATGCAGCTGAACTTTGAAGCTTTTATGGAACCGCTAAACTCAGTGAAAACACAAATGTGTTGGGACTACTTCCTGGTATTCCTGGATATAGTGATTAACCTAGAGTTAGGACATTTCTGCTTTCACTATCATGTCAAATTAAAAACTAGTTTTATTCTGGATCAGGTTATGGAGGGAATGAAGGATGTTTTAGCTAATAACCCCACCAAACCATTATCCTGGTACAAGCATGTGTAGAGGGTACTATTAAGGATGGGCGTCAGTTCTTTTTGCTTCTCTCTGAATCTTTCATCTCGCCTGACTCCAGGAAATGAAATCACTTTTATTGGGACTTTGCATTATTGGTCCGTCTTTGTAGCGTGTTCCATGAAGACCTGCGGATTAAGCCTGCGTTCGGATGAGAACAGGGTTTCTTCTGGATCACAAAGCCAGTGGAGAGAAGCCTGCACATAAAGTTGTCCTTGGGAATCTTCACACCAGACTATTTTCCAAAGACCTGGACGCCTGGTACCACTGAAATCTGTCCTATGTGTTGAAATGTAAAAGAGGATTCTTATGTCCGGTCCTGAAGTTCCTCAGACTTAGATGACTCCTCCCATTACTAAAATCGAGCAACATTTATATGCAGCGCTTCTTTTTTTGCAAAACCTCAACATTTGTTCTAGAGTATTTACTAGAGTATTTATCTCGGCAGGATAGCTCATGGGCAACATGCTCGCCTTGGAAGAAAGACAACACGGAGCAACACAGGTTCAATCCCCGGGTCCACGCTTAGAAACCTCTGGGTATTAAGCGTGTTATAAATAACCAATCATATCATATCATATATCATACTGTTATAAGATACCGCTCTGCGGCTTTGGCCTGCTGCCAAAAATACTGTAAAAATAGTGCTGATTTTTATATTTGTGTTCGCTCAATTTCCACTTATTTAATTAAGTTTTGTAGTTCTCTGTATTTTGTGATGTTTTCAAATTCTAAAAATGTGGATTTCATGGTTCAGTGTAACCAAAATAAAGCATGTAATCCTAATTTTGGAACCTTACTCATCCATGTTCATTTTTTCCCCGAATCATTTTAGTGCCAATTTTTCAAATGAATGTTTCAGTGTATGGGATAGAGGACTCTCTTTGCCTTCCAAGAGCATATTGTATTTGGTCCTGATTATCTGGAATGGGATCATATTCTTAATTTCTATGAATCGTTTATCATTGTGCTTATCCTGGCATGCCAATGTTCCCATTTCTCCTGCGAGCCTACCAGCTTCAACAGAATTTCCCCAGGATTAGGGATCATGACGTTAAACACAGGTGTTGCCAATTCTCGATCAGGTGTGTATTTCTAATATATTTCATTGCCCATGTTAAATCTGCAACAAGAGTCTGTCTCGAGTGGTACAGTAATTGCAGGCAGGATGGACCTGTACCTCTAGTCATCAGAATCCCAGGTCATTTAGCAGGCTTGCTGAAATCCTTTACAATGGGCAACACACATCTTCCCTTTTTCCCCACTCTGATGCATCTTATCCAGTCAGGAAGTGTTTTATTTCTAACTTCCCAGACAAACGTCATGGGTTCATTTTCCAATGTTGCTTGGGTACATGATGTTATCTGTGTGTAGAGTGAGACCTGGGTATACGGTTTGCAATAGAATATTGATCTTCACAGCCTTTATCCTGTGAAATTAAATCAGTTTCAATGTCAGCAATCTCTCAATGTCTATCTCTAGATCTACGGCTGTGTTCCAGGTGATAGGGTTGGATGTTGAGGTTCTTTCGCGGGATCTGAATTCCCCGGTATTTTAATCCTGTTTCTCCCCTTCCAGGGTAACTGTGGTATAGTCCTCTTTGTTAGCTATTTGAGGGATTAACATCTTACTGTATTTTGACCAGTTTATTGGTTATCCTGAACTAATTCCAGACATTCTCCTAATGTTGAGCAGGCTTGATACCTTTTCTTCTTGATTTGACAGAGTATCATGCCATCTTTGAAAAGGACTATACTTTCTGCATCACATATTTTGATTCCATGAATTTCCCTAACTTCTGATGTAGTGCATAGGTTCTGGACCAATACTGGTGAAAGGTGGAAGCCATGTTTTCTGCTTGTTTTACATTGGAATGTGTCTGAGAGCAGACCATTTGTATTTTCTCCCTGGTATAATGTCATGATGAACTCGCAGAATGTGTATCCCAGGTTAATGTGTTTCATGCCCCTTGACATATACTACCAGTAGGCATTTTCAAAAGCCATCTCAGTGTCAGGGCCTGCTATGACAGGCTATGGACTGTTTGCTTCTTCGCGTCCAGCTTTTGATATTTGAGTTTCCATAGTTAAGTCTTGCCAGCCCTACCTGGTTCAGATGGATCACCTATCCAGTGAAGGTTCACAGCCATTATTCCCATACAGCTTTGATTATCTTATTATTTAAATTGATCACAATAATGGCCCATCATCTTTCAGACCGCAAAGAGACTCAATTTGATGTGGGTGGAAGGAATCACTGATGCATATTAATAGCCATTTCCTGATTCCTAATCGTGTAAAGGAAAATCATTAAGGAACTCAAATGCACTAGGCTGTGGTCTGACTGAATCCAAGAGGTAACATTATATTGAAATGAATGATTTTGGTAGTGGTCTGCAGTATTTCTGTGCATGTCCCTGGAGTGCCCTCAGAAAATATTCTGATTCACCATTGTACACTTGAGTATATTGCAAAATCAGCAATTTCTATATCCTTGTCACCAGAACACTCTACAGGTGCTATGACATTAGCATTACATGACTGAGCTAGTGGGTGCAGTGCACTAAGGAAATGGAGAGAGAGAGAGAGAGAGAGAGAGAGAGAGAGAGAGAGAGAGAGAGAGAGAGAGAGATCGAGAGATCGATCATATGACTGTGTCTCTCATTGTACGGACACGATTGCCTATATTGTTGTATGCATGGTAGACAGATTCTCAGAGGCAGGAGCTAAGTGATCTTGGTCTGTTCCTTGACAAATCTATTAGCAGGGATTCAAAGTTTTGGACACATTGACTCTGATTTTGTTCATTGTCATTTTAATTGTACACAAGCAGTGTGGCTTTTGTGAGCATACGCTCAAAAGTATCGTAAACGCTGGATACACGCTTGGAGCCATTTTGCAATGCGACAGCGTGGAGACTGATGTCATGAAAAGGCTCCTTTGGACACTAGATTTCTGGTTAGTATTCCAGTGGAACCCCTAGCGTTGCACTAACGCGACATTAAGTGGTTATGTCTGTTTTCAGTAGTGCTCAATGGCCTTTATGCCTCCTTCATCTCTGAACCATTTGTACACAGCGGCAGTCCCGACTTCATTATCAAATCTCTGACTGCTTTCCATAGCCGCTCGAGTCTCTGTGCGAGCAGTGCCAATGCTGGTCATTTGGAAGGGGGAAACGTGCAGGTATTGATAGGAAAAGGAGATGGGGAGAGTGCAGTTGAATGGCGAGGACACGTGGGAAGAAAAGGGGTGGCCGCACAGTGTTGGGGCACTGAACGTCGGAAACCAGACATTGCAATTGATTGGAAAGAAGCTGCAAAAGAAAAACTCAGTTGTGAGAAAAATAATGAATCCATAATAATTCATAAGAATATTGCAAAAGAGGACCTGCAAAAGAATAAATAATCATGGAAAATGTGAATAATGCATGGCCACTCCAGGGACGTCATTTCACCAAAATGCCTGGGGTAGCAGAAGCGACATCACACGACATTTGCCCTCTGATGATATCACAAGAAATGATGTAATTTGACCCCGCTCTAAAGTGACATCATGGGAATTGATGGAGCACAACCTTTCACCTCTTCGACAAAACAGGAAGTGAAATCACATAGCATTGTTTCTAAGTACACTATAAAACAATATGGTTACGATATCACTGTAAAGTGATATACATTTCATGCAAGAATGGATCACCATATGTATCGTTAATATCAGTGTGTATAGGCCCATATTACCAAATCACTGTGAATGCAAGCGTACATCCAAGCCCAAACGATAATGATGTGTTATTATATAGCAATTACGCTTAAGCACTTCATTTAGAACAAATATACATACAATATCACCCAACCTGTATTGGTCCACATTTATCAACCTCAGCAGGATGAAAGGCTGAGTTGACCTTGCTGGGAGTCGAACCTGCAACCTGCAGATCACACACACATTGCAGCAGCCAACGCTCAACCCACTGAACTGCCTTACCGGCTATAGGTATCAGAATACCAGCCACTCCAGAAACAAAGAGCAACATGCAGCTGGCCACAGCCCAGTAGCCTCAATCTAAAAGAAAGAAAAAAAGTTTTCTTTTTTTTCCAGGGGTAGCATGGGAGACCTAAGGTGTCAGTTGACATCCATGATTACACAAAAAAAGAAACACGTGTGCCCGAGTGGAGTCCCACTCCAGCACACGTGTTTTTTTCTGGTTTGTTCATTGCAGTATTGATTTGTGAAGATTAATCTGCAGGCGACTTGTACGCGTTTTGATTTCCAAGAACAGCCCATATTATTCTCAATACAAATAATAGAGCGACCAAATGATTCAGAACAGTTTAACACTGCAAGTGTAGTTTTCGGTTGTATTTGCTGTCCCTCTAGACGTGAAAACGATATTTTGATTTTCCGTCCGATAGTATGGAGATCATGTTCTGCAAATTCATAGTTTTCTAGCAGGGGAGCCTTTACTTGTTGAAATATACATAGGCAGCTCTACACAGCCACATTAGTGTCATTTGGCAAACGGAGTGCCAACATGCAGGGCAAAAGAAGGGGGACACATGCACTTTTTCAATGCATATGCTAAGTAAGTAAACCCTGCCTTGCATGACAGGCAGCGTTTACGTTTAATTGTGAGCATTGCTTTCCTTGCTCACATGGAAATTGATGCACACAATTATAATTAAACCCTGACTGTCCTGCTCGCCTGTTGGGCAGGGTTTAATTTCAATTGTGAATACTGCTTACCATGCGCGCATGCTACTCAGTGTTCACAATAACAAATAAACCCTGCTCAACACGCAAGGATTTTAGTGCAATTGTACATGCTGCCTGCCACGAGGACATGGCAGGCAGTGTGTACAATAGATCCTTATGCGGTTATGCATATAGCAGGCGGACACCATAGCCATCTCCAGCATTTGCACCAGCATAAAAATCAATTTTGCAATTTGTGTTCCCCTTCCTCCTCTCCGCCGTACAAATGACTGGATAGGTGGTGTGGTGTGATTGGAAGGCATTAAATCCTTGCTCAAGACTTTTTAAATCATGGTGCGGCACTATGGAACATCAGCAGCTGTATGTTTCAAAGAGTGACATATTACTGCTGTCCATCATGCCTTGGGATAAACACAGCACATGCACTGACCTTAAATACAACGCTGAAGCATGTAGTCCAATATCATGGGATTGAAATATAACACTGGCCACATACTATACTTACCCCATGCTGCAGCTCACTAGAAAAGGCTGCACACGTTTCTGAGGTACCATGCAGTACCCTGTCGCCAATTACAAACAGAATCTGCATACACTCCCCTCTGCCGACTGTGGTGTTGACAGCTTTGCAACATTCTTCCCAGCCTTTTGCTGCTCTCAGAGTTTGCAATGTTTTAGGTAAGGCACACGTGGTTTCCTTGGGACATCCTGGGATGTGTGTTTGCACCAGATAACCAAGTTTACATGTACAATGGAGCGGAATGGGCAAGCGGTCCCTGGCTCTTGCGGTCTGCAAAATGGACCTCTCTGCACAGAACTGTGGCTTCAGGCTGGTGCTCAAGTGGCGTGCCAGCCATGGAGAATCTGCCAAATGGGCCTTCAACAGCTGGGTGGCGTGTGGATGGAAGTGTTCCCCACCCTGAAAGGCAGTAATGATACTGATGTTTATAGGCCGAAAATGTCAGTTCCACCACTAGCACCCAACGTATACGGTTGCCTACCACTACTCTCTGAAGACGTTTGGCAATGGCACATTTACGTTTGAGTTTCCCAAAAGGCAGCAGTTGATTTTAAATAGCACACATCACGTTCCATGTGCCCCTCTTCAGTTCATCCTAGTAAAACATTTTACTGAATGCTGTATTCCTTTTATGTATTATTGGCATCAATTTGTTCCTGTGGTCTTAGTTCTGTTATTATAAGCGCATTTAAGTAAATGGACACACAATTTAACAACTTAGGGGTCGATTCATTGAATTATTTGCGTGCAAAATTGGGTATTTGCAGGAAAATCCCTGTTCGTCGATTCATGGAATGGACTGTGTGGGACTTTTTCTGGACTTGCGTGGAGTTTGCGCATGCTCTGCCGTCTCTGTGAGCCGTCGAGCACTTTGCATGATACAACACGCAGAGCATGGACGTGGCTTGTGCAGAGGGCTGGGAAGGGGGCTGAACACAGAAAATGGGGAAGAACATGCAGAAAAATGAGTGTTCCAAGGGACGGCCCGTAGGCAATCCCTAACACACCCACAATTGCGAGGAACGACACGTATTCATGGAACCACCCGCGCAGCCTCTTGGCATAGTAATGGCCACACACATCACTCAATCTCTATGCCACCTTAAAGGCAGGCATAAGTACACGTGTGCATAGGGATCGCAGTGCAGAGGTGGGTTTGCTTGTCGGATATAGTGGTGGCAGCACACAACCAGTGTTCTGATCTAATTTAGGTGTGTGCATACAGAGTGTAGGGTGGTGCAGAAGCGGTTTACGGGGGTTCGCATTGTGGGATGTTTTTACCCATGCATCAGAGCCCTACCACAAAAACTGTGCATTACTGGCATTGAAAACATCATGATGGCCAGAGCTTCCCAGAAAATGCACAGGGAAATGCATGAAGAATAGGCTGCCACCCATTTTTGCCGATGTTATGGGCACAGAAGGGCACTGCCTAAAACCACCATTGGGCTACACACAGTAGCCTGAAACCATTGCAAAAGGGGCAATGCTGATTGCCAAAAGCAACCCACAACTATTGGGTATTCATTCCTTCAATGGGCACAAAATTATTTTACTGCAGAACCACACCAGTGACATGTGCTGAACCTGGATAATATACTTCCATGTAAAATCTCTTGTTTGGAATGCATTCATTCAAGACTGATCCAAAAAATGGATGCAGTACCGATAAATACCTCAAGGCGGCGCTAACGGTCTAAACTCTGACAGGGAAAATGCATGTCAGGAGTTGCAGGAGAGGCCTTTACATCAAAGGCTGGGAGTTAATTAAAATCTTAACCACATGCTGTTCCCAGAAGACAATCTGATTTAATTAACAGGCCAAAATGCTAGGAACCCTTTTCACCTCAGGAAGCCCAGGAAACCACATGGTCATACTAACCAAATGCAAAGTGGCTCCCTGGTCTGCTGACCTCAGCCTCCCAGAGACCACACAATAGGCTCTTGCACTTGAATAGAATATGCTGATGTTGACTGTTGACTGTACACAAAGAGCTCCCAGCAGAAGAGACATGTGATCACTGACCCACCCAAGTCTTGGAGGCGGACTCCAACACTCTGAGATTGAATTGAAAGCAAAATATATATTTTACAGAAACACTGATAACTCTCGGTAACCGGATGACAGAAATGTGAAATGTGGGGAACCTTAAAATGGAAACTTTGCCTACAATTCAAGCCCAAACTCCAATTTGTGTGATGTTCTGGGGCTAAACCCCACCATTTATTGACACCACAGACACTGTATTTAAGCTAGACAAATGGAAAGTTACTGAGATATGTGTAGTAGGGGGGTGTAAATGTGTATCAATTTTAATGAAAAACCAATGTTGCATAACCCACTACAAAGCGCAAAATATTGCCATTTCTGGATGCAAGCTCTTAGAAACATCAGAGTTTGAACAGAGTATACCTCATGTGATATGTGATGGGTGCATGTAATTTTAAACAACTGTGTATCTGTGCAATATGTATTTGAATCAAATATAGATTTGTGGGCAAACTGACCAGGGGAGGATCCTCTGACCCCTAAAACCTACAGCATCACTCTGACTCACATTTCCTTCCCCAATCATGGGAGAGGGGAGGATTGGGCCAATGACAAGTAGAGAGGGGCAGGCTTAGCTAGGCCCAGGCACACACCCATTTTCAAAACACATAAAAAGAGACTGCTGGGACAGGTAGAGACATTCAAATCCAGTTGCTGCGGAGCGTTTTGCCGGACCACACAACATCCAGAAGATACCAGTTCCAGACTGACTCCAGCTACATACTCCAGAACCTAGAACTTATACTTTAGAACCTAAATCAGAGGCCTAAAACCACAAGCTGAGTTCTCTGCAGCAGGCCTCAAATCATTGCAAGCTACTCACAGCTGGGCGAGCTGCTTGAATCCCTTGCCAAGAACTTTTGCCAAGACCAGTGCAGAGATCCAGGAGCCGTGCAGAGACTGCTGTAACCGGACAGACCAGTCCAGTGGCAGACCAGACCAGACTAGACCGTCCAGATCCGCAGACCCAGAGACCAGATCGCTGTGAAGTGCTGCTAGCCTGATTGATCAGATCCGTGACGAGGTCCAGTCCTTCCAAAGTATATTGTGAGTACAGCTAGGACGGGGCAAAACCAAATCTCTTAGTTTAAAGTAATATAATTCAATATATTTAACCTAAGTAGAACTGCCTCCTAACTGTCACCTGTCATTTGTAAAGCTGCACCACTGTCATTTGTCAATTCTGCAGCTGCAAAGCTGTCACCAGTCATTTTGAGTTTACTTTAAATCCGAAAAACTACCTTTATTTAATCGTCCGTATCTCTGGAACCGTTTGGGCTACGAACTTGGTTTAACTTTACTCTGAAAGCTACTCCTTATACTTTTGCCGTAATCATGATTCACGCACTCGCGAATTTTACCGCGATTTGCGATTTGGTTAAAAATCCAGCCACGTGTAACCATCAGCAGTCATTTCTTTCCTTGCTAAAAATTTGTTTGCCTTTAATCACCATCTCTGAATCATTGCTAAAGTGAGCCTGAACTCATCCCAAGTATCTCACTCACCCTGAACCTCCTAAAGGGAATTAAAACCATTTTCAGCATATTTCTCACTTCATTGCCATCACCTTTTAAAGGCATTTTGGGCCTGTGTTTCAAACTTCTATCTGTGGTCTGAGCTTCCTGGGGTGAACTGAATTATATTTGATTGCATTCCTAAGAACTGTGTGTGTTACTTCCATCTCCTTCCATTTCTTACATTGCATAGGGGAGGGGGGTGAATTGCTAGAGAAAAAGTGATTATTTTATCTTTTGCTAAAATCATATCAAGTATTTCTGTACTGCATTTATTCCTCATTGCTTTTCCCTTGAAATCATAAAAGTAGTTTTGCTACTTTATCCATCCTATACTAACTCCTCATTGATTGTAAAGAAGTGTGCTAGTGCCAGATTACCCATTGTTGATTAACATCATATGTCTAAGTGTACTATCAGATATTAATTTATTATAAAGTGTGATATATATATATTGTTTAAATTCTCAAGTAAACCTTTTAAACTTGCAAAACAGAACTACTTCTTGGCTCAGTGGGGTCAGGGGGATTCTAAGAGAGGGGTGTTATATAGGGATAGTCATCCAGAACTCATGAACTGGACATAAAGATATATCAATAAGGGTTTCCATTCAGTATCCCAGACTAGGCATTGACTTAGCTGTAGTGTTGAATTGAATCTTCTTACAGCATGCAGATTTCCCAAGTATTTAAAGAGTTACGATTTTTCCTACACATGTTGTCTGGGTGCCAGCAACAGTTAAGGGGGAACTTGTGCAGCGTCCGCGAGATGCACGCACTGTTTGAAGAGTATGTGTATGCCCGCCTGGGGGAGCATGTAAAGGTAGCTGTTCGTTACTTTTGCATTGCATGGGAGTTTCGGGGGCGTTCCAGGCTCGATTTGCGAATACAGGTACTTTGCGCAGTGAATTTCAGGAATATGTGGGCCTTGCGCAGTGTCCTTCTTGGCACGCGGCTCTTGCAGGATTTCTGCACACATTCCCATGAATCAGGCCCTTAATGTTTACACCATAGAAGGTTCTGAGCTAGATTCTGAGTTCAAATTGAGCAGGGCTGCTTGGGATCAGGCACCAATACCAAAAAAATAGAGGCATAGATAATTGTGTTCAAACAGATGCCCGAGATGGGGGATTAGCATAAATATTGAAACAATGTAGGGTTCTCTCGAGGTTCCAAGCAACATTTGCCATTAACGGCAGCAGGTTAAATGTTTTTTGGGGTCTAATAAACTCTTGTAAGATTACAGAAATGCACATGTTATAAGGAAAATCGATTTTCTGATCAAGCTAAATTGCCGTGATTTAAACCCTACTTTGTTAAATATTTCGAACATGTATTGCATGTATGGCGTTTGATGTCATGCGTTTGAGGACATTCCTTTACTAAATGATATGTGTTCGGAGGCAATTATTGATTCCAGACAATCATGACATCCTATCGGGTTTTTGATGTTCCTGCATGCAAGCCAATAGTCTTTGTCTCACGCATGTGTGATCATTAAAAGGAGTCTCCAGCTAATAGAGGGGGCGCATATTGGCTGGAGAGAAACACCAGGCAGCCGGTCAAGGCAAAAACCAATGGAAGGCCTAGGGAGAAAAGTGTCTGGGAACAGCAAAATAGGCAAACGGTTCATAAATATTGTGCATTTACTTACGCGTTGTAGACATTTTGCATCTAATTTTGGAGTTTCTCTAGAGTATGATGTCAGTGTCCATGTTCTCAGTGACAAAGCACGGAAACATGCACACAATATCACCATTTGATAATATATCTGTAACACTTTAATGAAGTCAGTGCAAATACATATACACATAATATTCGTTTTAATATTGGTGTCTTGGCCTGGCATGATTATTGTAGAGATTGTATTGAAGAAGTGGTAGCTGGACTACATATCCAACATAATCACTCTCTCACTGATTTCTGCTCGAAGGGTAGTTTGGTCTTTTCTTTTCGTTACTGATCTGAAGGCTACGACTATATTAGAGGGAGCAGATGTTGTATTGAGTAAAGGATAACACCCTGACCACAGCATTTCCTGTAACTATTCAACGTCATTCCCAATGCATGTAATCAAAATTAATGCTATGTACTGAAATGTCTTTTGAGGTATGGTATTTCAAACTCGAGGCAAAACCAATAGTTGTCCGATCCGACTATCATGATGGCTAATTGTCGAGTGTATTGAACTTCCACCTTTTTCATATCTGCCTGGTGGGTGTGCACTCGGAAATAACGCCAAAGAAACCAACCAAATAAATATCGATTTTGACTCGATTGGATGTTTTGTTCCGCTACCAAATCTCACAAATCGTATTGCTGATTCTGCAGAATGTAGACATCTACTTGATTTTCAAATGAATATACAAGTAGATATGACTGTAGCGTGGTCATACTGATTTTCCTTATGTGTTTCTACTGAAACCCTGTCCTAAACGTGTTCACTATGCTATGGGTGGAGCTTCTTCTGGTCTGAATGAGGATCAGGAGTCAAGCACTTGATTACTTATGCCACCTCTGTTGTGTTGCAGACCAGTCTGGTAGCTCGATTAATTTCTTAAAGTTGTCATCACTAACTTCTATAAGTTGGCCATAGTGTCTGCAAAACTTTTACAGGTCAGTCATCTTGCATTCCAGGAGTTGTAGTTCTTGTGTGACCCAATTGTTACCACCAAGGTGGAAATCTGATTAGTAAATCAAGCAGATTCATGAAAACCTACAAATATCTACAATCCCTCATCTAACTAGGATCCACCTCTGCTAGATCATCTTCTATTAATATATTGAAAGTAAGCATGGTTTATTGGATCCTTGAATTCCTACTGGCAACTAGTGAGGAATATGCTTAGTTCAGTTCGTCGGGGGGTATTGATGGGAAAAAAATGGAGTGGAGAGCTTCACTCTGCGTTGGCAGATTTGGTTGCTTGACTACATTAAAAGATTGCCTATGAGCAGTCGTTGTTCAAAGAGCAATGTGTTCAGTGCTCTAGCACACTATAAGCAGGTATTTTTTAGATTTTGTTTTGGAACAGTGACTACATCAGCACATTTCAAAGCTCTAATATGTTTGTGGGAAGCAGTCTGGGTAGGAAGAAGTTATATGTACCACAGGAATAGTTAGATTTTTAGTGCACCTCTGAACTTCACATGGCTAGGTACAAGTGTTAGGTTTATCGGATCCAGCAAGCACCTGCAGCATATGTTACTCAGTCATGAGGTGTAGAGTGCTAGAAATGGCCGGTCTCCAGTGGTGCCCACTCGGTTTTATGGTGTGGCACAGAGGGACCGGTGAGTCCCCACGGTGGCTGCAATGGGGGGAAAAATACCACAAAGGATTAAAAGTAATATGGGTTCACTGAGTAATGGCAGTAGGATGTTAGATCCCAGAGTATGGAATTGGGTCAGTTGAATAGAGGTCTGAATAATCCAGAACACACTTTAGTTAGCTGGTGAAATCCCATAACAAGATGCCAGGGACACAGGGAAATTGAACAGCTGAAGGATTGAAGGAGGAACCCAAGACAGGGAGTAATATGGCAGCTGCAGTGTTTCATGGAGGGTGAACCAGGAGGAAGAAGGAAGGTGTGGGAAGAGGAAGGACAAAGAAAATCAAAGCGTATGTAGAGGAATTCAAGGAAATGGGGAAAAGAGCACCAGCAGGTAAAGCAAGCAAACCTGAGCATTGATATGTGTCTTCCATGCTGTTGTTTCTTCCTTTTTTACGGGTGCTTCATTCTTTGGTATGGAACGCTATGCAAGGTCGACCACACCATCTTGATTTCATTACGCTGTTGTATGGCAGTTCTTTATATATAAATAAGGTTCAAGATATATACATCAATTAATAACACACTTTGTACTCTGCAAAGTCTATTATGGCAAATATATACAATGTCAATGTGGTACCACACTTAGCTACTGACTCCTTTAAAATGCATCAACTGCTGACAGTTATAATGGCATACAACTCATATAACAATGTATATCAGCATAGATCGTAGGAAGGACGGCAAGTTAGATAAAACAATGGCAGAATGGTTCTCTAGCTACTAAGACACAATTCTGAGTGAGGATCCCCCCACCTGGGTAACTTGTAATAAAGAGTATTAACAAGCCCAGTCCATTAACGTTTAAATAGTCTTTTTTACTGGTCAAAATGTTCAACTACCCCAATGTACCTGAGCTAGAAGAGTTACTCGGATCCCACGTGAGTGGACTCCCTTTAAAGCAGGAGCCACAGGGCATCGAGCTCCCTCAAAGAAATGTGAACCCTGACGTCGAGAAAGCAGCTTCGACCTTCGCATGCTCATCGATGATCGATTGTGGATGTCCTGTGAAGATGAGGCATGTGGTGCACCTGGATGCAAATAGTTCAGTGCCGCAGAAAAGACTCAGTGAAGCATTTAGGCCTGGCAGTGGGCATCGGGTGTCGGCTATCGGGACTCGACTGGCTGGATTTTGGATCTTCACTTGTCCGCGTCTTTGCGGACTTAAGGTAGCGGGAAACCCATGGGCGGCCTTTCCTCGTTCGTCAACGATCTCAACTTTCTCTGGTTGGACAAAGCAGTCGACAGTGATGGCAAGGGAGCCCTTTGTTCTCTGTTCTTAGGCAAGGTGGAGCATTGCAGCTCCGATCATCGAGCAGCACAGCATCAAGCTGTCCCCGATTCTAGGCAACATGACTCTTTTGGCTTCCAGTGGTTATGGAAATCCTAGCCAGGTCTTCTCTTGGATCAGTCTTTGATAGACTCGACAGCTTTTAGATTTAATCGCCGGAAAACAGCAGCAAACCTTCTTCTTCCAGCTGGGCTCGAAAGATAAGAAGCTTTGAGTTTCAACTTCAGCTTCTGAACGCATTGGGAAGTGAGAGGGCCCCAGATATACACACCTGTCCCTCATTCGCTCTGCTGAGCCAAGCTCAGTCAGCCAGTCAGACTGAAGAGCATTCATGCAGGCAGCAAATCAGGCTCAGGGTGCATTCAGGCCATTGACTTCCACCCAGACACCCATAAAAAGGAATATGGATTGGAGCAAGCATCCAGCCTTTCTGCACACCACACAACATTCATGTCAGTTTCAAGCAGGGCTGTTTCATTCTTTGTGTCACACACACAGATACCAGACACCCATAACAGAGAATAAATATTGGTCACACAAACTCTATTCACACTGGTCCCACCCCAAGTGTGTAGCTACAACTTACAGTCACTGGGAAGGCCCCAGCCAGTCTGGCCTGGACATCCCGTCAATACCATATATGGTTCTTCCACCCAACAGCCTGTTGGGTAATGGACAGAGTCAGGGCTTCCCGGGTGTTTGAGAAAACAAGATAACAGGTAAAAGAAACCAAGAGGCCACAGGTGCCATCTTGCCTTCTATCAGGAATCCACTGATTCCTACCAATGATTCCTATGGCAGGGCCTGGGTATTCACAAATGGAGAATACTCAGAGCACCTGTCAAATTCAGCATGGAGCTGCTGCCAGCCCATATCCTGCTCTGTGGACTACACACAGGTGCTCAAAAATATACACTATAGGTACAGGGTTGGACCTCCACCCCAGGGTATCCTAAGGGTCTCTGTTCAACACAACCAAAAAGAGGAAGAGCTGCACTGCCAGCACTCTTAACTTGACTCCTGTGCAGAAAAGGGCACAGAACAAACATGAGAAGGGAGTACAGGACAGGGACATGGAGGCCCAGTCCCTCCAATGCATTTCCAGCATCACACTTGACAGCTATCCCACAGTGCCACCTTCATACCATAGAAAATAAGAACAGACTTCTCTGCCTCACCGGCCCATCAACTGATGTTTGTAAGGCCAGGCATTAAAGTTTCTTCTCCCTTTACATATCATGGAGGCAGTGACATGGGGAGTTGTGGAAATGGCAGACTGACAGCAGACCCCATACCTGACTGCTAGCACCTGAGTAGATGCTACTAGCAGTATTGGCTGTGCCACCTGGCAATATTGCCTCTTATGTGACTCCCGGGTCTCCTTATGTCCACTTGAGTCAGGTTTCTGGGAACGTAAGTGGACATATTCCCCACTGGTGCAAGCAAAAAGGCTTCATTATCCAACCATTCTGACTGGATGAGTGGAGGTGAATAATGGAATCTGCGTTTAAGAACGCACGTGCTAACATCCTGAAAACTCTCCATTCTAAACACGTAACAATTCCTCATGAAATATTTCTCTCTAAGCTGATTCACATGATTGCTGCTTCCTATATGTCTGTGGGGCGATTGAGTAGTTTTCAGATCCGTAGTTGTATCATGGTACATACCAACCATTTTCTCTCTACTACCTTTGCCATCTAACACTCCTAATCATCTGTAAGATTTTGGGTGTTCATATTGAACTAGTTCAGATGTGCACATTTTCGAGGCAAACCCAATACACAAACCAATTCAGTAATTTGTTTGTTCAGAAATTAGTGGGAGTTGAACATGTCAAGACGTCTTCGCTTTGCAGCTACATGATATCCTAATATATTTGCACATAGAGTTTGGAAGACTACAAAATAATAACATGTCAGCTCCCTCATACATCATATTCAGAAGCATCAAGCGTGGGAACAATCCAGAACCTTTGCTGGGGGTATTTCGTTTCTCCCGCAGAGCATACATTGCAGGTAGGGGATCGTGGCTCTGACAGTAAGTCACACATTGTGTGATACTCCCTGTACTCGGACACAGGGCGAGACGGAGCGAGCAAAGACTTCCACTGCCACCACCGCCATCCATCTGCTTGGTGTGAGAAATCCGCAGGAATCTCGGACCACACTGCATTTTCATGTAGGGTTCCAACGCTTGATTCCCCATGGTAAAAAGGGGTGTACACCCTAGGGAATCCTACCAATGCTGGCTGCTTTACATGGGTACAACAGGCGGCAATTAGGATGTGTTTTGCAAAGAGGAGCTATCATAACACAGAAGCTCGGGTCTGTCCTTATTCCCATGTTATTTTAAAACCCATTCACAAAGAATCAATGTTCCGTGCAGAGGACTGCGTGCAGCCCACCAGGGGTGTGGCTAGGTCTGGAAAAGATCCGGGGCTATGCTAATGTCAGGACTGTCGAGACTCTGGGCTAGCTAGCCTTTTGAGCTCCTCTCTGGGGCTACAACCAAAAGATTTGGGCTATAGCCTGCTCACCCCCCACTCCCCAGCAATGTCTCTGCAGCCCACACCTAACCGGTCCACTCCTTGCAATATACGGTCTCCATTAAAATGAGCTCCACTGTGTGTTATGATGATATCATATGCACACTGGTAGAACAAGCACTAATACTGATAAGTTCTTTTGAGAAGGAAAGGAAATTGGAATTTTCCAACCCTGTTAAAATGCGTCAAGTCTCCGTTCCAGACCACGAGCGTGATCGGCGGGAAACAGGTGAACGTTTCCCCGAGTGGATTTTGTAAAGCCTGCCGCTTTGAATTGCAATGAGGTGGGGAAAGCCAACCAGGAGTGTGAAAGCGCTTTGCTTTAGCCCTGCATATTTCACAGGTAACCCGGGCTCAGACATTCTCGGAATACTCGATTCATTGCACGAGGAGATGGAGTGGCGGCTTGAGAGCAGAATATACTGCAGTGAGCCACATTTTTGATCTCATTTGGGAAACTGCCGCGTGGAACCTATTTTTCTTTGCAACTTCTCCAGCCCATGCTCTGTCATTATACACGATGCCACGTTCGTCCCGCCATGTCATCAATCAGCATCCCTTTCTCTCCTTTTCATGCATTTGGGAAGGCTGCTGCGCGACGCTGCGACCAGTTGAGTTTACCCCAGATCTGGCAAATTATAGGAGAAACTCACTGGTGCCATGGAACATTATTTTGAATGTTTTGCATAATGGCATGCAGTCAATGATCGCATTCTAAATCACATGGAGAATTATATTCCCAAGACGGATTTAGACGAGCTTTCCTTTGAGCGGAGCATACAAGTGCAGGGCTCGTTATGATTCAAATGTGCATCATGAACCCACTGCCAGTCATATTTTTAGCCTCTGATATAAATCCAGCATGTTTTTAATAACATCTGCATGTCAGCCTGCAATGTCTTGGGAGAGAGAATGTATCCAGCCGTACCTCCTCTACTCTGCAGATCACTATATTTAATCCAATGTGACCATTCCTGATACTCTGGGCTGCTCCCTGTTGCTCATTATAACTTTGCAAGTCTATATTCGTACAATTTGCCAGCTTCGTTTTGCAGACCCATTTCCCTTCACGCACTTGCAGAATACATATATATATATATATATATTTTTTAATTCTGAAATGTAAACCAATGTGGCAAGAATACCCAGTGTCATGAAAGACGTGACGTGTACAAAGGCGCTTTAAGAAAAGTTCCTGAAACGTTATTGATCTAATATGCATATGTGCCCCTGTAGATAGATATATGATATGATATCATAGGTTATTTGTAACGTGCTTAATACCCAGAGGTTTCAAAGCGCAGACCCGGGATCGAGCCTGTGGTGCTCTGTGTCGTTTTGTTCCCAAGGCGAGCACGTTGCCCCTGAGCTATCCTCCCGAGACACAAGATATCCCGAGATATCTCATGACTTAATCTAGTCTGCACTTACCAAATTCGAATCCCATGGCAGGCCCAACTCATCCCTCTAGTCTGCCAAGGTTGATAAATTGAGTGCCGATAAATGAACTAATAACTATTACTGTAGCGTTTAGAAGGAGGAAAAAGGCAAGAATAACAAAGAGCAGAATACACACCTTATACAGATGCCCTTAAATACTATGTCGTGAGGATTAATGTAGACTGGTTTGAGATAAATACAATTGATTCAATAATACATCTTAATCCCAGAGAGGCGTTGCCGGGGGCTGATGGGGCTATAGCCCCAGTTCTTTTGGTTGCAGCCCTGGATAGAAACTCAAGTGCTACAACCAAAAGGCCACCTATCCCCGAGTCCCGACATTAGCAAAGCCCCGGATCTTTTCCAGACCCGGCAACACGCAAAGCAGAATGAGTTATGAGGTGGAGCCAGGAGTTTCTCTTCATAACCACCGGCTTCCCTTCACTACACAACATGTGTGGCAATATTCCTTGTAACTCAAAGCTTGGGGAACTCTGATGGGTGGGTTCCCCCTTTCCTCCTGCAGTTCCCGTGCTGTTTGGGATTGACGTGGATTCCCAATTCTAAGTGTGCTACATAGGGGTGTATGCACCAAGACAAAGTGTCAGTAATCCATCCCTCTTGTTTGGTGTGTGGGTCCTTCCCCATGCGTTCAAGGGAGGAGGTGGGGGTCATGTTCTCTCTCAGAAAGTGATAACTCCTGATAGCGCCCCACCCTTGTGAGCAGCCATTACAGGATAGATATCAAGTAGAATGCTTTCATGCTTTAAAGGAGGCCCCATACCTCTTTCTTTCTGCTTGCTCTTCATATCGCAGACCCCTTTTCCCTCTTTATTGCATTATATACTTTTCTACGTTCTGTTTACTGCACGAAAACGGTGTAAAGGTTTGTAGGGCCAAATGCAAATGCTAGGAGCTTGGGAAATGAAAATATTGTCAATTGCCAATGTCTCATTCCTATTTCCCTACTTTCATAACTGCTGATAACCTTTTGTTCTTCTTCCTTCCTTCTTTATTTCCCTCTACCTTTATATGATAGTAAAGTGTATAAAAGTTGAAGCGACTAACAGTTATCACATTATGTTGTTTAACGCACAGACCTTGCTCGATAGCAACGGATCCCTGTACAAGGTTTGGATCGACAGCGTTTGGGCTGGCATCTTTTAACAGTAGTCCAGTACTGTGAGTCACGTTCTGTGCATCCATTAGGATTAGTCCATGGTCATGTGCTGGTGAAAAAGCCATGCTTTGAGAAATATGCAAAGTTGGAGACTTATGGAGGCCTTCTGAGTCGATACTGGGATCTAGTTCCAGAGGAAGGGTGGGAGACAAGAAAAGGATTATTTGGGGGTCCTTTCCTTGTGAACTGGTTGTGAATTGAGTTGCTTCATCGATTTGCTGCACAAGGAGCACGTGCCACGAGATATGTGGAGCTTAGCTGCCAGGTAGGCTGGTGTGCTACTCGTAACTGCTTTGTAGATGATACATGCAGTCTTGAACAACATTTCTGCAGAATTTCAGATGGCCTGGAAATGGAAACATTTGGATTCTTTAAAATGCATGCAAGGAAATAGAGAATATCTTCAAAATATAGTAGCATTTTGAATATTAGATGGGGCAGATGGGGATCAGTTGCAAGTGGATCTTGATCACCTGACCCAAGCCCCGCCCACCTGGTGCCTTCCTGGTTGCCGCTCGTTTTGCCCACTTAGCAAGCCCCACCCACCTGGTGACTTCCTGGTTGCCGCTCTTTTTTCCTACTTAAGGAGCCCTCCAGCCTTTTTTCCTTTGCAGATGGGGGAAGGCAAAGAAAAGAGCAATTCCTGTTTTGACCTGTTCGACCAGGATGATCCAGGGCCCGAACCCCTGCTCAGACACCAGGTAAGCATGCACCAACATGTGTTTACTCCCTCTCTCCCCACAGACCATCCCCACCTGTCCGGTCCCCCGTGATGTTCCCTTATGCCCCCCCCTTCTCGCACACAGGTGTTGCCTGTTTCGCTTGATTCTTCTGCCCTGCTCTCCCTTCCCCCCTCCAGCCTCCTTCTGCAGGAGTCTGTCCTGATACATTCTGGTTTCACCATCACCGTCTTGTGGCCAATGCTGGATTTGACTTGTATGAACTTTATTGATTCACGGTGCGTCACCCTTTCTCATGCTGGCCCTGAATCATGCTGATCCCATTTTCATCTTGTATCCAGGCTTGCAACATTATGTGTTACTACTGACTTCTGCAATTGTATTCACTCTACCCTCTTGCTTCTCCACTCTTTTTGACCGCTTGCTCTCTGTTCTCTCCTCCTCTCTCTTTCTCCGTGTTCCTATCTCCTCCCCTTACTTTTTTCTTTGCACTTAAAAATTTGTCCCTGGAC